>NW_016690277.1:2834964-3465358 GCF_001604755.1 Lepidothrix coronata | reverse complement strand
GTACTTTGTTAACTGCGACTTCCCCTCCCAAACCTCCCTGCTATGATATAGAACATCTGCTGTGAACAAGAACTAACCTGTTTCTAACCAAATTCCAGTACTGATGTATGCATGATTAATACATTCCCTCAATCATGGCATTATCCCCTTAAATGGAACAGAAATAATAACTCAAAATGCTCAGGTATGTTCTACAACAGGTGGATATTGTTTCAGCTTTCACTAAAAGCAACTCAGCATTGCATCAGTTTGTTTGGGCTTGACTCTTCTTTAACTATTGCTACTGAACAGGTAAGTTAAATAGGGCACTCCTCAGATTGCCATCAGAATCAGCTAATGCTCTTATGCCTCCAAGTATGTGCTGAGTTCTGCCAGACAACTTGTGCGGAGTTTTGTTGGCAGAAGTTTGAAGAAGATAAAGTATGTTTACCCCCACTTCTGTAGATTTTCATTACTGTGCTGTCACATACTAGCATGCTGCTGCAGGAGACGGGGTAGAGTAGCCTGACTGCTGTATGATTGTCTTCTACAGAGTGCTCTGTGGGGGCCATTCTGAGATTCAAAATTAAATTCTTTCCTTTTTCATTGAAAAAATGCTGTGGGCCAGCATGTGATCACATGCACTTCCCTAACTTTATGCTACTAAACTTTCTCCTCACTTGGAGGGACCCCTACACATTCTTTAAACTTATTAAACTTAAATTTCCATATTCCAAAAGTGAACCAGTAAGAGTATGGAAATAGCTTACTCTTAAACAAACAGCCCCCCCACACTTTGTTTTTCCCCTGCAAATCAGACACCACAGTGATGTATGACTGCAGATATGGATAAGTCCAATGATTTAGGAACTACAGATCCCAAACAGGACAGAGATGCTTTCTAGAAGACAGAGAAAGAATGAAAAACAGAAATCAGAAAGATGGGAAAATAAAAATTAAAATCTTCTCCTCAAGGAACAGGTATTTCCAGCCCTTCAAAATTCCAGCAATTTCTAAACTCTGCCTGTGAGTAACCATACATAGAAATGGCTCTGCAGGAGGAAAGATCTCATATATTTGCCACTACCATATGCAGAATTCTCATCATTCATAAACAAGAAGTCAACAGAGAATAAGTGCAGCACAGGGGACAGATACTATTTGTGTGTGTATTGCATAGATTTATGTATGGACAGTACATATATATAAATGTGTACGTGTTGAACTTTTGAGGAGCTTTATGTTTGAATATAAAGCAACAAAATGTTGAAGCAGGTGCTTTTCAAAAAAAATTTCATTGAAGTGCACTGCAACCAGAGAACAGTTCCCATGAAACAGAGTAGAAAGAGATACTAGGTGCAGTAATTAATGGGTACCATTGTCAGCTTGCAAGACAGAGATCAAGAGGTTGATGTCAGATTTTTTGTCTGCTTGGTACAACAGTTTTTTACACTATATAAATGCGAAGGAAGAAGTGCCTTTTTATACTTGTTGGATTAGCTTCAGGTTTTCTGTGATGAGAAAAAATTGCTTTCTGAGATGTCCTTCCTGAATTTGCTGGCTTGTGCCAGCTTAAAACTTAGTTTTAAAGTACAGAAAGTTCTCTGAAGAAATGCTCTTTCTAGGCAGCTTAACAAAGGGGATCAGTTTCCTCTGCAACAATTACAGAACCATGGAATCCTTCAAATTCTCCCAGGAAAATTCCTTGACATACCTTCCTTTTCGGTATGTTCTTCTTTCTCTCTACTTCTAACATTTTAAAGAAGCACAATTTACTTGCAAGCAGGTTGTTGTTGTATGCTGAACCTGCTGAACCTGAATTTCACAACAATACATAATTACGATAGGCAGATAGATTATGTAAGTAGAGACAGATTTCAATACAGTCATTTTTCAGTATTCCAGTGAAAGAACTTCTGAAGTTGTGAAAAACTGGTGTCTGATGGGATCTCTCCTCAGTAACAGCAGTGTTTAGTTAAGCTTGTTAATGCTGTTCACAGTAAACATACAATTTCCTTTTAGTCTTTAATCTTTTTGTGGTTAGTCAGTGCCCATGAAGGGACTCAGACTGTGAGTTCTGGAAAGACAACTTCTCTCCTTCTGGTAAGCAAAGTGCAGACATTGGCCATGCTGTATTTTGTGACTTAACACAGCCCCAAGGATCCCTGGCATCAGCAGAAAGGCAAGCCAGATTTTACAGACTTCTAAAATGTGACTTCTCCTCTGAGGCAATCAGTGGCTGCAAGTCATGGTGTGTCCCTTCCTTACCATAACCAGTTCTCTACTCAGCAGATGATGAGCACCAAGGAAAAATAGCTGTGGGATTTCCAAAAGGACCTAAGCGCTCTACAAACACATATCCAATGCAACTTGAAAACTCTTGGGAATCTTTGACACTTCCTCTTTGGGATTCCAGTATTTTGCATCTAATGGTATCTCTATACATCACAAACAACAACGCATATGGGTGGCACAAGAAATACCTTTAAATGCCTACTTTCTCCTTCTCCCAAGAAGCAGAACCAGCTGCTTGTGTCAACAGTGTGGTTTAGAAAAAGGCAATTGCTCAAACAAAAGAATCTTTTTGGTACTAAAGGGATTCTTGTGTGAATTTCAGAGCTAAAATGTATATTGTTGTCTTGAGTTACATGAGAGCTCTGTAAGGCTGAGAGTAAAAAAGCATGTGATCTAAATTAGTTTTTTCTGTGCACTCCAAGTCATTTATAAGCTGAGACATTCACACTTCCATTGGTATCAGCAGCCCTGGAGTACAGAGCCCTTCAAAATAACTGAAGACACTGCTCTGGTGCCTGCCTAAATGTTTCTGACAAGATTTGGGCCCTATTAAACTCACATAGACTACTTAGAGATAAGAGGCTCTGTATCCTATTAAGCAGCCCTTCCAGCCATGCAATTTTACATTATTTTCCTGTCATTTGTTCAGGCCCCTGAAACTGAGCTGAACAGCACAAACCAAACAATGTACAGTAGCCACCATTGGCCAATATGATACAACAGTCTTTGTTTCCCTGCTAAGTGCTTCTAGGACTGAACAATTTGTTTCACTACAGTACAATATACCTGTGTAAATGCACATATGTTTCAGTGGAACAGGGCACTCCTCAAGAGGCATGGCCACTTATGAAAGCCTGTTCCACCTTTGTTTATCAGATCTCTATTCATCATCCTTCCAGACACTCCTGCTTTCCCATGTTTTCCTAGGGAGGGGTAGGATGGTTGATGGGCCCTGAGACAGATGATAAGACATAGCTGATCTGAGAGTTTGAATAGTTTGTTTAAAGAAACTATTCAGTTTTTGCAGACATTCTGTCACCTGATTGCTGGCACATTGCGTGTGAAACAGCTGGGATTTTCAAAGCCACTGTTTATCTAAAATAAATAGCTGAATGTATCCAAAACATATTTCATATGCAGCCTGAATATATTTAGATAAAATACCTTGATCCAAATAATTTTTAGTAGGGAAAAACCAGCTGGCAAGCACTATATTCCTTTTTCTGCTGGCAGCCATGGCTTACTCTACAGCACTAGTGAAAGCAAGACTCAAACAACCATTTGACACAACCATATGTTTCCACAGTATCAGAAGAAAGTTTGCCATAATTTTTGAGTGTATTAACTTGTTTGGTTAATGTTACATTTGAAATAGAGTAGTATGTTTGCCTTCATATGACAGTGAGAGAAGTACTGATATTTCTGCAATCAAGTGCACAACTTTTTAAGTCAGCTCTAAGTATTCAGGGAAAGGACACACAGTAAAAAACAAACCAAAACAAAAATAAAGAAAAACAAAAATAAAAACCAACAGACACCTTGCAGATTAAAATTATTGGTCAGATACAGAACCATCTATAATGCCATAACATGTATCTATTCTCAGATACACATGGATCCTGGAAGACATATTAGCACTTATGAAACCTGTGTGGGCCGAGAGACTCTGTAGCATCTGAAATTCAAATCTAGTAGAGGAGACATGATTATTCTGTGACATAAACTGCTGCTTAGTTTTCTCTTTCCTAAAATTTACCAAGTCAGTGACTTACAGAAGTTAAACTTTTATTTAATTTTCTTTTTAGAGAGCCACTAATGTTAGGAGCTTGAATTTATCTCAGCAGGTGTTAACTGTAAAATGAACACTTTAAGTGTTTCACTATTGATCATTTTGGCAGTCACCCTAAAGCAGTGATTACCAAAACCTTACACTATTGTTTTACATAAGCAGAGATATTAAGATAAGAGCTAATTCTGCTCAGGTTTACAGTATCAAGATATGATCAGGTGCAGTCTTTTTAATGAACATATGATCTGTACTTCCCCTCCAGAGGAGAAAGGGGAAGTATATCCTTTCCCAGGTACAACATTTGCCTTTGCCACCTGCATATCAAATCTGGAAACTGATTGCTCTAATCTTTGTACACCAAAAGACTCCCCAAATGAGCTGCCAAAGCCTGCAGCTCCTCTGCCTTCATATTTTCCATTTGAAAATCTGCAGGACCCAAACAATGTGGGCATTTCATCAAGCAAATACCCCAGGTATCCAACTTGAGAAATTGGAAACAGAGCCATGTTAAATACAATGGGCACTGATAGCCTTGGGAAGGCAATTTAAGGGAGCTGGACAGCACAACCCTGGGACACATGCAGAACCCAACTGTTATACAAAATATGGATCCTAACCTTCCTTCCTTCCTAGGATACTTGAGAAAGGTGTTATCTTTCCTTCCCTAACACCACAGTCACGCATCCTCTGTGTTCACACATCAAAAACACTGCCCTATCTTATGCAAGAGTGGAGAAGGAAAGCTTGATTTTAAGAACACAGGATAAGGAACAACTGTTAAATGAAACAGTGTGGAGTGACCTAATTCCAGAAAGCTATGTCAGGTGATAAGCTTTCTCACCCTTTATATGTCATTCCCTGAAGTACGTAAGTGTTCAAAACAGTTTTAAAACATTCAGAAATGTGAGAGAAGTAGCTGTCCTCCTGAGCAGCTCTGACAAAGATTAGAATTCCCAGTATAGTCACTGGTTGCAAAAGTGCTCTTAAGCTGCTGTTTCACTGGGTTCACGTCTGAGTGCCACTAATCAAATTAACTGTGATGGCTGCAGTAAGCTGTTTATAGAGATGAAAGACCTACCAAAAGAAGTTTCTGTTACAGCTTATGAAGCTGAATACTGTTAAGAACATGAACACCCACTGCAAAGAAAATCTTGACTCTTATTCTTTCTACAGTTCCTCACTAGAGGGTCAAGAGTACTTAAGTGTTTTTGTTAAGCCCAAAAATCTCATCATACAACTGGGGATTTTTTTACACTGGGGAAAAAGAAAGCATTTATTTTTGTCACCTCTCTTAAAAAAAAGAGTAACATAAAAGGTAATAGAAACAGTAAACAATTATTTAATTGAACATATTATTATAGTATGATAGCCATGTCAAGCTGCAAGCTCTTCCCCATGGTGTAGTTAAAAAATCAGAAAGCAGTCAGGAGTCTGTTCCAAACCAAGAAGCCGCCAACCAGCACTTTTAGCCTGTCAGATTGTTGTGACTTTGAAAAGGGTTATCAGGCTGTTGATGTTTGTGGAAAGGATCACTATGCCGCAAAAAAAAAAAGAGGTGACAGCAGCTGCTGAGATGCCACAGGAGGCCCTCACACACAACCTGTAACTACAGCAACAGGAGAAGACAAAGGAAGGCAGCAGACACGTTGGTGTGCAGATAGGGATGGTCTCAGCTCTTCAGCAGGCTCTGGAGCAGCTGCCTGAGGACTAGAGATTTGTGAGCTCTCTGCAACGTTACAGATCATCTCAAGGGCCACTCACAGAGGATCTATAACAGGCTTTCTCCCAGTTCACATTAGCCCATTTATTTTACTTCCTCATCAAAATAACCACCTTCAGTTTTGGCTAAGGAAAGTAATGCAAACAAGAAGTGCTGAAAAGATGACTAATTTACTGAAGCATAGAGATGTCTAAGAAGTCTTATTAGAAGTTACAAAATCTGTCTTCTCCCTCTATTTTCTCATTAACAAATAACGAAGTCATAAAAACGGTACTTTTTTAATATTTGATACCAAAATACCGGTTCTTAATTTGTACAGGTCAGGCCAGGTAGAAATCAGGAAAATGAAGCCTCAGGCTGCTGTTGGATCCTGCAGCCCTTGCTAAAGGACTACAAGGTAACTCTGCCACTAATGAGTGCCCACCCTGGCACAGCTACACAGCAGGCACAGCGCTGGCAAATCACAGAGGTCCTTCTAAATTAGGTTTGAGGACCTTCCTAACAGGAAGATTTAATTAGTAGTATTAACGATGTCAGAGGTCTCTACCTTTGATATATTCCAATTTTCCTAAATAAATATGTAGAATGAGGTCCCTCAGGATTTTGAAGAGGAAATCATGTTTTCATGTCTTTTTGCCATTAGTAAGTATTTATGTATCCACTGAATGTACAATCATTATAACTAATGATAATATCTTATCATCCAGTCAGTCAAATAACTGCCAAGTTTCTTTTTTATAATCCAACAATGAACAAAACTTTTCATCTTCTCACCACCTGACATTCTGATATATTCATTTTTTTCCTCTCCAATTTTAGCTAAGGCAGGCAGTGCTACATAAATTCACATTTAAAAGTGGTTCTCTGTAGACTTTACAAAAGCACAGAAATATTTTTTTAGCTCAGCACAAATTTCTATCAACTGGTACTTTACCAGAAACTTCTCTTTGGTTATTTTGTTGCATAAAATAATTCTGTTCCTATCATTCATCTCATACCATACCTTTTCTGTACTTAAAAAGATCATACGTGTCTTAGGTATTTGCTTATTTGTGACGGTCGGAAGACCTAATCTGCAACTAGAAATATTACAAACAGTTGCATTAGGAGATCATTTTAAACAGAAAGTTCCAAATTTTGCTTACCAAATGCAGAAATACTAACAAAGCACCATTTAACCACCTCAACAGCTATTTTAAAATTCAAATTAGGATAAAAATGGATAACATGAAAATATAGATTTATACATTATGTACCAGATTAGCCCTCAGTGGTCAAGTTATAAACATTGCAAAAGCATAAATACATAAAATGGGACAACACAGTATTAAAGCCTAGCACGGAAAACATGAAATAACACAACATTTCCTGATACAGCCTCCTAGAAACTGACAGTACTAATTTGGCCAGATAACTTTCAGAGGCAGAATTTTTTTTCTGCAGCGCAAATAGTCTCTAATGTTAGAAAGAAAACCCTTTCTCTCAGATAAAAGCTGGATTTTAACAAAGCGTGTCTTAAGCTTCACATCAGCAACGTATTATAATCTGCTTTGAAACACGGTGTGCTGCTGGCATCAGATGTATCACCCTGATGATACATCAAGCCAGGGAATTCTGAAATGGCGAGCACATTAGTAAAAATTACCTTTAAAGATCAGTGTTTGCATTCATAAGCACAACTGATGTAAAACAGATGTCTTAGTACTTGAGCTACTATTTTAAGTACAAGCATAAAACATTTTGTGCATGTTCAATGAGAGGTGTTGAACAACAGTCCTGTTGGTATGGAGCTCCTGCTGCAATGTTCTCCCCAGCTGCAGCTGTGCCACAGAGGTCTCTACTCCCTCTCTGAGAGCACACTCTTCTGTGCAGGGGTGTGGGGGTAACTGTGCACAGGTCCCAGGAAGAGGAGGGAATATAAGAGGAGAGCAGGGTTTGTCCTTCCCTGGAGCTGCAACAGCCCCGCGCCCTCAGCTGGATCTGATAACCGCAGATACACAAGAGCTGACAGGCATTCTGCCTGTCTGGTGGCAGGGACTGACATGACCTATAATGAGAAAGCACGTTCTTATCTTTTCCAACACATGATGAAGTCTTAGTAGGATTTTTAGGAAGAAAGTAGCTAGACAGACAAAGATCCCGGTAATATCTGATTTCTTGCCAAGGAGAGATGTGAAGCCTTACCAGGCAAGTCTGCAGCAATAGGAAACACCTTGGAGAGGACTTTGCTCCCACACATCTCCTAAGGCCTTTGAAAGGCTAAGGGAGACCTCTAAAGTTCAAGTACCACCCTTGTCCTTACCCCAGGAGCATGATGGAGCAGGATGGAGGCAGGAGGAGACAGCTCCACTGCTCTCGATGTTGCTGCTGTCCAGAGCAAGGGGCACCCAGCAGTGCCTGGAGATTGTGACCATACTGCCAAGGTAGGAAAAGGGTATGTTCACACCTGTCACACAAAAGACCACGTGGCTGCAGGTATTTCAGCAATCACATCCACAGTGCCTCTCACGAGACTTTTCAATGTGTCAGTGCCTCATTTCTGTTATGGGCTTTGTCTGTGTATCACAAACAATCCTGCCATTGCCGGGATGGGAGCAGTTGTCTGAAGCCTATTTTAAGTCTCCATTGATTTGATTATATGAGTAAGACTGCACAGGGACAACAAAGCTGGCACTGGGATTTGTGTATGCCTGAATATTATGTGTATGATGGTTCCTTTTCCCCATAAGAGCCTGCACACCTTAAGGATAACAGGATAAATCAAGGTCCTGCTGAAATAAGCCAGCCTCTTTCCATTTCCATAAGGCTTTGGATCTGCTCCTTTAGGTACTACTGATGAAGTGTATTAAAATATATAAAATCAGCTTTCTCTAGCTTATTCAGTGTAAGTGATGCTACTTTTTATCTACAAATATAAATTGTTCTGCTGTTTATATGTTTTTGTAAAGCCCTGGCTGAACACTGAAAAGCTACATGAGTGTGTGTCCTGCTAGGAGTATAGTTATCTATTGCCAGAGACACTGGTTTCATTTTTTGATTAGGGAAACATACACAATGTTGTTAGAGTTAATACACCAATTTTACTACACAATTCACACGGGAGACAATATATTAACTGTCCTATTGAGCAATGCAAACAGTGCAGAGTGTTTGGATTTCCAGCATCCTTGAGCAGTGACTTTACTATTATACTAACGATGCCCCAGTGAGTTATCATTTTCAGGTAGTAACAACTCTTGAAAATAACTCTTTCAGTCTAATTATATTGTGGGATTAGAGAAAGCCTTTCAGTGAAGATTCTTAGTCTCTGTAAACAGTTATAACTCCACAGGTTCCAGGAGGACTAATCCAATTTATACGCTGGACCTACCTCTGGCTTCCGCAAACCCCGTATTAAAAGTTATGTAATAATTAAGGATGAAGGAATAAAAAAGCCAAACACTTGATTCAGGGAATGACTTTGCACTTACTGAAACGAGGATGAACAGAATCAAGGTTCAAGAGATTACTTATAACTAGGAGATTAGTTGGGTGCAATAAAGCCCATATACATAACATGGAGAACTCATCGCCACATTTTGGAATAATGCATTTTAAATCTGGCAGTTCACTCTGAAGGCTCCAATCCTGCAAAGGATTCATGATTCAAGTTTATGTGTTACAAATAATCCCACTGAAATCAGACTATTCACAGTGCAGACAGGCAAGCGGAGTTTAACTACTGTACAAATTAGGGCTCTGGCCAGAAGAAAGTTCCCTGGATTCCATGCCTCCTTCAGACTTGACCTACAAACAAAAAGGAAAATGTCTGGCATTTTGCTTAGTAGAAATAGCCCTGTTTTTCAGTGGTTTTGGTTCTACTTCAAAGAAAATCATCTATTCTTTCTCAAACAAATGTGATTTTCACAAGAAACCACATAAAGGTCTAATTCTCTATAAACATGTTTTCAATGCTTCTCCAAAATGGGAAGAAAAATTCAATCACAATTGCCAAAATAAGGAAGCACATATAATTCATTTTCATTAATCCTGCTACAACTCCTGCCTGCAAACTCATTTGAAGCCTGTGTTCTAGATCAGAGCACAGTGTTAAAGCTGGCTCAAGGCACAGGGTTGTTAGGTGTCATATACCAAATGAAAAAAACATTCAATAAAGTTGCTGCCTTGCTCCAGCAAGAAAAATATTTTTCTCAACATGAATACAGAGGACTAAGAAAGAGGGTGCTTTTAGCTCAAGTGTGTTTTAGATGAAACACACTATCCAGAGCCAGGGCACAAAGCCAACAACTACTAGATCAAGAACCTGAAATTTACATTTAATCAACCTCAAGTAGGAACAAGAAATCAATTTAACACACTGTTTGCAGAACATTTACTGTGGAATCATCTTGTATGATGCGGCACTGCTAAAATTACCCCCATAGAAATCAGCTGTTATTAAGGAAAGAGCAATGGCCAAAGAAAATATGCCACAGAAGTCACTGAACTAGAACAAGGAATTTCTTTATTTTGTTTCCCAAAACTTCAAACGTAACCTTTGATAAGTTGAATGTTTGATCTTTTAGCTACCAGCACAATTTCCTAGTTACTTTTATAAACTGGAGCTTTCAAACTCCTACCTACTCCCAGTGATCTCTGCATACTGGCTTATTTAATATTCCCTCAGCTTATCTAAGTCTCAGTGCAGCAAGGCTTTTTAGTTGCTATGGCCCTAAGCATGGAACATGAAAGAAAAGGATATCTGGGAGTCTCATTCTATATTTTTCATTTAAAAACAAGGCCTGGGAGCCTGAGGCATGTCCCCAGTCATTTTCAGTTGTTTTGGAGCTCCCACTTACACTTGGGGCATTCCATCTTCACAGGGTACTTCTTCAAATATTCACTGAGACAAGCAGAAATATCAAAGTTGTATCAGATGTGTAACACTGTTTCAGTAGGGGATGGGATGTCTGTTTCCATGATTAGCAAAAGGGACTAAATTTTTAAATTGGTCAAAGAGGTCTTGCCCAAAGTTTCATGTCCTAGTTTCCTATTAGTCACTGTGGTACAATCGTCCCAATCCCAGTACTCATACAAACAGCATTTACTTTCCACAACCCAAGTAATTCCCAGCTCCTTCAATACAGCATCATTGCACTAATTAATCTCATTGCTGTCACAGGCCCAACAAGAGCCGATAAGCACAATATGTTACATAAAGTATGAACAGACAGTGATGGAACTTCACAGTCACACTGCTTGCTTTTGTTATTCTTAGTATAAAAAGCACGATATCTTTGTGAGCACCTTTGAATTAATGTACTTGTATCATCTTAGGTTCACAGAAAAGGTAAAGTATGTTTAAGAGGTAAGGAATTTGGAATATCTCAGCACAGCTGTTCCTGTCCAGTTGTACCAGTGACAGACAAGCATTCTTAGCTCAGGAGTTGCACTGACACCAGCTCAGAAACATTTTTAAATTGGAGACTGAGGTATTGTAGAGGGACAATGCAGAGGGACAAAACACACAGGCTCCACTAGATTTGGATGCTGACAGTTCTTCAGGGAGAGGAAAGCTCCTCTGGCAAAGAGAAAGCAGAAGCACCCTATATCCCTCCTCCAGGCAGAGGGGTGCACAATCACAGTGCATGTGATTCTGCCAACTCAAACACCTCATCACAACTGTCTGGAGCTGTGAAGGACTGGACTGTTCACTCTCCAGGCCTGAAGAACACAAGAGTGATAAGAAATTATCTTTTCCTCTTGCCATTACTCATATCCTAAAAGTATATTGCAAAAGTATATTGCAAGTGATCTCTTGGACTTCTTGCTTGAAGAACAACAATACTTCAACAGTTCAGCCAGGATGATCATGACATGCTAACCACTATGTTAAGGAGAGAACAGTTCCACTGTCTTTGGAGGGACCACTTTGAAACTTCAGGCTCTAATGCAGCCTACACCTCAAGCTTAATGCTGCTGTACTTGAACTCTCTGCTATTTTTAAATCTGGCTCAGCTATGTCTATGTTGCACTGCAATGTGCAATGTATTTGATCTCAGTTTGCTCTGGTGTAAAGATCAGGATGACACAACTCAATCCAAGCAAACTCATTGCCAAAGTCAAAGTGTTGGTATCTAGAAATGTAAGGATTTGCTGTTCCCTTTAGAGGTACTCTGACATCAGCAAGAATTAGACCCCGCATCTTTCCCTAAATCTCCTCTCATTCAGCAAATAATATTGTATACCTGAATTAATCCAAACACTTAAGATAGTATTTCACATCCAATTTCTGGAATATTTCAACTTTGCCTGGGAGTTTTAAAAGAGCACTGGTTATACAGATATAGATATATATATGGGTCCAAAGAAATCTATCAGATATTACACATATGATGAGGAAAAACTATCTCTACTGAATTTAAAATATGCTGTAGACTTCCACTGTCATTTTTTCCTTTGCTGCAAAGGTTGGCAGATAGGTATAGTGGTATAGCAGAGAAATCAGGAGCCTTTTACTGCTGGGGAGTAGACAGAGGTGGAGGATAAAGAGTAAAAGCTGAATATTCTCTGCTGTTTTCAACCTTCCAGACAAAAACTGGTGTACATTCAAAAACATGTGCAGTCTGGCACACAGAGGTAAAGACAAAGGCCGCTTAAGATAAATATCTCCCGAGTAACAGAACATCTCCAGCTAACAAAGCTACAGAAGCTGAAGAACAGAGAAAGCACACAGTGGCCTAAATACATTTCCACTTCCAATTTCTGAATATTTGAAAATCTTTGACTTCTGCACTTTGAAGCTAACTGGTCATTGAACACTATGCATGATGTCTGTTGTTTAGAGCCTGTTGTTTTTAAATCATTGCTTTCACAAGCAATTTTGTTGACAGTAGCATGTCATTAAAATTATTTTTAAATATCTTTTTGTAAACTTTAATTAAGAAAGAAAAAGCCTATCCTTGAAAGTCAGAAACATTTTAGATGAGCTCAGAAAAATCCATTACAATACTTCTTTGTGAACTCAGCTATGACTTATATCTGCTTGCTGTTGCGCGTTAAAGTTTCATAAAAAATAATGACTCACAAGTAGAAAATGAAACTTTGCTACAGTGCAAATCTTTTGGAGATTTTCACCTGAATTTCTCAAAGAAACTTACCTAATTATTACTCGTTTGAACTCAGCAATAACTGTGACATAGATACAAAGCATATGACAGATATTGCTGAGTGCTGTGGAACACGATTCAGAAATTGTATAGACCATAACTCAGCAGATATTGCTACTACGTCAAGTATACTGCAGCACTTAGGAAACTTCAGCTTCTTCTCCACTGCGAGTTCTTAGTAGTCATGTGCCTGAGCAGTTTAATGAAATAGGTATTTTATTAATGCTGCCAGAAAAAGAAAGCTTACTGTGAGAAGGAAAATATATACTTGGGATTTAATATGCAATTTAAATTTATAATAAACCCCAGAAGTTGTAAATTGTGCTCTGGTGTAGGGGAGGGCTACTCCCAAACTTTGAATTCCTTAGGGGCATTTAGGAGTGTTTTAGGGGCTCACTTTCTAATTCCAGTTTCTCCTCCTCAAACACCGGAAATATTTGACCCCAACACATGCAATATCTGTGCATGTAGAGAGAAAAACCCAAACTGTTACAAAGCTTCTTGGGTTTGTTATCTAATATTTACACACGGATCACACCATGGCAGATGAAGACCTAACAGGGCTGAGTACTGTGGGGTTTTGAAACAATGTGAAAACACTAGACATTTATTATGCCTCTGCTTAACCTGTGGCTAACCTGCTTAGAGTTTCCTGTTCTTCAAAAACAAGGAGTTTCCCCATTTTTTTGACATCAGTGAAAAAAGAACACTGTTGTTCACCTGTCTTGGAAGCCTCTGCCAAATTTTCTGAATCTGTGGTTTAAGAAAACTCATAGTTTCAGTAAGTGCTACCACTTTTCTTTTTTGTTTTTTTTTTGTCCTAAACGTTGAATATTATACTCCCCTCAAAATCTGCCTCCTGCATGGGAGTTCCAAACATAGGACACAAACTGTTGTTGACATTTCTTGCCTTTTTTGCATCACTATTCTGGATTTCACCATCTGTATCAAGCAAAGAATCCAATAAAGGTTTCTTTTGATCCCAGTTATATTCTAAAATGCTTTTAAAAATTGTTTTACCCTTTAACCATTGACATATTTCCATTAGTGTCCTTCATCAGATAAATTTTTACTCCAATAATATGTGTTTTAATGAGAATGTCTTTTGATCACTGTGATACATTATTTAGGCAAGACTGCTTTATCTGACTGGTTTTGATTAATACTTTTCACTTTAAAGGTATGACTCAAGCAGAAAGTTTCAGTAGTTTTTAGTCAGAGTTATTACACTCCAGCTATATTCTATTGTGCAAAGAAAGGCTAGTGAATTGTAATTAGGGAATGTTTTTCTGAAGGAAATCCAACTGACTTACTGGGCTTAGAACAAAACTTTACTGAGAAGCTATGTTTTATTTTTAAAATATCTGATGAAACTGCTTAGTAATCCTGCCAGCATTCACCAACTATGTATAGCTATAGTTGTTATAACAAAGGTTTTCTTCATGCATATTATAGACTGGTGCTTGCAGCTCAGATTGTTCCCTAGGGAGGTTTGCTTGGGAAAATATAACTTAGTAACACAGACACAGTAAGTCTGCATGTATGTGGGTCTTAACCATACACCTGAGAGTAGTGCTGGCAGGAATACTAAAACATGTCAGCCAGTAGTGATCTAACTTTAGGTCACACTGTCTATGGATGCAAAAGTGAAATGGAGTTAGATGTCAGGGACTAGCCCAAACACACTGAAGAATAGAGAGCTGAGGTTAATGAGAAATACATTTACATTTGGATATTTGTTATCACATTATAAAGCAGTGGAAACACCAAAAATTCTCTCTATTCACTTAAAACCAAGTTCATAAGGTTTCTTCTTCCTTCTTTTTTCCCCCCAGTAAGTCAAATGGAGATACAAGAAAAGAAATAAAGGAATCTTACAATGGAATAGATTGTCTTAAATTATAAACTAAGTATTTTGAAGGCTAGAAAAAACATTACATTTGTAGTGATGCATAGCTAAAAATTGTCACATTCCTATTCCTTTTTTTTTTTCTTATGAAGAACTTAGCACTCACTTGATCCAATAGCCCTACACATGAGAAATTTGCAGAATTTAGAAATCCATTGATGGCTTTTCATCTGTAAAACTATTTGATAGTATGTTTCATTTTAAAACATATTCACTTTAAGAGGATAATCATATCTTTGTATAAAGAGAAACCACCCAAACCTGAATCATCCAACATAACATTCACCAGCTGAAAAAGAAGAAAGCAAATGAAGAGGAAAATAGCTCATATTCACTACACATTGTATGCAAAACTCCATTTACTTGCTTTATGAGGGATTTTTGGAAGGTTTGAAGAAGCTGGAGTGATAGGTTAGTTTTGTATGCCAAATTAACCTAAAATCTTGCAATAGGCAAATGGAGCATGTAACTAAATGTAATGCTTTAGTAGTAGTTAAGGAGCAAATGTATCTTATTTATAGAGAGCTTTCCCACATTAAAAACACAGTGGAAAGACATTAATCATTGCTTGCTTTCTACAATTTGGTTTGATCTAATGCTCACATGAAAGAAATACTCTGGCAGCTTGGTCTTACAGAAAAGTAGATGCTTACTTTTAAGAGTATTTCTATTAAAGTCTAGTGAAAAAACTTGTCTGTGTAGTGCAAATGGGGCCCTACCAAAAGCTACACATACTATTATTCCTAATAGTTATTATTCTGCATTCAGATTCTTACAATTTCATTTGTCATCAGTGTATGGGGAATCAAACTTCAAAAGACAAAGCCTTTTTGTAAAGCTAACACCTTGCCATCTTTCTGAGCATTCTCAGAGTGGGAATTCCTAAAACACTAAGTTTGGTTTTTTTCTTTCGTGCAAACTGGTAAAAATAGACAGAATCACTTACAGTTTCTCTTAAGAGAGATCACAATATCATTTTACTAATAAAACAGTCTTTCATGCGAAAACTTCAAATGAATTTGCCTAATTTGCCCTAGGACCAGCTTGAAATTTTGGCACCCACAGTGTTCCTTGTCAAGGAGATCACAGGCCTGCTACCCCTTAATGCTTCTGCTCATATTGTTTGTTTTGATCTCCACCCACCCTGGCTTCATCCAATGCCCTCCAGTTACTATTGCTGGAAAAAACACCAACAACTACTCCCTATCCATTCTTTGCACGTTGCTAATGGTTCAATAGACTGCTATCATATGCCTGTTTATTGAGTGTAGAGAGCTCAGGCTCTTCACTCAGGCACCAAACTAAGCACATTAACTTTGATGTTTTAACTGCACCTTGCCCCACCTCCTTTTTTGTTGTCATCTTTGTGTGTGACAAATTGGAAAAAAAAATAAATAAAAGCCTTTCCCAACAATCAGTATTTACCTCTTATAAAAATTCTGAAATTTCTAGTAAATGAAAAATATCAAGAAAAAAGAGGAAAGGGAAGGTTTTTCTGATGCATAGGGGACAAGAGCCACTCTACTTTCTTGATGTAATTTCCATAGGACTTTCCAGTAGTTCCAGTCATCACTAGCTCTACAATGCAGCAAACCCAGCACAGAGAGTTACTTCTAGTTTGGATATTCTATTTTATTCCTTCTGCTCTTGAGCATCCTATGGTTTTTTTTATTCCTTCTCTCATTCCCAGTTGCTTCATGTTCTCTGAAGACCATAAATGATTTTTCACTTAGGTTGATGATTAAAATAACTCCTTTTCAAAAGTGGAAGGGGAAAAAGATGATGAACACAGATATAATACACCTGGAAGAAAAACTCTTAAAAGGTAGAGGTCTTAGACAGCAAATTTGCTTATTTGACTGCATTTATTCTTTCAGTCATCAACTAGCTTTGAATTTGCAATTTATCTTAAGGCACTTGTGCAAGCTGACAGCCAGAGGAAAGACACCATCCCAAGAGCAGGCTAATTATCCCCATGGCCAAAGATTTCCAAACTTGAAAGGAAAATAGTAAGAGGAAAAAAAAAAAGAGACTGGCTGTTCATCAGTTCTATTCTTAGTATATCTTTGATGAGATGGTTTAAACACTTTGAAGTAAAAGGATCTTGATCACCACAGTGGCTGATGCAGTTAAACTGTTTATAGTGAAGGGAGATATCACAGATAATTCTTATTCACAAGACTGAAATCAAGTCTTCTAAAATAAAAAAAAAAAAAGTTCCTTTTATTCTTATGAGCGTACCAATTTCTGATTCTCAGGTAATTGATAAAATGGTTTATAACATTTCTACAACAAAGAGCATGATTCTATAGTGAAAGATGTAGTCAGGGAGAGAGTGACTTTTAAAAAATCCTAACCAAACCTGTACTTATTATCCACAGAAAAAGGAAAGAAAGTAAAGGTTCCTGCTAAAAGTCGAAAAAGGACTAAGTTAATAATGTGAAGTCCCTTGAGTAATTCCTAATTCGACTATAAGCATAACTCAAATATAAGATTTGCATGATGCCCTCAAGTGTCATTATTGCTGCTTGATTGTATTAATTAATACATTGCCAGCATCAGCTAGATAAACACTGGTTCCTGCTTCGTGAATGATTCCTTAAATTGAAAGGCAGTGCAGGATTTTGTGAAAACAAGTTATTGTTGTGTTTACTCCAGTAAGCTCGTAGCTCACTATAATTATATAGTAATATAAAGAATTTGCATTTCTAATTACTTGGGTTTTTTTCCCTTCAGACTATCTACTTCTGCATTTTCAACTGTCATAATCAGTCTGAGAGGATTCTCTCAAGGATAACAAGGCAGAATGGAAAATTCAAACCAACTACATAGACAGCAAGATGACTTTCATTAGATTTGGTAGGATACAGCTACACTTTGTTCTTTCACCCACACTGATAAATACTCTCATTGTGTATGGTAATCCGACTGGGAAAAGGTACAGAAAATGGAAGTCAGATTTAAACTACATTTCTGAATAATTACATCAAGATGTGCCACTTACTAAGGTGGGGGTTTTTTTCCTAACTGAAAAACATTAAAGAAAGTGCACAGTAATTATTTTTCTTAGAGGATGCAAATCTTTATACTGACATGAAAAAGAAATGGAACAGTATATGCACTATAAGAGATATTAACAGGCACCCCAAGGACAGTAGTACACAGTATCTCACAATACTTCAGAAGGGAAGGGAAATCAAAGCAATCAGAATACAGCAAACAAGTTTTTCAATAGGCTCCTTCTGTTTTACAGGCTTGAGTAGAAAGGTTCTGAGACTTTCCAAGACAGGGAAGGCACCAGCACACACAATTCCCCCTGGACACAGAGATTACAGCCACAGTCCTATTGATTTTGATGAGGCTATTATGTACTGAAATGAATGCTGTTTGATTTAATGAGACTTTTTATAGATATCAAGTGCTTTCCTTAACTGTAACGGGTAGAATGTAGGTAAGAGAACAGTACTGGATCCTCAGTCTTTTTGTGTACAGGAAAGAGGAATTTCCTGAGCTGCAGGACTGAAATGTCCCACCCCATCAGGGAGACAGGAGGTGCTCTTTCATCTTTGACATTAGGATGGTTTTTTCCTATTATTTCTGAACAAAGCATCCTTCATCTATGTTTAAAAAAGAAAACAAAACACACGAAACTGTCATCTTTTAATGCCTTTTAGTTTTTACTTCAAAATACTTAGTTATCCTTACCACCTGACATGACCCCATTACAAATGATGAAAAAAATTTTTAGTCTTTTGACTAAGCCTATTATACCACAAAACTTTATTTCTATTCCTGAATCTCAATTTGATATAGGGCTACAGTACAATTATAGCAAGTTCTATCCAAGAAAAGAGAATTTACTGAGATTAAATTGCATCACGTTCATCATACAAATTCTAGATGCACTTACTACTCAAAATCTCAGTTGAAGTTTGTTTAAAGTAAAAAACATACAAACAAAATGAACAATTATTTGAAGTATAAATTTAAAAATGTGCCAATATTTATAGTCTGTTTGCCTGGGTATGAAATGGGAATGAAAAGACAAGTGTTAAGCAATGACTAGTGCAGAACACAACGTGTAGAACACAGGGGTTTCCTCTCTGTGCACTGAGCATGGGAAGCAACATGTGAGTAGATTCAACTCTATGATGACAATTTAAACAATACAGCAAGTCTAACACATTTCAGCCTTCATCCTTCTTTCTACAGAGCTTATATAATCACCAATAAATACTAGTGCATGTTAGTAATCTAATCAAGCTTTTCTTAATGTATATGTTTCACAGATCCTTCTCTACGAAACACAGTATCACGACACACAGGATAATTTACACTGAAATATATTAACAGAATTCCATCAATCTAAGAGATTTCCATCCATTCCTATTGTAATTTAAGTTCATTCAGCAATTGTTACAATAACCTTCAAACTCCTTGTAAAAGTGACAGATTTTCTGTGCTGGTTATAAAAAAGAAAGAAGAACCCAGCACCCCAACGCCAGTTCTTAACACAGACAATTCTTTAAATAAACATGAAAAAACCTACTTCATTGACTTAATTAACATGCTATAAGAATTATGGTATTCATTCTGATTTTGCATCTTAAATTGACCACTCTTGAGGAAATACCCAAGGCAAACCACTAATTTTTACCTTTGCTACAGGGCTGCTGCCAAGGAAATGCATTCTTACAGACAAATCACAATCTCAGCTTCTATCGGCTTCTTTTGGATACAGCAATCGAGATTATTAAATGCTTAAATAACTAGAGGAGTCAAACCACTTAGTATGTAACATTCTGACCAAGTCAGAACACAAACATGAAATTCAAGTTAAAATGTTCTTCTTCTCCCTCTAGAACAGTCTAGTCCCAGAAATTTCATTTCCCATTAAGTAAAAAATACAGAATATGCTACATATGTTTTCAATAGCTACTAACTCAAGGGAATTAGTGAGTAATAGATCATTTAAATTCAAAAAGACAGAATTTCCCTTTTAAGCCAACACTCCAAACAGAATTATTTGAAATGATGAGAGGAGAGAGAATCACTTCAATCTTTTTCACTAACTGGATGAGCTCCAACAGGTAAAAGACTAATAGGGCCTTTGGTGCATAACTAACCAAACCTCTCCCTGGCAACAATTACAGCAGCTGCCTGAGACTTGGAATTGTGCCACTGGAAAATGGAAAGACACTCATGGCATAAAGAAAAACTTGATTTCCTTTTACAGAGAGAGATTTTTGCTGCACCTGTAGAGCCTGAGCAACTGCAAAGCCCTCAAGGCACACCGTGACTTTGAGGTCATAGCCAGGGGTACCCCACTGCATTCCCTGACATACACTGGCATATCCAGACCCCTACAGGAATGAAGTTGCAGGAGATGGGAGTGAGTGAGAGACTGATGGCAAAACCCACTGACAAGTGCTGTCTGATTTCCCAGGCTGGAGAAAAAGCCTTCATTCACCATGGTTTCTAATGGGAAAATTTCCTTTATCCCTCTTACAGTGTATTTCTGCATCTCATTTGCTATTTTGCTTAACACAAGACAAGCTGGAGCATCATCTGTGTTTTAGTGCTTTCTTCTCAGCTGGGAAGACCTGTAATTGTACATGTTTCTATTCATATGAAGGATTTAATGAGCTTCCAATAAAATCTGCTATCAAAGGCAAATATGCAAGCCATAAGCACAAAAAGAATGTGTGCACCTCAGTTAAATTTCAAATACCCTGAGGACCCATATGAACTTTCACTCTGTCCTGTGTCTGTCTAACATAGCATAATACATAAAAATGAACCAATTAAAATCCAAGCCTTTTACTTGCTAAAACCTCAAGTTCATCCAATGGAAGAGCTTTTACACTGCCATGCCAGTGTGCTCCATGTAATGATAGCAAGAGTAGAACAGAATTGCCCTTAAACCTTCTGACTATAGTAAACAGAATGTTGAAGGAATAAACTTGATGCAGAATAAAACCCCTCCCCAATCTGTTTTCTATGCTAAGTAAAAACAAAGAGCATAAATAAAACTTAATTCAACAAACAAAACCCCCCAAACCCACGAACAACAAATTTGAACTAAAAACACTGAAAGATTAATTTCCCAACTATTTTTACAGCATTCATTCATCTTTTTCAACTTCTAGCTTGTTATTTCATTTTTCCAGAGAATGAGTGTCACAGTTCAAAAATTACCACAAAAGACTATGTTTCTTATGGGCCCAGTCAATTTTACGAAGTTATGGATAAAAGGAGCAACTGGAGAATATTCTTACTAGAAGGGTCAGCAGCAGAAAGCTGTGCTGTGGGAAGCCTCTTGTACCCTGCCTTAGCTGCTCTGTGATCAGAAGGAAGGCTGTTTTCTCTCGGGGTGAACGAGGCAGAACAAACTGAGCAGAGGCTCCATCTCCTGCTTCGGAGGGTTTTTAATGCAGTACAGGGAAATGTAGTAAATTATGGTCTGTTTACTGAAGTAGCTTTTAAATCACTTAACAGTGAAATTCCCTGTAAAAGATGCATTTGAAATATTACCACAGACATGCAAAAATTACCTCCTCAACTTGCTTTGGTTTCCAATAAATGTAAGAATTTTTAAGTATTTAGGTGTGGAGAAACATCAGCCTTCTCTTACTAATTGCTAAACATGGTCAGCATTAAGTCCTATGTACTTTGGCAGATTACTTACATCTTCTGGGTTGGTTTTTGGTGTTTTAGTTTTGGGTGTTGTTTTTTTGTTTGTTTGTTTGTTTGTTTAAAAAAAATTATATTAATATATCTGCTAAATAACTTTGTGTCTTTCAAGTAGTTTAACCTCCAGCTCTCCCACAAATATCCATGATAAATCTGTTGCAGTCTAACCAATAACAACAGCAACTATTTGACAAAGGAAAGAAAAATTTTACAAAAGACATAGTTCAGTTCAATGCAATTTGGCTGTCATACTGTGACCAGTCAGCTGTGTTTTACATGGCAGTGTACATTCATTTCCACGTGGACTTTATTCATAACCTACATCTATACTCCAGCAACATGGAAATGCTCTTCTGCTTGGAGAACTACATTTTTAAAACAGAGCAGAGTGTGATGAAAATATCATATTTTGCTCTTACTGTTAATATATTTTTAAAAAGAAAAAAATCAATGATAAAATAATTTCCTTGACTCCTGGGGGAAGAGGTATGCAAGCTCCACATGATTATCTGGATGACCTCAAATTCTTCTTTGATGTCTTTTCACTTATGATCAGACTAAAATTTGGCATTTAAGATCGATGATATAGACCCTTTTTGCAGGTTGCTGCTATACTGCCTCTCTCTTACTTTCCCATATTTCATAGAACAGAAGAGGAGCATATTTCCAGTTCTACAGAACTCCACTTTCACTGTCAGTGAAGTTGCATGTGATTTGACAAACATGAATTTGATTATATTCCAGCATCCACCAGACCTTCAAGAATCTGGGATAAACATATTAGAAGGGCATTCTCCCTAATAGCACAATCTCAGAAATCTTCTAGAAAGCCTACTTACACTTCTAGAAAGTGTAAAGACAGAAATTAGGACACTTCATAAAAATCCAGTGAGAGTGGAATTATGTAATAGTCAATAAAATGACTAATAAAACACATGCTCATTAGAAATCATATCAATATCTATACTCTTTTATGCTTCAAAGGAAAAAAAAACACCTAACTGAATTAGTACTAATTAATACTTTACATTAACGTCTTTGCTAATTCAGGGAGTCTGGTGATTTACAAATTACCAGCTACCACTCATACATATTCTTGTCTAATTAAGGTTGATAACTCACATTGTGTGCAGATGCCTACATCACCCCCTTTCAGATGAGAAGGAAAGTTCTTCCACTGATCATCTTCCAATCATTTTGTCACAAATGAAGTCATGGAATTATGATATAATGGAAAACTCATAATGATTTTTCCATTATATGACAAGCACACACTTGTCAGTGTGCATGGGGGTCTCTTATTTGATCTTTGCAATACAGAGAGCCAAATAAGCTGTAAAGCAGTGAGCTTTCTGGTAGCTATAATGCTCCTTACTAGCCCCATAAGAGAAAAAAAGAAAATTTCCTACACGTAACCTTATGTTAAAGGCAAACTCAAAGTGCAGAACAACTCATTAAGACCTTGAATCTGTAAAAAGACTAGGTGTACATATATAAAAATATTTTAAAAAATACACTCTCTGCTCCAGAAACTTAAATTACCTCTATGACAAATCACAAAATGGAGAAAAAACAGACTAATACAAGAAATATCTATAATCAATCTGCTCAAGAACCCTAGCTATCCAATTTTTGAAAAGGAAAGCTATAGTACCACGTTCCAAATTATTCTATCTTTTTCTCCTTTCAAAGGTATTATTCTTTTGAGCTTTTATTCATTGCATGAGAGGCCCACACCCTAAGAAAGACAAATGACAGAACCTGCTAACTCATAAGAGTGAACACTTTGAGGGTTATTCAGGGACTCACTGATTCTCCATATTTTTGTCATGTTCAACAGTGGATTTATTCTAGAAGATGAAGTCCCCATAGTAGGTACTCTAGGTAGTTTTATAGAACTGCACTTTCCCAAGAATATTTTATTGTAACCATAAATAAGTATTTGTAGAGTACCAGAGATAATTGATGTTGGCTGTGAGTAACTCTGTTAATAACAGCTCCCTCCAATGTTCTAAATAAAATTTATTTATGGCCACACAGGAACCATATAAAACACAGTATACACACCGCTACAGGCATCAAAAACTGGTTAAATAAATGATGTTTCATTTGCATGTGAAGGTAATAAACATTCTTGCATTTGCTAAATTTATTTGTGCCTTACATCACTCTCTGGCTCCTCAGCAGTTCATAAGTCTCTGCATTCACATGACAATTCCAGTGTTTCCTGACTCTTCAGCACTCTGTGTATCTCAGGGATTCTTCTTCTCCAATACTATCCCTACATTATTTTCCAGTACTCCTGTATCTACTTTCACTCCTGTCTCTTTACAGTAACACAATTTCTGTTATCAGCCTTCAAGCCTTTTTAAAACCCTGACTACAACACAGAGATATCCACACTCTTTAAATTAGGATCAGTAAAGCCAAGCACTTTACCAGTTACCTGTTAAAACTCTGTAGTTAAAAAAAATTGTAGCAACTTTGTAGCTAGAGCATGTGGCTAAAACTCTATAAATTATCTGTAAATATAATACTAATTGTATGAAATATGAATTTACTTTCAAAAACTTTGATAATCATGGAGGTTTAAGTCAGACCTCCATTTTCTGAGATTTAACACTCAAAAGTTGAAATGTGACTTCTCAGTCCATGTGCCTTCTACTTTATACAGCATCTCTGCACTGGATACACCCAACATCATTCATATAATTCTAAAATCCTTTCATCAGCCATCACTCCTCAATGTTGCTGCTAGCTTGAAAAGCAATTCTAATTTCACTTTTTTTAGTAGTACTCACTTTTTTTTATTATTTTCACATAATACCTTCTATTTAATTTATCCCATTTATTCTTGGTCTAGATATGCTTTATACTCTTACATGTATGTGTTCAGCAAAAGTCTACTTCTAGGGTACCTTCCTGCATTAACTAGAGCCAGAGCTAAAGATCAGCTGAAATAGCTTTGAATCCAAATAATCTCATAAACAGCATATCAAAGGACTTTGGGTACCTTGCACAAAGGGAATGCTACTCCCTTGGAAGTGATGTTCTAAGGACCTGTCTACACAAGGAAGTGACTTTCAAAAAGATGTAAATGTAAGGGGAGATTGCTATCCTAAACAGGCTTCTTCTGTAAACACTTACATAACTGAAATGAAAATGCTGCATATCCCAAGAAGAGCAGTTTCCCTTGTAGGTAAATTCTAAGTGAGCATCCCCAGAAGGTAATGCAGGTCCTAGGTTTCTTGGCAAGTTGCTCATATTTTCTGTGTGGCTCATTTTTATGACAAATCCTCCAGACGAAATAAATGCCAACACTTTGGAGGAGCAGACTGCATTAAACATCATCCCAGCAGATAATACCACTCACTGACAGAGCACTCTGACTTAAGGGAATAAAGCACCAACCAAACAAAAAAACCCAAACAACCAAAATAAACCAACAGCAACCTCTTTTAAGGCCTATGGAAGAGCTGTGTCCAAGCTCCTCTTGTCTCAGACTTGGTATTAGCCACAAAAGCACNACAGTGATGCCAAAGCAGCAATCAGCAAAGTCATCACAATACACCACTGAACGATTCATCAGAACTTGGAAAACCATTAATTTTATTTTCAGAACTATAAAACATTAAAGGGAAATATATATATTCTACAGCTCTAAGTATTTGGGACAATGTTTCCTAAACCTTGCTAGAAGACCACAAACATTCCTTTTTAAAAGAGACTCGTAAGGAATATGGAGCACAACATGTGAGGAACCCAACCATGCTCAGGGAGCGTTGCAGTGCGAAAGGAAAGCTGACTGAATAGTTTCAATTTTACAATTCAAAAATACTCACTTCATTGAAAAAGAAATGTTGATTTTTCAATTTCACATTCTAGTGTTACAAAAAAAGGACATTTTTATAATTTAAAGTCCCATAACTTTACCTTGCAGATTCATTTTTTGTCATTCCATTTGGATTTTTATTATGCTTTTGTATTTATGTTTTGTTTCTATCAAACATACAGCTATGATGCAAGTATTCCGCACTCCCCTGCCTTTCCAATCACTTTAAAATATTTTCTTTCCAAACAAACAACAAGTATAAAAAAAATCATTTCTGCTTTACAAGTGCCACTCATGTGGAACTAAACTAAATCACACAACAATTAACAATATGTTAATGAACTAAACCAGAAGTTTAATGGAGATAAAAAAGCAGTTCTAGCCATTATAACAAGTAGATTATTTTAAACAAAAGCTTCCTGCAGCTAAATACACCACATAAACAATTCAGTTTGTGATTACAAAAACTGATTTTTATTTGCAGCAATTTGCAAACTTAGCAATACAGAGATTAGAAACAGAGCATTTCCTGCTACAGATAACATGGAAATTTTACCTTGTAAAAGGTGGAGCATGGCAACCATAAAACATGAGGGTTTTGTCAGGTGATCACCACACCTGGTATTATTTAACAAGGCACAAAAAGGCAAAGTCCTAGCACAAGATATAGCTGTTTCAAACTGAAGTTGATGAAATTTTGGCTTGAGAGAGGCCACAATTTATGTTAAACTGATCTTAATACAATAACAAATGAGTTCTCCAGTTATGAGATAAAAATATATACTAAAAGTAAAAAAAAAAAAAAGTTGCTAAGCTAAGAAATCTTTTAGCCCTAGAAAATTACTGCATTGATTGTTCTTTTGGACTATCCATTACTGTTTCTCACCATTCCTTCACTCTCTTTAAATGTCAAAACCAAGTTGCAATGGTATCCCCAGCACATGCTGGGTGGCATCTGACTGGAATTCAGAGGAAAAACAGAATTCAGTCTTGCTTAAATGGCAGCTTCACCCACTGCTGCGAGACACAGACTCTGTGTGTGCCACACACAGGGAAAGGCCTTCAGCAACATCTGTGACCATTCCTGGCCACCGAAAACATTCTGCATTTCCCTAACAAACACATCCAAGCCCATCTTGTACAGCAGTCTCTCACATTCCCAAAATGTCTGTGTTGTTCAAATAACTTTTTTTCTTGCTTAAGACAAAACAATTTCAGACATTTTTGAGGTGCCATTAATATAATTTATCTTGTTTATTAATGGTCTTAATTCTGTTTAGAACTCTTTGTAAATGTTTTTCTTAATGTAGTCAACTCATTTGTCTGGCACAGACCTGTTCTTTTTGTCTGTTGTCCATATGCTCATCAAAACCAAAGTATAATTGACTGCATAGACTTATTTGCATGGCTTCCCATCTGTCCCTGTCAAGTAAACTTTGTTTTATTATTTACTATTGGAAAATTAACCTTCTGTGCTCTTGAAAAATGAATCAGTCGCCTACATAAGGTAATTTACTGTTCTATTAAATTTGTAAGGCAGATCCCCTTTTGCAAAGGAGGTCCCTATTATCAGCAAATAATAAGGGAGGAGAACAAGCACATGGAGGAGGAACAAGCTCTGCCACTTCCCAGCAGGAGCAGCACAGGACTGCATGACAGTTTCTGCTTCTTTATAACTAACTAAGGTAGATTTGATTAAGCCTTGTCACTGGAGTCTCCACAAGACATTCCATCCTAATTCTGTAATTCAGACTATTTAGGAAAGAAAAAGTATAAAACATTTTATAGCATACACAGAAGCTGCAACTTCAAGGTGATATAAAGTCATTCCTGGAATGTTGCCACAGTATATCCTGTTAGTACGTACTGAAACGTGCCCCCTGTCCGTATATATATTTAATAGATAATCTACTAACATTTAACACATACCAAAATCAGATATAAAAATTGAAAAGGGAAATTAACTTCAGATTGCTTTGTGATTATGTGGTAAGGAGGATTTACTGAATTTAGACCATGCACACCAACTGCAGCCATAACCCTGACTCCCTGATCGCTGTCTGCATTCAAGACAACAGTTGTGCCACGTGCAGACACAAGCAGAGGGATATATTTATCCCAAAGGAAACAGCAAGTTCCATAATTTACCTTTGCCTATAAAGGGGGAAAATACTTTGTGAAGTGACATGGTGCTTTTCCACTTATACCCCAGGAGGAGAAGTAGGAGGGGCAGGGCCTGAGGAGTGACACTGTTCTGCACAGAAGAGCTCAGGTCACCAGTGTATTGTGTATTTCCCCAGTTTCCTAGAAGTTAGAATTGGAACCTAGCTAAATATTTCTTGGGTTTCAGTGTGTATTTACAACATATGGTGTATGTAATAAACATGAAATTAAACAAAGAAATTAATGGAGACACCTTAGACAGGTGTACCTTCCACTTTCCAATAAACACACAATTCTCATAGACTTCTGTTCATGTCCTGCATGAATGACGACCACATAAAAACTTTGCAATCTACCTTGTGTGTGTAATTACAATTCATAAATATGCAGTATAAACACAAAATATCCTCGAGAGACTATAACCATCCAGAAAAAAAAAAAAAAAAGAAATATTATAGCTTCTCTTATTTTATTTTTAAAAACTGCAGCATTGCTGGCATACTAGCCTAACATTTCAGAAATTCAATTAAAATATGCCTTTTGCATTGTTCAGATTTCATAAACCTCTTCCTTTCAAATACTGGCTGCTGCAAATGGAAATTTCTTAGGAGTACTTACACACGCCTGAGCACAATGTAAAATAAAGGCAGTCCCTGAGCAGGAGTGCCCGGGCAGCAGCGTGCCTTCCAGCAGCATCTCCTGGTCCTTTACCAAGACTATACAAAAAACTTCAAATGCCTGATTTACCTAATCCAGATCATTCCCATTTCAAGTGTGTTGATAATCTGCCTCGAGGCTGATCCGTGTTGCTCCCCCCTGTGCCCACCCAGGTAATCCATGTCTGGGAGGTGACACCTGGTTGAAAGGTCTCAGGCTCTCCAGTCGCTGCCCCGGGAGCAGCACTGCGGCCGCTGGTGCTCCCATGTGCCACCAGAACGCAGGCAGTAAATCCCAGCTGATAATCTAACCCAGACAGCTGCACCACGGAACAATTAGCAGCTTGTAAACTTGAAGCGCTGCTCTAAAGCCAGAGGTTTATGCTAAAGCCAGTGTGAAAGAGTCTGGTGGATTAGATGTGCAGACTATTTAGCAAGCTTTACTCTGCCACAACATACTGAAGCAAAAAATCACGAAGTGATAAATTCCTCAGGATGCTGCTCTAATCAAGGCAGTTTACATAAGCGTGTCCTACCTGGGAACACCATTCACACATGGAATTATTTAATCAAAAGGAAATTTAAGTGCTTGAAAGGAAATAGAGGCTTTATTATCTCCAGGCAATTGTTCAGTTGTAGTGTTCTGGGGGAGCTGAGGTGACTCATGAACATACTCTGCTGTCATTTCCACTACAGGTGCAAGTTAACTGCTGAAGTCTCAGAACAATATTTATTTTGGTCCTGCTTCACTGTATCTTCTGCCATTGTAAAAAATCAATTATCCAAGCAGAATCAATTAAAAACTAAGTTAAAATCAGACATGAAAATTTCCATGTCACAGGCTCGTTTTCCTCATGTTAAAGATGATAGAAGTTCAGTGAAGTAGGCCCTGCAGAAATGGTGAATGAAAAGGTTAAGGAAAGATATGGAGTGTATTTAGCGTTGCAACACCAGCAGCCCAGGGTTAAGAATCATCTGAGTACAATAACCATAACAACAAAACAAACCAAAAAAAAAAAAGAAAAGAAAAAATACTAAAACCCACAACACCACCAAAAAACCAAACCAAACAAAAAAAAAAGAAAAAACAAACCACCAAAAGAAAAAAAAAAATAACCCTCACTCATTTCCAGTGAATATCCAAGACAAAATTGGGAAGACTGCCTGGTGGTTGGGGTTTTTTCTTACAAATAAAGAATGTTTGCAGAAGATATTTAGGGACTTTTTGATTCAAACCATCTTCCAAAATATCAGAGATCTTCCCAAACATTTAGTAAGCTCTGCACTCCTCTGGAATTTGCTGATCCTTGGTTGGGAAGTGCAGCACTCAGACAGGGCTGCAGTCGCACTGAACAGCATTTCATGTTAGTCTATCCAGTTTCAGCAGGTACATTCACAAAATACGGTGCTAATCCTGCTGGCTGAGAATAGTAAAAAAATCCTATGACTTAATATATTATTTATGTTTCTTTAATATTAAGCTACATTTTATTTTATGCACATTGAAACTCATGCAGTCCATATTTTATTTCTGTATAGGTTATATTTCTGCTCTGTTTTGTCAGCATAATTTTTCTCAAAACTCATTGTTTGCTGACATACTTGATTTAGGTTTGATTTTGATTCTCAAGTGGTCATATAATCGTTGGCCTCCTTTCACAGTCCATTATGTTAAACTAAAGCTGCAGAAACAGGATTATTTCAGCCTCAAAGTGATTCAGAGACATTAAATATTTAAAAAGTTTTTCCTTTTAGCTGCTGAGTGACTCTTGAATAACAATTAAAAAAAAACCTAAAAAAACCTCACCACCATCTAAGAGATGTAACAGCAAATTCTCTTAGGCATCTGCAGACATTGGTTTAGTTCACACTCAGTTGCCATCCTCTTTTGGCAGCAGTCAAGTGACAAAATGAAGGAAAAAATGAAACACCTGAACTCTGATATCATAACACAGCTGTTGGATCCAGTGAACTATGTAGATCAGGTCAAGTGTACCCAGTCTTTGCTGGCCCTGGAGAGAATGCCTGGCACATCTGCAGCTGCAAGGGCAGAGGTTTCTGTATGTAGTAGTGTGACCTACATTTAAGGTGCACATACCCTTTACATTTTCAGTAAACTGGTAACCTGCAATTAACATTTCAAATGCAAAATGTGATGCAGAAGGGTGGTGCTGTTCAACCTACCCTGTCAGAAGTAATCAACATTTCCCATTCTTTACGCCACCAAAGCACATGCATAAAACATATTTCTTTATCTGTGAGTATCCTCAGATTTCTGCCACCTTGCTACACCTCGCATCACACTGACAAACTGAAACTCCTTTGACTACACAAGCATAAACAAACACATCAGAAAAACAATAACTATATGAACACAAAGGCCTGGTGGATAAAAAAGAAAATGTACAGGTCTAAGCCATAAAAAAAATTTACAGAGTGTGCATGGACAGACAAGGCTGAATTCTTCAGACCACTGGGAGAACTCCCTATATTCCACCTGCTGCACTAAAAGATCAGACACTGGACAGATAATTCCTCAGTGTTAAGTAAGGTACTGTCTTTTGGAGTAAAGCTGACAAAGGTTCTTCACCTGCTTCATGGGCTACTGCTCAGCTTCTTTCCAGACCCAGGAGAGGAGGTAAATCAGAGACACCTTAAAATTAGTCAGGAAACAGCCTGTTCTCATCTCCTCCTTGTATCAAAGGGCTTAATTTATTTGGGCAGAATTCTGTTTATTTGCTGTTAATGAAAACATGGTTACCTGATGGCCTACAGAGCTGCAAAGAGCTAATGTGACTTCCAGGGGAGGTTTGCTATCTCCTTGTCGCACACCTGCTTCCCACTCTCCCCTGACTGCTGTGAGTGTTCACAGTGACTCTGGCATTTCTTCTCCATGCACTTGGATGCACAGGAAATGCCAGTTGTTTCCACTATATGAGGTCTGACAGCCCGTGTCCAGTCTCTGTAACACCTTAGACTGGTTGGCAACAGCTGTGGGAACACAAGCTGAGAGCTACTGATGTAGCATGTAACTAAAAAGGAACACAGCAGCAAAGCCTAAGTTATTGAAAATCCATAAATCTCTCGGAAAGCATTTAAAGAGCTATTCAAAGAAGCCAAAGGTGAAGACAAATTGAAAGCATTCACCAGTGCTAGCAACATAAGGAAAAAAATATCACTATTTGTTGTATTGAAGACTTCTGCAAGAAATTTTACAGTAACCACAGAAATGAATGCTCCTATAAAAAAAGTGATAAAATTAGGCTGTTAATCATTTGGATGTTCACATTTATATAGCATTCTGTGAAGGTCTTAGGAAGGCTGGAGAAATGCTGCACTTGAAAGACAGCAAAGAAAAACAAAATTGATAACCATGAAGTTTAACAAAGGTTTAGCAGCTAAGTCAAAAAAAAAAAAAAAAAAAAAAAAAAGAAACCCCACACCATCCAAAAACCAACCAGATGAGTGAAAGCAGGCCTAGATCACGCATTACCCAGAGGATCTGTGCTATTTTGTTAGGTGGTTTCTGTGACACATCACAAGTGAGCAATGCTCAAAAAGAAAACAGGATACTGGGTCAGATCCTGATTTTAGTGAGGAACACTGACTGCAACACCAAAAGTAAAACACTGAGGTGAATATTTCATGCTTCACAAGTATTTTATCTACCTTATGTTCCCCCAATACAAACAATACCACAAGGCAACAGCCCTAGTGACACTCAGCTGCTGTAGTGCAGGTGGGCAGGTGTTTGTTAAAACCTCTCCACGCCAGGCACAGCTGCACTGGGCCATTAGAGAGCCTGAGCCACCACTTCAGAACCACTTTAGAAACACAGAACTGTGTGGAGGGGTTTCTATCAGAAGGCCTGTCTGCTGAGAGAAGCTGTTCACATCACAGATTGAAAAAAAAAATCCAAACAAACCATTGCCACCAGCCTGGGGAGAGTGTCTGAAGTGTCAGACTGCGAGCACTTTAAGCTCTTCAATAAGGAAGGAACAACACCCTTCCTTAGCACAAAGATATTGTAGAAAATTGCACATGAATGCTGAACAAAAAATTGATACTCCACTACTGCATTAACCACAGAAAAAGTACAGCTTCTGGTTAGTTATTAAATAAAATATTAATCAGAATTTGTTCCTGTACTTTATTATCTGTACTTTTTATAAAATGTAAATACAAACAGAATTAAACAATCCTCATTTCCTTAAGAGGGGTAACACCACACTCCTGCAATATAAAAAGAGCTGGAATCAAACTCAAAGTGAAGCTCAAGATTCAAATTCTGAAGAAAAGTTAAAGAAGCTTTTGCAATAGCAAGAACATGCATAATGAGACACTGGCTGAAGAAAGCATCTGTCCTCTCATCTGTCTGAGCTCATTATACATAGACAAAGATATGTATTTCCTGGTACAAATTAAGTATAAATTCAGGAGTCACCAAAAGAAGCTATAGAATAGAAAGCCTTTATTTGAAATCCAAATTTGAAACATCCTAAAGTTTTATCATCAAATTATCCTTTTCTTTTAATTGAAAAAAAGTTCAAATAAATAGCAAATATAATCTTCCTTTAGCCAAGAGAGGAAAAGAGATGTTTACAATTTTCTATATTTCAGTCTCCATATAGGTTCCTGAACTCAAATCAGACCTTCTACATAATCATCCAAACACAGACTGGAGGTGGTTTCTTTCCAAACCACACAGACATTAAGACCTGCTGAATTAATTTTTTTATGTCTGAAAAATAAGACATACCTGTCCCAGCTCAGAAATATATCATAGCAGGACCTTGAAATTGTCTTCAAGATACCTGCACAAACTATGCTGGGAATTTTTACTAAGCACTGCAAAGAACAGATTGACTTATTTTACTTTTAGAGGTATTAAAAGGGTAAGAAGAATAAGGCACATAAAAAGCAATAACATAGTATGGAGGGTTTTTTCCCACTCTGGCCTTGGTGCCAGATTCTCTGGAGCCTCACAAACAAGGCTGAACACCAGCATTTCACACAAAAGAGAGGTGACATAGGTTACTAAGCTGCACCTGACCAGGAGACACAGGTTTAACAGTTTTCAGCCCTAAAGCAATTTGCTGCATAATCTAAATCAACAGATGTATGCAAGAGTAAAAGAGAAGTTGTGTCAAAACCAACCGTTGAGACACACACAAAATTTTGAGATCACCATGCAAATCGTAAGCACAGCACGATCCGGAAAACCAGGCAGGCATAAAACTGAAATATGGGAAAAAGCTTATTATACTTTTATGGTCTGCTCACACACATAAAATAATATTTTACTGAAACTAGGTCAGAAAGCTCAGAATCTTGCAGGATCAAAGGCAGAAAAGAAACAATGTTAGGACTAAAAAAAGAGCTAATGAAGAAATAGGGTCTTGCTTTTGCATAGTGGTCATAGCAGTTTTCCACTATATCCAGCCTCTAGACTGCTCAACTAATTCTACAGACATCTTACACTTTTAAAAATAAAATCTCTACTTTTTTTTCCCCTGAGGTATAAAGATGTCATTCCATTACATTGTCCAGGTATGTAGGTATGTTGCTTGGAAAGCAGAAGCTCAGCTGGAGCTGAGACTTAATCACCACGAGCAAAAAGAGCTTCTATAGTAGTAAAAAGCTCACCTCAGAGTTGTCCCTGCTTTGAGCTGGAGATTGGACTGAGGTTCCTTCCAAGTTGAATCATCCTCTAATATTAATACTACTTTTAATACTGACTATTTCATTAAGTGATATTAGCGCTTAGTACATTAGTAACTTAGTTATATTAATTTATGTTGGCTGGAATTACAGAGAAAAAAAACCCACAAGTTTAACAATAAAGTGAAAAAGAGATACATGTTTCAGAAATAACTTGTGTGGGAACACATAACACAAGTCCAGAATTTGCTTTTCAGAAATATTCTCTAGTATTTTTTCGAAGTCCATAGCTACAAACTTTGCAGTCATTTGCATTTCATGAATACCCTAATGATGCAATTAACCAAATAATTAATTTGTCTTTTTTGCATATTCATACAAACACGTAACGCCATTGATGTCCTTTAGAGTCTCATAAATTGGTGTAAATTTATATTGTATTCCTCAAGGTTTAAGGTTTCTGCTCACTGTCTCAGAAGACACATCAAAAGACATTTTGATGTACAGGATAAAACTTTTGGCCTATTTTATTCAGTGATAAAAATCCTCTTATCATCAATATACCTGCATATTATTCCAAGCCAATGGCCAGACAGATACAGACAGTGGAGAGCACCACTTACCTGCAAAGCAGCCAACTTCAACTGAAATATAAAGACTGAAGGAAAGGTAGGGGGAATATATATATTAAAAAAAAAATTAAAATCAAACTGTTAGCTCTCTGTTTGTCCCACTCTTCCCTTAACCCACCAGAAAGTTCTTCCCTTGTAATTACATTCTGTTCTCTCCCCCACCATACCAATTTTTCTAGAATAGGTATTATGTAGCAGTAATTAATTTATTTGCTTTCTTCAATTAAAATCATGCAGAAATTTCTATTTTACAGTTATATTCAATGTCTTCACGCTTTTCTGCTAGGAAAAAAAAAATAATCCTTTTTGCTTGAAAATGGTCAAAGCATTCACGATAACCAGCAAAGAACTTTCAGAAATATAAATATCCTCATTAGCTGCAGTTAGCAAAGCCAATATCTCTGGGTAGAAACAGCAAAGGAAGGAAATATTAATATATTATCAGAGACAATCAGCTGTTAGGAATAAAAACTCAGTGAAAGCCACACTAACTTATGTACAAGACTGCCGGACAATAATTCCATTTTGTTCTTTCTGGAGCATCCCACTGGAATTTTTCTTAAGAATCCTTCTGTTTAAATGGAGTTTCATTTAAAGCTCATTCTTGGTTTATTTTAAAATGTATACACTTATTTCTGTGAAAGAACAAGACAATATTTCAACAATCCTAATTGCAGGGGGCTTGGCTCCCAAAGTAAAAAATTTTAGAAACCCAAAGCCCACAATCAACATTCAATGTTCTCACAAAATCAGGTCCCAGAAGATAGTGAGGCAACAAAACTTCTTACCAGAGTTCAGCAAATTAGGTTTTAATATTTCAAATGTGCCTCTTTTTCTTTTATTCGTGCTTAAAAAAGTAGTGAACTTTTTATTTATTAAAACTGAAGCACTGGAGCTTAATCTCTCTGGAATGCACTAGAAACCCTTCAAAGATGGGATTCTCCAGTTAATCAGTAACAGAGTACTCTAACTCACTTCATGTAAAAAAGTTTTTGTAAATAGTTCACATACAGTTGACTTTCTTTTCCTCACAGCAAACTTGGGGCAATAGCCATGGCACCCTAAAAATAAAGATTTAGCTGATCTTGGGGCACAGGCAGTTACATATCAGCAAAATAGTTCTGCATGTAAATTCTAAAAATCTCTCAATTAATACCATGAAGCCCAAACTTCATTTTCTTAAGAGTGTTGTTTCTGAGCAGAAAGCAGAGGTTTTTCCTCAGAAGTGTTAATTCTGGTCCCAGCAAAGTGACTAGCTGGTTTTCTGTTCAAGATGGTGGGCTGTACTGAGCAGAAAACAAACTTAATAATGATCACAGGAGGGAGAGTGGTGAACTCAACATCCTTGGCTGGCCTGAGACACAGCAGGCTTTTCATCTGAACTGCAGGTTACAGCTCAAGAGCGTAGAAAAGAGTTTTAAAAAGAAATGCATTGATAACATTTGCCCTGGAAGCCACAGCTTAGGTACCAACTGACAATCACTGATTTTCAGTATCTGGCATTCCCCTGACAATACCTTAGTTTTGCTTCCAGTACATTTTGAGGATGTCAAATGAAAAAGCCTATGACCTGCTCTTCATAAATACATCAATTACCTCCGGTCTGAATAGATCCATTTCTCTAAATACTATTAAATATATTCCAGATCTCATTACTCTGTTGGCCAGTGTCTACTTAACAGCCAAAAGCTGTCCAGCAAATGCATTTGCTTTTGACTTTAAGCAATGAATGCCACAGCATTACCAATTTCCATCATCTTTCCTGACAGCACAGATCCCCTGCAACCTCCCAGTGCTGGCAACCCACTCAGACTAGAGGAATTCCATTTTCCAGCTCAAAAGAAAAAGTCAGTAGTGTCTAGGTTGTTCTGCAGAAGACAGCTTGGATTTCACATCCCATTTTTGGTCTTACCATCTTCCTTGCTGCCTCGGACTGTTAACTCTACAATAGTAGAGACTCACTGCACAATGAAAACCTAACTGCTAATCTGCTGTCAAACTGGGAATTGTGAAAGGCTCATCAAATCCCTACAGAAATAATTTTCCACTTCAGTTTTTGAGCTGACATGATCCTGGCACTTTGAGTTGAGTATGCACACTGGAAGCTGCATACTACAAAAACCAGTGGCAGAATATTAGAAGATCATCTTTGCTCTATTAAAGTCTTTAATGATTATTTCATTGGTAGCAGTAAATGCTTATCAGGGCCATCGACATTTCCAAGAGAACTTGGTGTAAACTCCTTGTAAGTTTAAACATGCTTTGCAAAGGCATGGCTACTGGAAGCTATGAAAAAAGTTGGAGAGAAAACAGCTATAAAGTCTGATACACCAGATCCACTCAAGCAATGAAGTCTCAAGACAGACAATAAAAACCAATCTCTTCCATCTCTGTCTGGGGGCAGATCAGTTGCTGAACTTTTTTCTTCCTTATCTTGCTCAGGGCAAGAAACCAAAACAGTAGAAATATTACAGATCTTACCTTATTCAAACTCAAATAATTGAGTCCAAATATGACTTGCACTTGAGCAGAGCCTTACCTCACAATGCAGAAAGTACCAGGTTTCATCGGTATGAGCAAAAAAGAGAAAGAGCATGACCCTAAATAATTTAGATCTCATGTCAGAATTCAGTTTTCTGATACATCTCTAGGCATTTGAGTGTAGCTCTCTTTACACCATTTTTCTAAAAAATTATATATATTGTACAGGAAACATTGTTTGCAAAAGTCCCTCACTACAGACTTGTCCTTGTTTGCAGAAGTTGATGCTTCTATGACTAACACATAAACATTGAGCTAAGCAGAACCACAAGTTGCCTGAACCAAGAGCAATATGAAATAATCCTACCAGATGGGAACTCTAAACATTATGTTTCTGACCTCGGTACAGTAAATAGTGTGCAAGCAGACAGACACCTTATTTAGACACACATTAACACATTTTTAGGGGAAAAATGTGTGTTTTCTGACACAGAGCTGTGTATTCAGCTCTCTGCAAGTGAATGATAAATTGCTTGTGTTTTTAAAAGCATTGAACTGGGAAACTAAACTAAACAGAAGAATTGCAGTGTACCTGTTATATGTTCTCAAACATAATTTTATGTCACTTGACAAGAAAATACTAGAAGAAACACAACAATATGTAAACAGTCTTCTTATTGCTAGAACTGCTTGTTTTCTGCAGGCTCCTCTGTGCCAACAGCAGCCTCCCGAGCAGCAAGATTCTCAGAAAGGAGAAAAAGGGTTTGAAATCCAAATACTGTTTCTTTAAAATTTCAGCAAGAAGTAGAAAGGTAGAAAAACCTAGGCTCTGAAGTGAGACAGACACATACAAACCAGATCAGCTTTAAATTCTCTTGATCCAGTTGAGAGAAAACTGTAACCACATGATAATATCTCTGCAAAAAGTGGAGCAGCTCAAAGTAATAAAACCTCAGCCCTCTAGGTAGAATGCTTAAAAATCTTTAATTGCCATTTGCAAGAGCTGTGATTTCAACTTCTTCCTATGGCTCACTGCAGTTCTTCAGACTATTATTTCTACATCACTTAGCATTAAATGTGGTAACTTTTCAGTGACTTCCCAATAAGACAGCAAACACATCATAGTAAGACTGTGTTAAATCTGTTGAATCTCTGGTGTAAATGTTATAAAAGCAACAATTCGTAAATCATTATTAATATTTGTCCTTGCAGGAGAGTTATGGAATCTTCTGGGCTTGACAATCAATATTAAGCCAATTCAAAAGCATTGCTCTAAGTGGGATGATTTTGTTTTTCCTTGGAAGTCCAATTTCAGGTTTTCTATTTACTTCATTTCAATATATACATTCATTTTTTGAGTCAATGAAGTGGTTCTGGGGTCCAAGTTTAAAGTATTATTTCATACCAGAAGTATACCAAACAAAAGCAGAATTATATAAATATTCAATTCCTATTCTTCAGTCTAAGCTTGTGGCTTCCTGACACCTTGACCAAAGTTTTCATTAAGAAGTTAATAAAATTTAGGAGACTGGAGCATGGGATGGAAAAAGGCAGAAAAACCCAACAACAAAACAGAAAAGAAAAATCCTTTCCTAAGCAATCACCCTTTAAGCACAATGTTGGGTCATTCTGTTTATTTGAAGTCACACAAAGAGGAACTTCCACAATGGATTTTTTTCAAATACAAAAGAGACACAGACATTGCACGTGATGATGATGACATTATGATAAAATTTTGTTAGTAAAGGAGATTCAGTGTCACTGAGACCTTTAAGAATGGTCAGATTTCTTGGGATCCCTGAGCCTCACAAAAGAAATCTGCACTAAACAAGTAAACACTAAAAAGTTTTGTTTGTCTTTTTTTCTCCAATATCCCTTTCTCTACAATCAGGAGTGAAAATTATTTTCAGTGACAGAATAGCTCAGGCATGTTAGCACTTAGCACTTAGGAGGATCGCATGTAATGTAACAAGATTCCAGGCACCTGAGTCTTTAAGCACAGAACACAGCAGTATCCATTATGCATTTCCTACTGAACATCACGACAGGAAAAAGCCATAATTTCATCCAGCCTATGCTCTTCAGAACAGTAATGTTTTCTTTGCAGTCCACTTGCAGCAAAAGTGCCACTGATCCCAAAGAGTGGAAAGAATTAAAAAAGCTTAAGAGCAGGAACGGAAAAGAAAGATCAGAACAAACACTTAAGACAAGGATTGAGTGTCTGGAGAGCAGTACAGCAAGGACAGCCACAGCAGCAGATTAAAGAGACTCAAGCCTCAATTTAATCATAGGCTTTCATAGGTTCATATACTATGTCTGCCTGTATCCAAATAGTAGAATTTTAGTCATTAGTTTTTTGGTTTTCTGCCCTGTTATTTTGATCTCAACATGGTTCCATCATGTCAGGTATTAGGGATGTAAATCTTAATTACTTATGAACAGGAATAAATTTAATTTCACACTACAGAATTTCACAGTTATTTCATTCTAATCACAGCATAATAAAACAGTAAGAATTACTCTGGAGAAGAGCTCTGAAATCTGGTCCTAGAGTAACAATTCTGGAAATTGTTCTAATTCTTGCCAATATTTTTATGCTTAGCTCCTCTTTTTTTTTCCTCTCCTAGTAGCCCCTCAGGTTTCTGCTTCAAATTTTTAAGAGTTCTCTTGCTTTAAGTATACAAAGTATCCTTAAAAAACAGAAAGAAAATTCTGCAGCACACCCTCCTTCCCCAAACTATTTGCTATCCAAACTAAGATGCTCTTAACCAAGAGGCTGCTATATCACAACTACCTCCAAAAGTGATGAGCGTGGAATGCTTCAGTGGAACATGCTCTCAGCTTGAGATAGAAATTGTGGATAAGAGAAGGGTAAGCAGTATATTTAGTTAGCCATTAATCTAAGCTGAGAACATAGTCTATCAGGAAAACTGCCATTCCCTACCACTTATTGCAGCTACAGCTACATTTTATAAATGTAAACATTAGCATGTTCTACTCAGGCTGTGCAAGGGCAGATAACTGTAGGCAGAACACAAGCACTGGTGTGTGCCACATTTCGACAGAAAATGCTGGACTTTTGACCCCATGAGCTGCTAAAACAAAAGGTGAGATTCATTCAACTAATGCACTCTGATATCGAGTCTGCCTTGAGCGAGTTACATGCAGTGTCCACAAAAGCTGAGTGCAAGGAGGAAATAGAGAATTTATGAAGGCACATGAACAAAAACTGTTTCTTATGTTTTATAGATCTGTGGCCACTATCAGAGGCATTCACACAGGAGGGAATATGCTGGTTACTAAACAAAAGATATACAAATTAATGATGATTTGCACAGCAGAGGCTTTTCATTTTATGGAAAAAAAGACTAGCAGCAGATAGAGATAGACAACTTGTTTTCAAAGAGAAAGATCTCAAACAGCTCTCAACCTGTGCATAAGGAGACAAGAGCTGGATTGCCAGTCCCCTCTCCTTCCCAAACTGGCTTTAACAGTAATTTCAAAGTGCACTGAAAGAATTGAGTTCTCCTGAGCTGCCTCACTGTCTGCACAGCTGCAGCATATCTTAGAAAGATTTGGCTTCATGTGCTCTAAACTCCTGTTTTAGTTTTCCCTGTCATAACTGTTTCCATTTCCGCAGCAGAAGTTTACACTTCTGTTTCACTGCAATAAGCTCGCATGCTTTTTTTCATCTTCAGTTTGTTTAGTATCCAAGGCAAATCCGGGGGAAGACGACAGACCAGGGCTGCATTAGTTTGTGCAACAGTGAGTGTGGCAGCCAGGGTTAGCTCACAGACAATCCCTTGGAGCACGCAATCCAAGACGGAAATTCGAGGGTTATGGGCTCCCTCCTGCCCAAGTTACCACAGTCCCTTTTGTGGCTGATATTACCAGACACAGAGCTTCATGTCAATTAACTTCCAGGAAGGGGAAGGTGACAGAAAGAAGTTACAACTTTAAGAAGCCCACAACTCCCCATCCCAGTCCAATTTATCAGAAGCATCAATCTGGGTGGGGCAGATAACTGACTTCTCCAAGCTAAGCGCTCCTGGAGTTCACAGTTTTGTCACAGTTGTTCCAGTGGTGTGGGAGGCAAACTGCAACCTGCCCAAGCTGGCTTCGTTGTTACTCATTGGCAAGTCTCTGGAGAAACTGGAGTAATCCTAGAAGAATTATAAACAAGCTACTACAAGCATGACAATGTATTAATCAGGAGTAAAAGGAATTAATTACTTCACTTTTCTAGTCTGCAAGTTACTGAAACCAGTTCTTATGGTTAAGTCCAGCAATTCTTATTCTAATCAAATTAATGATAAAATTAATTTATGGCTTCATCTATGCACAGATCTGCACTTGATATGAGGGGATTTTTTTTTTCCCAAATTATCTATATGCAAGACTGTTGAAGCTTTCCTTTTGTATTCCCTTTTCACTGCCCCATCCACCAGCCAATGGAAAAAAAGGCTAAATTTTCCATGCTATGCTACAGCACAGTAAAGCAAGCCATGGACATAACCAAGCAAAATATAGGAAAATAGACTAAAGGTATTCACAGAACAGCAAGTTATTTTTCACCGTTTGCCAGTGAATTTCCACAGGTCATTCAGTGTCAGCAATGTGACAATGAAAACTGTGATTGCACCACAACACACACCTGCTCACTCTGCACAGAATTCCTGTTTTTGTGGGACTTGACTTTAGTGTCTCTAGCCAAACATTAAAAGTCCAGCCCTACACGTTTAGGACACAGCCATACTGACAAAAGAGACTCCTCCTCACTTGACTGAACAAAAGCAGGTGGCCTGTTCAGCTGTTTCTAGTGCTCACACAGGGAAATGTATTTGTCCAGACCTGAGGCTCCTTTAACTACCAGTGAGGAATGATATCTGAAAGGGACAGGAATCATATTTGAAGGTAGGCTTGCAGGAGAGGAACAGAGAATATCAGTCACACAAACAACAGCAGAATATATTGATATAATGTGGGATATTCCATCTAAATAGCCCTAGAAATTCTCAGTTTCCCTTCTCTTAATACTTTGCTTAAGCATTAAGAGATCTGTGGTGGGTACAAGACAGGTCCATTTCTGACACCCATTCAGAACACAGCAATTCCTTAGGAGACATGGCTGAAGGATTGTTATACAATTATGAGAGGGTTTATCCCAGAGAGGTTGGGTCCTTTGACAGCTGCCTTGGAGTCATTGAAATGACCACGTGGTGTCAAACCACTTTCTGGAAGCCTCTATAAAATTAACAGTCCAAATCATCCCCCCTCCCCCATATTCCCTTGAGTTTCATGATTACCAAGGTTATAATTAACCCAGGAAGCTGATTAGAACATTGTTATTCCCTACTACACAGTTGGCTATTGTAGTACAGATGGGAACCTATTATTTCCCTTGTATACTAAAACACTGAAATAAACTGTAACCAGTTCAGGTGACAGCTGTGTGTTTGACTGAGTTAAATTTACAATGTCAACAGAGATAACAGAAAACTCACTGATGAATACAGGCCTAAAGCTTCTATGGAGAATAAGGATGACTAATTTTTTGTAACTATATGAATATTGAAATTTCAGTTGATAAGAGGGATTTTAATGACTGTACATTAAAAAGTGACTATATTTTAGGTTCTAATAAAAATGTTGGTATAATTTAAATCTTCTTTTGACTATGTATTCAGTGGTACACTCCCATGAAGATCCTGCAAATAGTAGCACATTCAGTGCAGCTCTGTGCAGGCAGTACCTCTGTGAGACAGGGTAATCTTAATCAAGACATATAGGGGGAATTATTTAATGCAGTGCTGATTTGGATTTGCCTACACAAACATGATGTGACTATATAGGTTCTGGATACTTAGTTATTGCTGAAAACAAAGCATGTCTATAAAACACCAAGACAGCATTTTCTAGCCACCAGAGAGGGAAAAAAATATAAAGTGTAATTATTTTTTTCCTCTTTTTCTGCACAAATTGTATGACATCCTGACACTGAGCTCAAGACTATTCTAGAACTGTCCAAAGAGGTAAGCAGCCCTATGCACTTTATCTGTATGTCTAAGCTTTTGTTTGATCTCATATCACAGAATAGAGCGTGGCTTATGCTTTCTAAAATGGAAGGAGCACGATGGTAGTATTTACAAAGTCCTGCTTTAATCCAACTATGTTCACAGCCATATGTTTTCAATACTGCCAATGGACAGAGAGACAGGATCCTCTTTAGAACACGAAGGACTTTCTTGAAGGACTGTCTGCCATCATCATCCTCATCAACAGAAAAGTGTAAGGAAATGAGATTCCTTGGCCTAAACCTAAGCTGTGTAAAATCCCTCTCCTTCACTGCACCACTCCCTTCAAACCTACCTTATATATGTGTTTGCTTCCAGCCCACAGAAAAAAAAAGTTTGGCTAATTTTTCTTGATAACACCTATCTTGTGGGTGTGGGGTATTGTGTGTGCTCCTGTCAACTTCTTGTGTTACTTTACAAAGTGGAAATACAACGTGGTTATTCAGGTTAATCAGCTGCAGGAAGTTATTAGCATATAGTCAGTCATGGGGTGGGGGAGGCTTGGAGAGGCAAACTCCAACAAGGAAGTCTTTGAGGTTAGTGTGAAAAAACAACTTCACAAGGAAATGAAATAATTCTCTTTCTGCATGTTCTTATTTATCATTTTGCAACCACTAAGCAAATACTTCAGTATTTTTCAGATCAAGTTCAATTTTTTCTAAAGAGGCCAAGCAAAAGTCAGAAGAAACTAAAGTTCTGAAAGCTAAAATACCTTCAGCTTTTTAAACCTCAAAGAAAATTGTATAAAATTATGGCTATTAATTCAAGGAGCAGCAAATATATAACTCTTGGTAACCTTAAATACCAGCAGGTATTTATTTATACCTGAGACCTTCTATACCCTTTTGGAATAAAAGCATTTCTGCGCTGGTTCAAGCTGACATGTTAATCTTCCCTCAAATTATCTTGTACCTTTATCCAGTGAATGGATAAATACCCTGTGCTGTGAGCTAATAGCCCTGTCAGGACCCTCAGAAGAACAGGGCTGTTCACAGATGGTGCAAAGCAGTATTTCATGTCACATGTAGTGTGTGTGCTACCAATATATTGTCAAGTTGCCATCAGGTACTTCACACGTCAAGTCTTCCTCAGCTGTAGTTACAATATTCTATTTGAGGAACATACCATTAAATAAATATGTTCTGCAGGTATGAATCTACCTGAGCAAAAGCAGCTCAGGTTTTTTCAGTTGTGTGAAGACTTTTGCCACCATGTAGAATAAATTATTAGACAAGAATAAAATAATCATGCTAAAACAGAAGAGCATTGCACAGAGAGCTGCATTTTTTGTGTATTGTTTCAACATTTCCCTATTTCTACAAATACTGGCTCCTTTGACAATTTTTTCTACCACATGAAAAAAAACATGCATTTAAAAAGTGTGGCTTATAGGGCATTTGAAGCCAAAAGATTAAATAATTCCCAAAGTAAAAACTGTTCTAGATTCCCAAAACATCACCAAGTTTCCTTCAATTAAAAGAAATTACATACACTTCTGAAAAATGTTTGCATCATACCATGACAATAAGAAAACTAGGCCCTCCAGAACTGAGGTCTACATTATTTTTATGTTGAGGGTTTTTTTCTATTTCACAGAATATTACTCTGAAGTGAACAATTAATTTTAGACTATATTGCTGAAGAGAAGGAGGCAATACAGCTTCATACACTCATAATGTAATACCATCAGCCAAAAAGGCAGAGGATTGGACACTGGAGTGTCAGGAGTCTGACTGCCACATCATGGCCAGAGAATTTCAAAAAGAAATTTAAGTGAAACAACTTCTTTTTCTCTTCACATGACTTCACAAAATAGCATATCTCAGTTCTAATATTAGGCCAAGAATTTTTACTTTGGAAAGACAAGACCCACCCCTAAGAATAAATCAGGCTGGCACACTATCAGCCAGTGAAGCTACACCAAGTTTACATTACAAGCAAGAACAAAAATTCAGCTGATCTGAGTGAAAACCAATAAGCGGAATTTAGAAGAATTGCTCTAGCTCTACAGTTCATTACTTATCCTGAACAGGGTTTTTTCAACTTAAAAAGTTCAAATTGCAGTAAAACATTTTAAAAAGTAAAAAAAAACCCATGTATTTTAAAGTGAATAAATATAAAAGATTAGAGTGCTAGAGATAGAAAGAACTCCAAATCTAAAGCAGCTAACTAAAATTAAGGTCTCATTTTTATTCAGAAAGTCAATTTTAATGGACTTCTCCAAAGTGATTTCTTTTCATTTACATTCTGAAATGAATCTTAAAAAATAAAAATTTTTTTTCCTATTGCTGCTCTTAGAGTGTCCTCTCCCCTTGAGCAATTTCTGAAAGTAGTTTCAAGAGGAAACAGAGTGATTGGAGGCTGACTGATTGGCCTCAAGAGAGTAAAAGGGGTTGTGTTAGTTTTCACTAGCATGGAGCAGGGAGGAGGTCTTCTCTAAGTAACTGGAAAACCTGCTGAGTAGGATGACCTTCTTTTTATACTGCATAATGTTCTGGGCATGGGCCAGCTTTCCCAAAGACAGCTATTCATCTGCTTAACTTGAGTGCACTAAAATTCCCTGCTCCCCTACCATCAATCTCCTTGCTCTCACACCTCCATTCTGACCAGAGAGCATCACAAAATCAGATAAAACAAGTAATTGCTCCAAGTGCTTCATGGTGGTTTGAATGAGACCCATACCTTTTCCAAGCAGCAGCAAATCAGACACAGAATATTATGCCACTAACTAAAAGCAGGCAGAAGTGCAGATTTTAAAGTGGTTGTGTGCATTTTAATGTGTGCAAAAGAACAGAAAACACTCCCTTCTCTTTTGCAGCCTGCTCAGAGGAGCATGTGCCATGCCCTTCTTGGAAGCCTCAGAGAAAGAGGATAACACAGTAAATCTAACACTGTCCAGAAGTGCCTGCTCCTCTCCCAGAACTAAACAGCATCAACAGAAGCACAGAGGTTGTTTCCCACGTATAAAAGCCTCCACACAGCATTTCTAAAATTAAGGTTTTGTCACTTCTTTGCTCTTTTTAGTGCAGCTTCATGACCTTGGGAAAGTGCAGACTGACTTGGCCAAGACCCTTTTGACCTGGGCAGTTCTCAGTGAGGGCAGTGATGTGAGCTGGGCTGGGTTTCAGCACAGAACCACTACCCAGTCACACCATCGGCGTCCGCTGACCACTGGACTGTTACTCAGCTATTTCAGATGTGCCAATGCAGACTACAGGGATTGCAGCTGCAGCAGTGTAGTTCTGCTCAGCCCAGATATTAATAGATCTCTTACTCGTGCTTGAAATAACCTTCCCAAAGTTTCTGAGACTGATCAGCTGGAAGAAGACATGGAAGCAGTCCAGAAGGACACTTTTTTCTACCATTCTTCTCTTCAAACATTCCTTCCTCCAACATAAACAGTCAATACTCTGAAGTTCACGACTCTTGTACAGCTTTACACTCAAAAGTATTCCTTACTGAGCACTAAGGGCATCCTGACCTTCTTTTTCATGTCTGCTCTGAGGTGAAAGTCATAAATAATAAACTGAAACTTGTTATTTCAGCTGTTTCAATTCTGAGGAACCACGCCCTGAACCCAATTTTCAGCTTCAGTTTCTAAATGAAATTTTACTGCAGTGATCAGTTTTAGCTGCCAAGCTTTCTGATCTTCAATTCTACATAAACAGATACCAATAGAGTAATTTTCAGGGGAAATGAAGATGTCATCAAAGAAGCTTTTCTTTCTGAGATCTTTCCAAACAGATTTTGTATTTTCTTTGATAATAATGAATGAGACACATTTGACCAACTTTGCCAACTGGGATACTTCAGGTATAAGATGTACAGGACACTGCTGCACATGAGTACTCAAATGATTCCTAGTCACTTCTGGAAAAAGATGATCTCTCTTTCTGTGAAGTATTACCATTTCTCAAACGCAAGTAATACACAAGCTTTCCGTGAGGAATTATGTGAAACAAAAAAATACCCCTTAAGTCAATTATTACATGCTAAAAAATAAAACCTCAGACCTATGCAGTGGTTGGGGAAGGAAGTGGGAAGCAACAGGCCCTCTTCTACAAGACAGCCCATGAACTATTTGATTCACACTGTGTGTTTTCTTAGGGAAAAAAATACATTACATAACTTGTGAATTCTCTGAAATGCCGTTATCGCAGCCACAAACAAAAAACTCCCAAACATTCTCTTCACACAAACAAACAAACAAAAAAAGCAGTTCAGTAAATCTTCCTTAAGTCAATCCCAAAATGCACAAATCCCTCTGTTCTTAAGGCATTCCAGAAACCTTTTGTGTGTCTTCAAGGGAAAAATCTTCCCCCAATGTGGTTTTGAGACACACCTTGGTTCCAACCATTGGCACAGATGATCCTACAATAACTACCAAAGTTTCATCTTCTGGATTTCTCTTTATTCTGGTACATTTCTCAGAATAATCATGTTTCTTTTCCTAATTAGTAGCAATTAGAGTAGAAGGCCACATATGTGCTCTTCCTTTCACTCTGACACATCCAGACATATGAGAACTCCTACGGATAATGACCTCAGGAATACAATGATGCTAACAAGTATCCTCCGTAACTAGAGTTGTTAAAATTCACTGAGCAGAAATCTTCCAAGGTGGCTGCAGGAGATGCCTGCTGAATACAGTGTGCTTTATACACTTAAACAGATGTTCATCCTGCTTATTCATTTTAATCTGCTAAAAGTATCTTAGCTAAAAACATCTTAAGAACAATTTTATCAGCTTAACTGTACACTAAGGAATAGAACAAGGGACATGACTAGAACACAAAGAATTATAAAAGCCTTGAGTATGTGCAACACATAAACTGGCATTAAGCCAACCCAAAAAATAACCATTTTTCATTTCAGAAGGATGCACCCTCATAGAATTGCAAGATGTAAGGTAATGGCTTTTATAAATCTTCAGTAAGAATATAGAAAAACATAATGAAACTTACTGAGACTTAACTATGATGTAAATCTTAATTCATCTTACTCCAACCAGTGATTTTCAGGGACTTATTTATGGCAGTATTTTTAAAGCTGTTTTCTAATGAACAAGAGATTTTCTCTCATAAAGCATCTTTTTAGGTTGCCTTATGAAATACATTGTCCCCCAGTGAAATACCCCTTCTAGTCTAGAATTCTGCATGTCCTAAGTGGAAGGAGACAGCTGCTTTGATTTACCTTCTTACATTCAGCTGTCTTGCCCCACATTTAATGTAGAGACTATTAAGCAGATTAGGCAAATAGATTCAATTTGCCACGTGCCAATCAATATTAAAGAAGTCAGTGTGGTTTTCTGATCGTAAATAGAAAATAGCACATGTTAATTGCAAAACTACATCTCACAAATGACTACAAATCTGCTTTAACTATCTCCATTTTTCTTTATTTCACAATTGCTTTAGTAACCTTCACACTCATCTCACTAAACCATAAAACCTGATTAGGGGCACTAAATGACCGGAATGTTCCTGTGAGCTGGTTACATGCATTTCGCTTACTGAATAACAGGTCTTATCTATTGATAAGGTCTTCCTCATCTCCCTTCTTCAGAATACCAGCTGTGGAATGTGGGAAATATTCCACTGGTTTTATATAAGACATAAATGAACTGAATCTTCACTGATATAATTCTCCGTGGTCTAAGGAAACAATGGTTCTTTGTCACTTCCCCCACCCTGAGACTTTGTGTCTATAGAGCAGACACTGTAGATCCCACTGATGGATATTTATTTGGGTTTAAACATAGCATGACATATTTGTTTCAGGATCTTTTTAAAAAACATTTTTCATGTCTTTAGTCATAGTTTTGAACTGGACTTTTCCGCAACGGTATCACCACCAAAACCAACAAAAAACCTCAAAACAAAACAAAAACCCAACAAAACCAAAGAAACATACCCAACCAAAAAAAACCCCAAAAAATAACAACACAACAAACCACCAAAACACTGCAATAAAATCACACCAAACAAAAAAAGCACTTGAGTTATCAAGCTACACAATTCAATTATATGAGGCACAAAGATGAATAATTATATAATTGACAAGAAAGACTGACCTTCCCAGCTGGACAGTTTTCCATAAAAACAGTCACAGATCAATGATTCTTTTCCACAAATGCAGAGGGAACAGAAAGAGTACAACAGGTGCTCTTTACAAGTGTAAATTTCTTGCACAGCTGATGGACATGACTCTCCATTGCATCAGTGTTTGGACAGGAATTCAGAGTAGATCAGATCAGAATAAAAACTGGTAAGTATTTATTCCTTGTTCATTGTATTGTTGGGGGGTTTTGTATGAATTCATTAACAAGCTGAAGCAAACCAAGGCTTTCCCATTTCTGTATCACAATACACTAGGAAAGAGCCCCAAGGTAAGAAAGAGAAATGTTTCCTTACCATGAGATGTTATCATGCCCAGCTCTACAAAACAGTTAAAATTAACAGTTAAAATTAAACAGTTAAAACAGTTAAAATTACACTTTACAGCAAAAGTGTATAGATGTCTCAAGAAAGAGATCTGCCTTTCCATATCCTCTATCTACATCTCTTTTGGAAAGAACAATAATATACAGAAATAAAATAATATTATCTTTATTTATTTGTATGTAAGAATTTTATATATAAATTTATAGAGAAATTTTTTTAAAGAGTTTCTAATAATTTCAATGCCTCTTCAAAACCCAATTTAAATCACCTGGTTTTATCTTGCCCCTGCTAACTTAAGTCTTTAGCAAATGATTATTCATATCTGATTCAAGTAAGAATGATAATCACAGAAGACTTGAATCTGCTCATACTATAGCCCAAAGACTCACCTGCAAATATATTGAGTACTCCCATCATTTGCAGATAAACATGTAAAAATCTGCATGATTAGAGGTTCAAAGCCTGACTCTTTTGAATATTAGAATCCCATTGACATTATATTTTTCTGAATTAGTTGTATAAACGCCAAGAACTGACAAAACAAACCAATCAGAGAATAAATGCTTTTGTTAGTGCTTGCATAGGTAATTATTCAGTATCTTGTACCCAGGTAATTGAGTCATTTTTTTTTCAAGTTACCTACTGTTCCTTCATGTCATTTGTCCTGAAATATAAATATTTTGTGTGTTTTAATGTAATAAGTTTGATAAAGAGAGCAAAGCAGTTTAGGATTATAAGTACTTACTAGTTAATCATTCCTTATTAGTTCATTCTTCATTATACTTCTAATTTTAAAGAGGTATAACTAAATTAAAAGAAAAATAATATGAAAATAAATAATTTTAGTTATGTCCTCTACATTTTTTTTCATCTGTACCATAGTTTTGAAACTGAAAACTTTTCCTCTGATGTTTCCCATAAGTTACTTTTTACCAAAAAAAGTCACTGAGACATTTTGGGATTGCTGGGACGGAGGAGAAAATGGAAGAGGAATCCCTATCAGTGTGAAACACTTGGATATTAAGGTGACACTTACAGAAAATAGGTGGATTTTTTTAAAGGAACTGTGTTTGAAAAGCTGGCCAAGCATGAACACCCACTCAGACACAGCAACTCCCAGTGGCACTGACTGCAGTGAGATGTGTAACTTTGAAGGCTTTTCACAATATTTTTCCGTAATCATTTAGTTTCACAAACAACTTGGGCAGTGAACTAACATTGTTGAAACCATCATTTCATTAATATAATTTTTCCTCCCATCTCTCAACACAGAAACACTTTCATGTTAAAAAATGACTGTCCAAGTATCACAATCGGAACAATTCCTCTCAGGATGAAATGAGTCTTACTACACTTAACTGTGAAATATAATATTCCTGTTCTGCTGCTTTCTGCATATTCCTGGGGCACTCCCTGGCAGGGATAATGGGTCTGTACTGAAAGCACCAAATTCAGGCAAGTTAGAACAGCAGTAAGTGGACCAACAAACTAGTGTTAGCCCTGCTGGGGAAGACATTCCAGCACTGTTTGTGATAATAGGGAGGAGAGGAAAGAGGAGAGTAAATCATCAGTTCTACGAGCTTTAATTAAACATATTTTAGTTTCATTTTTTAGATCTTAAAGAATGAGTCCTGAAGTTATTCTCAGTAGGGAAGTGGATACAGTCTGGAAAGCAATATACTCAATGCAAAAACTCTTAGGTCCTCACTGTACAAGCAGAGAAGACATCTAGGAGGGAGAAAGATTATCTTCAATTGACAACTCTTATGAATGTTTACTGTAATTATGTCTCTTGGCCATCTCTTTCAACAGCCACAGAAGGATGCTACTTCCCAACGTTCTGTGGTTCTCCATAAGAATACAGTCATGCTTCCTTTCACCACTTCCTCCAGAGGCAACTCAAGATCTAAGCCAGGCTTTTGTGGTTAGGAACTCAGAAAAATGCAGAGACAGGGCAAGTGAGAGATGACAGGAAGATGAAGGGATGACAAGAACATAGGATAGAGAGTAATTGAAAGCAAAAGAGAAGTTGAAGCTGAAATTTTTAATACATGTTCCAAAGAAAGGGTACTAAAAGTGATTTTTTTTATTTTTTTAGGCTTATATTGTTTAAAAGCTTATGATTTACAACAATCTTCAACACTGCAGAAACTCAAATAAGGCACAAAGCTTTCTAGACTTGAATGGGACAGAAATCTTTCCAAGATCATCATAATAACATATAGAAGAATTTAACTTATTGAATCATATAGCTACTAAAGACTTCAAAAATTTTTAAGTATTTATAGTGTTAACTGTCTATTCCAGTGTTCATTTACATTTCTGCTAAAAATTCCACTGCTTAACATTCATAGAACCAGTGTGCATTAAGCAAAAGATGATGAAAAAATAAAGTTATTAAATGTTTAGCAATCCCTCCCTTTTGAACAATTAAATTGCAAGTACCTGCATGCTTTCAGATCTAATTAATTTTCCTAAAATACCTTTTCTACTGATGTAATTTAGATGTTTCCTAGAACATTTAAAAGTTGCTGGAATTGTTCAAGTTAACATGCTGTTCAACAACTGAATGACAGATGAGTCAGGGAAAGCAGTCTGTTTACTTTACACAGCTTCCAACATTAATAACTTGTATTAGTGATAATAAATAGCTCTTGTGATTCTCTAGCTTGGAAAAAATCATGCTAATTTATGGTTTTCCTAACATACATTACAATAACCAGTATATTCTTGGAGGATATAAGGGGAAGCTTTCTCTGTGGTCCCTCTACCTTCCAGTAGATTACTGGCATTTGTTTTTATTCCCTGGCCATCTGTAGCCACAAGAGTAACACTGATGTGCTCCAACACAAGTGTTAGCGTTGAAAAACCCAGATTTGTAAGTGTGTTTACATTTCAAAATTATTAAGATGGGCTTGTTAAGACCTACTGCCTTTTTTCCTCATTCTACTCACACCCATCCCACATCATTCCCATGGATTAAAACTGAGTTACTTCGATCCTGCCCCACCCAACACACACCCCCCTCAGGCACATTATTACATCCTTTAATTCCTTGCAAACTTTTGAACTACAAACCCTATGGGACCGGGACAGTTATTTACCACCTTTTTTCCTTGGACCTGGCTGAGGCTTTTTGACAGTATGGCAATATTTGACCACAAACTGCAGTCAGCAGCACAGCCCTCTTGACTCCTCAGCCAAGACTGGGGATTCCAAGCCTGCAATTAAATATCCTTCCAAAAGCAAAAAGGCACATCTTAGACTTAATCATCTGTTTCCAAATTCATGAAGTAATGTGGGGCACATTTTTATGCCTTCCTCCATTTCCCTTTTCTCAATCCCTTGTAGAATAACAGAAATTAAAATCTAGAATTTCACTGACTTAAAGGAATAAAATCTTATGTTTGTCTTATCAGACTTACTGCATCTATACAATTCCCCTAGTAGATTAAGAAGCCTCAGAGGCTATTGCTCAGATTAAGCAGTAGCTCTTACTGTAATCTTCTTATTCTCAATGTTTCCATCTCCCACTCTATCCACATGATTAAACAATAAGTATATTATATCTTTCAGCACATCTGTCACTTCAGGTCCCATCGCTCAGCCTATTTCTGACATAGCCCACTGCAATGAGACTTGGTATCTGTCCTTCATATAGACAGTGAATTTAGTCCAATTTTCAAGCATTCTTGAAAATTGCCTCATTCAGTGATGCCTATGTTATTTCATATGCTGCTTGTAAAAAGCAATGACATTTGCTGCCATTTTCTGCCATCTTTCAGTACAAAAGGTCTTTAACAAGTCCCATTACTTAAATTACAAGCGACACTATGTGAGTCTAATCAGAATATCCTACCTTAAAAAATTGTATCAAGCTTCTTCTGAAGTATAATGTGACCATTAATTTTAACACAATTTGCTGCCATGGGAAATAGGCCTGATCCCACTCACAAGCTTTCAATAGTTTCCAAAAAAAGGCAAAACTGATGGAACATTATTACAAATTCCACTGAAAGAAGACAGTTCAGCACCTTAGATAATGAAGAAAATAAAATATTCTAAAAGGGATGCATTTCTGTTTTCCTCCTATATGGCTGGATCCTGAGCAGTTCAATCAGATAATTAAATAAGGACTAATGCAAAGAAACATACTTAGGAAATATTTTATTATCAAATGTCTCAATAGACTACGAAGAATATTTGTTTTTCTCTTGGAACATGTCTATGTGACAACAATAAAGATTTATTTCCTATTGTTAGCCACTAATTGAAGGGGTTTTATATTGTGGGTGTCCATTAAAGTAATAAAAGAAACATGAGACACTGGGATGTGCCAGAATCCTAAAACTTGGAGCTTTAACAATAACGTTCTTCTGGTCAAATTATACCAAGTTCAGGCCCAGCTCTCCAGAATATTGAGAGTTTCTCTGGTGATTAGCATTAGGCTGCCAATAAATAAAAGCCAGATCTGAAGTGGACCCAAACATATTTGGGTCCCAATATATATAAGGTCCAGTAAGCAGCATTTGACTACTATCCATCATTCTATTGGCTCTGAAAAGGCTTCATCTCTCCAGTGCTGTCAGTGGCCGAGTGAAGCCAGGAGCTGGACAGCACTTTCCCACAGAGGGAATGAAGGGAGTGGGGAAAAAAAAACAACAAACACTGAAACAGTGAAAAAAACAAAGCTGGACCTTAATACTTGGGTTTGATCTGTTGGACACTCCATTAGTTAAGTACTTAACTAAATCAGCTGAATAATACTGAAGGTAGAAACAGCTACTTCTAATATTAAGAGTCATGCCAGGATAGTGTATGAACTTTCCTGGGCAGAAAAGAGCTACAGCAATCAATTCTAAGCAGAAATTACTAGAACTTCAACCAGAGTTCCTATTTCAGGGTGGAGAGGGGAAGGCACTGCTCACATGCAAAACATTTGGAGGTGAGCAGGAGGGTAAGTAGCAACTGTGCCTTTGTTCCATTGTCATTATACCTAAGAAGTAGAACCCTAGGTCACATGTAGAGCCCCTAAACAACCTGTAACAATTAAACTTCACCTCGTGTCAACTCTACAAGGACTAAAAGATCTAACAAAACAATACTCTCATTAGAAAAGTCAAGAAAATAAGCCTTAAGCAGCTGTTGGTTATCTCACAGAAAACAGTAGAATTCCAGACTTCCTTGACACAATGAACAAAAAGAACAGAAATAGATAAACAAAAAAATTTTAAAGCACCCTTTTGCAACACAAGTAGCCAAACAATATAAGTATTTGTATCAGTCACATTATGCATATCAGTCTTTTGAGTCTCACATTTCTTCCTGTTTCAAATAAGGCACCCAGAAACATTCTTTATTTCCATTTGAATTTTTTTCAGTTAAACCAAAGGCTTGAATGTGCTTTTCCTTTCCAGCTCCTCCTCCCACTTGCTTTTCTTGAAGCAGGGTAACAGTCACAGCCTGGCCTTTTATCTCAAGCAAATTGGAACTGCATAAAAATGCAATAAAAGTCTGGAGTTAGTCAGAATAATTCTATTCTAGTGACCATTTTTAACTCTGCACATACTCTTTTTCTGAGTCCCAGAAAGTCTGTGTTATGTTCATCCCCCATCCAGCATCTCTAAAAACTTGCTGGAGCAGAAGCTGGGCTTAACTTTTTCAAGACAAACCCAGACAAAACACTGCAGTCAAAGGCCAACAGGAAAAATTGGGAAGAACAAGCAGTAGGAGCCCAGGGAAACCAGTACATATGGAGACTGTACTGAAGCAGGACTGAATTTTTTGTGTTATAAGGGATTGTGAAAAGTGAGGAAATTCTAGATGGCAGATAAAAACAAGGACAGAGTTTTGGGAAAAAGACATAATGGGAAAATAAAGAGAGGCACAGCCACTTCTTCACTGTTCCCAAACCATGAATCCCATAGAGAAGTCTACAAGTCTACTGATGAGACTGTGCCTCCCAGTTGCTCCAGACACAGAACTCCTCACAGCACGTGGTCCCCAGAGTTGTTACTTCAGATCACCATCTCTGATCACATCCCATCTCAAAGCAGCCCCTCATTCCTGCCCTCAGTCCTCCTCCTGTCAGTCCCAGGCAGAGGGTGTGCACACAGGGCTCTGAAACCAGAGGGCTGGAGTCGGGGATGGATAGAAGGGGGGATTTGTCACCCCTTTAAAGGAAGCTCCATAACATGACAGCTTTTGGGAGTGACTCATCCTCTTCCCAAAGGGAGTTAAGCACAAGCCTATCTAGAGAACTGCTGAACCAAGTTATTGGTCCAATTTGCTCCAGAATTTGAACTACAGAGAACCCAGGACATTCATCTACAAAAGAGCATTGACCTAAGATACGTGGGAGCGCTGACCTTCAATATTATCTCCAAATATTATCTCTGTGGGAAGGGAGTCATTCCAAGAAATTACAAACAGCTTTTTCAGACTAAAAGGTGGCAGGGTCACTTTCTTCCAGTTACTCACAGTACAGAGATTTTATCTAATTCCAGTGTGCTGGCTTCCAGCATTTGTAAGATTAAATCACAGTCATTTGGCTTCTTGCTGAGGAAATATGTTGTTCGGCTAAGACCTGATGTTAGGGATCATGTCATATATTCAAATTATGCTGCATGTTCATTAATATGCAAATTAAAACATAAAATCAGATTAATCCCAAAGCCTAAAATCTCCAGCTCTTGTGACCTACAGGCTTAAATTGTGCATGTACGACCGCTTGTTCATCAGTGTGACTTTGGCTTGCTTTGCGATTAACTACAAATCAGCCACACACATACAATTTTTCTATGTAACTAAATGCTATCTATGTCAGAACTGAAAATATTTACTGTAAAGACTCTTCCAAATTCCATTCAAAGACTAGTCAAACATCTCCGGATTTGCCATTTTATTCCAACAGCTTCAGGCAGGTGTTCCAGAGCACCAGCTTTCCTTTTTAACCCCTTATGAAATGGAATGAGTTGCCAATGGAGTAACTCAATTTATTTAGTTTTTGATTGATTTTCTAAGAGATACACAGCAAAGAGAACTCCCCTGAGTTCTGATCAGTAGCATGGGGACAGCAGGTACACAATAATCTATGGCACCCATTTATAAATCAAAAACATCTTTCAACACACTGAAAATCTTCACCACACTGGATATACCTGTTCAGCTACTGGATAACTCAGTTGAGCTCAGTTGATAGTTTGAATTAATATTATGAACTGATTTGATAGTTTAAATTAATTAAGCAAATTCAAATTTGTGAACTTCTACACCTAAGTCCAGAAACTGCCTTCCACTCTGATTGATCCTTGGAAAAAGGGACACAGAGATAAAGTCACTCTCATAGAAAGCAGTCATCATCTACACTTTCCTCCAAAATATATCAAACAATTATTTTCATAATCCCAGGAATGGGATAAATTATTTTTGTTTTAACTGGATTGCCACAGTATTAATTTTGATATGGTAACTGAATCCTGACTAGCACAAATAGTCAAAATAGTTTGGCTTTTACCATGTACATGGTTTCAGCAACTACACGGGGCTTGATTATGTCTGATTGAATGATCCCAGGGTGGTCATAGTCATAGCTGTCTCCAACATGGATGTCATTGGAAAAATTGTAATGGCAAAACAGATGCTTATATATTCACCAACTATGACAATTTAGGAATGAGTTTGATTAAAAATATTGATGCTTTAGTTTTCACACTTATAAGCACTTGTTAGCAACTTCTGACACATTCACAGTTAGAGACAGATACTCTGAAATCTGTGAGCTAACTACTGAAAAATCAGAAATTTGGAAAAAGTTAGCACCAACTAGATATAAAATTGTTATCTTACTTCCTATTTCTATGTTATCTCAGAGGAAAGATCTGAAGAGAAAATATGTTAAAGTCAGTATTCTCCCAGTAAGTAATATTCAACATAGATTTTCTGCATGAATGTTTCATATTTCAAGAATCAGAAATGTTACAGGAATCTGAAGGGGAGGTGTGGGGTGGTGACAACACAACATAGACACACAAAACAGGCATAATTGTAATGCAGCCAAAGAGCCCATCCTTTCCCATACCTCAGAATAATCAATAGCCAACATAGTTATCTTCAAGCACTACAACAATCCTTTTTGGTTTGGATGTTTTGATTGAGGGACTTAGCAAAATTCAATAGGAGAGGATCTGGGTTAAATCCTTTCCAAATATTAATTTATAGGAGCAACGAAAGGGATTGATTTTACCTGAAGGGATGCAGAGTGCATTAGAGTGTGCTAGATGCAGATGTTTGCATCACAAACCCTCTTGCCATAGGGCTGACCAGCAGTTAGATGAGACAAGACTCTTAAAGGCTGGAGAGTCCAACTCAGCTACTGAACACCACCAGAGGTTCAGAAAATCAGTTTGCAAGATATTTTGATTGTATCCTTCTCAAATCCATTTTTCCTTTCTAAAGAAATACCACACCATGTTGTCATCTTCTCTCTCCCTAGATTTTTGCCCACTTAAAAGGGCAGAGCTCTTGACTCTAGCTACAGCAAAACTCTTTCTCTCACTGCAATAAGGCTCCCTGATCTCTGAATATGGCAATGCAAGCAGATAAACGTGTCCAAACAACCACAATCTTGCCCATAAAAAAGCATGGACAAAAGTTAGCTGACTGGATGTACACCACGATAATCATCCAGATTTGTCTGGGAACAACACAGGATTTGCTTCCTGTAACCTATGCTTTCAATAGGGGCTTATTAAACATGTTTAGCCCACGTCAGTGACTATTTGAAACTGTGCAAGTTGCTGCAGCCCCAACAAAAGAGCAGATGGCTGTGAAAGCTGCTGTTCATACACCAGAGATCTCATATGTATGCAAATTTGTGTTGCAGTATATACCAGAGTTCGTTCCCTCCTTCCTCCCCTCCACTTTCTTACTTCAATGTAGAGTTAAATTATCAAAAGGTCCTACTTTTCGACTCTTGCCAGCCTCAGGAATGAACATTGAACAGATGACCCTTCCAGTCTCACCTCACCCTCACATGCCCTCCAAAAACTGAAAACCAGAAGACCATAAGCTAGAATCCAAATATGCCTCGAGAGCTTTTCCTTTGTTGCACCTCAGCAAGTTTTCTAATCGTGCTTCTCGTGCAAAAATAAAGAGAAAGCAATAAAAGAAAAAAATCTGAAACATCACTAGAAAGATTTTTTTTTTGGACAGATTTATTAAGCTAGAATAGTAAATTTTAGTTCTTGCACTAAAACTTGGGCATATTTGAGAATTTTTTTGTCTTTAAACCCTTGAAACTCCACTAGCATTAACTAATACAGTGAAAATCACGTGAATTTATGTTTAGTTCAGTGTCCCGTTTTAGAAGAGAGTAAGGAGCACATTTCTTGTGTGCCATTATAACACAGTGCTCCTAACACCCCCTTAGTTACTATTGTGTTCCACAGAAAGGAGGCTTCATACCATTTAGTGACACTGTTTTAAGCTCCCACACAAACATAACCACAACTTGAAGCACAAGCAAATATTGACTTCATCTGCTGAGCAATAGCTGTTCTGGCAATTACTCATGAATGCTGGCAGCCTTTCTAACCACCAAAATAGGCCACGGAAACTTTTACAAGCATAACATAAGTAAACTATTCGTCACATTATCAACACTAAATATGTTATCGTACTTCAGAAATGCTAAAGGATTCAAAAAATATTTGATGCAGGGCCTTAACTTGCTTGGGTGTACCAGATAATAAAGAAAAACAATTTTTTTTCCTGTGAGAGAAGGAAGAGAAGGGAGAAGACAGAGGAGGCATTACTGTTACTCTTGGCTTTGGGTCAAATGGGTCTGGTTTATTCTCCTAAGTGAAAAGGAGAGTGGAAAACTACTTAAAGCTGAACAAAGATAATATTAACATAGATTTTTAACTACTTTTTACCTGGTGCTGTGGGGGAAAAAAAGCCACACATTCACATGGCAATATTAGTTTGGTCTGAATGAGAATATGAAGAAAAAGAATTGTTAGCATGAAACAATGTGCAACCATTTCTTTTTGAAATGAGCCCAACTGAAAAGAAGTAGCAACTGAAAGGTTAAATTTCTCATTAAAATGAGAAGAGAATGCTAAAGATCAGCACAGCCAAAAGCAGATGCTTAAAACTAGACTGCTGAATTCATACTCAGCCACATGAATTAGATGCTGTGGATTTAGGAGATTAGCCATACAAAGAAACATTTGTAATTCTCATCTCAGAGGCCACGAACAAAAGAAACAATGATATATCAAATATTATTCACACACACATTTGTCTGTGATGGTTTGGAATGAAGTATTCATGTTTAGTATAATATATTATTTCTATTACACAAGATGTGAAAATCTGTAATAAAAATAAACTTGAAGGCTGCCCTCTATTAGTTACACATATAAGTCATTGTCTTTTCAAATTGATTCAATGAAGTTCTTAAAGCATCTAGTGAAAATACATTAATCTAAAAGATGCATCACCATCTTATACAGCAACTAGTGATATCAGTTCCTGCTCACACAAGCAGGTGTGCAGGATGCATATAAAGAGAATAAATAGAAAAAAAAGAGAGAAAGATAAAAAGAAAGAGAGCAAGTATACCAATACTGAGATGGTTCCTAGAAGTGTCTTGGGAAACACTGGTAATACCAAGTTCAATTACACTGCTAGATCAAGACTGGACAATCCTGTACCAAAATCAAAGTTCATTGAATATAGATATGGCTGGAATGATTAAAGTGTGATAAAACTCACACAGGTTTCAGAAGTAAAGTATTTAACACCCAAATTTTCCACCATCCCCTTGCCCATAGGGAGCACACACAAAGCCTCCAGCCCGGGGCCGATTGCTTATGAGGCAACAGAGATGGGAAAGGAGGGAAAAACAAATGTTCAGTTGGGGTGAGCAATCTTGGGGTTTGCTGTGGGAACATTTGACAGTGTAAGCATGATACTGTACAACATAGCAAACTGTTAGGCTTTTAAGGACCATTCCATTGCTGGTCACCATAGTTATGAGCCAGCACTACTCTTGCATATCCCTTAACAGGAACAAATCACAAGTCCTCGTTCTGCAGGTCTGTACTAAAAGGTGCCAGTGCTTTAGTTCCACTACTGTGAAGCCATTAGTACTTAAATGCTTTGCAAGAACAAAGCTACAAATCTCTGATCTGGCAGGATTAGGATGTCAGTGCACATAAAGTAAAAACATAGACAAGAAAGAATAATGCTTCAAGAACAGAAGACTCGGGAGATTATTGGGAAAACTGAAAAACCTTTCAAAATACATCCAATGAAAATGAAGTATGACATTCACAATGAGATGTGGATAAAAATGACTTAAAGCTTTACATCAATGGGAAAATAACGTTTTGGGTTTTTTATAAAGACAAAACAAAATAATCTTTATTAATCACTGTTACAGATAAAGTGAAAAACATATGCAATGAAATTTACTCTAAATTCTTCACTTAAAGAACAATTCTAGCACATTAGAATTATTACTAAAAGAATTAACTAGAAATACTGGGCACTATTTTTTGTGTAAAAAAATGTGAAGATCGAAGATTGTTCTTTCTGTTAAGACACTTTGCTGCATCCTGTTTTCAGGGGCAGACTGAAAGAGGCACCATTAAAGCAAAGAAACTGGAATTTCCAAAGATAAAATCAAGTGATATTGAGGTAGTACAGATATCACTGTCTGCAGGTTCCCTGCCAGGAGTTATGGCCCCATCACATGCACGTGTGGCCCCATCTCAGCCCCTGCCAGGCCACAGCACGGTCACACTGTGCCAGCAAAGGATGCCAGGGAGCGGGTGCTTTGCTCACAGACACGGTCTGTGCTGCCAACTTTGTTCTGGCTGTGACCCCGTGTGACAAGGTGGAGCCACAGGCAGATGGAGAGAACAATGTCTTAACCTCTCCACCCTAAATCTACTGGAGTTTCCTGGTTCAAGTCCTTTAATTTTTTTCTCCCAAAGAACACTCAAATTACAAAACACAAAGTTGAATTCAGCCTTGGTGAGAACAGGTGCAACTGCAAGGACATCAGAATCTTTCAGTTATGCCAAGGCCACAGTTATGCATAAAAAGGTATTAACCATATGGACAGGAGGAGAGGTATTACAAAGAAAATTCCCCAATAACTCTTCCATATTTTGCCTTGTTTTTAATATGCAGTTATGTGGCAAAGGCATTATTTCAGAAAAAATCATATATATGAAGGCCACAGATAAAGTAAACAAAGGCTTAAGAATTTCAAAGTAAGCTGAAGAAATATTTAGGTTTCTAAATTGCCCTCCAGAACTGGATGACTCGGGGTTTTTTGCAAAACTAGAGTGACTTCAAAGCTTGCATTAGAGAAGTGAAAGGGGGAAAAAAAGGGAAAAAAATGTCCCAGTGCTCCCTTGCTCCCTCACCCCCATCATGAAACTTAAGATACAAACAAAGATTTGTGGCTTTACATCTGCATATTTTGTAATTAATCAGCTCTGCATTCCAGAGACGACCAAGCAGTGCTCATCCAGAAAGTCACAAAGCACAGCTACCATTAAAAGCTTCTAAAAAGCAGCTCCTTTTTATGGCCTCCAACTGCTCTACCACAATGTAATTAGTCTCAGGGCAGTATAATCAAACACACTGATGACTTGGTGACCCAGTAACATTGACAGGGCCCAGGTAATGAGGGTAAATATCAGTGTAATCTTGTTAAGCAATATGATTTTTAACTTCAATCCCACCCATATTGTAGAGTTTTAAAGAGACTGGAATGAACTTGCTGATGCCAGCACTTGGGAGAAAAATGTAGGCACAAGTTGTTGTTCACGTCTTTCATACTAATTCATTATTTGCTCTCTTTTGTTTCACTTTCATTGACTTCACTGCTGTGCCTTACAGGAAAACATATCACCACAGAACAAACCCTCAGAAAAACTGGCTACCTACGTAATGTGTGCCATTTTTGTGGCTGATAATTCCCATTGATTTCCTTAAAATTTCCCGCAGCTACTTTCAAGGAAGAGTGCTTTTCATCAACTCCCATCAGAACAGCTTATACAAACCTCTAAACAAAACACAGAAGTCTCAAAAGGCTGTTGCCTTAGGCAGACACCAGAGCATTGCCAGGGCTATTCCTCAGGCAGGGAATGAAGATTCAACCGCATAACATGGACATACCCATACTCAAAACAGTATTTTTATAATAGTAGAACTCAAAGGGAGATCAGCTCCAAATGCAGAGTTAAACTTCCAAACTTCACTACTCAAAAGTGACTGATTATTTTAAGATAAGCATTGTATGGAGCTATTCATTTGAAAGAACTGAAAACCAGAATTACTGGGGAGGCCAAGTGCCCCCAGCAAGAAACATCTCCAGGTGTAGTTCTGTGACCATCTCTTCCAGTGGCAGTGCCTTTCTAGCTTCTTATTATCCCCTTAGCTGTGCCATGCATTTAAGAGATTAACCTGCACATGTTCACTGTGCCACCACATGAACGAGGCATCACAGGCCATAATGATTCCCCAGTGCCATCAGCACAGAGAAGGGCTGTGCTGAAATCAGCAGTGGCACTGATGGAAATTTTCATGAGTGTATGGCAGAACAGCAAACAAGTCAAGGTACAATTCTGTGGTAATATTTAAAGCAGTTCCATTCAGACAAGGACATGGAGCTGAAGATAGTGAAGAAAGTTCTGCAAGCTTTGTAAAGCAAGATTTGGTTCTTTTGGTTTGGTTGGGGCAGGGGAGGGTTTGTTTGTCTATTTGTGGTTTGGTTGGGGCAGAGGAGGGTTTGTTTGTCTGTTTATTTGTGGGTTGGTTGATTAGGGGGAGTGTTTAGCATTAAACTCTCTGAAAACACGTGAAAAAGCACTAAGCTTTGGGATGTCTCCCTTCAGAAGTTCCGAGAAAACAGCAGCACATCTCAAATACAAAAGGACTTCTCTTCTTTAGCAGCAATGGTAGCCTAGGTCTTTTCTTCCCTCTCTCCCTGCTGCCAGCCTTGAGTTCCTGTCCACTCATCCACTTGCTGTCACCTCCTAGTTGTGCCAAAGTAACCAGTTGTGAGGCCGCTCTGTGAAGCTGAACAGTGAATTGCTTGGGGTTTTAAAAAAAGACAGGAGAGATTCTTTGACTTACAGGGATCTGGTTACAACGTGCTGCATCAGTGAAAACAAGTGGTGGGAAGCAGGAAGAACAAGAAAAGAACAAGCACAGGAACTGCTAAAGAGAATAAGAACTGCCAAGAAAAGGTTCCTCAGTATCACTGTCTCCAAGACCATGATTTAACCTAATTAAGTTAATTAACTGGAAAATTTGAGAGAAAGAGTAGCTGGCATTTGCGAAAGGAACAAAAAAAAAAAAAAGTGGAGCAGAGAAGGCTGTTAGCAGGAATGTGGATAACAGATCATCAGCATCTGCAGAACAGAGAATAACACTGCAAATAGTAAGATCTGAAAAATTTTCAGGGACATGATTGACAAGCAAATATGTTCACCCAAACTGAATTAGAAATTAAATATGCAGAAAAAAGACTTCTCTTCTAACTTCTGACTTGAAGTCATTTCAAATCTGCTGAGCTCCAGAGCTCATGGTCCGAACCTGAGCTTTAAACCCCTACATCATCCTTTGCACCAGTCACATGAAATTTGATATAAAAATAAATCTATTATGTACATGAAATATTTGAACTATTATAAAGATGATGATCTTAGTGAAGTATAAAGAGAGTTTCTGAATAATTTTCTCAATTCACAAGTTTTCCAAGTCACGATATCCCAAATAGCATAAAGACTTTGACAGAATTTATTTTTAAAATCTCATTTTGTGAAACTCAACTAACACAAGTTTTGAGGACAAATAAGTTATTCAGAAAATTACAACCACCTCAGAAAAGTACTTTGAAAGAAAGTGACTTTATCACCCCAGTTACAATAGAATAGCAATTTAACCATCTCCACATCTGTAGGCAACTGAAATGCTATAATTACAAATCTAGCATCAAACCACACAAAATTGGTCAGAAAATTATCGAGAGACAGCATACACAGCACCAAGAGGCAGAATTAATGCCTTAAGAGCAGACGTAAAAAGCATCAAAGACTATCTACTCAGTGATGACCTGTTCTCCTAAGTTTCATTGCTTCCCTCTAGATAAGACATGTTATTTCAGTAAGCAGTAAGCTCTTCCTCTCCTCCCTCTCTACAGATGGAATAAATTTATATTTTAGGCTAGAGAGATTAGACAAAAAGGAAATTGGATCATTATTAGACTCCATAGAGAAAAGCAAATTGGCAAGGTATAGACATTATCAAGTCCAGTTTCTGTTTAGGAAAACAGAAAGATGCCTCATCCTGAAGCAGGAAAAAGCATCTGGTGTGTTTGGGCATGAGCCTAGATTTGGTTATAGATAGGTTCAAATCCATTACCTTGGGAAAGTCACCAGATTAAAACTTAAAAATCTGTAGATAGCCAGGCACTACTGGGTGTACTCCCCCCACCAACTGAGCAGTAAGTTATCCATCTGCACTGTAAACATAACACATTAAATACTGAGACACGCATGAACACTTATAATGATCCTAAGAGATAAAAATGGGACTTGAGATAAAGCAACCAAAATTACCAGGAGCTCATACAGGAGATTACCACAACTTAAAATAGCAGTACTTGTCTTACAGTATTATGACTATTCTAGGAAAGAATCTATTGCCACGACTATTTAATAGCATTTATAGATTCCCTTTGGTCTGAGTTGACTGCATAGAATCTGACTCTTTGCAAAACAAAACAATCCTTGAGTTACTCTATGTCCTTTCAGCGATAGTTTTCAGTCATGACAAATAGAGAGAGATGAAGGTGGCCAAGTAAAATATGTCTGCAAATATTACTCTACCTCATTCAACTTCTATTTTCTCTACACAAGCAGCACTCACTGTACAGTCAAACTGCCTGTTTGCTGACAGAACATGAAATTTCCTCCTCTAGTGGGTTTCCAAAGCAGTAAGACATGCTTTATTTTAAGGGTTACTCTAGTTTGAGCTGTGTAAAGCTGGGATTCATACTCAACTGAAGCTCATTAAAAACACTTTTGATTGCTTTTATAATGTATGGTGACAAGCCTAACTCCATTAACCTACTGAAGCTTAAAATTATTATTGTGCTCACTGTCCTCATCACTAAAGGATAATAAAGATGTCACAGCATATTATTTAAAGAAAGTTACCATTAAATGGACAAAGAAAGAGATAATTGATCTGGTACAAGGTTTCAAATGCACTCTATCTACATTCATGAAAACTTTCAAGGGATACTTCTGTTATAAAACAGAAAACGTCATAGTTTCATGCTACATATTTGCAAAGATTAAATAAGCAGTGCAGCTTTAAGCATTGCTACAGAAAAACATCAGCCACCTGGGGCAGAGACTGAAGGCAAGGGAACAAGAACACAGAAGTTGCTTGCAAAAAAAAAACACATGTAAGAAGTGGAAGGAGCCAATTTGCAAGTAGTGGGGAGAGAAACCACACAATCACTCAGCTCCTCTCTCCTAAAAGTGAGTCAGGACTCTGAGGTCCTTAGATCCTCACACCTTTCTTGCAGGTCAGTATTGGTCCCTGTTACACAACAGCACAACAGCTTCATCTTGGTGTATTTCTCTCTTTTATACAAACAGTGAAATCCTTTTTGCATTATTTTCTATTTCAACATTGTACCTTGCTGTCCAGTTTGTTCCTTCATTCATTTATACAAGGAAAGCTGAAACAGCTTCAGTACAGCCTTTTCCTTCCTCTCTTTTTTTCTCTCTACTACATATGACCTTAATAGGCATCTGAAGACCCAGAAAAACATGCAGCACACAAACCAGACTACAAACAATGTATGAACAAGCAGGTACTTGATTTTTACAGGGCTGTTTTGTTGTATGATTTTTGTTTGTTTGGGGGTTTTTAATTCCTGTTCTGCACATAATGTGTACCACAAAAATGAAGGTGTGAGAGAAATTAGAGCTAGAAACCAATGACAATCTTATTCCTAAGCCTGTAAGTTTTTTATCTCCAAGACTGGCAATTGAAAAAATAAAAGACAAAACCACCTGACTTTGCATTAAATAAATAAATAAAAAAACCCCACATTCACATCCCTAAACAAAACAAACAAAAACCCCCCAAATCAAAAAAGACCCCAAACAAACAAAAAAAACCCCAAACCCACAAAATTAAACAAAGCAAACGTAAAAACCCACCAAAGTGTTCTTTGAGTATTTCTAGATTCCCAGCAGGAGGAAGAGCCTACCTTACCACCTGCCTCCATGCACAAAAATACTTAAGCTCAGGGTAAAAAACAGGTGGACATCCCTCACTAATAAAAATAAATAAGCAGCAGCATATTTAAACAGAGAGGGCAGTATGGCTGTTATATTAGCAATAGGTAGCATATACTAGCTTGATAATTGGCTTATAAATAGCCTCTAGACATGCCATATTTGGGATGTGCAATTTTAAGTAAGAGTGAGTCACTTCTGCATGCTTGGGTGCTATGAACTTGATTTTGGCCATGCCAATTAAAGCTCAGAATTCAAAGCTACTGAACTAAAAATGTATTTCAGAAAGTGATGTCTCCTTCTAAATATTCTTCACTTCCAGGTGGTGGGAGGAGCACGCACACCAGACGCAGTGTTTGGAAATATAGCTGAGTCATGAGCTAGAACAAGAAAGAAGCTGATTTGCAGAAGAATAGAGCTACTTAAAGTCATTTCACCAAGAGCCAGGAGAAATTAAGAAAAAAAAACGCAGAAAAAAAATTCAATTCCTCTCTCTTTTCTTTGCATAAAAAGCAACAAAGCTATGGATAACTTACCAAGAATAAAAGGAAATCTAAATAATTGTAGAACTTAATTGTGTTATGATGCCCAAATATAACTTAATACCACTAGTTCTTAAATCTAAATAATAAGCAGGGAATTCTGGTGGACTTTAAATAGAAAGGTCAGACAAGTGTCTCCATCAGCAAAGCTATGCCAATAATAGAAACTATGTATTTGTAAAAACATATTGTGAAACTGGAGTTATTTGACCAGATTTAGACAGAAAAGCAACACTTCTGCCCTTTTTTTTTTTTTCTTTTTAAGAGCTAAGTATCAGCTGCAGCTAGACAGAAACAGTAGCCGGAAGAAGACTGGTTTTACAGTAATCACTGTATTGTTGCTGAACCATTTCATCAAATTGTGCCATACATTTTTAACAAACACAGAAATGCAAGAAAGCTTACACACGACATGCCAGGTCTCCATTATGAATCCTGTCATTTCAAGACTAGAGTACATGAATAAACATTTTCTTTTCAAAAGGAATGAGAGACAGTGCCTGGTGGCCCAGCACAGCTGCAGTGTTAGCACAGAACAGCTGGTTTCATAAACCACAGCCCTGGCTTGTCACACATGTTCAGCTGAAATTAGAAACAGCAGAGTTCAGGGGTTAAGAGACAAGTTTACACGACACACAACTACCCAGAGCATTACTGGAATTTGCTAGTGAACTCACTCAGGGGAAGAATTTGTCAGGGAGGTTTTCAGCAGGGGAACAATGCATGGGAGCTTTCAGGCTCTCAATTTTGTAGCATGCCGTCCTGGCAGTAAACCAGGCTGGGGAATAAGAGACAATGTTTAATCAAGCAGAAGTTTTACAGTGCATTTCTATGGTTTCTGTTTCTAATTTGATCAGTGCAGCCCACGCTAACATACTCTTTCTAAATTGAAATGCAGTGTTGTGTGCATAACCACCATGATAGCAGTGAGACATATACTACTTTCTTCCTCTACATTTTGTGTTCAAGCTTCTCTGAAACTCCTCATCCCACATGGAAAACCAATTCCTACTTTGATGTCTTTCCCCGACCCCCTGACACTTCCTGCAGTCAGGGGGTTTGTACTTCCCTCTCAGCAGACTACTACAGACTATTTTTTGTAGGAGACTACAAAAAATGTCTACAATCTCATGTGGAACATGGGTTATGTTTTAAGTTCAAAGTCAGTATATTTTAAAGCAATAGAGCCTCACCAGTTTCCATAAGTAAAACTTTTGTGCCATTCAGCAGAGCTTTTCTACATTTAAGGAGTCTCGAGGTCTGTTAATTTGTTCTTGGAATGACATTGCAGTCTCCTAATTATTTAGCATTTGATTTTTCCACCTCACCAAAGGACAGTTGCAGGGAGATAAGTTACTCACTCTAGAGGCTCCATCAGCAGTACCACCACTGCAGCCTTTGAAGAGTTCATGCCACAGCAATTCATCCAGTCTAGAGCCTCTTGGTCACCTGGGGTAAAACGTGCACCTCCCCATTGCTGGGAACATCTGGCACAGTCCTGCTACAAAGAACATCAGTGCCAACACCACAAACCAATGCTTCCTTCTCAGAATATCCTTCCTGGCAGTATTGTCTCATGCCACTTGTCATAGCACTTAAGTGAATACTCATCATTTATGGATTCCTCCCTTCCCCAACAATGGGTACACTTATCTGACCTTCTAACACTTTCAAAGATTAAGGGGAATGAGTTGCATTGTTTAAAAATCAGCCCTATAATATGGATCTTACTGAAAGTTATTCGAACATCACTCATGCAGTCACATCATCCTCAGAAAAAGAATCCTGCATTCCAGCCTTACTCATTCATTATCATAAAGTGGGTAATTGGCATCATTAACATTCTTCCCAGCTGGAAAGAATGCCCTTCCACATTGTAGCTAAAGCAATATGTTGTTCAGAGATGCCTGTTCTTCCACAGATATTTAATGGCAACTTAAATTTTTCATTTATTCCTTTTCTTTATTAAAAGACTACTACGTAAAGTACTCTTTGAACTCCTAAGGAAACTAAAATATATCAGTCAAAGAACAAATCCTGCAACAACTATAAACCAGCAATGACTATTTTGGCATTTGAGCATGATTATTTCATATCCATTCCTATGAATGGGAAAAACAGAGGCATAACTATTAAAAGAATCTAGCTGTATGAAATCAAACCCGTGAATCCCTTTTATGCAGAAAGCATACAGGGGAAATTAATACCAAGTGACAGAAGCTTGTTTTTTTCCTTATGAAAGTTTATGCATGCTGTGATTTGTAGGTCTATTTTTACGAAAAGCCAGTTCTCTTTATATAATTAGAACAGCTCTTGAGGCAGGAAGAATATAATAGGCAATAATGACTTCGAACTAAGAAAGCCTCACTGGAGTTCACACGACGTCACAGCCAAAGCATCTTGCACAAGGAGAGTTCTCTGAAACAAGAGACAAAAGCAATCCGGGGGAGGAGCAGCATTCAGCTGCAGACATTTTTCCTATTCCTCTGGCTGTGAACATGAATGGCTGGAAAACTGACAAGTTTTCACAGGCATGACTGAGCCCAGTTCTTGACTTGGAATTAAATGGGACACAAGGCTTTGGCTGGCCAAGATCACTAAGCGTGAACAAAAATTAAAACTAAAATTACCTTCACTGTTTATGTCAGCATAAGAAAAAAAAAAAACCAAAAGCAATTGGGAATGGCACTGTTTATTGTTTGGCAGGAGTCCATCATTACTATGGGCTAATGAGTACAGAAAAGAAAGAAAATTAACCCTAGTGTTATTCCAACCTGGACAATAAAAAGTAGTAAATTCTGTGTTGCCCAAATTAAAAAATAAATTACTTTTGTTTACACCTATGATTACCACAGATTATGCCTTAATTTTTGTAAGCTAATATGATCATATTTTGGGCATTCCATACTTCATCTGCATTTGTATTTCCAGCTCCTGCCAGTACCCTGCCAGAATGCACACAGCCTGTACATATCCTCACCAGGTTGTTCAAGGAATGAGTAGGTGTAGTGGGTCGACCTTGGCCGGATGGCAGGTACCCACTAAAGCCACTCTCTGTGGTAAAGGTCTATGGTAAAGCTAAACCAAGGGCTTCCATATTAACGACCCTGCCCCACAGTAATATTGATGCAAGGCAATTATTATTCTAACTCTTCCTTCAAGGCAGTGAAGAGCAGCATCAACAGAGTCCCCGCCACAGTGATGGCAGCTCTCACCCTCAGCCCCAGGCAAGTTCTCAAAGTGAGACGTCAGAGGCAACTTTTCACTACCTACATGCCCCGTCTAGAACTGTGCAGCTCAGAGTGCTACCCTCCCACTTAATGATTTAATAAAGCTATAGATTACATGCTAAACTGAACTTTTGCATTTACTCATGTCAGAAAATAAAAGGCTTCACAGTACTTTGTACTTCTTAGAAATAAGACTGAGCTGACAGGCTTTCTGGCATTTCTGACACTTGAAACCCTGCTGACTGGACTGAAAACCTGATGAGCGAGTTCCCTGGCGGAGTCTGGCAAACAGCTTCCAAACACAGTTATCTCTTTACAATCAAACAGAAAACTGCACTGCAGACACATGAAAAAAATCTAAGCTAGAGGAAAAATAAAGATGTATTAAGTGAAGTTCTCAATTTCTCTTAAAAAAACCTGTAGAAACCTGAGACCATTTACATTATCTGGGTTACAAAATTATCCTTTCCCACCCCCTAATGGTTCCAGCCATTAGAACCTAACTGCTTACTCATCCTAAAAAATAAATAACTTCAACCCACTCAACATTAACAGACACAAAACAAAATCTTAAAATAATTGCTGTAATCTTAGATTTTAATCTTGCAAAAAATTAAGTGGATGAATAATTCTGCATCAAGAGTTATCCCCCTTGACTTCAATACATGCAGCGTTAACTTTACATACTATGTTCCACTTATATGCACTTTACATAAACCTGAGGAGATTCTACAAGCACACATTAAAAAACATTGGCTTGGGGCATAAAAATTGCACCAAAAAAAAAAGTCACAGGAAAAAAAAGCTATCTAAATTTACAGTTCTAAAAGTTACAATGTCTACATAGAAACATAGTTATGGAACCAGTAGGAGGAAAGTATGGTTAGAAAATGGGGAATCATAATTCATTAAAAATGACATGCTAGTAAAACAGCAGAATTATGAGCAACTTCTTGGTTAAATTTGGGCCAATGATGAAAGATGGCAAAGGCTGTGAAAATCTGCAAGTTTAAAAACAAATTTCAGACAAAAATAGCGTTGCAAAGAGTGCAAGAAATGGTGGAGGGCAAACATGTAAAACCTCCCAGTAACACTGATTAGCTTTCATCAAATATTAGTATTCTATTTTTGAAGAATGCTCATAAGATATATGATTCTTCTTCCCTGTTTATCTGGCTTCATATTCCCCACTACACACATGCTTCTGTGCATCAAAACAGCTCACAAAACATGCAGAAAGGAGGTTCAGTGTGACTTTGATCTTACCATCTTTGACAGCACCAGATTTTCGTAAAGCCGTTTGAAAGTTTTAAGTTTATAGAAACAAAAGTTCTACTACAAGAGCTGTTGTCCCATGGGATCAAGGCAGTCATGGAAGACACTGGCAAGGACACTAGAAATCTTGGCTCTTATATAAGAAGTACAGCAAATCATAAACTGCCTTTATCTAAACCCCTGAGTGTTCTCACCTGTGTGACACGGCCCAGACAGCACCATGGGCACTGCAGTGTTTCTAGCTCAGGTATCCAACCAGAGAAATAGGAGGTGAATGCCACCAGTGAACTGGTATCACACAGTTCACTTCTGTTCTCACTGGCAATGTAGGGCTTTTTTTTTTTTTTTTTTGATGTAGATGACAGTATCACTTCTCATCTCATTTATACTCTTTCAACTGCTCCCATTCCCCTCAGGAATCTCTTGAGCAATAGTCTAACCTCACTGAGCTGAACTGAAATATAGACTATACTCTCTTCCTAGGGAATAAGAACAAGGTAAAATTTCCCTTTCATTTGATGCTGTGCTCAGGCCTCAAGTTGTAACACACAAAATTCAGCAAGATATCTATGAAATACTGAAAGAGCAAGGTGAGCACTGGAGAGAGGCTTGGCTCCAGTCTTGCTCCTCAAGAAAGGCAGCTGAATCAGCATGGAAGTCAAAGTGAAATGTCACTGGCATGTAAATCACTACAGCCCTAAAAAAGTGTAGAAAAGGTGCTTGTGACTGTTTCTGATTTAATGCTTCCTGAAGTCCTTCTGAAGTACTTGTAACTTGCTCAGTGTTTTGCGCCAACAAAACCAAAAATTATAAAAAACCCTCCACCACACCAATATATGTGTTTCTTTGCACTACTGAAAAATCAAAGTTCTTAGAAACACAAATTAAATTAGCTGTAGTATATGAATACTACACTCAATCATTTTAGTTTCTTGTATGACAAGGCTGTTAGTTTTTAAATTCTCAGCTGACTTCACAGGCTTTAGGTCCAAAATTTCCATCTATTTCCACAATCTCTTAGTCGGAACCCAACTCGGTAAGATCTTATTAGCTTTGAAGCTTCTCCCTGTCCCTTTTCTTTACTCTAAGCACAACAAGAATGAAAACATGAAAAAGATTGACCGTTAATTTTACAGAGACAATTAAACATTTCTTAGGACATCTTGGCAAGCTGGTAAATCACCTCCATCAGCCTTTATTCACAGGTGAGCCTTTGCTTATGAGTAACTGGCAAATGCTCTTCACTTTAGAGCCAGCACATGCATCTCTCTGTAAATCAGACTGTCACCCTTTGTCCCCTTGCTCTGAGAGCAGCTTGGCTCATGTCAAGGAGATCAGTGCATGGGGCAAGGTACTAAGAAATAACAGAGAATACTTAAATCTCACTGATTGGAGCTTATTGTTTAAATTTAAAGCACAAAATTCTGAATCCAGCAGAGAATCCCAGTCTTGAAAAATAGCTGATGTTATTATGTTTTTCTTCAAGCTTTTGATTCAGTCTATTAAGAGACATTTCACTTCCTTATCCTTCCTTATTAAGAAAACAGAACTTATACAGATCCAACTGTTTACCCAATAATTTACCACCTTTCATAATATCTTCAACAGCATCTTTTAGCTGATCAGAGCCAAGGCTAATATCCAGACATAAAATCCATTCTCTGCTCTCCAATATTGCAATAGACCAAAACGACATTCCACAAACAGCAAGATCCTTTTTAAGTAGACATCCATCAAAAATGCATTTTTCCTCACTACCTTGGCCTTGAAGACACTGCATTTTCCAATTTCCTACATGCTGCTTAATGCTATGCAGTGTCAGTCACACCACATTATGTCATTTTATACAGCAGGTCAGCAGGAACCGCCATGTTCAGAGATACCTGATATTTTGCCAAATCATTTGGCACATCTCACATTCTCATCAATTTAAATTACTTGCAGATCATTTCAAAAGAGAGACATAATTATTGGCAACCATTCATAAGATGGCAGATAGCCTCCTGAGTGCTTTGCTGGCCTTCTCATCCATCTATAAACTGCAAGATAGACAGATTTCCCTAAAACAATGTAACTGTATGTCAGATTAATACATGTGTAATTCTTGCTTACACTTACTATCTTGGGGATGCTCTGCAGTTCTTCCTTACAGTAAATAGTACTTCATCCTACAGCTTCTCTCAAGGCAGCTCAGGATCAGTGTTAGGAATAACAGATTCTGACCCTGAGGCTGAGATTATATAATACTTCATTCAAGTATTAATTCAATGCCATATACTTTCTAAAGTAAGCCTATATCTTTCATTCTATTAAACATTTAACTTTTACAGTAATTCTACACCAATTACAGCAGTTAAAGCACTCTTTACATACCGTAGATAACCAACCCTCTTCTTATTATGCACATCTATTTTTGTGTCACCTTAACACATTGCATGTAGGAGCACAATAGGTAAGCAGTACCAAATTGATGGTTAAGTTCTGGTTATACAAACAAGAACATTCTTGAAAAGGCCACAGGTAGTGAGAGCAAAACAAAAACCAGATTGCATGTATCATAACACAACAGGTGTCTGTGTAAAATACTGCTGCAAAATAAAGCAGAGAGGCTTCTTTCTGTGTAGAGAAACCTGGCCATCAAAAACTGTACAGGAAACTGTACTACAACTACAGCTGACTACAGCTTGTTCTTGTTCTGCAACAACACAGCATAGGAAATTAGACTGGAAGAGCATTAATTCTAAAGTAGAAGAATACAAGGTCTTCACCTAATTGCAAAACAGGCTCCTATACAGAGGGGAAAGACTGCAAAGCAGTAAATAGACTAGAGGATAAAGATTTGTAGTGAGCTTGTACTGATAAAAACCATGTGGGCCAAGAAGATCAACCACCAAGTGAAGTGTGATGGATCTGACAGATGATACATTTGGGGGATGTGCTGGAAGGCTGCACACACCCGTGGGCTCGCCCAAGGGCAGCCAGAGAGATCCTACACTGAAATGTCAACACACCAGAGCCCATTTATGAAATACAAGCCCCCAGGCAGAGAAGACTTGACATTTTCATGGGTTCCTTGGCATAACTTCTTTCATCAAGTATGGTTTTCTAATTTAAAAGCCTTGATTTCAGTAAACAGCTACTTAAAAGCAGGCATAATAGACAATTTATATAGTTAGCAAGGTAAAGTTATAGAATATTCACCCAATAAAGGCCAAATCCAAAGACCCCCTGAACTGAATTGAATTATAAGGGTATCTGCACCCCACAAGCATATTAAAAATACCTGTTTGTGGTGTTTGATCACAACAAAAGCTGGTCATTCAGTGTATGTCTGCAGAAATACTGGGAAGATGGAGGCTGTAAACTTAATTCCCACCTTGAAGGTGTGGCAAATAGCTCCTCACAGGCAGAGAATGAGAGCAGTTCAAGACTGAACAAGCAGTTTCCCTTGTGATCAGCACGAAATAGTGAAAATTATTTGAAAGGAGAATATTTTAGTCTAGCAGATAGAATAATCTTTAAGTGTTGCAAGGCAGCAAGAAGTCACTCAATACTGTATCTAATTTCCACTTACAGTTTTATTAGACCCAGAGATTCAGACATAAGCAGTTCAAAAGCAAACCCAAAAACTCATGAACTTCTAAGAAGGTATTTTGCTGTCAGATACAGTTGTCACCTGTTTAAGATGAAGAAGGAGTAGTCCATAAAGTGGAAAGAAAAAGAGACAAGAAGTCAGAGTTAGGAGAGAAAGGGAACAGTTTTGTCTGGCAGAGGCAGCAGAATCATTCCTCTGTAATTCTTGTTCAGTAGCAGGGCCAACACAGGACTCAGAGCAAACAAGACTCTGTCCCACATTCTCTCTCCTCTGCAATATTGTTAGATGAAGAATATTAGTTATACATTCTTTTAAGTTTTTTCCCTAGAAAGATATAGAGAGTGTGTTAGGTCTAAAGAGAGAAATGTATCTTTATATAAAGAGTGAGCATACTACTATAATATTTTCCTAGCTATATAACCTTTCATCTGCATTAATTGTTTTCAGAAAAGAAAAGAACAACCAATAACTTTGACCCAGTAAAAATTTCTGAAACTCTGAAACATAGTTTAGTCCCAAATTATACAATAATGATGCTTTACTATTTTTAAGTCAATCAGTTATTTCATTATGGTTATATATCCACTGTAACTTCAATGCTCTATTTTGAGGAAAAAAAATAACATTTTAATTTTTCTTAGAATAGAAAATTCAAATTTGATTACTGATTACCTTTTTTAATTTTAAGATATTCAAATTCCATTAGAATCCTATTCCCAGCAGAAATCTGTTTCATCAGACCGAATTCCAGCTACTTTGGTTGTGCATTTAACCTATTTTTTTGACCTGTATGATTAGTTTTTTATTAGGAAAGTTAAGAAAGAAACAATAAGATACACAAGAGACCATTGAAACTGGAATCAGTCAGAACTAAGTTGCTGCCTTTCTTTGCTTGTGAAATGAGATCCCAGCCTGGGAAGATGAGGGGCACGCTCATGAAAGGGAGCCAATAGAATGTGGGTGACAGCAAAATCATTTCCATACATTTTTCATTTCCATTCTTAAATAAGAATGAAATCCCTGGATTTGAAAATCATTTTACCAAGATATATTAGAAAAGATCATTCTTATCTTCACAAAGTGATCAAAGTTCTCTTTTCCAAAGTGAGAGCAATTCCTATCTTTCAAGAAGATAAACATTTAAGAGTGACTCGTGTTTTGAAAAGCCATCAGATAAACAGACTAAATATCACAAAAGTATTTGTAAAAGCAGAAAAATACACTGCATAATATAAACCTTATAAGAAAATTGTTTAATTTTTAAAATTAAATTAAATCCATTGTAAAAAGAATGTTATTTTGCAAATTTTCAGTACAAAAGGCTTGCTCAGGATGTGGTGAAAGTGAGGTGAAAAATTTTTTATATTGCATTCTAAATTTAACAATAGCACTTGTCTAAAAATGGGCTTAAACTTACACCACTTTTAATTGCATTTTTCTTTCAATCACATTCTTTTCCCCAGTGAAGCTCCCTATAAGTGGATCATCTTTCTCCACTGGCTATAAAAGCAGCTGTGCAGCAAATGTAAATAAGAGTAGACATACGAATATGCCACCAACATTTCTTTACTAACTTTTTCTGCTCTATAGACACTTCAGTTAGGTTACTATCATAATATTAGTAATTTAGAGTCTATCCTTAACAAAACCAGTCCAATAAGTTTTCTGATCAGAGGTGACACAAAACAAAAGGTTCATCACATAAGAATATGTGTGTTTTCAAATTTTGCTTCCACACATAAAACAAAACAAACAAACAAACAAATTAAGCAATTGTTTTATGTCAAGCAAAGAATTTCATTTTCTCCCCCAAAAATAATTTTTCCCTTTTTATAGCATTTGAAGAACAGCATCAAAATGTTTGGATACAACCAGTCAACATGTGATACAACCACAAACAGTGATTGTGTCCAGATGTTCATTTGTTCACAGGTTTGAGCATTAAAAGTTGCAAACAGCGACGATTTGAAAAGCTGAGGTGCACAGTGGGAATCATAAAGCTCTTCACGGTCTCTCTAATACCTACAAACTACACTGGACAGATAAGGAAACATCAGCAGATATCCTCCTAGCCCCCACTAAATTTCTGTAATTTCTGGTTTCATTTAAAAGAAGTTATATATTTCTCTTCGTCAAAAAGGAATTTCAGTATCAACATGAGGGAAAAAAAACAGGGCAGGGTGGGGGGCTACAGACTCCTGGAAAGGGCAGGCATTTACCTCATTTCCAATTGGTATGTGTCTTCTTTCAACATTATTGTTCAGCTTTAATGTCCTTAGAATCTGACTTTTACTTATATCTTTCATTATTTATAAGAGCTCACATAAAGTAATTTATCTGTTTGCTTGTCTTCTCCTCGAACTTGGAATAACATTATGGAATATAGAGCTTCTGTCTATCATTAGCATTGTTAGAGCACGTGAGATCACAGCCAAACTCTGGGCTGGAAACAACAAGGTACTTTGGAAGGGGCCTTTGGCCCAAGGAGCTTAGACTTCTGGCCTAATGCTGTAAGCTGTTCTGCACACATCCATCTACTTGTAGGATAAAGAAGATAAAGGCTTAAGTCCGGGTTAACTGCACCACAAACACCAGTGTCAGGCTTCACAGACTAAAGTACAAGATCTGAACAGATAATTAAGAAAAAAAGAAAGGATCGAGCTGCAAACAAGAGCACTTAATTATGGAGCTGGGTATTATATAAGTACAGTACAGGCTGATGGCATCTGAAGGTACTAATTATCATTACTATTTCAAGCAATATCTTCAGTGCAGATATAAGCCACCACTTGTTCATCTCTTGTGCTTGTTACAGGTATCTCAGTGGAATTTGAGCTCCAAGAAATATTTTTTCTTCCCTCTCTTTTTTTATTTATTTTGAAATAACAATAAAAGTTTAATTTACTGGTCATTTTTGTGCCTTCCTGTTACTTATTTCAATAGGGTCATTTTTTTTGTGCTTGACACTGAAAGCATATTTTAGCACTTTGCAAAATTAAGCAAGAACATCTAATCCATAGGCAGTGCCGTGAGATGTGGCCCGACAGACACAGGCAGCATCCCTGTGGTTCATTGAAAGAGGCTCAATAAGAATCTCTATGGAATATTAACTAACAATAAAGCCTCTTCCCAAAAAATGCAGAGAGTACTATGCAGCATTATGGCAGAAGAAGCCCAGATGAAAAGGTTGTTTGCCAAGGTCCTGTGTGAACAGATCCCCCATTCTCTCAAATGAGCTGGTTGCACAGCACTGATAACACGGTTCTGGACGGGCTGCTGTGCTGGGGAGTTAATCAGACAACACTGCAATGCCCCCTGCATGGGCAGAGCCAGATGGACTCAGCATGTTCTCATGCTTGGTCAGGTGTTATTAATCTATGACCAAGAGAGCAGGTGGCTGTCATAAATTGCAAGAATTTTTCACAGATTCACAGCTCCCCATTGCCAACTGCCTGAATATGCTTTTACTGTTAAAATAAAAATTAAATAAATAAAAACTGAGAAAGAAACAAAAAACAGGAAGGGACTGCAACGAAGTGCTATTTCAAGTAACTGCTAAGTTTAGACAATGATGCATAGTGAACATAGCATGACAACTTTTCCCTCTAAAACTAAGCCTAGAACAGTGCTTGCTCAGCACATCAGTCACAAACAAACACTTCAAAATATTCAGGTTTTTCAAAAAAATGCAAACCACATATCCTCTTGACAATAGGTTCCTCTGAAGGATTACCATGGTAAACTGTAACCCAAGCCCCAGTTGCAATGTTCTCTCAGAACATACTATACAAAACCTCATGTAGAGGCAACACACAGAGGTCAGATTATTGTCCCACGAGAGAGCCAGTCCAATGCTAAGCAGTACAATTTCTCACCAAGGTAGTATAGGAGAGAACTTACCCAGTGGGGATTTTATATTAAAGGACTAATAGATTTAAAAGAGTCACCCACTTTTACCTTCATAATAAAGGTAAAATTTTAAAATATTTTTCCTCTTTTCATTGATTAATGAATCTGACTTTTATTTGCTCAGCTTTAACAGCAAAAGTAATTTTGAATGAGGACAGAAAGTCAGTTTCAATGTTTCATGGGCCAAAAACCATCTTATCTCTGCCAACTACAGTACCTCTATTCAATATAAACTTCTACATTTCCAAATAAACTTACATTAGGTACAAGAGTACATAATGAAAAGTTTAGAAATGGCATTTTCACTAAAGCACAATAAAAAACAGATGTTTTCCTCAAAACCTCCTAATTCTGCTACTCTTCCATTTAACTAGGATCCAGTGAACATAACACTTCAATACTGACATTTGAAATAATTCTTTAATTATTTTCCTACACTCCACAACATTAATATTTCCTTGGAGTACTGTTCCTCACTTCTACAATCTTTTGGGGATTAGGTGGTTTAATTATGTGAACAAATGAAAAAGGAGCTCAATCTACCTTGTGTTTGGATCTAGACAATGTCACTGGACATACTGACTCGCAATGCAAAATTATCCACTGCAATATATGCATATTTAAATAAAGTATCTTTTCATTACAAAGCCTTTTTGACTAACACAACCTTTCTCCTAGCAAAGAAACAAGTGGCTGTTTTTAGCTCAAGCGAGTTCTTCACCCTTGTCACCAAGCTGACTGCTCAAAAAATGGGAACTGAGAAGACAGGACAGAGAAGAGAACTGACTAAGTGTATACCACAATTGAGAAATAACTCCTGGATATGTATCTTCATTTTCAGCGCTCCCAGAAACACTGTGTTATGAAATGAACTCTAGATTTGCTGGCTAAGTACTGGCTAAAAATATTTTAGAGAAGACTTCGGCAAATGCACATTGTCTGCTAATAAACATAAACCAGCAGTGATTTTTGAAGGTAAAGGAGATGTGCTATTTCATTTCCAATTCACTTGCAATCTGATTATTATTTCCTTCCTGAAACCAAAGGCACTTTTCTTTTAAAGAGGGAACGGTTTAAAAAACAAACAGAAGAACAACCTATGTTTAATTGTAACGATTGTTTCCATCAGCAAAGTCATTCATTAACTGCAGCACTGTGATATTGCCTCTCTTTATGGCATGAGTTGCCCAAGACTTTATATTCTATTACAACATTGTAGAATAATAGAAACCGGACACAGGGTCAGGCAAACAATGTAAATGTGTCAGATATGAATTGCTGTTTCTTCCCTGCTTGCAATAATAGACTTATCTCAGTCAGCATTTTCTAGATGGAGACTAGTGGCTTTAATTTTACATATAATCATTAAAATCTAATTGGTGTGATCTTTCCTTGAAGCAGACAAGATGTCTAATATAGTGGTAATTACTGTTTAAAACTTATATTATCCCAGGCTATTTTAAATGCAAAGGAAGAAGTAGTGTTATGACAGTCACAATCTTAAAAGACAGAAAGTTACAAAATATGACCATTGGAGAGGAGCAAAATCCCATGCAAAGCGTTCTGAACAGTGATGAGGAACTGGGGAGGGTTCTTTCTGTGACACACAGGTCTGCAAAGCTTGATAATATTAACCCCAACATTTGAGGCAGTACTGTCACATTGATACAGTGCTGCCTGCGAGCAAATAACCCTGACAGACCCCATCCAACACTGCCCATGACACAGTCAATCTGTAAATAAATGCAAGTTGACTACCTTCGTTCCTAAAAAAGCCAGGTTGGAATACTGCTTGCCAAAGTATTTGAGAAGTAAGGCTAATATATTGAGGCAGACGTGTTTCAAAAATATGAGTTTCTTGGACTGTTTAGCAAAAGAGATTAGCTTACACTTCCAAAAATAAACAGGTCTACTTTCCAAAATGTCTTTGGAATTGTAGAATTTAACATACAAAAGCCTACTTAAAAATCAAAAGGATTTAAGTATTTATGCCACTACCTAGACTGAGTGGGGAAGTTTATAGAAATTCTTTACATAAATGTTATGAACACATATGAGCCATAAGACAACCAGCAACATCAGAGCACCAAATGGTTTTATGGAATATGCACAGATTCCAGAATGACGCCCCTTTACTAAAATGTACAGTTCTCAGACAGACACATTTGCTGGGAATAGCTTGAATGAGACTCCAGAGGAATGAAAGGATCCTAAACTGCAAGATGAGACGGGTTTCCTATTATCCAAGAATTTAATACAGGAAAATGAATTTTTTTTCCTATAAAAAAGAGGTTGGGAATTTATTTTTCTCTGCCTTACATCTCTCATTACTTCTGTGGGCCTGGATTAGTATTTGCAGCAATCAAAATCTGCATGCAAAATCTCACACTATTTCTCTTTGCAAATTACTTTGGCTGCCCTGTTCCCTGAACATTGTCATTTTTAGCATGTTTTTAACACATACTTTTCCTCTAAAAGCTATTAAAAGGCCTCAGCTCTGTTAATGCAGGCATCCCTTTATCTGACACCAATGATTTTTACCAGGTCACTGGTTTAATGCCTTTAAGCCCTTGATAAATTAATCATCAGTGAGGCCAAATGATTTTGTCAACTTCCTAACAGTATCTACAGTTCTGAATAACTGGCTTCCAATGGAAGATCTGCAAGGAAAACCCTTTAGCAATTTTAAAAATCTCCTTCTGTCCATGAGAGTTAAAAGAACTGCAAGGAGCATGCTGCTATCCTTACAATGCCATATCCCACACTTACAGATGACAAGGCTTGACAAAGGCAGGGAGGGGGGATGTAGTTACAGCAGGGCAACTGCGGCATTTTTATCTCTTAGGAGTTAAACACCCCCCTCAGTCTGCCCCCCCCGACCAAATCCAGAAAACCATTTCAATTGGAGGTAGTCCTTGCTGATCTCAATTAGCTATGTGCATTTTTATCATGAGGCATTGTTTAAATGTTTCTTGGATCAAGCTACAGCATGAGTTCCTGGATGAAAACATAACAGCATACAGTATAGAAATCTTTCACACATGTAAACACACTTATAATTTAACATTATACATCTTTGTCTATTTAACACCCATTCAAAAAAAAAAGAGGTGCCATTATGTAACAGAATTTCAGTCTCCCTTCCAGAAATCAAATTCCTTCCTAAAAGAATTAGAACTCTTAATCCCATTACAAAAGCAGTCCATGTGGGCCTAAAATCACTGATAAAACAGTGCTTAAATGAAGCAAATTTATATTATTGACGGTTCTTGTGACCTGTGAAGAACTTCTGAAGTGAAGGACAATTCCAATTACTAAACTATTCAGCACTGTAATAAGATCTGTTTTCCTTCTAAGAGTGCTATAGGATTTTGGGAGCCAGCCCTAAACAATGCCTGCAAAATACATCAGTGTGGGAGACGTACAGAATGTGCTGATCTGAAAGCACGTTTGGGTCAGGAATGACCATCAGAGTGAGCGGCAGATTTCCAGTCCCTGACAAAACTGCACCTCCCCAAGGAGCACAGGGTGTGGGCAGGGTGGCTCAGTGACCTTGATCCACTGAGCTGGTCACAAATCAGCACCGCAGGACCGCACTCCAGGGAAGTTGTGATGTTATTAAAGCAAAACAACAGGAGAAATATTGCCAGAGGCACTGCTACTACAATAGGAATTTGTAAAGGGGGGGGGGGGAATAAAAGAAACAGGAGAAGCAGTTATGAAAGAAGATCATGACAGGGGATGAGTAACCAGCAGTGTAAAAGGAAAGAAAAATGCAGGTATATACGAATCTACTTATGAAAATAACTGCATGTTCTGTATTTTCACAACATTCTTGAAAACCAGACACAAGGCAGTTAAGATATCAAGGAACTGTGCACAGACAAAATGTATCCTGTATGTTACAGTTGTGCTGAACAAAGACTGAATTCCTTTTGCCTTACAGCAGTTAGAATTCACTGAAAATAGAACTGTCTGTAAAGCTGCATGATTCAAGAAGAATCAGGAGTGAAGAAGGAACACAGCAAAGACAAGGACTGCTTTAAGAGCAGAGGTAGCTGCAATATCTAAAGACCTATTTAAAAGAGAAAAATCCATTGTCATATGTTAATAAGATTCCCCCAGAAAATATTGCATTCTGTGTAACCTTTATATCAGATGCTGACCAGAAAGGGACTATTTTTTTCCTGAAATTGAATGGAATGTCTGAAGCTACACATAAGTACCTAAGATAGTTATTGTGTTACATATCCCTGTTTTTTCCCCCCTCATTCATTGCTAGTTTTCTATTAGTTCAAAAATGTGGTATAGTTACAGCACAATCTCTTTCAATTAAAAGACCTGAGTATATTTAAAATTGCCATTGCCCGTTCCCGTATCAACAAAATTCCAAAACAAATGGGAAACTAAAGCCAACATTAAAAGCATGGGCAAGTAAAGAGTTTTCTATTTGGTACACTTATGCTGAAACCTCAAAATTGGAGAAGGGAAAGGGGGAGAGGAGAGGAGGGAGGGTCAAGTCTAGTTGCTTTGACTTGGCTTAGAAGAGTTGCAGTCCTCATTCTTCATTGGAAACATGAAAACAGCAGTTCTTATGACTGGGCTAAACAGAAAATGGTTGCTCTACAGAATAGTAATTTTAGCATTAAAATTTTTTGCTGGCAATTTCTAGCCATTTGTAGCTGTTGTTGCCAGCAAGTGCTAACAATCACCAGGAGCCAGATTCCAGCTAAGCCTGTCAGCACTTCAGTTTTTGGCAAACATTTCAGAGATAATGTTTTGACGCCTCTGTGCTCACTTGCAGTCCAGTCAGATTAGAGATCACAGGTTGAAGTATGTTGCACTATTGCACTCTGTACAACAATTACCCTCTGTTAGTCTTTGAAATGAAGGAGACCAGCACTGGTTTGGTATCTTAACAACAGATGTTTCCAAAGTAGCAGACATTTACACTCTGTACTTCACCTGGAAGACGGATCACATCCATCTCCACACTCATTTCCACAAAACAGTCACCGCATACTGATAGTATGACACATGACATCAAGCACATGACATCAAGGCCATTCAAAATGAGGCACACATCTTTTAATTCAGCTTTAGCACTTGGAAGGAAATTCTGTCATTTCACTTGTACTCTGAAAAGCTGGAGAAAGTCATAGTCTTCCAGGTTTTGGATTTATTATTATTTGCCTAAACATGTGAAAATTAAATGAGAGAAAGCTCCAGAAACTAAGAGCCAATTCTTTTCTGGATTAAAATCAAAATAGCTCTACAAAATTTTAGAATGCAACATTGCTTTCACAAACAAATGTCTGGCCCAATATCTCCAAGCTGTGCAAAAGACATGATTTAGTATGGCCTTGTTGTGATAGGACAAGGGTAATGGTTTTAAACTAAAAGGGTGCAGATTCAGACTAGATAATAAGGAATTAAGTTTTTACAACAAGCATGGCAACAGGCACAGAACGGTTGTAGATGTTCCATCCCTGCAAATATTCCAGGTCAGGTTGGACAGGGTTCTGAGCAACCTGATCTAGTTGAAAATGCCCCTGCTCATTGCAGGGGGCTTGAACTAGATGGCCTTTAAAGGTCTCTTCCAACTCAAACTGTTCTATGATGTTCAGGAGAAATGGGTTTTCCATTGGAACACGGGAAAATTTTAGTACATGACCTTAAGATTCAGAAACCTTTCACATCAAGAAACACAGTGGCAGAAGTTCATTGCCAGGGCACCTTGTAGCTTTATTCTTGTACTTAGTTCAGACTTAAGTTTCAAAATACCATCAACCTCAGTAGCCACACCTGGTGAGGCTAGATATATTTCCTTCATAGAAACCCAAGCCATGCATTCACAACCAAATGAGCTGCAAGATTTATTTAAACAGATAAGAGGAAAACAGAAGCTTATCTCTAGACTGCAAATTTAATTTTTTTAAAAGTTTAAATCTTCTGGATGCAAATGCAGCACAAAGTTTTCAAACCCCACATAAGTTCAAAATGCATACAGTTGTTTCATGCACTTCAATACCTTTGAAATTATTGAACTAAAGAAGTTCTGCCATATAAACAAATCCAACTCCTCCTGGAGTCAACAAGAGTTGCAGTTGCATACAAACTGAATAGGAGCTATTATACAGTGAAACACCAGAAGGCAATTTCCTTTCTATTTTAAAGCTGGCCTCAATTTTTCCATGCCCTGGCAGGTTGTTTTCACAGGATTTAGTGATTTGTTTTTAAAGCAAAAAATAATGGTAGACTTTGAAATCCGCTGTCAGAAAGTGTTTCTAAATTTGGGTGCACGTGGCCTTAATCATTGCACTGCATCGTACACCGTGTTTTAAACCACTGTAAGGTAACACCACTGTAGAGAGGGACCTGTTTTACATTAACACAAGCAGAGCAGAAGATACCTGATCACAGGATGTAGGGCAATAATGAGATGGTGCATGCTCCAAGAAGCAGCATTATTTGCTTACACACAAATATTTTCCAAAACAATAACATTTTCTAGCTATTGAGTAAATAATTTCAGGGTGCCCATCAAACATAGGGTACACTTCAGCAGTCTCCACAGAAGAGCTTCACACTCTCAATCACATTCCTAGTTAAGCTTCAAACCAAAGAGTATATAACAGCAAATAAACTTTTCCCCAAACCCATGCTTCCTTTTGCACTGCATCCATATTTCGTTGTTGAAAACAATAAAACAATTGAAGTGCAAAAAAACCCAAAAGATACTTTGAAGTAATTTTGAACGAATCTGAGCAGAGCCTTTAGATCTGGTGTACATCTGAAAGTCTGAAAATCACCAACAATGTTAGTTGAGAATTTTCTCACCGAGTCATGTCATTGTCAGAGTTGGACTGATACACCACTGTGCTATCTGACCTATTCAAAAACATTGAAGAAATATAGAAGTACTTGTATACAGAGCAGCTGCATTCACAGAGGATGGAGGTGCAAAGGAGGGAACCTTTTTAATACTGGCCACAGAGATAAAAGCAACATTTCTTCAGACAACATGAGCAGGCTGGAACTGCAGGCTCCTGTTCAACACAAGCCAAGGTCTGGCTACTAAGCTGATGAGGCTCCTGGGCAGGCTGAGACTGCCAAGCACACAGAGCAGCAAAGGCTCTGGGCAGACCAACCACAGCAGGAATGACAGACACTACATGCTAACCTGCCAAGGTGATCCCCCCTCAGTTGTCCCTAAAGCATCCAGCCTACATCTGGCCCACACGAGTGTTTGGGCAGCATTACTCACATACTGTACCTGTCACCGTCTCAAATGAGGGTTGTATTTTCAGAGTTACTTTCAAGTTACTGGACCAAAGACAATAGATTTGCTTTTTCAATGCTAGTTTCTTATTTCTGTTCACTAGAAACTCCTTTTCCAGTCTATTTGTGAACAGGAGAACATGGTATGTCATTTGGCAGAAGAGGTTTCCTATCACACTGCAGAAAATTGCTAAAAGTTCACAGAGCTCCAGTCTTAGACTAAGCATGAAGTTTCTTGATGAAATGGGTTTCTGCAGCAGCACATTGTAAAAATTCTAATTAAATTAAAATGGAGAAATATCCTAAAAAGGGTTCATCCTGAATCTAGCCTCTTACTCTCTCTCCTCACCTCCAGTCTTTGTCTCTCAGCTTCTTGTGGCCTTTGTCAGACTCACATTACCTACTTTTGCACGACTTTTGCATGTTTCCTGCCTGACTTTACCCCAGAGGAAAAGCATCAATATATTGAACTCTGGCCCTGTAAATGTTCCCACTTGAACATGTCTTGCACAGGAATATGCCTCCTTGCCACATCAGCTGGAAATTTCAGACCGGAAAATGAAAAAGATTTTCAAGAAACTAAAATAATGTGTGATTAACCTTTCTAACAGCCTGTCAAGATTTGTGGCAGGCTTCCAACACTCACCATGCCGTCAAATCAAAAACTGAAGATTAAACATCAGCAATCATTTAGCTAGTGGGCATGATGCTGGAGCTATCTTTGAAATATTCCTACATGATATATAAGGCCAGGCTGTAAGATTCCTCTTAAAATGTACAGACAAGCTTATCAGCCTGTAATAATACAGAGAGCTTTAATTATGGCAGTGTTGCTTTATAGATTTCCAAGGAGAAGACAACCATGTGTGTTTTGGCTGCTCAGAACTCTGTGACATTTTTCAACAGAAGGACAGAGAATTTTTTTGCTTCATCAATATTCTTTGGACAAATTCTGTCCAAGACTGCCTTAAGGAAAAAGTAAAAAAAATATAAGACTAGAGTCTAGATAGATTACTAACAAGATGTGCCCAGGATATGAAGTACAAAAGGTATCTTGTTTGCAAACCAGCAACGAAAATCAAAACAGAAGGACAATAAGGTGGCTGAAGTTAACACAAAGTAATAAAATTCATTATCCTCTGGTGATCCCAGCAGTATCATTCAGGCAGAAAATAATTAAGTATCTTTTATTTTACATGGTTGTTCTTAATTAGTAGTCATAACTTTTTAGGTCATGCAGTTACATCCAAACAAATAAAATGCCTTTTTTTAACCTAGTACAAACAGTAATTTCATGTAACCTAATTCAATATGCTGTATGTTCTGATATTAAAAAAAAAAAAAAAGAGAGACAACAAAGCCCAGCATAGAAACACTACAGGTATACATGACTGGGGAATAAAACTGTGAGATATACTAACATATTAACATATCAAAACAAACTACTGCTGTCACTGGAAACTAACAATAAAGGGCATCTTGCTTTCACTCAGAAAGGTACATTCATGTTGTGATAATACGTAAAGAAGCGAAGTTTCTTAAAGTATAAGGGTTACGATTAAATTATCTACATAATCTAAAATGATGCCTGAAGAGTGTATTACTCTCCAGAGTATTTTTTTTTTCTGACAGCTGCTTAAGCAAGCAAGCTGTACATTGAATATACTGATGACGAAGCATTCATCAGCTTAAACTGAAGCACTACTTTGCTAGAAACTTTTGCATTGCTTCCAGTGCATTGTTTGGGGATTACTTTTTTTTTTTTTTGGTAGCAAGATGACAAGCAAAAAACTTTAAAACTAAAAGATTTTTAGTTGAAAAGAACAGCCACCCCAGTGAGGCACTCGGGCGGTTTGTGCCTCGCCCCAGGACCCCCTTTGGGCCAGAGCAGAGAGGTGCAGATTTCAGTGCTGCTTTCCGCTGCACAAACCCAAAACACTGTGCAAAACACACCTCCAAAGGAGAGCCAGGATAAACTCACACCACCAGCTCGCCCCGCCAGCGCTCTCAGAAGAGTTCAGCGCACCTCCCTCCCCGGCCGGGCGCCCCGCGGGCGCTGTGGCTGTCACGGCGGTGACAAGGAGGACCCCGCTCAGGAGACCTGCCCTCCGTGGCAGCCCCACACCTGCCGGCAGCACACGTCCGTCCCCCCGGGAGCTGCGCTGCCACATGGAGCTCTGCTCGCTGTCAGACGTGTCACAGGGAGGCTCGGGCAGGTGGAACCGTTGGGCAGTTTCCATGGCAACAGCCATCCCAAACTGCACCGCAGGGCAGAGCGTGACCGCATCCCTGGGGCTCGCGGCTCTCCGGATGAGACACTCAAGGGTCGAAGGGCTGCCAAGCACCTGCGGGACGCTCATGTTGATTCCCCTCTCCCTTCCCACGTTCTCCCAGCCATGTCAACTCCACTCTTTCCCTGAGCATGTTCCCCACACCTGGTTCAGGGCGGCAGCTCTACCCAGGGCAGAGACACCCTCCACAATCCCATTAACTTTGTCACGGTTGCCCCAGACTGCTGGATTTGGTTTTCTGTGCTTTCATGCAATGCTCCCACAGCAGTGTCCGTGTGTCCCTGGAGCCAGGCTCTCTTGGGAAAGGGAAACATGGTACCACCAAAGCCCAGGGCCTGGCTCAGTAGGGTGAGGTGGCACAGCAGGATTCCAAAGGAGGAACACACAGCAAAACCAACACCAGAAAGTCAGATAAAAAGAGAAGTGTGTGAAAAGCAAGGTTTTGACAGATAGAGCACTCAGTAAGTGTTGATCATAGCATAGTGCAAGAAGTGGTGTTGAGGGATAGGCCCAAAACCTGCAGACAAACCAAGCTGTATAAATAGCTATGTTGCTTTAAAAATGATTGTTCCTAGAGGTGACTAACAATCAAATGGATTCACGAACCACAGGGTTTTTGACAAATAAATGCTTAACCAAGGATTTACTGCAATATTCATTTTTCTTTCTTAGCCAGTGAGTTATCAAATTCTGAGAAGTCAAAATTAGTAATGGAAAACTCACCAGCAAATCTCCAGAATCTGACTGTTTATATGACTACCAGTACTTTTTCTTTTTTTTTTAATTGTAATGATGTCAAGGAGCATCCCTCTCTGGTACAGAACCATACCAGTGCAGCACAGACACTGAGCTGGCATGCAGGGCAAAAAGGGCTAATTGAATTGGACAAATGAATAATTCTAAGATCATAATGTTTCTTCAAAGTTTGTTTATGTTGATAAAAATATGCTGAACTGTTCACTCTGCCTTTCAGGCTAGGCAGCTGCTGACTCAGCTCTTTCTGCAAATTTTAAGTGATATGTTTTCAGGGTAATTTGCCAGTCTAGAAACCAGTCAAGTCATTGCACAATTAGCCTGTGAGATTAAGCTGTCACAGATTATATAGAGGGTCAATCACCAAAGTATTTAAATACATATTTACTCTGTTGTATTTCAAGTTAGTTTGATATCCTGGAGGACAATTTCCTTATTTCCTGCTTCAATCCTGTGCTACCTAAAATAAACCAGAAACTTGGTATCTTACATAAAAAAAACCTGAAACAAAACAAGTTATATTCTCCAGTAAAGCATCCCATGGGTTTCCTGTAAGCTTCATTAGGCATATTTTTTGAAGAGAGAGTGGACTAATAGGAAAACATCCAGCTCATTTCAGTAAGATCAATAGGCAAGGCACAGTGTAGTTACCTCTTTTTCCAAGTTATTAATGATAAATATTTCAGTTAAATTTTCATACTGAATTTTTTCTTTCTCTTTTAATATTAAAAATTCTATATTCATATGACACTACAATTTGATCTCAGTCTCATACAATAGTATGAAATACCTACAACACCAGTGAAGAAAAGCTCTTTACATAGATCAAGTTTTCCTTATATTTCATAGGAAATAACCAATGTCTACATCAGTTGAACAACCAACATACAAGCAGCACAGGTAGAACAGTAGCCAGCTAAGATCAGATCTTGGGAAGGAAAACTACATAGAAACTCACTGCTGGAGAATTTGAGTCATAAAGACTTCAGTCCTGCAACTGAACACACTATTTTATTACTGTAACTCTCACCAAGCCAGTCTGAAGCACCTTTCCCCCATCCCTCACCCCCTGAGATCAATACTATAAAGAGCTGGATGAGACTCAGAATAGAGCAGTTGGCTTCAAAGACACTACAATTTCAACTATTTTATTTAGACATCTTTAGTTACTATACAGTGCTATTTATCTTACTAAGAGGAACATTCACCTATTTACTACTCAAATACAAGCTTCTGAAATTTTATTATATCAGTTTAAGCCTCTTCCAAGTTTAATTACAGATTTTTAGTACTGCTGAGCTCTGTCAAATAGTCATAGTCTATTCCTTGTAGCCACTTTATTGCAGTGGAAAGATAAATTATCCTTTTTCACAGTGTAAAAAAATTTTTTTTTACAATGTTTTACTAAAGGTGAAATTACATAACTAACCTTAGGCAAAGAACCAGAAACATAATGAAAAAAATATTTTAGAAATTATGTATTGCTATCAAGACTGGAAACATTTGCAGTTCTGAAAGAAATTTTCAATTTCTTTCTAGAAAGAAGAGACCTGGCCTATGTTAAAAAAGCTGTTATTCAAAGGGGAGAGTCACTGCAAGAAAGCAGCAGATGGGAGAAGGAGAAAAGAAAGGCAAAAAGAACATATGCCTTTGGGATTTACTCGTCTGTGTTTTTCTATACAGTCTATAAAATATGCTCACTGGTAGACCCTTTACACTGGTGAAATGAAATCAATCTTCTTTAACACGAAACAGAACTGCATTTACTGTGTATTTTAAATAGTAATTGACTTTGAGATCATTTGGGAAAATTAACTAAATTTCATTAAAGAAGATAGTATCTTTAACCAAGAAGCCCCAGAAATGATGGGCTGACATGGGCAGTAAGTATGCACACCAGAGATAACAAACACCCTTGTAGGAGGCAAATTGATTTTCTGCTTCTGTGAAGCCTAACAAATGGTTTCTACCACGTGCTTTGTTCCCAAATCACTCTTAAACCAACTACCATGTTTGTCAGATTTAAAAAAAAAAAAAAAAAATCAGATGTTTATCTTTCAAAGATAATATCCTCTTATTAGACCTCTAAAAGCACAGCCTCTGTGCTAGAAAGTTTCCCTTCATCCCCCTCGTAACAGAAGCAGTTTCTAAAGATATTGTCAAGTATAATGTGATGATTAGAAATGATTGACTGGCTTTCTGTCTTCATACAATTTACTTGCTCCTGATTTATTATTTATGCAATCTTACACATATAATAAGGGTAGACAGATCCAGTACAGGATTGACAAAACATCATTTCTTTCCTATTTGCTGAGCTAGCTTGTTTTGTAAGAACTATCCTACTAATATACAGCTGAAGCATGCTGGCATAAGTTCCTACTTGTCTCTTCATGTGCTGTGTAGGTACTTGTTATTTAAAGCAGATTACTGTCCATAAGAAAAATAATTCATTTGGATCCAGTGGAAACGCACTGAACTATAGAGCACACTTGTCAGAGAGATTAATGTAGACCTCAGTAATAAGATTCACCTCAGCACTAGGGTTAAGCTCTATCTCACCCTCCCTGCAGACAGACCAAGAAAGCTACAGCAGCAGAACACACTCACACCACTTCCCCACGCCGAGGCCAGTAAAAGCTAAAAGGCACACACAGCCCAGACAAAACCAATTAGTCACTGAGGGAAACCCACTAGCTATCTTTGGCAAGCTTTAGGCAACACGTCTAAGTTGCTATCAGGACTGCTCAGCTAGGTAGAACTCAGGAGAGGTCACTCAGAGTGACCAACATACTTCCCTATCCCTCAGCTGAAACTCAGATGGGTGGGAGAGGTGCCCAACTGGTGAGCCCCAGGGAGCTGGGGAAGCCAAGCCAACCTGCCGCCGGTGCTCTGTGCCAGTTGGTAATACCTCCAGGCATTTCACCCCAAAACATTAAATATGCACACATATGTATCACCTCTCACAACAGAAAAAGACAAAATCTTTCTCAGTCTTACCTGCAGCTCTGTGTTCTGATTTATTTAATGTAGTATTCTTAAACAACTAAAAAGAAGTAGAGGTAGGAAAAGGCAGAAATGCACTCCTTCCAGGCAGCCACCTAGAAGAGCTTCCTCCCTAGGCAGGCAGAATTTAAACTTCCTTGCCCACAAAAAATACCCACAAACCCACTCACAGAAATCAGCTACACACCTGCCACAGTCACAAAGGTGTGAACCCCTCCTCTAGCACAGCTGATTCTGCAAGCACAAATTACCGCCATCTTCTCCTCCCATCAAAATCTGCAGCCCCTGAATACTAACTGTATTGGAAACAGCCATTATTTCCCAGGAACAAATTCAGGCACCTATAGCACAATGACATCACTTGGGGTAACTCCCAACACATCCCAGGCGATCTGGTTAGGCAGTCCCAAAAGTTGCTAAGCCAGTCTTGGATCAAAAGTCAGTTTCTCAGCAAGATGTACTTTAAGTGAATACAATAAATAGGATTAAAGGGCATAAAATTAAGCCAAACACAGTTTGTGGGTGTTCCAAACTTCTTAAAGAATGCTGTAAGCACCCAGAGACACCAAACTGCTGTGCTTTAAACATAATTTGAGTTCAGAAGAGAGAATCAAGTGTCTTTAGTTCATTGCTCCCCGCGACAAGAACAGGTTTTGCTAATGTAACGTTAAAAAATAAGGAAGCTGTGAATTTCCCCCAAGTAGAAATAATTAAAATGAAATAGTCTTTAAATAGGAACAATGGATCCCCTGTTGCTTGGAGAATTTCAAATGGCACTAACCAAAACACCAAAGTTGGTACATAGTAATTTTCTACTGTTGGGGAGTGGTTCTAGAAGAGGAAGAGAATCTTTCTGGTTACAGTGAATTACTATTTATTCAATGAGTATTAAAACAATGCAACTGTATTGAAGCAGTAACAAGCTTGTGTGATACTGGAAGGGAATGGTAAAAGACAGAGATGTTCAGGTCATGGGTTGGTTATGCATGTTGTCGTGTGCTGTCACCTGCAGAGGATAAACTGCTGCAGGCCACACTGTCCTCAGCTACACCTCTGCAAATCTTGCTGAAAGCTAATAGATTTGGACAAGTTGTTTGAAGTTGTCTTTTAAGAAAGAAATAAATGGGGACAGTACAAATTTAAATGATGGCATCATTTAGCCTGTAGTGCTCTTGCTAGCAGCAAGAGTGTTGGGAAGTATACACCCTGGCTTTCAGATCTGTAAACATCAGGTGATGTTTACAGAGCTAACAGGGATCAGGGAATGTCTTTTATTCACAAGCAGAGCACAGCTGATAAAACCCCATGATGAAACAAAAAGTCTTCTAGATTCATTGACACCTTTACAGGCAGAGCATAACTAGGTTTCAATTAGGCTTGAGAGATTTTTTTCTCAAGATAACTTCTTCTAGAAGGCAAAAGTATACTCTGTCCATTATGGCATAGCACACGCTCTTTCTAGAAACTACGTTTATTGAGATCACAATTATTAAAAAAAATGAAAAATGTTCATGCCAAAAAGTAAAAATTACAGGTATCTACATAAAAACTTTTACAAGTTAATTAACTAATCTTAATGATGATGCCACTAAGTTCAAAGTGAAGCAATAAGGATAAGGCATGTTCTGCATGGAAAAACAGCTCATACACTACTTGTGAAGTGTAGCCATGGCACAAAAAGAACAATGAAAAGAGGGTAATGAAGATTATAATGCCATCTATCATCAAGCAAGCCATGGTGTTCCTGAGGGATTACTGTGACTAGGGAGAAACATGACACTTAGATTAAGGTAAATCGATATAGGGCTAATCAGAAAACCATTGGCTTATATTGATCTCGTGCTGGAGAGCTGAGGTTAAGAACACCTCAGCTTAATCTATCAGCACCTGAAGATGAACTAAGTAACATTAGCATTTTCTTTAAGAATAAATTCTTTGAAGCAAACTATCAGTACATTGGCCTTTGCACCACAGTATAGTAACTATGTCATTGTCCTTCCAGAAAATAAAACAAGCAAACAAACTTTCTCCAGCTTTTAGATGCTTTCATATTTGATTTTCAGTGAATCAGTGAACCCTCTGATCTAACCAAGCACTTGTACCTGCCATTGGCAAATCAACAGCAATTATAAATTCCAAAAGAGGTGGTGATGAGCAGCAGGAGACAGTAATCTCTGGAATCTGTAAGGAGGATACAAACCACAGTCTCACCCTAACATTTTTTCTTTTTGCTCTGAGAGTGCAGGGGCTACAGAGCAAGATTTCAGTCCTGTTCTGGCTTGTGGAGTAGCATTTACTCCACTTTCTGTTTGGACACATGCCCAGAAACAGTGTATGTGAACTGCCTCAGGAGATGAGCAGGTCTTTGCCAAGGACCTAAAGAAAGCCAAGACCTGTTCTGGCTCTTGCATGTGGAGCTGACAGTACCTCTTACAGTCAGCATATCCAAAGTCTTCCATGATAAGACCTATTTTTAGATGTTTATAACTTTGCCAGTGCTGACCATCCTGAGGAATTTCCTGTGCTGCTGGGTGCTTGCCTCAAGCTGAAAGATTTTGGAAAGTGTCAGCTTAAACAAATGAGGCAATTTCAAAAAAGATGCAAGTGAATAATGATTTACCATTCAAAAAAGAAAAAAAAAAGGAAAGAACATTTCATTTAAAACTTTTAACATCTTCAAGCTAGAGACTAAGAAATTGAAATTTGGCAGAGGAAAAATATCACTGCAGTGTCATGGTGTGAAAACGCTTCCCCATTTGTTTAAAATATAAGCTTCCAAAATTTCGGTTCCCACGTGAACAGCTGAGACTTTTGGTAGAGCCTGACAGTAAAATGCTTTGAATATGCAATTTGTAGCCTGAGTTAAAGACATTTTTTTTCTGTAGTTGCACAATTGCCATGAGTAATTTAACACCATGCTTGAGAAACAAGAAATGAGAAACTCCTATGTTTTTGTAGCTTTGGCACTGAAGACAAGAGCAAGCTGTGTAATTCAGTAGAAAAGAGCTGAAACAATTTTGGCAAGATGGCAAGTTAGAAAGACTTGACAGGGAGAAGAAAAAAATGTTTAGTAACAAAAGACTGAAGAAAATAGAAAACTGGAATACAATCTAGAAGGGAAGGAATGAAAACAAGTGAGGAACAGTGTGAAGACAGAATAGGTTGAAATGCAGTAACAGGACAGGGCAGTGAAGGTGGGGATGAGGTCCCTGTGGACAGTCCAGGAATTGTCTCAGAGCAGATGACATCCCAGACAAGTGCTAGCACATGCAAATTATTGGACCTTTGTTGTTTATGTGAGGATCTGTGATGCTTTTGGTCCTTCCTCCTCTGGCACAGCTGGCAGGATTTGGGCCCAATCAGGTTTCTCTAAAGCCTTTCACTGTGTTCAGTCTCACCTGGCAAAAACCTGCAGTACAGAAGAGATCTATAGGTCATCATCATCTCCTTTTGCCTAACCACAATCATAAAAGGAGTATTTTGTGGATGTTTTAAGGATTATAGAAGCAGGCAGCCCCTTGACAGGCATTTAGTCCCAGTAAGGGGCATTAAATTGCATAATAGCAGTCTTCTGTTCTCTTTTTCACAGCAGGGTTCAGTTGCTCACTTCTTCTGTCAAAGTAATTCTTCATCTGTTGGTGAATATGGCCATGACCTGCTAGACTTGAGCATAATTGTTATTTATTCAATGAAACAACAATATGTTCTATAATTTACAGTTTTCAGATATTTGAAGTGGTTGACCCAGGTACATACCACCTAAGCAAGGCTGTTTTCCTTTCCTGTTCTCTGCTAGAATGTGTAGGAATGGAAGGCTTTCTGACAGTATACTGAAAACCTTGATCTTTTGATCAGAAATCAGAGGCAAGGCCATGCAATATAGGAGATAATTCATTAACTCATGAGTTATATGTGGAAAGTGTGTAGTATGATGGAGGAAAGGAAGGGTAAAACTTGCCTGTTGCGGTTATCAAGGCAATGCAGACTTCACTAGAACCATAATATAATTAAGGAGATGTCTCTGATCAAAGCAAGTTGTGCTCTTGCTTTTGAACTTGTTCTGAGGAAAGACTCAGTCAGCACTTTGCTACTGTAAAACTGAAGCCCTCAACCTTTGAAGTTATTAAAGATTTTAGAGCATTTTTTACAACGAGAAAGCAAAGTTTAGCTAAGTCTCTAAGTACATTATATTTGGAGTAAGCATTTCTTGTAAAATCTTAACTAAGTATTTCACTTGCTGTTCTAAAGCAATTTATGATGTTACTTCACACAGCTAAGCAATAACTGCATCACGTTGTAGCTTTTAGTAATTCCTGTCAACATAATTCAGTCTACATAGAGAAGAACATTTTAGAAAGTACAAATTTACTCCCTTCAGCTGCCTGCAGAATTAGATAATACATGTGATTATCTTATTTCAGAGACATCCAGGTCTACCCTACCCTTAAGGAAATGATGTCTGGGATATTAGGTAGGTCATTTCTGTTACAAAGTCTAAAGATAACTGCACTGCTGCTGCTAAACATAAATAGTGTGTTTGTTCTTGTGCCCTAGATAGGAAAGCGGTGCATTAGAGGAGCTGTATCCTTTGGCCTGGGCTGAATGAGAGACTGTGGAGATTACTGTGCTTTAATTACAAGTGTGTCTCCATAGCTTGCAAGATAATATTCTGTCAGACTGTCCCTCCTCAGTGTCCTCATGGGTAATGGATACAGAAAAGACAAAAGCCACATGCATTTCTACTGCAGATGTAAATCAGAAACATGTCAGATTAAATTACAGATTTCGTGCTTAGATTCTGTGTGAGTAAAACCTTTCAATTTTTACAGCCAAAATACTCTCAAACTACAGGTAACTTCCCGCCACTTTGCCATCCCTCAAGCAGAAAGCTCACAGAGGTTACTGGTACCTACATGAGGCTCTGGCAACCTCCACAGCTATGTCTGGGCACTCTACACTGTTTCCTTTGATGTTAATAAAGACTTGTATGTTTATGTTTCCTCATACCTTGTAATTTTTTGGCCAGTTCTTAATCCAAGCCATTTAGTGTTCATCACAGAGCTTCCAGCAGCTGTCAATGGCTATTCAGCAGCTAAGAAAAAAATGGTCGAGATTTCATTAGGATCCTTTAAGATTATTTTAAGATTCTGCATGAGAGAAACAGAGCGTTTATGTGAGGCTTTAAAGCTATTTTTAATGAACTTGACCAGGTAGTTGTTTATACTGACAACAGTAAAACATCTTGTACACAGTGTACACAGCATGGGACTAGGGCTGGTTGCTTTTTTTTACAGCTAAACAGTCACTGCTTATTTAGTTCCACATTTACTGAACATGGTCTTCTTTCATTTTCCCTTCCTCGAAGGCAAGAAAAAAGATAAAAGAGAAATCAGCATAAAAGTTGTTCCATTCCTTCCCTCTGAGCTCCAAAGACTAGTTTTCACTAGCTGAGGTGATTTGTACTCACTCTCCCTGTCACTGTGCTGTGTTTAGACACAGTTATTGCTGATGAATGCTAAGAGGTAACATTAAGACTCTGTACAGAAATCAACTCTCTTAACTAGCCCTTAAAGCACGCAAGCTGCCACTTATGGGTAGCTGGGGGTTGCAGTGCTGTTCCTACTGCTTTTTATTTTTAAGATTATACATTTGAGATGGTGGCAAGCGAGCCACTGCTTCATTGATCAGTTTTTTCAGAGTGTGAATGTACTTCCAGCAACATCTGAGAAAAATGAGTGTATAACTTCATACCTTCACCATATGCCTAATACTGCACCATCTTTGTAAGCTACACTGTATTAATTATGCTGGACTTGCTAAGTACACACAGGTATGTCATGTTACTGGAAAATGAGGCTTCCATTGTAAAGCAGTTCCTCTTGAGAATTAAGTAATTTCAGAAAGCTTAAACACAACCCTTGCTTACTAATAATAGAGTGTTCTTGATACACAAAGCATTTTAATGCTACAGAATCTTTAATGTTCCCTGAGTCATTAATTTGACTAGTAAATTCCACACACGGCCTGGAAGCAAAGGTCTTCTTGTTGCACAGGTCCACAATGAAAGATAAAGACAATGAGACTGCATGTCATAAATTATGGGTTGAAGACAGTATCCAAAAGTCTTAGAATATGCCTGAAAATTACTATGAAAAGGGTGCTGTGTCTGACTTGGCCATTTGACAGCTTTTGTTCTTCATTCCACAGTTTTAAACATTAAATTGCTTTTACATTGACTCACTATTTAACTTTATACTCAGAAGACTTCTGAGAATATCTGATAACATAGAAACAGAGTTCCCACAAATAGTAGCATTGTATTACACACTGGGTTCACAAATTCCAAATTTTCAGCTCTCAGCCAAAAAAGCACTTCTCAAAACCTCCAAATGCCACCCCTAGATGTACAAGAAATATTATCATTTTTGCTTCCTTCTTTAAGCTGATTTAGAGTTTTCCCAGGACATTTTCCAAGACAAGTTAAAATTTGAATTTACACAACTTCTAAGTTGCACTGACTTTTGAAGTATATTTCCATTATCATCAGTATCCTGACTCAAAACTATGGTGAAGAAAAGAAATTTTTTCTGCTTCAAGTAGCAAGTAGCAAGTTTTCTACTATTTCACAGCACTAGCACCTTTCTTGTTAATATGTTTTTGCAGTCTTTTTCCAAAACTTTTAATAATATTTTATCTTTTTCTTAAAGCATAAGTCATTCAGTATGATAATTGAATTTAACAAAATAGAAGACAGTTTCTGATTAGGATGATTTATAAGTCATATTACTTTATGGTCATATATTCCAGAAACACTGCTGACCACTCACAGCTGAGACAGGGTTCTAGTTTGACTGCTGTTTCCATATTGCAGTTCTGATAATCTAAAAGATATTCTAGAATTCAAAGTTGTTTTCTTGAGTAGTATTTGCAACAGGATCTCAGTGACTTTAAGGACTAAATATCCGTTATAAAATCAAGTTGGCACTTACACAGGAGCCCAATTTTTAATGTACAGCCAACGCTCAATGCACAGACCTGCAGTCCATTGGATCATGCAGGGCAGCATTGGCATGATTTGGATAACCCCAGCAGGTTCTTTAGCTGATCTTTAGGCATCTAAATACATTTAAAATCTGGCTTTAAGTCATAACTGAGAATGAGATTTGGTTTATAAGCTTCTTTGATTCTTTCATGAACTTACAAATATTTTCCCTACTATATGACATTGTAGAGGGAAACAATGCAGCAGCCTCCATGCAGCAAACTTGTGATTCTAAGGAGTGATGTGAAAGTTTCAAATCACTGTAAGGCCTTTATTGACCTCAAGAGCTTTTGAATCTGGCCACAACTGACAAAAAACTCTGATGATTGCTTTTAATAATGCTACTTTTCATCTATTTAATTATTCCTCACAATAGCCTTTAAAAGGATTTATTTTCTACACAATGCATAGCTAAATTATACTGATAAAGCATAATGTAACACCATTATTTCCTAGAAAAACGATCATGGCTTTTGTTTTATTTTCTAGATGTTTAATGCAACTAATCCTCTATTTTCCCTGAACAGAGAAACCTATGTATATGATGGTTTCCAGCAAAGATCAAAGGAGAATTTAATTTCATGGCTTATCAATAAAAAAATCTTTCATTTTCCCACCTAGTGTTTATATTCATAGGTTGGTAACTGAGATAAACTCCCATAGAAGAATAAAAAGGCATTAACTCTCCTGTGAAGGCTGCAGTCTGCTTGCAGCTAGAAGGAAAACAGCTCCTGCCAGACTGGTAACTCCCTGACTACATGGTGGGGAGAAGACAGGGACAGTTTTAGTGCTGCTTCTTTGGCAGCAATGCACTAGTTTCACACAATGAATTCCTCCACCAAATCAAGGGTGAAAGAGGACTGAAGTGGGACTTCCTGGCTTGAGACAGCCGGGAAAGTACTACTCTTGCAAATGATATTGCTGCTGTTCTTCAGTTTGCACTTCCAAAAAATGAAGAGACAAATATCTACCTTATGCAATATGTAGGGATTTGTTGATTAAAAGCACATTGATGTTATAAGCTGCAAAGAAGTTCTATTAGATAAATTGCCATTAGTCCAGGAGCTGACAGGATCCTGATCTTAACACTTCAAAGAATTCCAACATCTTTTCAAGCCTGCCATGAATATCAGTCTATTAAAGACAACCATGTATGTCTGACTTAAAGTACAGGTAGAGTCTGTGATATAACATAAGAATATAAATTAATATGTCTTAAACCTGAATTTGGTAACAAATTCAGAGCATAATTAGTTACTAGCCAAGCTTATGTCTCCAAGAATAACTAAGCATGACTGGCAGGACTGCTCTGATTAAACCAATGTCCATCCCGAAAGCCAAAGAGCTGTGAGAAATAAGGAACACACAGAATCCCAGGGAGAATGAAACACATTCATCTTGTCTGTACTTGCAGAACCATCAGCCTTGAGTAAGAAAAGACATATGACTACAGTTTTCTAATAAAAGCCTGCTTTATATGAGAATGAGATTCATTATATTGATAAGGATTTTGAAGTATTAATTTTGGTTAACAAGGAAAAGTCAGAGTAAGAGAAGCAAAACTGTTTTGTAGTAACTTTTTAGCATAAAAGGCAAGTATTGGGATGGGATGATCCTTGATTGGCAACACAGCAAAGCAACTAAGCACTGTTCAATTTTAGGTGTGTGCTTAACCCCAAACCTGTTCAGTGACACACTGAGGGTTGTGCTCATGACTGCAGAGCAGCTCATGGTTCATTATCAGACAAGCAGACAGCCCTGGAGCCTGCTTCCAGGAAAGACATTTCCAAGAATGTCATTTTAACTTCAAATCCACTTCCATCCTGGATAAAAAGCTTGATGTGAAAGTACATTTCTTTGGCCTACAAGAAGCAGAAGAGATGTGTTCAGGTCTCCTGGCCTGCAGACCTGTGCCATTCCACCACAAGTAACAGCTTTAAAAGTTTTCCAATGAGATGAGGAGTGCGATTTCCAAGCTCTCCAAACCATTGAGATGATGTTAGGGAAAAATGAAATATATATATACTTGAACTCACCACAGGGTTTTTTATTAGAAGAGGAAGGTTTGGCTGCAGTAGAATCCTGTTCTTAAAATATAGAAAAGGAATGTGGGGTTTCTTCCTTCTGGGATTTAATCTTGTTTATTTTTCAAGGCTAACATCTCAAAAAGGTGACTTATGTTCCAAAGCCATGTGTGAGTAATTTATATAATTTGGTTTAATTTAAAAAAACAGATCACAGAAACTCTGACTCAGTAAAGCACTGAAATATGTGTTTGAATGTCACTGTGAATAGATGGCTTTTCCTAAAACTTAACTGGGCACATGAGCAGGCAATGGTATGAAGAATTAACTTGTATAAAACCCACTTATTCATTTGGCAGCCCCATATTATATCCCCTCTTGCATCAGCATTTTGGTCTTTATTTCCAAGAATTTTATCCAAGTATTTTATTTAGGACCAAACTGAGGAAACAATAGGTATCACCACCACCAAAAGACCGACATGTCATCAAAACCAGACATGTGCAGGACAATCCAGAACAACCCCCTAAAGGAGAACTCCTGATTTTTCTTTCATAAAAGAGTCCAAGTGGGAAAGAGAAGTCAGGAAATGAGAAAGGGCACAGCTACAGAATACGGGTGATGTGGCCCAGAGGGTAAATTGGTAGATTACATTCTGAGGTAAGAGATAGAACTGAGCTTACAGTACCTAACATTTTAACTAAAAGTATAGAAGAACACCAGGAAACTTGTGTTGACAACCATTCTCACATAATACTTCCCTAAATTTCTTATTCTATTGTAATGTGTCAATGTAACAATATTGCCTATCTTGTCAAGGCTTAGAAGGAAAGGCATAGAAAAGGAAAAGCTGGAGAGACAACAGTGAAAGAGTAAACATAAGTGAGAGAAATGTGACTTGACAGGGAAGTTTCAGGCTTTTTTTTTCCTTCTTTCTCCTAAATATAACTGCATTTTCCTAGGGTAGAGTAGTGCTCAGATTTTGACCCACTAGTGTTTATCATAGAGATGTCAATGTCACTCAGCCTTCGTTCTGATTTCATTAGTCACCATAACAACTGTGAGTCACAGTCTTCTCCCCCCTCACTTCAGGTTTCTCGTTATTTCTGTCAAGACTGGCAGCCTCTCACCAGCAGTGAATTCTGAAGAACATAAGGAAATTTAGCAATTAGGAAGAGCCAAAGGCAGCAGTATCTGAACTTCCTCTGCCCTGTAGAGTTCTCTTACATTACCACAGCCAAACACAAAGACTAACAACTTGCTGTGTCTTGTTTTCCAAAATCTTACTTTAGGAAGACTTACTTTGTTTTCCCAGACTACTTCTTCCTCCAAACTAAATGGATGTAACCAGGCCTCTTCTCTTTTTTGCAAGGGAGTCCCATTTAGTCATATTTTTGGAGGACATTGACATTTTCTCCTTGAAATAGAATTAAAACAGAAGCCCTAGTACTGCAGCTACGCTACACAGTTCAATTGTACCTGGGAAGAAAGCCTGACAAGAGCAACTAGAGTATGACCATCTTCAAGGTGTAAGGTTTACATAAGTCCATTAGTAATGAGGAACATACAATGCCTCTAGAAATTAGTCTACCGTAAGCATCAGTATTTCACAGTGGCTTAAAAATGAACAGTCCAAATTGTTTTCCTGTCTATCATTTAAAAACACATGGAAACACAAAGCGAGCCTATTTCCAGCCAGCTGCTGCAATACAATTTTCAAAGTAAACTGAGATCTTATGTAAACACTAGTCTCAACTCCACTCCTCCTTGTGCTCAGAAAGAGCAAGTTAAACCAAAGTCATCTCTGCTTTTCAAACCATTCCAAAATATGCTTTCCCCCTCCCACCCTCCATAGAAACACTATTTTGCTGTTTCACCTGCTGTTCACAGTCCTTGCCATACATGGTGCTGGAAGTGTTCTCTCATAGTCACTGTCATTATGCCAAAGCGTGTGGACCTGAACCTGGATCCATACAACTGCATTTTCCAAGTTAGCCAAAGCAGAAATTCTGAAATTCAGGCTGTCTTACGCTTTTATGGAACATTACTCTGGCTACAAAAGACAAATAATACGTGTTCAGCATAAATGGACTGGTACAACATTAACTTGTCAATAATTTAAAAATTTACCAGAACACACACAGGGTTTTACAGAGTCAGCATTTTTGCCACGTGCCCATAGCAGTTCTTCCATACTAAGAGGAATACTAAATTGAGATTTATTATATCATTAAAACACAACACAACTCTGCAAGCTACACAGTAATGTGGACAGAAGTTCAGTCTCCTGAGTGGGAAGACCTTAAAGTCAGTTGACAAATTTAGGAATTATCACAAGGTGAATGTATAAGGTGGTAGTGAAGACAGTAGAACGGAACAGAGTGAAATTTAACCCAATGTCTGTCAAGGTTTAATAGTACAAGAATCATAAAAGGCCCAAATATTCCCAATTTATCAAATGCGTCAAAGTCCTGTCAGGTACCTCAGGGAACTACAGTGAAGCACTGAATCCAAGCAGCAATGGAGGGACATTTACCAGCTCCATCTTGGTCAGGTCCTGTCCTCAGATACACAAACATTCAAATTTCTCTGCACAGCTGAGGGCCTCATCTGCTCACACCCTCAGGCATCATGGGACACTATCATTCTACCTTCCTTCTACACTTCAAAACCACCTCTAAAGCCATCAGAATCTACTGCAGTTACCCACCTCTAACACTTCATCCTACTAAAGCTGCTGCTCCCTTTTAAGATTCTATAAGACTTGGCAGCATTGCCAAGAGGAATCAACCTATATGAGCATTCAGCTTTAAATTAAGTAAGAGCCTCTAAACTTCATTACATGTGGTACCCTGGAAGGCTCAACTGAATGAGGAGTTTACAATAATAGCTCAGCACAACAATTATAGCAGTCCCAGATCGGTGGTTTTGAATTTCATCCATAACCTTCAATTTGGGTTTCACACACATAGATAGCATTGTAGAATTGTCATTTCAATACTGGTTTGGATAGAGTTTTGTTTAGCAGTCTCAGTTCCAGCTACCACTTGTGCTACACCACATCTTTGTGATAACTTTCTCTCGAGCTATTGGTTCTTGGCAGTGCATGGTAGATTAAAATAATTCTTATTAATATTTTACTATACTAGCTCTAGTCCAATACAGCTCTGTAACTCCATCTGCTTCTCAGGACCGATGTGTTTTTTCGAGCTAAAAAAAAAAAAACAACAAACAAACACAACGCAAACTGATTATTTTAAAAATCTTGTCATTTTTATTAAAGAAACTTGTATTATGCAGTATTTTAGTAAAAGGCATAACGGTCAGAGTAAAGTAGTATAGTTCCTAGAACATGCTTTTTTCACATAAAGTTATTTTTTCCCATTCCAATTAAAACAGGAACTTCTGTTACTTTGAAAAGCACCTATTTCAAATACAAAATGTATACAAAATGTTTCACATTTTAAACAATGCAACACCTTCTTTGTTGCTGGAACTGTTAGTTTAGCATTTCAATATGAACTGACCTATTGATTTTACACTCTATTTAAGCCACTTGCTTAAAAAAAAATCCAGATATATGTTGAGAAACGATTAATCATTTACATTTTATACCACCCTTCATCAAAGAAAACTGCAAATAGTTTTATGGATTGTACAGAAGTCAGTTGTCTGTTACTCTGAAGCACTATTTCTGCAAAGCAGCACTTCAGATGTTGAATACAGGGACCATTTAATGATAGCAACCTTCCCCAGAAAGTAAATAGTTATTTATCCAGCTGAAGCTGGAAATTCAATAATTTAATGTCAGTGTAGTACCCTAGATCCACACTGGGGCATTGGTTGATACCAGAGTGGAGAATGCCTTGCAACCCCCCCTTGGGAAGCACTCCCCTTTAGGCATCCAGAATTGTGCCTGTCCATTCTCCACCGACAGGAAAGGTTTGTGCTGCTTTTTGGGGCTGCCTATCATGGTGACAATGGCTCTACTGAAAAGCCAACTCGAAATCCGAAATGTCATTTATTGTTCCCAAAGCCACAAGCAAGGATGAGAGTTTTGGTTGCTACAATGGTAGTCTGGGTTTTAACTCAGGAAATGCTACAGCCCAAATGATTTCATGATGTTGGTGGCACTACACAGGCAGCACACATGGTGTTTCCTCTCCTGGTGACCCCATATGCTTAGAATGTCATGCATGTTTTTGGTAAGCACAGTGACATCTATTCTTCATATGAATTATTAACTTCTCTCCACATCACCTTCTGCAGTCAGTGGCTGGTCAACTTCTACAAGCCTCAAGACCGGCACATATTCATCTTCAGATGAATAGGACAAGACAGCAACTCATGGGAATTTATGTAAAGTCTGAGTAGAGCAAGCGACCATGAACACATTCAATGGGTGTTTCACAGCACACAGGAGTGACCTGCAGCTTTCCAAGGTGCAATTTTGGACCTAAGCCCTGTCAGATGTGCCACTGGCCTTGCGGAGGGACTGGCCTCCGGCCCCCAAGTGCACTGTGGCAGCTGAAAGCAGCTAATACCCTAAGGCCAGCCCTACACTGTAAAAATAAGCAGCTGCTTACTATGCCTCTGCCTTATTGACTTGAAATAACCTGTTGTTTGACCCCTGTGAGGGATTTGGGTATTGTGTTTTAAAAGTGCTGAAGGGCAACTATGCCACAGGGACAGGGTATTACTGTTAATCATTGGCTCTTCACAGTTACTGAACGAGCTATTGAGTGATTGCTAGTTGTTTTCTTCCTACACTGATTATAGTGTTTATTCACCAGTTTTCTGTGCTTTAATTTGGTTGATTGATGTGCCCAGAGAACAGATAGTTCTGGTCCTTTTATAAATCCAGAAGAAAAACACAAGATAACACAAAATAAATTGGCTCTGGCATTAACCTACATTCAAAAAAAGTGAACTACTTAGCTGATGTGCAGTTTTAATTGTGCTTTTCCTGATGCAGGGTAAAATCCTATCCTCAGTGGGAGAAGCCATTCTGGTGGAAGGCCAGAGTGCCAACCTCATGTTGTTTCAAGACCCACCCTGCCATGCCAGTTCACCCATTCTGGACAGAGGCACACACTGCTACTTATTTTAGGAATCACTAGCATCTCCTCCATGAGAGATACTACTAAACTAACTGGCCAGAAGACATCTAATTATAACTCCTAGCTAACCACCAGTGCAGCTAACCACCTAATGCAGTTTAGTTATTCCAGATTCACATCAGTATAAATGAAAGTGCAATTTCTCTCTCTCTTAGCTAAACAAGCAGAGAAAAACCCCCAAAACAACCCAAACAAATGCTCTCTTCAGGAAGAACCAAATAAAACAAAACTGTATAGCCTCAACCTAACACCGTTTACAAAGAATGAGATGAAGTATATCATTGCAAAACCTAAAATCTCATGTCCCACAACATTGGCAAAGCTTGCCATTTCTTGCTCCATTATCTTACTGTTATAAGCTTTCTATTGCAACCTTTTAAAAAATATTTTCCATATTGCTTTTGCATTATATAAACTCAAATGAAAAGGTAACACATATTTTAAACCATCTAATAAGCTTGGATTGTAAAACTTAAATTACTCAATAAATCTTCCTGTGCAGTAAAGTCTGCCAACTTCACAGCCTCAGAAAGCCCTAAGATCCTGAATCTTTAAAAAGAAAAATAAAAAGTAAAGTTATTATTTTAGATAACTTGGAAAGGTTTCTGAAAGTTAGGTACAATGCTCGAGGCCACTACACTTGAAATCTTAATTATCAGTGTCTGCAACACTTTGGATATGAAGGTTTTATTAAAACAGAGCTAATAGACATTTTTAAGAGCCTCTACCCTTTAGAAAGTAGGAGGTGCACACAATGTGCCATCGCCTAAAGAATTACTGGCACAGATTTGACATGACCTACAAAATTAAGACATGGCTTCACTATTTCAAACTTGAACTCATGAAACCCCTGAACTCATTACATTCTCACTCTGTTCTACAGATGCGGAATTGAACTTAAAATCAATATATAATCCAGTTGCTAACCTTCTGAGCAAGAGGGAGATCTTTCTCAATATTCTCTCCCCTCCTACTGTAAATGCGCACATGGGCTGATAGAAAGGTTTTTGGATGTTTAGTTGTTTATAACTTGTTTCATGTTTGCAAAAGGAATGTGATTTTGATGATTCCAGAATCAGAAATCTCTCTGATTAGAAACCACTAACCACCCGAAAATGGGCAACAACTAAACAAAACCGCCTCAAAACATCTGAAGTGGGCACCCACATCACCACCATTTGAAAATAAAGCTCCATGTGTGCACTAGAAGGACACATCCCAGAAGTTAAAGATGAGATGGTTGCCCTGCACATGAGCTCTTCGGGGGAAAAACAATCTTTTGATTTTCCTTGGTTTGCACAGCATCTATACTGCCATACTAGACTTACCAGTCTGGCCTTCACTGGTGTACTGTAGACCCGCTTGGGAATTTAGAATGGTAATTTTTCCCCACTTCCCTTGAACAACTACATGATCTACAATGCAGCAACAACTTACAGTGTGTTCTGGGCAAAAAGCTACATCAGAGTCTCTGCTAGAAATGCCATTAGCACAGCAGATGTCAAGGTCATCCTCAAAGCCTGTCAAGAGCATCTATACCAGTTCCCCATCTTTTTGCATATGCTTAAGCTCTAAGATTGATTACATTAACAGATGCACATAAGATCTGATTTTACCAAACGAGGTGTAACATTTATTGCCAAATTATTTAATGGCTCGGGAAGCAGAAGCTCCAAACATAAATGCATCTCCAACAGAACCATTAATATCCAGCCTCATTTAAAAGTTTGCAAAGACACTACGTCTTGGTACCATGACATATAAACATATAGTATTTGGGGGTTTTTTAGGGAGTTGAAACTGTGACCTCTGTATATTTTCTTGCATACTGATAAAATAAACTAAAAAACTTAAAATAACCCATTACTTCAATTGCTTGTAAGTTTTAGGCAGTTGGCAGTAAATTTACTTTTATATAAATAAATGTTATCTCATTACCAACAATCTCCATTAGGACCTAGCAGACCATGAAATAGACTTTGCAAGATCAAGCAATGTGCTAAGGCCCAGAAAACCATTACTTTAGCTCCCAGCTCCAGAAATTATGAGGGAAATGAAGCACTATATTACAGTGTGAAGCATACACACTAAATAAGCCTTTTTAGTCAAGGCATTAGGAAAGAGAAGAACAGATTACTCATAACTGTGAAAAGTACCATTGGGTTATTTGGCACCTGCTTCTTAGCTTAATTTCCTACTGTTATTAATTTCTTACAGAATATGCTTTTTGCAGAGAAGAGGGTGTAACACTTCTAATACAGGATCATGAAGAACTCATTTCAGACACTAGGGGAGACAAATCTATTCCAATGTTTTGCCAGAAACTACTTTCTTGTTCAGAGAAAAAAAAATATTTACAGATCTATGGTGAGAAAAAAGTCAAAGCAAAGCAAGATAAGACAAAAATATTACTTCAAATGCTAACTAAAACATTAAAGTTTTCATATTGTTTGAGTAGAACTAAAACACACTGAGCTTTCATCTCCTCATTTGGTTCCCTGGATGCCATAAGACACCTAGAGCTCAGGCAAAATGTAAACTGCCAACCAGATATAGTACTGAGCCATCCTATCCACACTTTGTGGGAGAACAGTGATTTCTATTTTGTAAAGGAGCCGTGGCTTCAAACTTAATTGTACTTCTCAAGGTTTCTTATCAACTTGGGTTTGTAGAGAAGAGAGACCCAAATTAGTAAAGTTCAAGAGGGAAGATTAGCAGAATTCATAAACTAAAGATTTTTCCATGTCAGCAACCATTTAAGGGTCAGCACCCTTCTCTCCAAACCCCAGCACTGACATTCTTGTCCTGTGGTGGGACAAGGGAAGCCAACTACTTCTACATCTGGGAGCTGAGGGAACAAAAATGTCCAGAGCAAACAAGTTAAATTCACTTAAGACCTTAAGAAACAACTTGTTTCTCTTACCTAAAGAAAATACATTTTCCTGGCTGTGAATATAAAGAAAAAATTTAGAAAGATAAAATATTGTAATCCATAATGAGAATGCTTTCAAAATTCTCCATTTAGCACTTCTTCCAGCTCTACTTTTCCTGAATCCATATTTAAAATTATCAGAATCGATTTTTAAATTACCATTTAATATGACCTTACACGTGCAACAATTGAAACCAAAGTTTCACGACACAGAAATCAAATCATCACAATAAAATTATAATATTGATAATACAATAGCTTCTACAAGTTCATTCTTATATGGGTCTATAGGTGCTTTAAAATGTCCATAATTGATACACTGAACACCCTTTTGTGAGAATTTACAATGCAGCTGTCCAGCAATTTCAGCTTTTGCTTTCCAAAATATTAACACCAATGAAAACTCTTTTCAGAATATGCAACTATTCGGTGCAATTGTTTTCGTTATAGTTATACCATGATTATAAAATCAGAACAAAAAGAATAAATTGTATTTGTTTGCCATGTTAGTGATGTTTACAGTAATAGCAATTCTACAGGTTAAAAGTCAAGGTATTATGAACTCTGTATTCTAAAAAAAATAAAGGGCCTTTGCAACTAATTTCTCTGTATTCTCTCCTCCAAAAGACTTCAAAATGATGCTGTCCCTTATGTATCGTAATATTTTTTCCAGTAACATTCTTGAAATCAGTTGAAAAGCTTCTAAACTGAGAGATCTTGAGAGCTTAAGACTAAGACCGTAATTCCTTTGGGCGATTATAGGTTTTTCAGCTTTAGCTGATAAACAATAGAGGCCAGAAAAAAATCAAGCAACACTTTTATGAAAACCTCTTATGCCCCGTTCCTTCAGTTCCTGGGCTGTGTTACACCCTGGATCAGCCCACAGACCTGGCAGCACCCCAGCACAGCCACCGCTTTTCACTCTTGTCTCAGTCCAGCTTCCACAGCTTTGGGCCATTTGCCACCATTTTTAGCATCATGCAACCGGTAGGAAATGTGTATCATCTGTGGGACTCAACGTGAAAAATTAAATTCTCCACCACTGATCACTGGCATATTTCAGAGTAGTTGAAATAAATACTAAACTGTGCAGCCCATGGAACCTCATGTTCAAAAAACCAGGACAGTCTTGTGGGGTTGCTGAGGTAATGGGTAGTTGTTAATTTCTGTGGGGAGAATTTCAGCTGCTACAAACCCAACTCCAGTTGAGAAAACTCCTGTGGGTACTAATTTATCTCTCTGTCTTTGAAAGACATAAACTCACTCACTGCAGGGCACTGCAAAGAAACTACTCAAAATCACGCTGCTGCTCTGAAGTGGGTTTAGTCCTTTCAGTGACTTCAAACACACCTGAACTAATCTATCTGGGTTCCAGTGTAGCACCTATCATCCAGTTATCCAAGTGCCTGGACCAGTCTCTCAAGAGTTAACTTCCCATTCATCCCCTCCTGCCACGCTAAGACAGTCTTGCATAGCTCTTTCCCACAGAGCTTTTCTCAGCCTGTCAGAAAATATTTCCCATTCCCCTCATTATAATTAGGTCATGTTCAATAAATCACCTGGCATTTGAGATCAGCTCTCCTAACAGGTCAATATTACCCCTAAAATCCAAGAGGCAAACCAAGCATAAATTGTTGAAATAAACAGTTGAAAATAAATAATATCCCTTCATATTTTCCCTTATAACAGCCACCTTTGTGAGTCCACAGTTTCACCTGGATTCATTTTGTACTGGCTTTGGCCAGGACTTGGTTAATGTTTCATGGCAGCCTGTATCCTGCTGAGGTTTGGGTTGGGACTAAACCAGCCCTGATAACACACCAGTGTTCTGGCTGTTGCTGAACACTTCTGGTAGCTTGTAAAGGCTTTCTCTATTCCCCCCTCTGTCCCCCTGGGAACAGGTTGGGGGTGGGTGGGAGGCTGGGAGGGGACAGTCAGGGGACACCCCACACCCCCAGTGCTGTTGCAGTGGAGGAAGAAGCTGAGTTTGCCTTGATGAGGTGGCTGCTCAGGGACAGGCCAGTGGGAGCTGTTGGGCGATAACCTTCACGTCACTGAGGTTTTTCCTGCACCTATTAAAATGTCTTTATGTTAAGGCAGGAGTTTTCTTGCTTTTGCTCTCCCTGCTCTCTCCTCACCAGCCACCAGCCTGGGGCTATTCATATTAGGAGACTTCACTGCTCAGGTGGCAGAGCCACTGGACATTTAGCACAGATGTTCCTACATTCAACTTCCTTCCTCCCTCGGAAATTACTACCACAATTTATGGAATAAGAGTCATGGGGGCCAAGGGATCCAACTGCTGTTAACTTTCCGCCTCCGAACAATTTGTCTTTGTTCTTTTAAAAATAGTTCTTGAAATGCTTTTATCCCCCCAAAGCAATACAGCTTCAGTGCCACATTATGCAATGACCTATATATGCACAGAGAATGTTTGGCAAATAAATAATAAACTAATCAGAAAAGCCACTCTTCCAAAAGACTAAATGTGGTTGGGGGTACACAGGCTGGCACTTAGTATGCAGGAATTCGCAAATCAAACCAGAAAATACAGGAACCATATATTATCCAGCTTTCTTGGCCTAATCTCCTCATTTTTAAATAGTCAGGTAGAAAGACCGACCATTCCAGATGGCACTGGGGTGATAACATGCAGCTTCACTGATAATGTTTACTGAAGAAGTTTTTTTAAGAAAAAGAAAGCAAATAAAGGCAAGTGCTACGGCAGCATGGTGAAAATGGGTTTCTTAGCTCTTGAAAGTTTAACAGAAACAAGAGGGTAGCACTGCAGATTGTATGGAGCTGCTTTTCTTTGAGGACAGATTTTTCTCAGTTTCCTTAGGGGGGAAAAAAAAAAAATCTGTGTTTATCTGCTAAAAGGCAAAGTGTCTCTGTGGAACAGACCTGTGGAAACCCCAGAGACCATATATGAATGCTTGGAGAAAATCACTGCTCTGCACATCTTTCATCGAGGATTAATGTGTTGAATCTGAAATACATTTTGTTTTACTGTAACCACATTTAAAGGTTATGAGCCATATGTAATGGAAGTGTGACATTTCAGAAAACATTCATCTTCGAAATTCAAAATACTGAAGAAGAACCTTTTTCAATTTTAACCAGCTCTCCTATGCACACACTACTAGAACAATCACTTAACTTTTACCTTTTCAATCTCATTTGGGAAATATTAAATGACAGTTCCACATTCATCTATGCCTCTTATGTCAGACAATCCATGCCAATAAATCTGATATCCGTGCACCAGCATTTTGCTTTGTCAGTTTCTTGAGCTTAATTTCCTGAATATTGTATTTTCCTTTTTTATTTTTTTAATAATATTGTAAAATTCTTATTTCTAGAAGATTAGGTTTTAAATCACTGTCTGAAAGAGCCTCTCCATTATTATGGAAGGACCACTTTACAAGGACTTAGACACTTAAGAGGTGATATTCAGACTCCTTCCCAATGAAGCCAATACTTTTAAAAAAACCCTGTTATCATGCCGAGTTAAAAAAAGTTTTAGTTTCACTAAGATTAACATTTTAATATAGCTACTCAAAAGACAGTTTCAAAAAACTGAATCAATAAAACTATGTCCTTTTTGTAAGCCAAGGAAAAACAGCACTACACTGCCTACTAAGGAGATGTTTTACTCCTCTGCAAGTATTTTTCATACATACATAAGCTCTTTCCTAACTGAGAAGGTGCTAGAAACAGACAAAAAGGATGATGCATTTATTAAATCAGTCTAATCAATTCACTGCCCTCTTCAATCAAATATTACTCCAACTGTAACTATTCCATCTTTCTTGAAATGTTTGTTTGATTACAGACTTCAGTTAGCAGAGAAGCAAAACTGAATGGTACCACCAGCTCCCACACTAGATATCCAACAGCTGAAAATGTAACATCCTAAAATATACAGAGCATATTCTTTTCACTATTATTAACACCTTTTACTTTCATAATTAGTTTGATGTAGTCATAATAATTGCCTTCTAAATATTTCACTTGTTTTTAATTTTCTATTCTGATCATTAAACCCAAAAACTAATGGACAGCAATCCCAGTGCATGTTAAGGTTCCATCAAATCTCGACGTAATCAGTTTCTCTGGTGTCTAATAAAGGTTTCCTGCAAGGATACATGTGCTAATGGTCCTCAAATGCATTTTAAATTAACAAATGTAAACTGGATTCTGTGCAATTTCATTTTAACCTCAATTTAAAGTGGGTGTTTAAGTGCTTTGCTGAATCCAGTCAGCATTGTGGTACAGGGAAGATTACAGTGTTTAAATGTTAATCTTTCAAAACTAGTTCTAGTAAGGCAGACCTGTTCTGATTCTTTCAAGCTGACAGGAAAGCACTGGAGTAAACAGAATTGAGAAAACACATGTTTACCTTTTTCCCAAAACAGAGCAAGGAAAAATTACTCCTGGAACTCTTGAGTTACTCTTTTCCATGGAGGTTTGCATTATGAAACTCTGTGCAAGCAAATATTGTCATATTATGGCATGGTATGTAAATGCATTCACCTCACATATTGAACATCTGGATCTAAAAGCTGAAGAAAAAACTGAAGAAAAATTTGTACACATAACCTGGGAGAAAGGTGGTGGGGAAGGAATAAAACTTTTCAATGTATCCTAGAGATTTGGCCCAGCAATACATATTATCTGAAAACCAGAACTGTAGCCCAGATTTTTCATGTACTTTCCATTTCAGGACTAACCAATTCTTTGTCACCTCTCAGCCCCTCTTCTGCACTTCAACTTACTTGCTACAACAAAACACAAGGTATTTTCAAGCCCTCTTTTCAGAGGACTTCCCTGGACTCCTCTGAGCTCATGCACCTGTATTTTCCTCCTATGAAATCCAGCATGCAAAAAGCTGGAAGATTATTATGCCTCTCCTACCAGGCTTGGAAATGCTTCCTGCTTCATTATTTACAAATAAAGAATTATATAGATGTTGCAGCACAAACCTTAAACATTCACTCCACTGTGGGAGAGATTTTTCACTGTTGAGCCACAATTTAGAGCTCCAAATGTAGCATTTTACTTATCCAAAAGGATTGCTTAGCAGGCTTAAACAGTTTCAGCAACTCCCAAGAGTTCCCTTCAGGGAAAGATTTGGCCTAGAACAGTCTACTTAAAATCCCCATGTTATACAACAACTGGAGTGATTTCTTTTGTGTCCTTCACTGCTGGAACCTCACTCTTTCCTCGCTGAATTGTAAAGTGGTGAAAGATTCCCTAGTTCCTTGCTGCCATGATGCCTATGGACAAGACAACATGGTAAGAGTTCAGCTGGTGAACTATAACACCAGCTTCCAGCACTGACCAGGTTTGTTTTACTGTCACCTCCCCCCAAACCATTTGCTGATCCATCCACAGGTAGACTGTGCCTAAATTGTTATTCTCTGGATCGAGGTTGTCTCCCTGCTATTTCACAGAGATCTTTCATGGAGAGGCTTGGGCCCTGCAGTGCCCAAGACACTGCTACAAAACAAATTTCTTCTACTAATAATATAATTATTAATGTTACTACGTATGTCATGCCAAAAAAGAATTCTAACAGCACCATAAACAAGTCCAGGCTTTGCTTTGATGTATGCAAGCCTCTTCCTTAGTAACAATACAAAAATACAACTTTAGCTCTTAAACATTACACACATCCCCCACGTATGATCTCTGTGGAGGCTCAATCAATAATCCCCTCTCTGAAACAGCCCTCTATACACACCATTCTTCACAAACTGGTCAAGTCTCTGGGAACATACTGCACCCACTGGCAGCAAAACAGCAAGGGAAATTTAGCCTTTGGTTTATAAAACTTCACACAAATCTTGACACACTGTATGCCTTCACAGTGTTTTAGCATTCAAACATCAATCCATGGAAAACCCAGATGTACATGTCTTTTCAGGCAGAATAACTGGGTGACAGACTTGTCTGTGTCTGGGTAAGCCATGGTGACCTGCACTGCACATCATGGTTTGTGTTAGCACTAAAGGAAAGTGCTGCCTAAGGGAAAGGAGTCAGGAATTAAATATATTTATGGTATTTTTGGTAGAAGAGTCACAGAACCCTTCCCCTGCTTTTCTGGACTATCTGTCTTCAAAACACAGCATTGTCTTCCAAGGACTTTTGGAGGAAGGACAGGGTGGAATAGCTGGTCAGAAAGTAAGTGAATTCAATACTTACTTTGAGAGATCTCTGCAGGAATTTTCAAGGATCCATGGCCATACCAATGCTCAACTTGAGCAGATTCTTTTCTTTCTTTATCTTTTTTCCTTTTTAATATCTCCAGGCATTGTTTTGTTCCACTGAAAAACAAGGTGGAATCAAAATCTCTTTTTTTACAGAAATCTTACTGTTGTACATGGGTTAACTGGAATGAAAAGATCCTCTATCCCACAGTATTATTAAAAGAGACCTTATGCACAACAAATGGGAGAAGTGACAGGTTTATCACAGCCCGCTGTACTGTTTTAACCAGCAATTAATACACATATTCTTTTATTCTCTCTTTTTTCACTAGGAAAACAAGTTGCCAGTTAAGAAGACATAGTCTAGAATTTGCACTATCAAAGCAGTTAAATAGTACTGGATTTTAGCATATTCAGCAAGTAAGATAAATGCTACCAGATTCCATTTAGCTTTGACATGTGGTCTGTAAGTATTAAAACATTCCCAAACATACTGGGAAAAATACCTGCAGATGTACAACCAGGATGAATACAAAGGCTATCTGTGAACACTTTGACCCCAAATTGTACTCAATATATAAAATAGATAAATTTTATAAACACTGCTTGATTTTGATGCCCTTGAATGTATGCAACATTTTTCTTAAGAGACCATGTAACTTCAAAGCACTTCTGACACCTCAGACACCTATTAAAATTACAGAAGTCATAAGGCATTGGTAAGGCTGCTATGCTTGTTTTCCACTGTGGTCTCTCAAAGTGCTACAAATATCAAGGGCTACTTAGTTATCTGTAAGTAAGAACGTAGAGGCCTTAAAAAAAGCCTAGAAAAGAGCGGGCCTCAATAAATATAACATTAAGTAACACAGATATTTGAATTGCAAAGATACAGTCTGAATGCTCTGTTAAGTGGTTTTTCTGTAGGGGAATCATCTGCCCATACCTTTCAGCCATTGTGAATTACAGTCCCTGACAGACAGTAAGATATTGGTGAAAGAAACGTTCCCTGGAAACTGGGCTCAGTCCAGTCACAGGAATTGCAAAAGAACCTCCCAGACACATGTAGTCCCAGAGTTGAACACTGTTTTCTTTTTAACTGGTCCCGGACAATGCACACTGGTTATCAGCTGTCCCGTAGGGTTCCTTTAGCAAGATACCACTTAGCATCAACCTGAACAAGGAAATGCTGTACCCTCTGCACTCTGGAAGGCTGTGGAGGTGAAGCACTCTGCCCCTACACTTCAGGCTTCTGCACCAAGAGCAACCAGTGCTCACCTTACACTTGGCCTTAGGCTCTTTTGTTACTAGGTAAAGAAAAGCATAAGTCAAATTTATTCTGGCACTTGAATGCAAAGCAGAAAACAGTTACCAAAAGGAAATCAGTAGAACAAAAGATCAACATTTATGTGGACAACACGATGATTATGGGCTGCTGAACAGACTTCCTTCTGTGGACATCTGTCAGGTGCCTGGACTGAGGTGCTATTTTGGCAAACATCCTCCTCTCATTGTCTCTTCTTTGGAAGAAAAAAACTCTTATCCTGGTTCATGGTCTTCTAATTATACTCCTTTTCTTTTTGCTACATATTAAGCACAAATAAATCTTTAAAACAGATCCTGACCCCCCCAGTACCTGCTCTTCCTGCAATTCAGTGTGTTGATACCATTGTATACCACATGCAAATTACTACATGTAGCTCATGGGAACAAAAGCTCTTCTCTCTGGATGACTTTCCAATATGTGGGTTATTTTAAACATGGTTTGCTCTTCCTGCAGTGCATGTGATGTGAGAGTTTAACTTAAAACCCATTGCTTTTCTATATTGTTAATTAACCCACTTTCTCTAACGTAACCAGCTATCTTCAGCTTATTGCAATACTTCCTAAATCACTGTATGCACTTAGAAACCATTTATCACCCGTCTACCACACTACTAATGCCACTTTCAATTTATCCCAAGCATTTTTATAGAGACAGAGCACATCACAGAAACAGATGGATTTAAGGTACCATGTTAGGACTGCGCAGCACCTTCTTCCCCACATACACCGCCTGTAGGGAATCCACCACAAAGCTGTAAAAGAAGTTACTTGAGAAATGTTTTCAGTACTAATTTAAAACTACATTAGAAATGACTTTTTAATCGACAATTACTGTAACACACTTCTGTGTTACATCAAAAGACTCTTAATACAACCATAGCATGGTGATTATAAGTTATCAAAAGGTCTTTTGTAGATTTGCCAGTCTCACAGATATCTTCTGCAGTCAGTAAAGTTCTACCTTTTCACACATCTTCCAGGCACTTCACTTGGCCCACAGAGTACAGTTTCCCACATGCCTTGACATTTCATTCAAGTTAGAACTGGCCAAAGAACATTAAATTTTAATATTTTTAACAACATTTACATAGTGGAAAAAACTCTCTACCCCAAAGACTATGAATTATGAATATGTCTGAATAAGATGATGAACACATTGTCATAGGTAATTGATTTAATTGCTGTTTTTATGCAGCTCGAGTCTTCCTGCCCACTCTGTGACTGATCTGTTATCCAAACAGTTCAGGTTAGAGATCACTGAATCTGAAGGGCACTTTCACACCTGTAGTAGCTTATGTAGTTGGAGATGCAAATTAGAATTCAAGTATCTTTTTAATATAGATTGACACCTTGGTCTGTAGATCCCATTTTCAAAGAACACTAAGGCCAAAAAAAAAAAAAAAAAGTAAGACAGAGCAATATAAGATGACATAGGTCATACAAGTCTCCTGAAGCAGGATCCCATAACAGGGTGACTAGGAAAGAGTTCTCTAGTCTCAGGACAGACACATGTGGAAGTGTGGAATCACTAACGAACCGCTGTGCTTTACCTTGGTGACTTTCTTGGGTGCTTGCACACACATGTTATTGCTCAGGTGCTCAGGTCTAGGCTAAAAGGGATCCCAACTAACAGCCCTTCTGGTGTTTGGTTAATTGGTTTCAGGGTTTTTACACAAATACTGCAGAAAATTCTAAGGCCATACATTCCCTGCAGTGTACAGCAGTACACAATACAATATACATTATTCAAACAGTACTAAAAGAACCAATCTGGATTAATGTGTCTGAGCCATGAAAAGTTTGTTACCTGCAATTCACTGACCACTATTCTGTGTCTAATTTAGGCTTAATCAGAAAAAATATAAAGTTTTAAGAATTTGTAATTAATTTTTAGGTACCCAGCAAAAATCTTCAGGATGCAAACTATGTCCCCCTCTTAGCAGTTGTCATTTTTAAAAATTATTTAATTCTGCATATTTTTTAAAAGATCTGCTGTTTTCTCAATCACAAGAGGAAAAAAAAGAAAATATTTTCCATTTGTACAGTGCACATATTTCTTTTCTTTCCTTACTCTGATGCTTGACCTGTTTGCTTGTCATGATCACCATGCCAGTGTGACAGGACACGGCAGCTGCCAGGGTGTGTGACAGGTGAGCTGTGTGAGCACCGACTGACACCCGTCACAGCTAAAACACACCCCAGGGATTGCCTGAACAGCAACAGCAGATTAATCAGCAGAATGGCTCAGTGCTTAGAGACCATCTCCAGTATGGTTGGAGTTTTGGCATCTCACAGGAATACAGTAAATCCACAGTAGCGAGGAAGCCGCCAGGAGCACGGGCGGGTGGTGAAGGCCTTGCTGCTGCTGAGCCAAGGCCCCACTGCTGGTCAGTGCCTGAACCCCTGCAATGCCCCTGTTCTGCTGAGACACAGAAATCCCAATCACAGCATTTCTCTCTTTCAGTGGGAAAAGAATGAGTACTGGGTGAATTTCAAAATAATTTATGATACTGTACTTACCCAAGTTGTGCTTGATCCTTCCATGCAGTGACACCATTCTTTGCTTTGTCCCTCAAACCACTATTTCTAATTTCTGGATGTCTGCTGGGTTGCAGTCTAAGGCTGGTGAACTGATATCTCCCCGAATGAGCCAGCATATGAATGTCTGATATTTTAAGATTTGCTAAAAGTGAGATTGATGGCCACGTGTCTACGGAAACTTGTAATGCGGATATTGCTGGCAGGCCCACGGACTTTCAATTCACAAATTCAATTCACAAATATACCTCATACTGTGGCTAAGGTATTGGTACCTAAGCAATGCAGCATTTTGTTTATTTTTTTGTATAATAGAGAAGTTCTGCCAATCTACTACTAAAGACCAGTGCTAGAGACCAAGAACATACACTACTCGAAGTGTAACTGCACTTGTATCCATACCACACATCAATTTTAGCGGTAACGGACAGAAAAAGAAGTGCCTTCTGGACAAATCCAAGTGTGATACTAGTGATGGTTGTGGTGGGCAGCCAAAGTTCAGTGTACAGTGTTTCAGTTGTTAGCCCAAGTACAGAAAAAAGCATCTAGGAACAATCATAATATAAAAATGTGGTTACACCTGGCAAAAATGCTTGCAATTACTGCTTCTTTATGGAAATATATCACATTAAAATTAAAAAATTCTACTTAAAAGGCACTAATACAAATGGTTAAAAAGTCACTTCTGCAAGATTTTAACACTATAATGGCAGCATAATTAGATATATCTCACAAAATGTAATCAGATAAATTCCAGACAAGTATGGAATAATGCAGAACAAATAAAAAGGTATAATATAAAATCACCTATAAGAATATACATTCTCCTTTTTCCAATGCTTTTGCCTTAAGGGAGATGGGTTGCAGCTTCTAATGCCTCAAAAATCCAGGCATCAAAAGAAACAGGCTGCCTCAATTCTGCATGTAGTGAACGACAAGAGATGTGGTCCTTGTGGGAGTGTTTCAGAATTCCTACAATGGGCTCTGTTGAGCATCACTGGATACCTAAAAGCCAGAGCTGCAATCCCTCTCTGACATTACTGACAAAACATCCAAAAGTCTCTAGTATTCCAAATCAAGACAACACAAACACCGTTGCAGATACCAGAACAATCGGAAACCACAGTTCCTTGTCAGTAAGGCACCAAAATATAAATACAGTGGTGACATGTAAGCTCAGTGATCACAACGGAAAACAAAAAACTTACCTAAGAATAACATAAAGTAAGAACAGGAGGCTCATTAGTTTGTTCTAAATAACGTTACAGACTAACACCACTATAAGATCGGTTTTTAGGTCCTTAAGACATCAGGTCTGATGAACAAAGTCACGCAGGGAAGGCAGGGAAATGAAGTTGTCAGACTTCCCACAAGTAAATCACTTCCACTGAGTAAAACACCAGCAGATGAGAACCTGAAGTCCAATCCAAGTTCTGCAATAGCAGCTTATGCCAAATACACATATAAGGTATATACATGCATATACATTTGATAAAATACATATATAGATAAAATTTGATTATGACATCAGGAAAAACTAATAGATAAATGATATATAAAATTAACTCAGGGGAAGCTCAGTCCATGCAGGATCCTCATTCTGCCTAGTGAAGAACAGCTTTAGCTATCAGAGTCTGGGTGTACATTAACCATGATTGGGAGGAGTAAGGCAGATTTGAAATTAATCTCTCAATCCTATCCCCACTTCCAGATGTTGATTTGGTTGCAGAGCAGTGTTGATGTACGTGAACCAGGTTCTTTGCAGAGAAAACTAAGCCAGAAGCTCTTACCCATGTTGCACACTGAGTGTCTTCCAAGGCCTATCAGATACATGCAAATTTGAACTGGTAATTGAGCACAAACATACTGAAGGTGTTCAGCCGAGGAGTCAAGTCCCAGCTTAGGCTGCAGCAGATCTCAGACATGGACACAGTGAAGATGTAGAGGCTTTGGCACTGATACTCCAGTTCTAAGCTGCTCCTCCTGCACTGAACAGCTCTGCAGGACAGCCACAGCCCCGAAAGAGCAGATGGCAGTGCCAGGGAAAGAGAGGCCGTGCCCAGGGGACAGCCACTTCCTCAGGTTTTGCTTCCTTCCCACTGTATGTGCTGCTGAAGCATCTGGATAATGCAGTCATATACATGATAAACCTTTATAAATTCAGACAGCTGTGTTCACAAGCACAGAATTGCTACAAAAGTGATAAAAAAGGTTTCTGGTAACATATTTGGTTCTGGGGCAGGTGCACATCATAGCAAGTATATGCCATGTAACCCTAGGTACTGGTCTGAATTTCCACAGTTTTCACATTCCAAACAGTGAACACCACCACACTTCCATTAGCCAGTTTCTTTTTTTCCCAAATCCCACCTTCCTGAAAGTAACAGTGAATGAGATGACCCTAATACTTCTATTTCAATAGCCAATTAATTATTAAGAAAAAAAAGGCAATGTTAGCAGAAAGCAAATTCAGTCTATTTATACTATAATAGTGCTGAATTATACTGAAAATAAACAGGATATATAAAGATCAAAGAGAAGCATAATTTAATAACATATGTATTCATAATTTTACTATTTGGCAGAGACAAAATACCACCTCTTCTGAGAAAGTTGTTAACAAAATTCTAATACAAAAATTTTTATAATATCTTTGGGGGGAAAAAAGTACAGGATTCAGAGTAATTAGAACAATAATTAGGAAAGTATTGTAGCTGACAGCATCTGCAGAAGAGAACTGTATCAGTATGTACAGCTGAGAAGGATGGGAAGGCAAACACCTGAAGGGACAGCTGTTAAACTGGTTTTATCCTCCCTGTCAAGTTCTGCTCCTCTGTAAACTAGGAAGTTTTTAAACAAAACATCCCCAACAACAAAAATAAACACAATCAAGAGCATCTAAAGCAAAGAATGTAAGGAGGTGTTCTGAGAAAGGAACATGTTTTCCCATCCTTTGTCAAGTCTCATCTTCCTGTAAAACAAATTGACAGTTGCCAGGTGTTCACATGTTGCTTTTATAAAACAGTGAGCAAATTAAATGAGATTTTTTTGAAGTATATTGATTCATAATAGAACTACATAAGCAGGAAATGAGTTTCAAGAAAATAAGACCCAAAGTATGCTTTGCCATATTCCTGTAACTTTGTGCACTCACTGTACAAACATCCCCCACTCACTCACTAAGCGTGTGCTGGGTGTCAATAACAGAGAGCAACTCTTAAAAGTTGTTGACAACCACATCTGCTTTCTGCCAGAGCTCTGAATTTACCCTCAGGAGAGCAAGCACAAGTGTGCTAAGCTCAACCACCTCAACATATAGTTTCTTAAATAAGTGTATCTAAATCAACAATTAGAACTGCTCCTTATATTACACAAGAATTGAAATTAAGCCCATTATTGGTATACTAACTTTCTACTGTGAGGCACTGAAGCCAGCAAGTTTCCCTTCATTCCCTACATTCCATTCCCCAGCAGTATTCCTCCGATTTTTTTTCCCCGCAGAATTTTGGTCATTATCTTTCTGTAGGTCCTTCTTCCCACAGGGACAATGCATGTTAATTTGTCACAGTAAGCAAATTTTTTAATATGTGAAACTGCCAAAAATCCCCACAATATAAGAAAACTAAGTTTTCTTGTGAGGGAAACGTATCTATTAAGGTCCAGGTGACATAGCTGCCCACTAAGAACTGCTACATTTTACAGAAAGCCACACATTTCTACCTTGGCCTGAAAACCAAAGAACCTGAGAACTTTCAAGTCAAAATTAAACTGTATTAATGGTTGCCAGCAATGAAATCAGCTGCTCAACTATTTTGAGGGGTTTCAGAACTACTTTTGGAGGGAAAAAAAAAAAGCAGTATATTTTCAAAATATAAATGCCATTTCTTTAAAGTGACACAGGACATTATATCAAGGACACATTAAATGTATATACTAAGCCTCCATTGATAATATCAAAGGATAGAATATGTAGTAAGAGTTAAGCATATACAAAATTATCACGTTCAGAATAGAAAGATGTGTATTAAAGTTGTTTGACTTATACTCACCCCTAAAAGAGAGCTCTTCCTCCCTGAACAGAAGCTGTGTATTCAACAGCCTGTTTCTGCCTTCACAGTGCTGTTCTCAAGAGACTGGAGTTAACTCACCAAATATAAAAAACAGCCTTAGATATTTTTCCTTTCAAAGTCAGAACTTTCTTGCTCTGATCTGAACATGCAAGTCACTATTCCCCACCAATGTTCATTACTAATGCCCCTAAAATTTGTCTAGATTTCCAACCACACAAAACAGGTACTTTCTCATACTTCCAGAGTGGCAACAACAGACTTCTCTGCTGCAGAAAAGACAGACCCTTCATTGCCCTGACATCGCTTGCCCACTCTGCAAAGACATCCAGCAGCCACAGGACCCTTCTGCATCCAGCAAAAGCTCACCAGTGCAGTGTACAGTACATGATTCCTGACAGATCATTCATACTTTGGATCAAAAAGTCTGCTAGAAAAGAGGAGGGGGAGAAAAGGTTGCTATCTGTCACTTTTGACAATGGTGCAATTCCGGAACACTACAAAAACCAGTTCCATGTATATCTTAACACATCCCAGACTTGAGTCAACCCTAAAAGACTTACTGATATGAAAATAAATATCTGAGATGAGGTTCTTAAAGTATTCTTTATTAATATCATTAGAAGTTGCAGAAACAACTTTCTTGTAATATAAAGGCACAGGGAGACAGCTTTGATAAAATATTCCAAACAAACAGTAACTTACAGTACAAAAGGACAATTTTAATGCACATACAAACCCCAAACATCTCATTCAAAAATATTTCACCATGTTCATCAATAATAATGGGCAATGATTAAAAATATAAACTGTTATTGTACAATAAATATCTGACAGGTGCAAATGGAACAAGATTTATTGCTCTCCACAATGTTTTCCCTGTAGTGTTTTTGTTGTAGTGGGTTTTTTGTTGGGGTTTTTTTCTTTATTTTTTTGGTTTGGTTTGGTTTCTTAAAGTTTCAAATTCCTTTTATAATCAGCTTTAGTGACTTATTTCTGGAGGAGCTAAACCCCAAACAAAATGTAACAGAACATTCTTACAGTTACATAACTGTCTTAAGTAGTGACCACAACTGGCAGTGTTTGTTCCTTTCACAACTCCAACAATCGTACTCCACTCGCTCCTTGGGAAACGTGGTAGATGTTTAAAAATCAACTTTAGTGGTAAGTCAAGGCTTCTATGGTAGGGTAGTAGTACCTAGTCTGAGGGTGAGTCTATTTTCCTCAATTAAGAGGATTTTATGATGAAAAGTAACATGAACCTCCTCTGACAGCTTGTGCCAGAACAAGCACATAAAACTATTCAAATGAGGGGAAAAATTAAGACTAAAAGCTGCACTGGACATTCCAGCTTCAGAAAACAAGACAACGGATTGGGAGCAAATCAGGACTACAGAGGTAATGATGACTTAGAGTGAGAATCTCCAATTATAAAATATCCTTAATCACAGAATCGTTAAAGTTGGAAAAGACCTTTAAGATCATCAAGTCCAACCATCAACTCAGCACCATCACCATGTTCACCATTATACTATGGCCTGAAAATACAGTGACTTAAGAAATGAAAAAGCACTCTGCATCTCTGTATGGCTCCACTTTGAGCTTTGAGGAAGAAGGGTTAGTCAGTGAGTTTGCTATTTTCCTCACCTTGTACTTGCAGCAACAGGTTCCATCAGTTTTTTGATGCAGGACAGGAGGCATCCTAACTCTGCTCTTGAAAGTAGCACACACTACCTTGCTCCGAATTCAGTTTAGCTTGTACAAAATATTGTTTGATACACACATTTAAGAAATATAAGTTTCCTTCATTACTGTTACAAGAAGTAATATGCATACATTTCCTAAGAGTATCTTTGTATGAATAAGACTTCAGGAAAATGAAGCATAGTAGTTGAAGAAAAAAAAAAAAAAAAGGCAAAACCAAAAACTGAGGAGCAAGCTTTGAAGTGAGTTCTTGTAGCAGTAACTGAGGTTTTTATAAAAACTGTAATTTATGAGAACAACTCCATATTTACACAAACCTCAACAAGTCAGTTTTAACTGCACTGGGAATAGTCAAACTTAGTTCAAGAAAAGGTACCTAGAGTGAGTACAGCTTATTGGTAAACCAAAAGATGAATATTCAGTAAACTCCATTACATCTGTATTCAACAGAATTGGAAATGATGTAGAACAAACTGCTAACTTTCTTGACATTATTATTAAAATTAGAGTTTTCTTCTAGTGTAAGTGCACAGTTTTAGAAGTTCTTCAGAGAGTAACCAAGGACCTCCAAAATCTGAATTTTGAAAAATTATTAACTTCACTACAATATAGCATTTTTTCTTTACTATTTGTTTAGAAACTAATAAAACCATTTTCTTTGGTTTATGCTTAACTACACCAGACTAGTGAATTTTTATTTTTAGTCAGCTTCTATCCCAATTTAAATTAATACAGATCTTTTTATTGTAGTGTTTCTCCCACTCTCAAATTATCTCTGTTAAAAACAAGAGTTTGCTCATACCATGATTTCCTGCTAAACAGTTGTGTATATCCTGGCATGAAGGGAAAGTTTTGTACAACAGTTACATTAAGTGATACTTCCAATGGCAGAACTACAAAAGACATTAAATGAATATTAGTTCAAGTGACATTTGAGTTTATGATGATTTTAAAGAAATAAACCACAATGTCTAAGTATAGTAAAATACAGTGTAAAACCCCCTAAAATTAGACAGTAAACTTGGGAATTCTGCACTCACAGTAGGAATGTTCTGCACAGCATTAACATGAAAGCCTGTTCAATTTGAAAGAATGCAGAAGCTAGATTTACCTGGATGTAAATGCCACTTCAAGGTGTTTAAACAAACACAAAAATGAGACAATGATTTCAGGAAAAAGGCCTTTAAAACAGGCCACCAGTCTAACTTGACTTTCCAAGTAAGAACATCAGCTTCACAAAACTGTGACACTAATGCAGTTTTATGTAAAGTACCCTTTGACACACAAGCTGTCAATTAAGCTATCACAGTCTTTTGTGACCTACTCCCTTTTAAACAGTTAGGGAGACCAGTCAATAGTAGCTCAAGTTTTAATTCAGTAAGTACCTTGTCTGTTTGCAAAGGAACATTGTAACACCATAAAATTCTATTTTTACGGTATTTAGAAAACCGATAAACTAGGGGTTCTTTTATTCTCTCTTTTGAACACGCAAGTCCAAAACTTCATTTTCTGTGTGTCTTCGCAATAGTGTTTTAGCCAGTGCTGCAAAAAAGTTTCACTATGGACTACCTGACGTTGTTGCTGAGCTGTGCAAGGTATTCCCGCAGTTCCTTGGCGGCCTGGAATCGGCCGTAGCGCTTCTTTGGGTTGGCACACTCGTCCAGCAGGGCCTCCAGGCGCCCCTCTTTGGCAATTTCAGCTGGGGGGTCGTGCAGGAGCCCCCCCGAAGTGCCACGCCACGTGGCGTGTCTGGATAAAAGGTTCTGACAAACAGCATAGTAATTGTGGTCCACAGTGACACGAGCACAAAGAATCTCCTTCGAGAAGGACAGACAAGCTTCTTTATCACAGTCATCAAACTTGCTTTCATACCACACGTCCCAGTTTTCAGGTTTATCTGTGAAATATAAGGAGATAGTAAAAAAAAAATGAGAGGAGGAAAGAGCATATGTGTATCTGAATACTATCAGAAGCTCAACACAGAGCGAACTGCTAATATTTAAACTATAAACTAACTTTGTTTAGACAAACTCTTTAATGTTCCAGTCTAAAACTGCATCTGACAGTTTGATACACCCTTTTGCTGAAATGGTCCTGGCGATACAAAAAATTAGGGGAAGAAAGAAAGAGAGTAAAATAGATAGCAAAGAGAGAGAAGCAAAAAAAGCAGCACAGTAAAACACATGAAACCTACACTCACACATACCCAGAGGAAAAAATGTTGCATAAGCAAGTACAAGAGAGCAATCCACAACCAAAGTTGAGAGAAAAACAAACAAGCAACATAATTTATTTTAGCAACATAGATTTGGTTTCTCCAGTTGCCCTGGAAACTAATGCTGGCAAGTGGTCTAACAAAGACTAAAAAAAACATTGCAAAGTAATTGCCATAAACTTCTGAAACTTTATCTTCTATTTACTTTAGACATAGTAGTAAGCAAGAAGTCCATCTCAAAAAAAGTAGATGCATTATTTAGAATCTTTGAAGAAAGAAAAAAAAATCAGCAAAGCAAATGGCATTTACATACATGTTCTTTAATAAATAATTAAAAGTTAGCAAAATTTGGTGTCCTTGTCACAGCTTTCTTTAACTTAAAACCTGATTTACGTACGGTACCTTATACAATAATAATATATAAAAGGTTACTAAGTGTGAGATCTCCTGAGCTCTCCCTATTTTCTTAGAAAACTTTCATCTTAAGTTTCTAGGCTGCTGCCAGCTTTGAGAAGAGGTCCTTATCATGGAGTATCACAGTTTTGCAGATCTCTCTTAGCAGTGTGAGGTACAAAATAAAATTAATCTGTGTTGGTAGTCTCTGAGCTGACCGTTGCTCTTCTCACTCGTAGCACACTAAAGCCAAAACCAAAAAGCAGACTGAAAGATGACTGCTAAAGCTATTAAAACATGATGTAAAATTTGTAAAATGAACTAAAAATTCCAAGTGGAAAAAAAAGCCACAGGAAAAATGGGAAAAAGGACTTCAGCAAACTCAAATATGACATCCCACACAGAGTTTATTAAGTATTACTGTACAGTGCAACTGGACAGAATGTACATATTCAAATATCTAAACAGGCATATTAATCACTGTGGACAGAGACTGTTCCATGAATCTTTCCGAAAGATTAATGAAATCAGTATTAAATGTCAAGTTTATACAAAGACTAAGATCTTTCTCATGTCCTCATTTGTTTTCTCTGTTCTTGATTGTTAGATCACAAATCACGCAGTAAAATCCTAGTTAGAGTCAAATTAGTCTGAGACTACAGACAACAGATGTAAGTGTGACACTTCCAGCATTCAGCTTCTGCAAGAAGCTACTTGTTCCTATTCCACATGCACATCAGCTTCTTCAGAGTTCATTCGGTCATATTTGTGACTAAGCAATTCCAACATGCTTCAAAAATCAAAGTCGTCAGTAGTACTATTTTAAGAGGGTGGAAAACGGAAAAAAAAAGAAAAGAGAAGAAAGTTCTAAAGCAAATGTACTGAATATCCAATACATTAAAAGGTTTTCTTGGTAGGCTCAGGTAGTTTTAATCTAAGGTCCTTGAGGATATATAATAAATCTAATTAAAAAAAACAACCAAATCACACTTCCTTGTGGAAAAGCATGTGGATAGAAAAACAGTCTTAAAGTTAATTCTGCAGCACAGCATATGAAGTTTATACACAAAGCTTAAAAAAAAAATCCATTCACCCAAGGCAGACTGGAATCATTTGGCCTGTTGCCATGAACCTCTGCAGAACCCAGGGTTTCATGCTCAGTGTCTCCTGCAGAACCCAGGGTTTCATGCTCAGTGTCTCCAACCCTCATGTCTGTCACATTTTCCTTATAAGCTCAAAAGTAATATAAACCTATGTAATGCCACTTTGTCAAACATCTCTCCCGCTGCCACTGCTTTGAGCTTTTACAGTTGACAGAAAGATGAATGAATTTTCTCTATTCCCATTTGGAAACAGCACTAAAATTACCCATTCCTTCAGTTCCATTATTACAGAGCACCAACTGGAACAGCTGAACCCAAGGCAGGCTGTGGAACTAAGGCACTAACACTGCCTTGTCATTCACAGACAATAGAATGCCAAGCCTTTTATCCTTACACAGATGTCCGGAAAAGACAGAAGGAACTGTCTACCTTAACTAAGGTAGATAAGACAGCCAGGCAGCTTACCTGTCTGTCTGTCCATCCATCTGTACAAACACATCCAATGCCCATAACTCTCTCCTCCCACCCCCAACTCTCCATTTATGCAGCTTTACAGAGCTTAAAAGTATATGTAAATCATGTCCAGGTATGCTCAACACCTCATGAGAGTGACACATTGGTCAAGTTAATTAGTAGTCTAATTGAAAAAGAAAGCAGAAAAAGAAGCAAAAGAAAACAGCTTTCCAGAAGAAAGCTAATTAATCTGTTAATTAGTAGTCTAGTTGTAAAGCCAACAAAATAGGCATTCAGCAACTACGCAAACATTAAATATTGCACTCGCAGAGGCAGAAGTGAGACACGTGGGCTGAGGGCAGTGAAAGAAGACACTTACTTTGTCTGATTAACCTTTTGTCTGCTACCAGAACGTTTTCTGCATCTACAATGATAACTTTCCCATCTCTTGGTCCAACTGCAAAGTTGTCAAAGCTGACATCAAGGAGGTAGAGTGCAAATTCAAAGTCATTATTTGTCAGCTGCTCAGCTATTTCCATCAATTGCCAGGCCAGATCCACTCGTTTCTCCCACGGTGCATTGAAGTAACTCCAGAGCTCTTCTCCAACGTAATTGACAGCCACCATCCTTCCACATGCTCCCAAGTACTTTGCGAATGGCCAGCCCTCATCAGATGGAAAACTCTGTATTTCAAAAATATTTTAAAGATTCAATTAATACAAAACAGCTTAGACACTTTTAAAGGCTTTTCAATAAAATTTAGATCAGAAACCTGTAAATATCCATCCACACTATATTTCCATATGCTTCTAAGTTTTGAAGGGAAAACCAAAACAACACAAAATATATTTCTGTGAGCAAGAGGCCCTGCTGGACTAGTAAACGAAAAGAGTTGGAGGACCTGAAACAACATACGACCCACATCTAGCTTTCCATATACTATACACACACACACATATATATTCACATACACAATTCCACCAACCATCTTTATCTCTTGGTGTTTTATTACACATTCGTTGTAGTAATGCAAGTATGCTTCCCACCAAGGTAACTTTGCATTTGATATTTTTAATTAAAACTAATTCTTTTAATAACCTAAAGGAAAAAAACTTTACAAAGTGCCACCTCCTTCTCTCCAACATCGCCCCTCCCATTTTTCCCAGTTAACTGGACTCCTTTAAGGATCTTCTCACTTAAGATCTCTCACAGAAAGGATTACAGAAGGATTAAGATACCCTAAGTTTGCTTTTGTATCTTAGGTTTCTAGTATACCTTAACAGTCTACCTCTTGATTAATTGTCACATACATACTCTGTGTGCTTATCACACACAGACACATAATATTTTTATCAAAAGTAAAATCTGTCTTCAAGAGTAGCTTTCTTGGAAGTTAACACAAGGACTGAAGAGTAATAACATACTCCAAACAATTACAAAACAACCCACAACATACCAGCACATTTTTCCTACTTCAGTTGTGCTGAATGTGCCCTAAGACTTCAATAGGAACAGACAAGCATTGAAAAGGTACCCTCCCAGCTGTGGAGGAATAGTGAGTAGGAAACTGCATCAGGAAGAAACCACAAAAATACTAATAAGAAGCCCCAAATTCATAGAAGTTAGCACTCTAAGAATATGACATACCCCAATTCTAACTAACAGGAGATATGTCTGTGCACATGCCCTACCTTGCTATGGTGTCACCTGACAACTCACATCAGTTCTTCAACAATGATGTAGCAAAGGTTTTACCACACTTGGGTTGAACAGCATGGTGGGTTTCAGGATGAACAGAACCTCCTGAAACCCACAGTGGCAGAAAACATTTATGGTTTACTGGGAAAAGAGACACTTGGAGAACAGATCTGAACCACAAGACCAGTCAGGGAAGAAGTGCCTAAAATAACAAACCTTGTCTTGTACACGTTAAATTAAAATCACGATTAACATATATAGTTGACATTTTTATGGCAAAAGCCATTAAGCTGCTCTCAGGTGGAAAAACATCAAAGACAATTTCTGGGTAAGTAGCCATGTTTACCATTGCAAAGAAGAACCTTTCTTGGTTGGTCAAAAGGACATCAGAGCCATATTAATAACAGAATAGGTTCAAAATTTTTGGGGTCCCTACATGTCTGAACTTCAACTCTATTTTTGTCACCTGATCTACCTATATAAGCAAATCAGGTCATGGTAAGTCCTGATAATACACAACTAATTTGACAAGTTTGACACCAGCACGACATTTTCAAGCTGTGATCCCACATAACTGAGCAGAACTAAATCTCTCTCCACCAACTGAATCTACTATGCAATAGGGACAACATTATCCCATCTCCAGGCCTGTTTACCTGCAAGCTTCAGGGTAATTTATGAAGCTGGATTTGATGGAGGGAGCTTTGGGGGTTTTTTTTGCTTGTTTTGTGCTTAGCAAAATAACCTTCCAACAACTGAAGTATGTGCTAACTCAGTGTTCCTTATTTGGCTGTGGCATCAATAAACATTACAAAAGTGATATTTCAAGTACACATATCCCCACTGTATTCAGTTCTGGACCAAAATGAAACAAGAAGGAAATGGCCATTGTCCATCAAATGAAATTAATTATTTTCAAAGGAACAAACTCCAACTACTTTACCCACATCATATAAACTCATATCTTATACTGGAGAAAATTTACCTGATTACATTTTCTGATACAGGTTTAGCTGATTTCACCAACTGTGCATAACATTTTCATATTGCTCCATTTTATCAGCATTCAATTCAAAGATGCCTAAATATTTTTGTTTGACTTTGGACCACCCCACTCCTTTTCTTTTCCACCCTTCTCCTTTTCTATACACCAATCCTGCCCTGCCTATGACTTTGCCTCCATTTCCACCCACAAATTCAACCCCAAACAGTTGAAGCTGGCAAAGGACATGCTACCACTGGAAGCAGAGGTGCCCATCTCTCCCAAGCCAAGCACACTCACTTCCATCCCTTCCTTCATGTCATTTGGAAAGCAAGGTAGCTGGTACTGGCTGGGCTGGTGTTCCCTTGGATCAGTAGCCTGATCCATCTCATCACATCACCACATCATGCTAGGACTGTACTGGTAAAAGGAAGGGAGAAGGCCTGAACAGACAGGTGCAGAAGAAGGAAGGAGCTAAGAGTTTTCCTTTCCAGCAGCAGCAGGGATTTATGTAATGGTTCAAAGTGGTTTTCAAAGTACAGTGTTAGTCACTGATCTTCAAAACACATCTATTATGCTCCCTGCTCTGTGTGCATTGAAATTCATTTCACACAAGAAATGCTAGGAGCAGTTAGGTTTATTCAGAAGTGAACACCCTTCCTACTACCAGCACAATATCTGCATGCCACGCTGTAACACAGATATATTTATAACACGGTGGCAATAAAAAGATCTTTTGACAACAGGAGTGTAGGGAATCCTGCCAACATCTGCACATGTACAAACAACATCTCTGCTTTGGCCCCCTTCCAACTGGCATGTAACAGCCACATCTACACTTCATTACCCGAGTCAGTAGCCGAAGAAGGGGATAAAAATATGTGCAAGTGCTTCATTCAGCAGTTTTTATATTCACTTGGTGAATTTGACAAGAATATTAATTGAAGTGCAGATCTCTTGTCTTTGCAAGCAGCGATTTGTAACTTTGTATACTATTCTATTTTGAAAGCAGCTTTTTAAGAGGGAACTGCCGCTAACATGAAGATTTTTTTCTTCATGTATTAAAACTTTGAAGACCAGTAAGATATGACACTAATTTTTATGGTTAATAAACATGTTTTCCATGAACAATCTGCACTTATTAAAAAAAAAAAAGCTTAGTACAGTACTGCCAAAAATGTGATTTCTGTGGAGCAATGCATAACATTATTTTAGGTTTTAATTCTCAAATTACTAGTAGTATAAATTTTTAATTAGATCATTTTGTACTTTAATATGCTATTGGAAGACTTAAAAATGTGCATTTGAGAATTAAGATAAAAACTAAGCTCTTGTTCAAAAGCAGAAACAGCTGTCTGACAAAAGAATATGATTCTGATACACCCACTCACATTTTATCTGTGAACACACACAAATGTCATGAAAATCGCAGACAAACTTTTAAAAGTGTTTTAAAATAAAATAATGCATATAAAAAACTACAAACAGGTAGGTTAGTAAGTTTCCCCTCATTAAAATTATCTTTCTCTATTCAGAGAAATATGTATAATCTAACAGAAAGATGGAAAACATTAAAGATGACAAAAAAACTGTTACCTCCATTCCCAGTGACACATCCACAAAACATTTTAGTTGCCCTAATTAGTGTAGCTTCAAGATATCTCTCTAAGCTAGACTTAAAATCCTAAATAAACCCTGTCAGACGGACAAAGGGCATGTTGTTCCTGAAAGAATAATACTGCATTTATGTTTTTAAAACAAACACAGTGTAGTCTCAGAATAAATATTAAGAATTAATAGAGCAAATTTATCACTTCACTGAAGCATAAAACACACTGTCAGTGCATTTGTCTTCCTCACTCCCATCTGTCTAAACCTGAGAAGATACACAAATCTGCCAGTGGTTCTTGTTCAGAGCTGTGAGTTAGATCAGGCAGTGAATACTCACCAGCTTGAAGCTGATAAGGCCTATTGTAATCTGCAATAACACAAATCCCCCTTGAATTAAACACTTAAAAGAATATTAGTTTATCATAATCAGATATAATTCATTCTAATAATCAAGACCAAAAAAAGCCAAAGCAATTGAAGCAACAACTGACATCTTTGAGCTATTGTTCCACTGTACCATTAAAAAATATTCTTTTATTTTTGAAGCTATTCCAGAGGATGCCACATGTCACTTGCAATGCCTGCATAAAGTTCCAGCTCAGAAGGAAAAAAAACAACACAAACCCCACCCAAACAAAGAGTTACACCTCACACATAATGAAATTTAAAAAACACATGCAAAACAGAGTGGGGACTTCGCTCCTTATGACCCTGAAGAACTTCACGGCAAAATTATACTCTTCGTGACACCTTCACGAAAATCATCCTACTAAACTGTGTTTGCCCAGGTACAAACTGGCTTGGCAAGGAGAATTTAAATAACATGCTCTTCCTTAAAAGGAAAGTTAGTTTCTCTCAGAGTACTGTTGAGTAGTGCAGTGTAAACAAAAGGAGCACTTGTATGAGTCACCAAGGCTAACAGGTAACGCTCTAGAACCACAAAGAGCTGGAAGCAGATTTTACAATGATGCTTTTCAGAGCAAAGAAGGTTAAAAAGCACAGCCTAAACGAAGACACCGCCTTTTGTCTGGAGATGATCCACATTCTGGAAGATGTGCATTCAAATGTATTTCTGAATGCTAGTGAACATAATGAAAACCTCAACTATATGCCAAACCATTTGACATCTACCTAGAACTCCCACAGAAGTTATACATACATAGCCTACACACACAGAGTGAAGAGGTGATTTCATCGGTACTCCAAACATTAGTGTTCCCATTGAAATGATGCTTCTCTCATTCAATTGACTTTTGTTCACTTTGATTACATTTCAACCAGTTACTACATACAATTCATGCCAACAAGAGGTACATACCAGGCTTAATTGACACAGTATAGGAAAAAAATTTGCAACAAACTCTAAATACTCAGAATTAGAAGCTGTTCGATTATTAAAGTGAGCACTTGAACTGTAAAAGTTACAATTCACAATGTCAGTAGAAGTATGCCATTTTTCCAAACAAATTAATAGATAGTGATTAAACTTGAGAACCATAGCAAAGCAAATTTAATGTCATTACTGGTTGTTATCTGTTCAAATTAGTTTGTAGTTCATAAAACTTTGTTCAGATTAAATTTGCAAGAGATGAAAATTATCACTGTGTATTTATTTCTGAGTTATGAGACTGGAATATATCACTATAAAGGACTCCCAGCCAAGATGACCTACTCTTATTTTTGAAAATTACTTTGCAGAATTTGAGACTAAAATGAAGCTTCAATTACTTAATTCAGGGAAGTAAAACACAAGTCCCTCTATACATCAGACACCAGAAAAACACTGTTTTTACAAGGTTTCAAACGTGGGGTAAAAATCTTTTTTTGTGCTACTGAAAACTGCACAAGTTGCAACTTCTCAGGAGAATTTTATTTAAGTCTGTATAGTGATTTCCCAGAAGCCTCTAAATTCAGACAGGCATTCATCATAACACATCTAGACCATTTTAAATATCCCTTATACTTCACTTTCATGTCTTCACTCTAGGAAAGTTTCACCAGAAAGAAGGATGAAAATAGTTTTGATAATTTAAGGACCATCATTAAATACAACATAGTAAACATGACAAGTATGAGCCAGTTCTGGCCTAATATATGTAGTCATGTCACTGTAAAAAATGATTCTTCAGTTTTCAATACAACCAAATTAGTGGAATATTCTTGTAACACAAGGCCACTCAATTTTAACTCAACCAAGAAAAAAAAATGTGTTTCTTTTAAAAACCTGAACAATGGAAATTCAGTATATCAAAACACCAGTATCTATATGAGCCAGTAATATAAGTCCACTCAAGGACATGTCAGGAAGTGCAAATAGCTGCCTTTAATCCACTTCTTGGTATCTGGCAACAGAATTATGGATCAGAAACACTAAACTGAGTAGTGAAGAAAGTTTAAAAGGTACCAAGTATTAAAACTGGATTGACATTCTACGTTGTACCAATGTATTTGGAATAGAACTACAGAAAATAACCTATGACTAGAACAGTGTGTATGATAAAAAACAGAAAAGAGAAATCCCAAGCAAGAACATTTGCCCGTTTACTTCTTACTGAGTTATGTATGGATCAGCAAAAAGATTCTGTGGAACATTTGGCTAAATTGCTACTTTGAGTGAATTCACTGCAAGAAATTGTTTCAAACTGATCACAGTTCATGTTTTAATATATGTTTACCAGATGTCAATTATTGTTCTTCCTGTCACAAACCCAAACAGAAAGCCCACTGATGACATGAAGAGAAACCAGAAGAATTTTAGGTTATGTGGCAACAGACTGTTCATGCAGAGTAATTATACTGGGAATAGAGATACAGCTGTTTGGCTTCATTTGTTTTGTTTTGCTTTTTCCCCCGACAAGGAACAAGAATGATCAGAAGTCGTGAGAAGAATAAAGTCATTAAGCTTAAGCATTCAGAAAGCTAAAATCATATCTGAAGGAGGGGCCATGATTTATACAATCTATTAAAAACACAGAAATACTGCTGTTTGGCACATAGCTTTCGGCATTTTTCTTAGAGTCAAAAAAATAAAAGTCCTTGAGACTTGTAATTTACATACAAGATACAAATGTTCACCATCGTTCTTTGAAGAATCTCCATTTAAAGAGGTTGTTAAAAGCTACAGCTCTAGACAAAGTTGCCTTAATGCACTCTGGATTTAATTGACAGATACCTTTTACAGTCTGAAAAAATCTTCAGTACGTGCAAGTATTTTATTTTAATAGCAAAGTATTTGTGCCAATTTTAAGTTTGCTTTTTGTGCTGGTTTTGACAGAGATCAAGTTAACTTTTTCCACAGTAACTGGTATAGGGCTGTGTTTTGGATTTGTGCTGAAAACAACATTGGTAATTCAGGGATGCTTCTGTTATCTCTGAGCAGTGATTACACAGAGCCAAGGTCTTTTCTCTCCTCATCCCACCAGGGAAGGGCATGGGGGTGCATGAGAAGCTGGGAGGGGGCACAGCCAGGACAGGTGACCCCACGTGACCCCGGAGATATTCCATTCCATATGGTGTCATGCTCAGCATATGAAGCTGGGGGAAGGAGGAGGAAGGGTGGACATCCAGAGTGATGGTGTTTGTCTTCCCAAGTCACCACTGAGTGTGAGGGAGCCTGGGGATGGCTGAGCACCTGCCTGCCCATGGCAAGTGGTGAATGAATCCCGTTTGGCTTTGCTTGTGCTCACAGCCTTTGCTTTACTTATTAAAAACTGTCTTCATCTCAACCCACAGGTTCTCACTTTCGCTCTTCCAGTTCTCTCCCCATCCCACTGTGAGGGGAAGGAGCAAGTGGCTGAGCTGCTGGATGGGGCTAAACCACAACACTCTGAAAGCAAAGCAAACACACCAACATTTCCATAGGGCACCTGGCAATCTTGTACACCAACACCATGGCCAGCACAAAGGCAAGACTGAGTGTTGCAAGACCAGCTCTAGGTGCACTTTTGCCACAACAATTTATAGAACCTATGTTTCAGTTTTGCCAAGACAGATGTAACCTCTCTTTTCAGCTAACCATGAGTTTTTAGGAGAAATACAGCCACTTCACTGAAAACCACAGAACCAATTTCTTACTTCAGCAGTCGTGAGTTACACTGTAGTTCCCTCAACTCCCAGAACAAGGAATTCTCTGCTTTACCCTGGATTTAGGGCATTGCCGGTTTTTTGTGTTTAAGTACAAAGCTTAAAACTCTGCCACTGGCAAAATGTGTTGGACAATGCGTGGTTGCACACCACGGCTCACTGCACGGCAGCTACTGCGGCACAGCAACAGCAGCTCAAAAATTGTAACAAACAGCCACTGTGGCTCTAAACAGGACATCTGGAGGCTGACAGAGATCAGTGCAGGAGCTCTATGACAAATAAGAGGTATGTCTAGAGAACAATTTCTGTAAGAGTCAAAGACTGCACAACAATCTTAGCTTCTACAGAAATTAGCAATAGGCAACACACGTTTTGATTCTTTCTATTAACAGGAAGTTTATGTTCCTACTTGTCCATGAAGATAAAAATTAACAATGTTACTTCATAAAGCTGAATAACATCCACTATTTAAACAGATATCACCATTTAAAACAATGAAGAAAGTTTCTCCACTACAGCTATTTGACAAGACAAATTAGAAGATGGGTGGTTTATAACAAATCGCACGACGAAGATCAATCTACTTACACCCACACTGGCTCTATGAATTCTTCAAAGAGTCAACAGTCACACTGCACTCAGTCTAATCCAATCCATTTTTTAAATTTTGTTACTTCTTCCCAAGGCAACTTTCGCCAACCTGTCTTTGCAAGTGTTTGATACACACGGTCATCATATTCAGTTTCAAATCAGATACCACGTACAGATCCTGTTCTCCAGGTGATTCCTATTTAAAATACTGCTTTCCACTGAATGAGTTGAAGGAAACAGCAGCAAGTTTTGTTGTTGCTTTTGTCTGAATAAGGTGTTAACGCTTATACGAAATACTGGTGTAGGTGTAGCAGATTTTGATTACATATCTGACCTTATTTTATTAAAAAGTATTCACCTTTATTGCAGAAAATAACTATTGGAAAGACACAGGAAAAAACTCAAACCTATCAGAAATCAAACCTTAAGCATATATGTTCTTGCATTCGAACTCGAATTCAGATGAAAAATGTGAGAGGATTTAAATAGTGACTAGTTTAGAAGATTCTACAAAAGTAAAATTAATATTTTAATACCCCAAATAATACATAAACTGTACTGAGCAATACTGCAACTGTCTTTCCATTTGCTTAATGAAGTAAAATGGAAAAAGGGGCTGAATTCTTCCCTGAGTACATCTACACAACCGTTTAACAAATGTGGACAAAGAATGTTAACAAGAAAGTTATAAAAAAAACAAATACTGAGTTAGGATTACTGTGAGTTTTATACTTTTGATATGGATCCCTGAACAGTAGTATCATGCTATGGGGTAAAGCCCCACCTGAAAAATTCCTACAGCAGAAGTCATAAGTCAGTTGTGACAACAGCTCATAAGCAACACCAGTTTAGGAACAATCCATACTCCAAACAGGCTTCAAACTAAAACTCCAATCTCTGATGAAAAGTTTTATAATCCACAAATTACTATCTCTAGTAGATGACTACAGTGGATTTTCTATTATAAATGAAAGATCAAGCTTTAAATTCAGTGTCTATTTACATTTGGCTGCTCCTATAACACAGTTAAACAACACAGAACATGAATGGACTGAACATGGAGAGTTTTGACATTATCTCCACTTCTAAACCAAAACTGTTACAAATAACAGTGTTCAAGCAGTCACTGTAGTGTTCCATAAAAAGCTCAGGGCAAAAACAAGCAATATTTTCCCTTGTGCCTTCCAGTGACAAAAGGACAGCATCAGTTAAATGCCTCAATTTATTAATGATTTATTTATTTTAAATTAAAATCTGATTCTTCACATGACATCATGCAGGTTTCCTTTCTTGGAAGCAGCTGATTTTTAGAACAAGCCTACAAGCCTCATTCCCACAGCAATAACTGCCTTCATCAATACTGCAGAAACTACACCAGAAAACATTTATATATGTTATGTATAAACACAAACAACCTTCTTGGTAGTCAGTTTATCAGTTCTAGAAAGTAACTTCACCTCTGGGAGTGCCTTGCATCACGTTGTTGCAAGAGATGCGTAACACAGAATTACCCATTTCTTACATGTTTCTCAGGTAGAGGCTGAGCCTGGAGTGCTATGGAACAGGAAGAGTTCATTCATTCAGATTCATATATTTAAGATATTTCATTCTCAACTCAGGGAAGGTATTCCAACCTCGAGTACCCACTGCCAACTGAATTACAACTCTTTTGGAGAACACACTGAGAGTGTTTCAGCACACAAAGGTGGCCAGAAATATTTTCCAAGATATGCCTATTCATCAAAATTTACTAGATTCTGCAGAACACTTTTGATCTGTTAAGAGGTGGCAGACAACCCTACCACACTCTGCACTGGTAAAGGCTGCCTCTCTTCCCACCAACTCGACCTGCTCTGCTCTCAGCAGCACCTTTGCTAAATGGCAAGCAAAGCGCTGGTTAAGTTCGTGACCAAAGATTTTCTTCTCTTCAACAGATCTGTTTGACAGTATCAGGACTCATCTACAGCTCATCAAAAAGCTGACAAGAATCAAGGCTCTTAACCAGTGCTGCCCACTGCCCTTGATCCAGCCCATAACAGTAAATGCTGCAAGTGTGCCATACCCTTTGTCTGTAAACAACACGTTGCCCCTGTGAATTATGAAGAAATACAGAGCTGTTTTCTGGCCCTGCAGGTCTGGGCTCAGTTTGTTGGAACCAGTGTTCAAAACCAGAAATTTAAGTTGTATGAAATGCAGCCAAAACAAATGAATTCTCAAAGAATTTCCAAATATAACTCAGCAAAGCAAAGCAAAGCAGTTTTTATTTTCTTACTTAAGTGAAGCTTCTTTTCTAACTGTGCTCAGGAGCAACTTCTCGGCAAAATGGAATAGACACACTGTACCCTAAAGTCTGCCGAGAAGCAAACTGCAAACTTGCTCTGAAAACAAAACTGAAGAGCTGTACCTGGAGAGACTGAAGGGCAGAAGGCATACTACCCAAAACCATATTTCTACTTAGGTTCATAAATGCATCTTCTAGAAATTAGTACGTGAACTTGCTGGAGGGTAAAGCCTGCAGCACTGCTTTTTAAGCATTTCTTGGCCTCTCACTAGAGAAACAGATGTTAATAACAGTAATCATGAAGTCATGTTTTCAAACGTACTTGCAAATATTTTTAATTATACATTGGACAAAGGCAAGGACAGTTCAGCAGTTAGACAAAACAATTCCAAGTCCAAACCTACATACTGAAGGCACACTTGGGAGTTCTATCGATAGCATTTAGAGTCAAAATGCAACCCCCCAATATAAATAGATATGCAATAGCAGCAACTCGGTGGTGCCACAAAGTTCCCTACGAATTTTTTACATAAAAATTTTGCTTTAAGCACAAATTTCAAGTCTGTGCACATAACCAGTCCTCCTAATTAAAGAGCACAAAATACGTAACTGCTGAAAAGGGAACACTGTTCATTTATTTGTCGCCCTATTTTCAGGCTACAAATACCTATTTCTAATTTTTACCGGGAGTAACTATATTAATTTCCTATTAAGAACACGATGTAGCAAATGACTCAGTTCCTAACAAGTATACCACAACAGCATCACAGTAAAGACTCTACCCGCTATCTATCAAACTAAGACATTAATGACGGGCACCTATAGCTGCGTAGGAATATATTTATCGTGAGAGACGCTGACACTGAGCTGTAGGAAACGCACAAGTGCAGCAGAGCATCAGCCCACGGCTCTGCCCAGCCGTGTTCCTGCGGGACCGCGGCTGCCGCTGGTACCCGACGGCACGGGCAGGCACAAAAGATGGGGACAGAGTTACTGCCCTGAGGAGGAAGGTACACCGGGAAGACACTTTCTCTTTGAGGGAGAAAGAAAGGGAGAGAGCCGATAGGGCTGAATGAGCCAGAGAAAGGCCTCCTGCCCGGAGGGTGGAACGGCAGCCCCTCCGCTCAGCCCGCCCCGCCGGTACCTTCGCGAAGCCCCAGCGGGGACCCCGCGCTCCGGCGTGTTCGGCCCCTCGCCCGCAGACACGGCAGGAGGGGCCGCGGCTAGACCGGAGTTCCCGGCGAGGGTCCCGCCGACCCGGGGAGCGCCCACCCGGGCCCTGCCCGCCGCGCTTACCTGCAGCACCAGCGGCTCGGGGTTGAAGGCGAGGGTGATGAGGAGCTGCATGCGCTCCGAGTCCTTCAGGTTGCGCAGCAGGAAGCTGCCCGAGTCCTTGGTCTCGGCGTAGCGGCGCACCAGGCGGTCGAGCAGGCGCTGCGAGGGGCAGTGCACCAGGTCGGACCAGCCCTCCACGGCGCCGGGGGTGAGCAGCCGCACGTCGCCGTTCAGGCTGGCGAACTCGGTGGCGGGCAGTGCCTGCAGCAGGTCGCAGCGGCCCCTGCCGGTGGCGCGGCGGCAGATCTTGGTGTCGATGTCGGCGAGCTCCTGCGCCGAGCCCAGGCGCTTCAGCACGACGCGGCGGGAGCCCTCGCGGGGCTCCCCGTACCGCGCGAAGTACACGTTCTTCACGTTGAAGAAGTCCAGCAGGCGCAGGCGGCCCCAGCTCTCCAGCCGCAGCTGCCCGTTCAGGAACTTGCGGCACCAGCTGGTGCCCCAGCAGGCCGGGCACTTATTGAGCTGCAGGAAGCGCCGCTCCGACAGCTCGTTGCGCTGCAGCGAGGCCAGCAGCGAGTGCGTGTTCAGCACCAGCGCCGCCGCCAGGCTGCCCAGCACCGCCAGCTTCACGTAGCGGTACAGCCGCCCCAACTTCAGCGACACCAGCCGCAGCATCGTCCCGGGCCGCGCCGGGCCCCCCGCCCTCCGCCGCGCTCGCTGCCCGCCCCGGCCGCGCCGCGGCTCCGGCTCCAATAAACTCCCCGCCTCGCCGCCCGCCCGATAAAAGGCGGCCAAGTTACTGAGGGGCCGGCGGGGAGGGGGAGGGCAGGGGAGGGGGGGCGGTGCCTGCAGCGCGCGGGCCCGGCCGGACCCGCCCCCGGGGAGGGGCCCGGGCGCTGCTGCCGCCGCTCGCACTCGCAGAGCCCCCCCGGCCCCGCGGGGGCACCGGCCCCGCCCCCTCCCGCCGCCGGCCACGCCCTCTGGGGGCGCGGCCCCGCTCGAGCGCCGCCGGGCGCCGCCAGTTGGCTGCGCGTGACGCGCGCGGTCGCGTGCGGCCCCGCCCACTCCAGCCCCCCCATTCTGGGAGCTGGAGGGCGGAGCCGCCACGCGCGCGGGGAGGGGCGGGGCTGGGGGCCGGCACGCGCGAAGGGGGGCGGGAGGGGGCGCCCTTCCCGCCCCGTCAGCTCCGGCCCCGTCGGACCCTCGCGCCGCCCGGGGAGGGGGCGCGGGGTGGCTGCGCTGCCGCCATGTTGTGTCAGTGTGTCCCTGTGTCTGCCGGGTCCGGCCCCCGCCCCGTCGCCTGGGGCAGCAGCGCTCGCTGGCTGCCGCTGGGAACCGGCCGCCCGAGGCCGGTCCGGACCAGGGGCGCTGCCCGAGCAGTTCCCGTCGCCCCTCCAGTCCCCGGCGGCCGCCGCAGCCCTCACAGCGCTGCGGGCGCGCGCCGCCCGCCCTCACGGGTCCCGGCGGCGTCGCCGGATCCCAGTTTGGTTTGCTGCTACCACGGGACAGGTTTTCTCTTTTCCAGTGCTGGAAAGGGACAGTTCACGTGTCTCGTTTTATCGTGGGAACACTACACCTGAGCCTTCCAAATGAATTCATCCCATGCCCGCTCCGGAGGGAAGAACAGTCCAGTCACCGTGCTGAGGAATGTAGTGCGCTGTGCAGGCTGCCCCCGCAGGGTGCCTGCCAGTGCTGACCCTGTCACTGCCACAGGCTGAGAACCGTTCTAACACAGAATAGAGTAAGGGATTAAGAAGAAAAACAAAAAGGGTGAAAGTCTTAACCTCTTCCAACGCTGCTTTCCTTCCACGGAGACTGTGCTCTCACAAGTTAAAAGACAACCTTCGTGTTATCTGTTCAGTCCCAAAAGTACAGTAGGGATATTGTCCTTGGGGGAAGAAGTATAGCAGACTGCGACATTTCTAGTTATTTCATTGGCATGATACATAAATCTAAGTGCTTAGTCTCTAGAATATTGGAAACACATTTTTTTTATATTAGCATGTACTTATCTCCCTATATATGGTGTTTTGACATTTATATGTATTAAACTAGTGTAAACTATTTATCATACTGAGATTTTGTCCCTCAGACCATATCTGATTTAACATGCCTTGCTAAATGCTGCTGGTAGGGTCAAATCATCCCATCACCAAATTCGAGTCTACAAACCTCTGGTTTTATTAGAAAATAAGTGTATACATAACAAATACATATATATAGACTTCCATACCTTCCATACCTCCCCTTCATTTGGGGATGTACTGCTTGATGCCATATTTCAAATAATCATAATTGATCCTGGGAGATGAACTGATTTTTTTTTTTTCTGGATGTAAACTCCAAACTCACTAGCCAAACCTGTTTGGTCTTTACATGTTGGTAGTGGTTTTTTTCATCTAACAATATTTAGTGTGTAAGTTATTAAGTCACTAACAAATCCAAATATAAACAAATATACTGAATTAGTGTTTATTTTCTGCATTGCTTATTTCTCAAGACTTCTCCTTTGCTAATTTATAGGAAAACAGCATGATCCTTCTGAACGTGAACAGAATTTTTTAATCTTTACTAGATGAAAACAATTTTAAAGCACAAAGAAGCATTTAAATAGTTTAATACTCTCTTTCAACAACAGTGTAGTGCATTTGACATTGTAAATTCATAAACATATAATTTTACTGTTTATAAATGGATCAGAAAACTTGTTCTGAGTTACATACAAGTTGCAATTTCTGTTTTAACTGGTATTCATTGGAAACTTTGAGGGTTGTTTGTGAGGGATAAATGAAGGTTGAGGTGCCTTTTTATACAATGTGGCTGTAATTTGGTTTCACAGATTTACAAACTTTGGTTAAAAAAACAAAGGAAACTGGAAGGAAAATGCAACTGATTCCATTTGGAAGACCAAAATCTGTGGAAAAAAAAGTTGAGGGATAATTGGTAAGTAAAAGCCAGGGAGGAAAAGCAACTGAATAAAAAATGGTTAATTCTACAAGAATGACAGATATATCTTGTAGCTTTTAAAAAGCATGAGTTGTGAATAATCCATTTCAAGGTGCAGGGGAATGCAAAATATACTAGATGATGTGTTACAGTACATGCATTTCCTGTCTTTCCAGAGTTGCTACCTTCTGACTAAGCTTCAAAATAAACTACAGTAATTTTCCTGTGAAGACTTCATTATATATGACAGTGTAATTCATCAAAGATTCTATTGCCTGGGATGAAAACACAGCGCCTCAGAGGAGTGCCAGTGCACGACATCCCGATGTGCAGCAGGTTCGTTACAGAGGCTCCTGGGCAGTAGCACAGCACCAGGCTCTCAGTTTGCTGTGTGGTGTGAAGTGCCATTCCAACAATTACCTATTATTGCTGCCCTCCATCTAGGGATTTTTTACATCTCCCATAACAATGGTGTGTTGGAGTTATGCACAGACCTTTTATATGAGTGGACATAATGTATTCCCACTGTTTTCAGAGACATCAAGAAGCTTCATGATGATCACAGGCTCTACAGCTGCAGCGATGTCTTACACAACATTAAATTATCTAGTGTATTGATTTGAAGGAAGGCTTGAATAGATCCAGGCCTTTTCTCTCCATAATGAGAAAGCAAACAACCACCCAGAATTTAAACAGTTTAGAATGAAAAGATAATCCAGCAACTCCATTGAAAGGTCTGGCTTACTAGGGCACTTCACTCAGAACTCTTTTATTTCAAACTACAGAGTAAGCAGCTGTTCAAAATGACAGCTATCTCAAAGTACTTGCAGATACTGCAAAATAGTCTGGAGTATCTTTTCTTTTCTTTTTTTTTTACTGTCTAGACACTCATTCCCACATTCAGTCACTGACTCACCTTGTCACCTTCAAAATAGGGATCTTTGTCACTTTAACCAGGCAGGTCTAAAAGATGTGCTGTGAAGAATAATTTTAAGTTCTGCACCTCTATAATACAGAGTTTAAATATTTATGTTCACATGCATCAGACTGACTGCACATACATAGTTCAGAAGTCTGTGTCCCAATGGCTGCAGTGGGCATGCCTGAGATTTCTGAATATATTGGCTTTTTATGTTTGGGGGGTATCCACAGGATGGGACAAACATTCAATATCCTCTGACTTCTTTCAAATTTGATCTTTTGGCAGCAAGGAGAACGTATCTGAAGAAACATGAATATATGGCTGGGCTGTGTAAATGATCTATCCGGCCAACCATCCATCCACTCATCTTAAGAGACCAAGAGGGAGAGGGACACTGCAGTTGTTTGAGGGCATATAATACAACCTCTGTTCTGTGCTCTGCCTTCTGCAGACTTAAAACCTATTTTGCTCTGTTGTACTGCTTACTGATGGCAAAATGAAATTAGCATGGTTCTGGAAAAATAACACCTAAAATGTGGGTTGGGTTAATACGTCATGTTTGAAGCAGGAGGGAGTGTCCTTTAACCAATAAAAAACTGCAGTAAATTGGTGTTCTAATTGTCTATGTACGATATAATTCCTGTTTAGAGTGCAAGCAAAAATGGTAAAAAACCAACAAGATTCCCTTTTTTATAAATAATCATAAAATTTTTAATTGGGTTGAATTTCATGCACGTAACATGCTGTATGTGCTACAGCATAACACAGAAATACTGGCTCTGTAGAATTTTTGCCTTTAGTAATCTGGCATTTTTCCTCAATTTCTCCTTCCTTTTAATTGCTGCCTGGGTATTACAGCCTTTGAACAGCTGAACAGCACTACAGATTATTTTGCTGAATCAACGTCCTAGAAAATATGCTTTATCATCATGATACGGACATTTGCTGATTATTGCACTGAACTTAAATATTAAAAGCTGCAGAAGTATTTTCAAGTTCTCCTTTCTCTTTCCTCACATCTGCAAGTATAGATTAAGGATGGTCATTATTTTTGTCCTTTAAAGTCAACAACTCTTTTTATCCTGATTTCATGCAGTATGTTGGTGTAAGAATAAGGTGACAGTGCCTATGTCCTTGTGTGAAGTCTAATTAATTTGTTTAATTAATTTGTTTCTGATGGAAATATTGAGATCTCTCGATGAAAACAATAATTTGTTTCCATCTTTGAGCAATAGTTTTACCATAAACACATAGTATCTTTTTCTTCAGTGCAGAATTTTTCTACTTTTATGTGTAGCTTGATTTTGTTCAATTAGTTGTGTGTAAGTATAATATAGCATCTGACATCTCTTTATTTAAATGTATCATTGCTTAATGTGGATTTTCAGGTTTGTCTACTGGGAGGGTTTAGGTTGTTGGGTTTTTTTTCCTTTCTTCCTATTTACCATGCAGTGATCAGTTTGCAAGTTTCATATTATACTAATCCGAATTTTCATGACATGGAAATTGTGGGCCCCTCAAAGTTATTCTTCTTTTTGTATTATTTTATATAAGTATGAATCTGATAAGACTCCACCAAATATATCATTGTTTGGAAATTGGCTTGGACTTTTATTGAGTTGTCCTGTGTCTGATGTTACTGATTCAAATGATAATTTGCAAGTAATTATTTAGATTGGAAGAAAGGAACTGAAAACCAACTCTGTAATTTACTTCATCGCGCCCCTTCAGTGCTGACTGTCCATCTGTTGATGGAGTTAGTTTACTGTAAGCAGTGCCAATCTGTAATATATGAAACCACCTGAATGCCATTGGCAACTTTTGCATTCTTGTTTACTAAAGCTGCTGTTATTATAAATGAATCTGAAAGTGACTGTGGGAACGCATTGCTATGGTAACTGTGATCCACAACAGCAGCTGCTTGCTTTTCATTGCTGTTGCATATATACATTAAAGCTGACAATGCCTCTTCATTCAATTTTAACATGTGTAACCTGAAAAAAAGACATCAGCATTCCAAAAGCTACACATCTTATGTCAAATGAAGCCAATCTATGAGTTAGGTTTATTTAGTCTTTTGGTTTCCGTCTTAGAGTTGTTGAAAACTATCTAAAACCTTAGCTTTAATATGATTTTGTGCCATGAGAAGGGGTAAAACAACAAAGGTTCTTCGATACTGTTTTGTCAAATTCAAAACATTAGAATATTTTCCACTAATTCAGTTCCAGAAAATGTCTTTGTTATCAATATTTATCAGTTTTTATAGTAATTATATTCAATAGTTATGAAGACATTTTCCTCCCTTGCCAGCCTTTCCAGGAGCAATCTGTAACTGGGGGTTCTGTTCCAGTTTTTAATGTCCCATATTCTAAGAACGAAAATCTGGTAGTTGTCCTCCAGTTCTACACTGTATTCTATTTTACATTTCAGAGATGTCTTTAGCTCTAAGCTATGCTGTTCTGCTGTGCCATGGAGATACTTCGTAAAAAATGTGTTTCTTGGGCCAGCGAGCAGAGGAAATACAAAGTGTGTCCCTCATGTCAGTAAGAGTAAAATAATCACATTAATCGTCTAAAAAATCTTATCAGAGAAGTGTTTGATGTTATCCCTCCTTCAAAGATGAGGAAAATAGAACACAGAGAGATTAAAAGTCAGATTGAAAACTCTATTATTACTTGTAGAAGTAGAGTTTTGCTTGTCATAGAAAAGGGTCAAAAGAATTAAAATCTTGCCTTACGGTTTGCCATGCTGGTCCTGTTATCAAAAAACCAAACAAACGATACGCTAGGAGTGGAAAAGACTCAGAAAAGAGCAGAAGGGTGATCAAAAATATAACTTCCTTACTAGGAGCCATTAAGTAAAATAGGATTGTTCAGTTTGAGAAAAAGATATTATGGAGGGATTAAACCCCCTACAAATTAAGGTGGTAGGATCCTCTTTCAGAGCAACGAGAGCTGCAATGGGTAATTGAGCTGTGGAACTCCTTGTGAAAGGGCACTGCAAATGAGCAGAGTTTCCATTGGTTCTAAGGAGCACTGGGCAGGTTCACAACAGAGAAGCACATTGGGACTGAGGACACAGAAAGTGTATCTGAGTTTGAAATTCCCAGAGCTGAAAAGGATTGCTCAGGGCCAAAAGGTCTCAATCAGTATTAGGTGAAAGTATGTGTGCATCCTATTCCTACTGCTTCCTAGGCATCCTTTCCATGGATACATTTAATGACAGGGTATTGGTCTACTTGGATATTTAGTTTGGGCCAGTAGGCTTGTCCTTCAGTGTCCATACCCCGTAAACAGCATCTCCTTTCAAAGTATAAAACAACTATAAGGTATTTAGTCTTACTATATTTGGTTTTCACACATGAAACAAATGCAAATATTTGAACATTGTTGGCAGATCAACTGTTTGACAGTAGGTCCATTATTATTCTGTTTATAAAACGTTGCATCTTCAAACGCTTCAACTTCAGTGTAAACTGAAGGGCTTAAACACTTTCTTTCACGTCCATTCATTGACATATTTTTTAAAACCTAATTGAAAGTGTGCTGCCACTGGGATGAAACTTTTAAAGGATGCAGAAGTTCTCTTAACTGCATTTTGATAACTTTCAAGAGTAGGAAGCATAATGTGAAATTACTGAACTTATTAAAATTAGGTAATACTGGAAGAAACAAACATTTGGTGACTCTAAAAGTCCTTACCACAGTAATAAGATGCAGAATTGGCTTCCACAAAAGACATTACATTTTTAATATGATTTCTTTTCTATTCCTTTATGTATACCACTTATGGTGCATTCATACCACCCCTGCAGCACACACACCCCATATCCCTGCTAGCAAAACCTTGCCACATAAACCCAATATAGAAATCTTCGAGGAAACTAAATATTTTGACTATGCTATACTTGCCAAACAATCTTAAAGCTTCACCTGGCAGATAAATAACTAATTAAAAGAGAAATTAAATAAATTTTACTGTCATTCAAAGTATGTGCTAGAACCATTTATGACAGCTAATGAAATAGTAGTAATGAGAAATATAAAACTAAATTTTAAACTACAGTAACAGGAATTAAGTTTTTGCAAGGAGAGTAAAATGCGAAGAATAACAACAGAACATACTGTTTGGCAATAAATGTGTTTAAAAATTAAGATTTGATATAGAAAAAATAGGACACATGTAGGAATTGGTAGATAAGTTCAAGCCTTATCATAGGCCTGCCAATATAACTGTGTCTTTAAGTAGAGGTTCTGTAATACACTGCAAACTATTGTAAATAATTATAGTCAAGGGACTGCATGAATAATTATAATCAAAGGACCTCGCCATTTTAAGAATATTTGCTTAGGAAGGGAAGTTCTGAAATTGGCATCTAATTAGAAAATGCTGCAGTCAAGATTAGATATTCAGAGTAAAGGATTAACCATTGGAAGTGTTACCATGATCCACTAGTAGCCTACATGCCCTTCACTAACAAAGGATACCTTTTTCTGTGGGGACTCTTCCCACCTTGTTTTCTCTGCTTAGATGACAACTGAAGTCGTGGACACCTCAGCTGTCAGAACTGCCCCAGTGCTCTGGACACACCAGTATGAATCCCTTACAGGTTCCAGTGTAAATGATAAATGAACCACTCACTTTAAACACAATTATATCTGGTAAGTGAGAGCATCAAGGAAGTATGGGTTAAAGCAACAAACAGTAGAGGGTTTTTTAAAAGGCTCTCTGAGTCTCTGAGAACAGGACTACTAAAGGGAATTGAGGTATTTTTCTTCTGCTTTAACACTAAGTGTGGGATAAAGCTTTGATTTCTGTGGAATGGAGGAAATCCACAAAAGGCAAAATGAGGCTTTTACATCTTACAATAGTGGATAAAACCAAACTACTTTCATTACTCTTTTATGAAAGAGTACACATAGAGACACAACCTGGAGAATAATAAACCACACCAGGATACAGTGATTTAAAAAAAATTGTAAGGGCCATGCTTTCAAAGAAAAGTCTGACCACATAAGAATTTAGCCCACCTCTTTCCCAAAAAATACAATTCAAAGAAGAATGTAATCTTTTTCTTAACTATTAAATATGTTATTTAGTCCAGAATCAGAACTATTACTATACAGGAGCTATGAAAAGTTCCACATTGTCCAGTGAGATGGATTAGTTTAGCCTAGGGACAAATGTCTCCAAAGTATTTGTCTAACAAAATAGAAACTTATCACTGGCAAGGAAATAATTCTCTAGAACAATTTTACTTTGTCTTATACAGGCAGATTTTTCTTTTTTCTTAGTCAAGCAACCACTGGGGATTTTTAAAAATTCAATAGAACAACCAAAATGTGTTGGAAGCAGAATTCTATTTCAATATTGCATGTTGTTTTACAAGTTCAGAAAAAAGTTTTGCTGAGAGGTGGAATATCCTGTGTCAGTCAGCACCTACAAAGTGTAGCCAATGACTGTTGGTTCACAGCTGACACCATGTCTGAGGAGGAAGGCACAGTTTGTTCCCATCTACCTGTAAAACCCCGCAGAGCCACTCCACTGCTGTCCCAAGGTCTTAATAACAAGTTGGTAATGAGTCTAGAAGGGCAGGACTGGGGCCACTTGAAAGTAGCTGAAAGCACCTCATGCTGGACGTGCTTTCATCAGGGAAAAGGACTAGGTGATCTGACTTCCTTTGAAACCCAAAATAATCTGCAATTCTGTGGGGTTTTTTCCAATTCACAATTGCAGAATAAACTGCTGTTTGATTAAGCAGTGGATTTAGCTTAATGAAAGGGTAACTGTCTGAAATTTAACTGTATGCAGTAAGACCCCAAGCTGTATGATTCAGTACTCCTTTCTGGTCTAGGAAACTACGAAGCTCAGGAAAATGCAACCCATCTTTTAATATTACAATAGTAGATATACCAGAAGTAGAAAAATGGATTCAATATATACAGTCATCTGCTCAACACTCTACTGAGGCTTTGTTGAGAAATAAATAACAAATTGCTGTCAAGTTGGCGTAACTTAAAAGCCAGTTCTAGCTAGTTTTTGCTTCAGTCAACAGTTTCACACATGGAAAACCATACAGTGCTTATTCTGCTTTGCAGATGGACATGATAACAAGGCCAAATGTTTGCAGACCTCCTAATAAGGATGACTAGTGTAAGGAGTGTCATGGTTAATCATGCCTCAGACCTTCAGGAAAGTTGATTATTTCCACACAACTGGATGTAGGTAGATCACAGCCACAGCAAATTCAGCTGAAAGGTTGGTGTTTACTGGCTACTCTGTATTAGGAGACAGTGTGCTTTTGGTCTGAAGTTTGACCTAAAGATCACAATCTGGAAATACATGATTTCTAGCAAGTAACCATGAAAATGAGTAGAGCTGGGTTTTTATTTAGCAATCCAAAGAAGCTTACTTTTAGGTATCTGAGGTCATAGGATTGAGCAGCAGTATTACAGAGTGCTGTCTGTAATACTGGCATGTCTTTCAAGTTCACAAATAATTCACATTTCAGAGCAAGTTTTGCAGCAGTCCATACTAATCACTGATACATCTCATATGAGGGACAGAAGAAAAAAGGAAATGGCCTCACCAAGCCAAAATATCAATAGATTCACCCTCTGATTCTGAAAACTCCTACAGAGACAAGGTCAGTTAAATTACATACTTTCTGTACTTTACTCCAGCTGACAATCTGCTGGTTATAATGCAAGAACACAAGGGCTCAAATAGATTTTCCTGCCATGCTGTACCATCTGGCACAGAGCAGTCTCACAAATGCTGCTTCCCCGCTCTGCTTCTGCAGATCTAGTGACGGGATAATTGTAAGCCCTGGCAGTTTTCAGCAGCAAAGTCAGCTTAATGCAATCTATCTGTAGGTATCAAAGTCACTTGCCAGATGCAAATGTTTCATGGTCCAAAGTTAAAGATGTAACTATATTTCCAGGCAGAAAATAAATCTCCAACATTGGAAGCACCTTTGAAACTGTAGCAGGATTAAAACAAAAAGTAGGGATTATATCTGGGACTGGTTGGTAAATTGATGCTTAATGGAATAATGCATTAGGTAGCAAATGAGTTATTTCACTGTTATGGGCCCAGATTGTGATCTTATTTCCTCAGATGCAAGAGAGATGAGAATCTGCTTTTAATAAGTGAAGCAGTAACAGAATGAACCATCCTGCAGTCTCATGCTGAAGTGTTCCCCAGCAGCACTGTCAGTACATCTCAGTGCTGAGGCAGGAATGCGTGTCTGTCTAACTTGGATTTCATAGCATTCAGAATGATGCTACAGTGTGTGGTAATGCTGGGATGCTGCACAGATGGGCACTGTCATAAAATTCCTCTTTCATTTGTGATTCAACTCAGAATCCAACCTTAGGTCTTCAGCAGGGACAGGAGAGAAAACCAACTCACAGCAACAGGTTTTTTTCTTTCAATGAAATTTTTAAAATATCTGCTTGATGCTGCTGTTGCTGATGAAATCTTAGTTCCTAAATATTAATGTTACAAGGAAAAAAAGACCTGCATAGTTTACAGTAAAAGCATCATGTATTCTGATATGCTGAATAGCTAGATCTGCTGTTCTAAAAGATACCTTTTAATACAAAGATCTCATCCTATTTTTTCCATACTTATCTATGTATGGCACTAACTGGTGTTGATTTCATCTTCCTCAGGACAAAATTCAGTGTTCAAGTGAACAGAAGGCGCTCCTTCAACCATTTCTGATATAATATTGTTTACTGGAGCCAGTATACACCTCAGACTGTGGAGGTACGCAAAGAAATTGGGTACACTTGCATTTAACCACCATAATTTTGTACTCCTACAGGTAAGATTCCAGCTTTTTGTGGTTCTGCAGTTTTAGGAATGCCATTTTCCCATGGAAATCTCTGTTCACTGTGGTAACTTAAAATTGGAGGCCCATGAGCTACAGTCCATAGGGTACATAATGTAAAGCACAATTTAGTGCTTAAACACAGACACATTAGTTTTCTGTAAATGGGACCAAAACACAGAGCAATTGAAAGAAAAGATGTGTCTTCTGTAGAGTTATTGGCAGCATTTCTTCAATGGCATATCCAAATAGAGGGTTGGGCATGGTAGCATCAAAATATTAAGCCCCTACATAGCTGGATGTGTTCCTTTAGGAAAATGCTGAATTACTTGGCAATTCTTCAGTAACAATACTGAACACTTGTATAGTAACTGCTCAGAAATCCAAAAATTGTTCATAAACATGAGTAAATTGTATCTCACAAGTCATAAATTCCCTATGGGAAGTATGTGGCAAAGTCAGGCAAGGAATTCACATGTCCCATCTCCCAGAACTGGGCTTTAGAAGAACTAGACTTCATAAATTCTACATTTTTTTATAAGAAATTTTCACTCTGAGTGATCGACTGCTGAAAAAGAAAGCATCAGAGCCCCCAAGAGGTAACAAAAAGCCCCAGTTTTTGAGAAGTGGTGTCCTAACACCTTAGTGCTTTGGGACAGTATTTTCTCTCAGTTTACAGGATCCATCTATTTGGATAATGCTGCCTTCTTCCAGTGCCAGCTCAACACTGGTCTCAGTATTGAGGCTCAGAGTTTTTCCTCAACTCTACATATTGACTGAATTTGCCTGTCCTTCCTTGTTTTCCTACAAGACAAAATGACTGTCCCAGAAGAAATAGTTTCTGCCTCTTCATGAGAGAGGGATGGGGCCAATTCCAGTTTCCTTGTAGATATACTACCATCTGCAACAGTTGTTCAATGCCTTAAGAGCAAGATGAAAAAATACGTGGTGACTTGTTCAAAAGTAATTTCATTTTAGAAGCCCTTTTACATTTTACTTCAAGATTTCTTAATCACTGGCTGTTTTTTTTGTTGATTTTGTTTAGTTGGGTTTTTGTAAGAAAACCATATCATATGAAAAGGAGTGGGGGGGAAAATCCTATTTATAACCCCCAAAATATTTACTATTATTTAAGAAATAAATATATTTTTCCCCATTAATAAAACGATATTGACTTCTATTTGCTTTGCAACAGAAGCTCAAAGGAGTAACTTTTGCTTACAGATATGAATGCTGGAAACAAAATCCATTATTTACAGTACTTTTGAAAATGTTATCTCACTTACAGGAAGATGTTTGGACTATTTAAAGTAATTTTACCGCTTTCTTAGGACAAAGCACATACTCTATTTTACCATATTAGCTAGTAATAATAAAAAAAAAAAAACCTAAATTCATATCTAAAAATATCAAATGGGATTTATTTTTATAATGAATCCAGGTAGAATGACAGAACACAAGAAACAAGTAGTGAATTGCTTGTTTTTATGGCAATATCACCTTTATGAATTGCAAAACAAATGTGTCTGCATTAGATTTAGATTGCACAGAAAGAAAAAGCCAAGCTGAAACAGAACAATAATTTATGGCTGAGCAGATGGCAACTCAGGATAACTCTGGATTTGATTCCAGAGCAAAAATTCTGTTTAAAATACATTGTTAATCTGGCTGTTTTATGGCCCCCTCCCATTCATTGCAAATGAGTGATAAATTTGAGGATTGTCCCAAGGGGTTCTTGCAATATCAAAAATTGTATTATTTCCCCTTAAAAAATTATAATTTTAATATAAATTCTAATAATGTTAAGGAAGGACATGTAAATTTGATAATTCCCATTTGGAATGCAAATATTCCTCTATTTGCCTACTATGACTGCAATTCAGTTTAAGATCACATTTTAGCCTACCTTTTAAAATGCTATATATCTTTTGAAATATCACGTGGAAAATTACGTGACCCACTTTAAAAAAAAAACAAACAGTGTAGTAAAAGGTATTTCTCAGCTAACCATATTTCATTTTGGGGATATGCTAAATGACATATTAGCCAGTAACTTTAAATAATATATTAAAACATTTTTGCTGACTTTTTTCCTAAAAATTCTAGCTCTTATGTTAGATGTGAATTATTAAATTTCACAGTACCAAATTCTATGAGGGATTTTGGAGGAGATTTTTAAATCCGAATTTTCATTGGGAAAATGCAACCCATTGTATTATCAGAATACTAACATACTCTCACTTTCTTCTACTATTTTAAGACATGAAAAATACCTATCGTTATAAAATATTACTATATCTGCATTCCAAGTGTTATCATTAATATTATATTTTGAGATTCATAATTCCTAGATAGAGGAGCAACTTGCAAAGCCTGATAATGGTATTTGCAATTTTACTTCCTTTAAAACCCCTAAAACTATGTCAGTATGCAAGATGTAAATGGAACTCAAGGAATTACTTTCTTCAGAGCCAATATCTGACTTTTTGCTCACCCACAGTGTGTCTTTCATCGAAAGGCCATATTCAAAACCAGACAACAGATTAACAAAATAGTCTGTGCTCTGCTGGAAGAGTCTTCCAGAGTCACAAAGAGAACCTTTAAGCCTGCACAGGAATGTGGTAAACATGTTTTATGATGTAATACACCCCATTTAACACCCCAAAAATACCCTGGGGGTTTTTTCCATGGGGAATATTGTGAAATATATTAAGAACTACATGCAAATACTATTTCTCTATACATTTAGAAGATGGGAAGAATAGGAAAGCAACAACAAGTGGAGTGCTAAATCTTTGTGACTGTTCTGTCTCTACATCCAGGAAAAGCCAACTGGTCAGGAAGTTCTGACTTTTCCACTTTTCCAAGGCCAGTTCAATTCATTCCTCTTTGGAGTGACAGAATATGTGGATGCACAAAAGTTGTGGGATTTGCTGCTACTAAAACAAACCAAAAAGGGCTGCTGTGAGACAGTGATCTAATATGCCCTTATTTATGGCTCTTCTCAGTGTAGAGAATCTTATTTCTGTTTGGTGAGGACCTATCCTGCTGTCCTCTTGTAGGGTGTGCTCTGCAGGTAGAGTGTTGCCAGGTTTAGACTGTCAGACATGGAGCAGAGAACATTCCTCGAAGAAGAATTCAAGCTGTGCTCCNCTGCCAATATAACTGTGTCTTTAAGTAGAGGTTCTGTAATACACTGCAAACTATTGTAAATAATTATAGTCAAGGGACTGCATGAATAATTATAATCAAAGGACCTCGCCATTTTAAGAATATTTGCTTAGGAAGGGAAGTTCTGAAATTGGCATCTAATTAGAAAATGCTGCAGTCAAGATTAGATATTCAGAGTAAAGGATTAACCATTGGAAGTGTTACCATGATCCACTAGTAGCCTACATGCCCTTCACTAACAAAGGATACCTTTTTCTGTGGGGACTCTTCCCACCTTGTTTTCTCTGCTTAGATGACAACTGAAGTCGCAGACACCTCAGCTGTCAGAACTGCCCCAGTGCTCTGGACACACCAGTATGAATCCCTTACAGGTTCCAGTGTAAATGATAAATGAACCACTCACTTTAAACACAATTATATCTGGTAAGTGAGAGCATCAAGGAAGTATGGGTTAAAGCAACAAACAGTAGAGGGTTTTTTAAAAGGCTCTCTGAGTCTCTGAGAACAGGACTACTAAAGGGAATTGAGGTATTTTTCTTCTGCTTTAACACTAAGTGTGGGATAAAGCTTTGATTTCTGTGGAATGGAGGAAATCCACAAAAGGCAAAATGAGGCTTTTACATCTTACAATAGTGGATAAAACCAAACTACTTTCATTACTCTTTTATGAAAGAGTACACATAGAGACACAACCTGGAGAATAATAAACCACACCAGGATACAGTGATTTAAAAAAAATTGTAAGGGCCATGCTTTCAAAGAAAAGTCTGACCACATAAGAATTTAGCCCACCTCTTTCCCAAAAAATACAATTCAAAGAAGAATGTAATCTTTTTCTTAACTATTAAATATGTTATTTAGTCCAGAATCAGAACTATTACTATACAGGAGCTATGAAAAGTTCCACATTGTCCAGTGAGATGGATTAGTTTAGCCTAGGGACAAATGTCTCCAAAGTATTTGTCTAACAAAATAGAAACTTATCACTGGCAAGGAAATAATTCTCTAGAACAATTTTACTTTGTCTTATACAGGCAGATTTTTCTTTTTTCTTAGTCAAGCAACCACTGGGGATTTTTAAAAATTCAATAGAACAACCAAAATGTGTTGGAAGCAGAATTCTATTTCAATATTGCATGTTGTTTTACAAGTTCAGAAAAAAGTTTTGCTGAGAGGTGGAATATCCTGTGTCAGTCAGCACCTACAAAGTGTAGCCAATGACTGTTGGTTCACAGCTGACACCATGTCTGAGGAGGAAGGCACAGTTTGTTCCCATCTACCTGTAAAACCCCGCAGAGCCACTCCACTGCTGTCCCAAGGTCTTAATAACAAGTTGGTAATGAGTCTAGAAGGGCAGGACTGGGGCCACTTGAAAGTAGCTGAAAGCACCTCATGCTGGACGTGCTTTCATCAGGGAAAAGGACTAGGTGATCTGACTTCCTTTGAAACCCAAAATAATCTGCAATTCTGTGGGGTTTTTTCCAATTCACAATTGCAGAATAAACTGCTGTTTGATTAAGCAGTGGATTTAGCTTAATGAAAGGGTAACTGTCTGAAATTCAACTGTATGCAGTAAGACCCCAAGCTGTATGATTCAGTACTCCTTTCTGGTCTAGGAAACTACGAAGCTCAGGAAAATGCAACCCATCTTTTAATATTACAATAGTAGATATACCAGAAGTAGAAAAATGGATTCAATATATACAGTCATCTGCTCAACACTCTACTGAGGCTTTGTTGAGAAATAAATAACAAATTGCTGTCAAGTTGGCGTAACTTAAAAGCCAGTTCTAGCTAGTTTTTGCTTCAGTCAACAGTTTCACACATGGAAAACCATACAGTGCTTATTCTGCTTTGCAGATGGACATGATAACAAGGCCAAATGTTTGCAGACCTCCTAATAAGGATGACTAGTGTAAGGAGTGTCATGGTTAATCATGCCTCAGACCTTCAGGAAAGTTGATTATTTCCACACAACTGGATGTAGGTAGATCACAGCCACAGCAAATTCAGCTGAAAGGTTGGTGTTTACTGGCTACTCTGTATTAGGAGACAGTGTGCTTTTGGTCTGAAGTTTGACCTAAAGATCACAATCTGGAAATACATGATTTCTAGCAAGTAACCATGAAAATGAGTAGAGCTGGGTTTTTATTTAGCAATCCAAAGAAGCTTACTTTTAGGTATCTGAGGTCATAGGATTGAGCAGCAGTATTACAGAGTGCTGTCTGTAATACTGGCATGTCTTTCAAGTTCACAAATAATTCACATTTCAGAGCAAGTTTTGCAGCAGTCCATACTAATCACTGATACATCTCATATGAGGGACAGAAGAAAAAAGGAAATGGCCTCACCAAGCCAAAATATCAATAGATTCACCCTCTGATTCTGAAAACTCCTACAGAGACAAGGTCAGTTAAATTACATACTTTCTGTACTTTACTCCAGCTGACAATCTGCTGGTTATAATGCAAGAACACAAGGGCTCAAATAGATTTTCCTGCCATGCTGTACCATCTGGCACAGAGCAGTCTCACAAATGCTGCTTCCCCGCTCTGCTTCTGCAGATCTAGTGACGGGATAATTGTAAGCCCTGGCAGTTTTCAGCAGCAAAGTCAGCTTAATGCAATCTATCTGTAGGTATCAAAGTCACTTGCCAGATGCAAATGTTTCATGGTCCAAAGTTAAAGATGTAACTATATTTCCAGGCAGAAAATAAATCTCCAACATTGGAAGCACCTTTGAAACTGTAGCAGGATTAAAACAAAAAGTAGGGATTATATCTGGGACTGGTTGGTAAATTGATGCTTAATGGAATAATGCATTAGGTAGCAAATGAGTTATTTCACTGTTATGGGCCCAGATTGTGATCTTATTTCCTCAGATGCAAGAGAGATGAGAATCTGCTTTTAATAAGTGAAGCAGTAACAGAATGAACCATCCTGCAGTCTCATGCTGAAGTGTTCCCCAGCAGCACTGTCAGTACATCTCAGTGCTGAGGCAGGAATGCGTGTCTGTCTAACTTGGATTTCATAGCATTCAGAATGATGCTACAGTGTGTGGTAATGCTGGGATGCTGCACAGATGGGCACTGTCATAAAATTCCTCTTTCATTTGTGATTCAACTCAGAATCCAACCTTAGGTCTTCAGCAGGGACAGGAGAGAAAACCAACTCACAGCAACAGGTTTTTTTCTTTCAATGAAATTTTTAAAATATCTGCTTGATGCTGCTGTTGCTGATGAAATCTTAGTTCCTAAATATTAATGTTACAAGGAAAAAAAGACCTGCATAGTTTACAGTAAAAGCATCATGTATTCTGATATGCTGAATAGCTAGATCTGCTGTTCTAAAAGATACCTTTTAATACAAAGATCTCATCCTATTTTTTCCATACTTATCTATGTATGGCACTAACTGGTGTTGATTTCATCTTCCTCAGGACAAAATTCAGTGTTCAAGTGAACAGAAGGCGCTCCTTCAACCATTTCTGATATAATATTGTTTACTGGAGCCAGTATACACCTCAGACTGTGGAGGTACGCAAAGAAATTGGGTACACTTGCATTTAACCACCATAATTTTGTACTCCTACAGGTAAGATTCCAGCTTTTTGTGGTTCTGCAGTTTTAGGAATGCCATTTTCCCATGGAAATCTCTGTTCACTGTGGTAACTTAAAATTGGAGGCCCATGAGCTACAGTCCATAGGGTACATAATGTAAAGCACAATTTAGTGCTTAAACACAGACACATTAGTTTTCTGTAAATGGGACCAAAACACAGAGCAATTGAAAGAAAAGATGTGTCTTCTGTAGAGTTATTGGCAGCATTTCTTCAATGGCATATCCAAATAGAGGGTTGGGCATGGTAGCATCAAAATATTAAGCCCCTACATAGCTGGATGTGTTCCTTTAGGAAAATGCTGAATTACTTGGCAATTCTTCAGTAACAATACTGAACACTTGTATAGTAACTGCTCAGAAATCCAAAAATTGTTCATAAACATGAGTAAATTGTATCTCACAAGTCATAAATTCCCTATGGGAAGTATGTGGCAAAGTCAGGCAAGGAATTCACATGTCCCATCTCCCAGAACTGGGCTTTAGAAGAACTAGACTTCATAAATTCTACATTTTTTTATAAGAAATTTTCACTCTGAGTGATCGACTGCTGAAAAAGAAAGCATCAGAGCCCCCAAGAGGTAACAAAAAGCCCCAGTTTTTGAGAAGTGGTGTCCTAACACCTTAGTGCTTTGGGACAGTATTTTCTCTCAGTTTACAGGATCCATCTATTTGGATAATGCTGCCTTCTTCCAGTGCCAGCTCAACACTGGTCTCAGTATTGAGGCTCAGAGTTTTTCCTCAACTCTACATATTGACTGAATTTGCCTGTCCTTCCTTGTTTTCCTACAAGACAAAATGACTGTCCCAGAAGAAATAGTTTCTGCCTCTTCATGAGAGAGGGATGGGGCCAATTCCAGTTTCCTTGTAGATATACTACCATCTGCAACAGTTGTTCAATGCCTTAAGAGCAAGATGAAAAAATACGTGGTGACTTGTTCAAAAGTAATTTCATTTTAGAAGCCCTTTTACATTTTACTTCAAGATTTCTTGATCACTGGCTGGTTTTTTTGTTGATTTTGTTTAGTTGGGTTTTTGTAAGAAAACCATATCATATGAAAAGGAGTGGGGGGGAAAATCCTATTTATAACCCCCAAAATATTTACTATTATTTAAGAAATAAATATATTTTTCCCCATTAATAAAACGATATTGACTTCTATTTGCTTTGCAACAGAAGCTCAAAGGAGTAACTTTTGCTTACAGATATGAATGCTGGAAACAAAATCCATTATTTACAGTACTTTTGAAAATGTTATCTCACTTACAGGAAGATGTTTGGACTATTTAAAGTAATTTTACCGCTTTCTTAGGACAAAGCACATACTCTATTTTACCATATTAGCTAGTAATAATAAAAAAAAAAAAACCTAAATTCATATCTAAAAATATCAAATGGGATTTATTTTTATAATGAATCCAGGTAGAATGACAGAACACAAGAAACAAGTAGTGAATTGCTTGTTTTTATGGCAATATCACCTTTATGAATTGCAAAACAAATGTGTCTGCATTAGATTTAGATTGCACAGAAAGAAAAAGCCAAGCTGAAACAGAACAATAATTTATGGCTGAGCAGATGGCAACTCAGGATAACTCTGGATTTGATTCCAGAGCAAAAATTCTGTTTAAAATACATTGTTAATCTGGCTGTTTTATGGCCCCCTCCCATTCATTGCAAATGAGTGATAAATTTGAGGATTGTCCCAAGGGGTTCTTGCAATATCAAAAATTGTATTATTTCCCCTTAAAAAATTATAATTTTAATATAAATTCTAATAATGTTAAGGAAGGACATGTAAATTTGATAATTCCCATTTGGAATGCAAATATTCCTCTATTTGCCTACTATGACTGCAATTCAGTTTAAGATCACATTTTAGCCTACCTTTTAAAATGCTATATATCTTTTGAAATATCACGTGGAAAATTACGTGACCCACTTTAAAAAAAAAACAAACAGTGTAGTAAAAGGTATTTCTCAGCTAACCATATTTCATTTTGGGGATATGCTAAATGACATATTAGCCAGTAACTTTAAATAATATATTAAAACATTTTTGCTGACTTTTTTCCTAAAAATTCTAGCTCTTATGTTAGATGTGAATTATTAAATTTCACAGTACCAAATTCTATGAGGGATTTAGGAGGAGATTTTTAAATCTGAATTTTCATTGGGAAAATGCAACCCATTGTATTATCAGAATACTAACATACTCTCACTTTCTTCTACTATTTTAAGACATGAAAAATACCTATCGTTATAAAATATTACTATATCTGCATTCCAAGTGTTATCATTAATATTATATTTTGAGATTCATAATTCCTAGATAGAGGAGCAACTTGCAAAGCCTGATAATGGTATTTGCAATTTTACTTCCTTTAAAACCCCTAAAACTATGTCAGTATGCAAGATGTAAATGGAACTCAAGGAATTACTTTCTTCAGAGCCAATATCTGACTTTTTGCTCACCCACAGTGTGTCTTTCATCGAAAGGCCATATTCAAAACCAGACAACAGATTAACAAAATAGTCTGTGCTCTGCTGGAAGAGTCTTCCAGAGTCACAAAGAGAACCTTTAAGCCTGCACAGGAATGTGGTAAACATGTTTTATGATGTAATACACCCCATTTAACACCCCAAAAATACCCTGGGTTTTTTTTCCGTGGGGAATATCGTGAAATATATTAAGAACTACATGCAAATACTATTTCTCTATACATTTAGAAGATGGGAAGAATAGGAAAGCAACAACAAGTGGAGTGCTAAATCTTTGTGACTGTTCTGTCTCTACATCCAGGAAAAGCCAACTGGTCAGGAAGTTCTGACTTTTCCACTTTTCCAAGGCCAGTTCAATTCATTCCTCTTTGGAGTGACAGAATATGTGGATGCACAAAAGTTGTGGGATTTGCTGCTACTAAAACAAACCAAAAAGGGCTGCTGTGAGACAGTGATCTAATATGCCCTTATTTATGGCTCTTCTCAGTGTAGAGAATCTTATTTCTGTTTGGTGAGGACCTATCCTGCTGTCCTCTGTACACATGTAGGGTGTGCTCTGCAGGTAGAGTGTTGCCAGGTTTAGACTGTCAGACATGGAGCAGAGAACATTCCTCGAAGAAGAATTCAAGCTGTGCTCCAGAGGAGAGATGTCAAACAACAACAGTATGTAAATCTAAACTCAACACCCTTTTTCTTTCATCTTGCTAGAGCTGCTCCTTGAGGAACAACCGTTTCTCCTGACCTGCAATGGAGGCAGAAGACTGGCAAGAGAAGGGACATCAAAGAGGATAAAGAACACTGTTAACAGCAAATCTGAGAACAAAGCAGGAATGCCACAAGTGCTGGCTCAGCTTGAATAGCTTTCTACCATTTTCTATCTGGGATACTCAGCTGATTTACCCTAAAATTATTTTCTTTACTTTTAAGGATGTTGAGCAGATACGCTATTCCTAAAAAGCATCTAAGCTGTGAGAGACGTGAACATCCACGGAAGTCTCAGCATGCTGGAAGTGTACTGGTTAATCAATTGAGCACTTGTCAGAAAACATGTGTGATTTGAAGACACACAAATCTAGCTTTGTACCAAGCCTTTAGTACACTGGGATGGTGGGTCTCTGCAGTTTCTCTCCCTGGGCCAGAGAACTGCTGTAAGTTTTAACATGAGGCATGGATGGAAAGAACATTCTCAAACAGGGAATTAGCACCTGTTCTCCTCAGACAGCAACAAACATAGCTTTGAGTTTACTTGTTTCTAATTTCAGATGGTGTATTCTTACTAGAAGGATATGGAAAATAATATCTCCCTTTCAAATATCAGAACATATTTTGTCCATAAGTCATACAAAAAATGCACTAGACATCCAAGCAGACTATGTGAATAATCCAAAATACATTGTGTATGCATGTTAGAAGACAGGACAAAATTCTTCAGATGCCTCAGAAATAGAACAGATTACTCAGTACAAAATTCATAGAGTTCTTTCCTGCAAAGCAGAAAATCTCACCAAAATTAATGGTCCCAAAGAATTTTCAGTATTTCTGTCTCCTGTGTCTTCTATAACAGACTGATGGAAGATGTTCATGTAAAGCCTAAGAACGTGAAAATACATCAAGAAAAACAATAGTTCTAATGTTATGCCACGTCCAAACTGACAGGAATGAACACAAGATGCTTTGAGTATGATGGAGTTTATGTAAAACTTCTGAATTTCAGCTCGACATTTTTTGAGGTTTTTATGTATATAACTCAAAATGCTCTCATTATTTGAGTGCAGTACTTGTTTGCTTGTTTGCAATTTGGAGCCTGATCTAAGCCGGCTCAGACTTTGGACCAGGTGACCCCTGGAAGTCCCTTCACATCTGAATTATTTTTTCATTCTGATTTTGTGGTGCTAAATTGATTAGAAATTTGAAAAGATAATTGCATAGGATGCATAATAGACTGTTGTTTACAATTCATGAGCCTCTTCTGACAGAAAACCCAGCATTCATAAACAGTAAGAACAACCACTTTGGCCAACAGGCTCGTGTCAGAGCAAAGAAATGTCTAAATGGACTTTGATCAGCAGATGAGACTGATCACCAGAGGAGAGCAGAATCCATGAGAGCATTTTTTTCATGATTCATTTTAGGAGTCTTCCACAGCTTATCTCTGGAGAGTAGAAGAAAGAGATAATGACTGCTGCAGCAAGAAGACATGCCAAGTTTTGAGGAAACTATATGAAGGGAAAGGAGAGATAAGTAAGCCTGGATTCCTTCTGAGTCTTGGTCTGGGTCCAAAACAATGCTACAGAGCAGTAAAGACACCAAAAGCATCGGAGTACACCCAGAGTTCTGGTGTTCTGCAGGTATTTGACAGTACCTGGGGAGTGACTGTAGTAGGAATTTATACAAAACGTGCTGATACAAGTCACTTTAGTTCCTAAGTTGTAATGGCAACATTTCTCCATTTCATACTTCTCCCATAGCAAACGAAACACTGTTTATTCTGGCCTAGCACTTTAGAAAGGATCAATGGCAGTTATTTCATGTACTCTCACAATTTTCTTTCATCTAGTCATGACTGCTTCAAATGAGCAGATTTTCATACAAAATATGCATGGTAGAAGTCTTCTTATAGATTTCTGAGGTTTCAAATTTTGCAGCAGCTGTTGAAGTGGGCATGTCAGAGATGTTATTCTGAGCATACCAAAAATCAGACATTTTGTAATCTTGCCTGTAACTTAGCCCTTACTGAGGGGATCAAGGGGAAGAACTTCTGTTCTTCTGACACAAGCTCACAGTGTATTTTCCCACAGATTCACAAAAACAGTGGATAAACAGGAGAACAGTATTCAGTTCCTAAAAAGGCCACCAAATGAAGGCACAAGCCACTACAACTGACATATGTGATAATTTGGGTATAACCTAACAAAACAAACATATGTGGATGCACACATCAAATACAGTGCTTTCCAGTCTCAGTTTCTCCTTGAATTGGATTCCCATGACTTTAAAAGTATCTCCACGATACCTTAAATAGAACAGAAATAGCTCAAAGGCAAAGTTGACTTTAAGGCATTCTTCAGAGGTCATTCCCACAGTGTCAAAAAAGATTCAGGGAGACTGCCAAGAAATAATATCTACCTTTTCAGCAGGGATACCACTTCTGTGAAGTGATGATGTCTTCTTGAAAACCTTTACTCTCTTGTCACTCTTTCCACAAAGCAACAAAAGGGAAACATTTCTCCTGGAAGAAAAACAAAATGATCAAAGTATTTTAAAGATTTTTGTTTTACAATTCCTCTATTTAAAAGCATACACACACCATCCCCACAAGGACCATGACATGTTTGCTCTGAGAACTGACTATTTAGAATCACAAAATTTCTATATTATTCAGGAGAAAAAGACTATCATTTAAGTCAGACTTTACTAAAATACAGTCACAGACATCAGAGCTTTGTTACCAGGTTCAGCTATTACTGACTGAATGAAGCCATACTCTGCCACTGAGCTGAAAGTAGATTCCTTTTGTTATTTATGGACTGGGGAGTTTAGGATCAAACTGTGGTCTCACTGAAGTTAATGGCAAAACTCCCACTGACTTCAATTAGAACAGAATTTGGCTCACAGTCTCATTACTGAGCATAACAATTAAAAGAAGCTTTTACAAGCTGTATTGCTGTGTAAAAGGGCATGAACCACGTAGCAGATTTCATTGAACCCACAGCCAACAGTCATTGCTATAGCAACTGAGGTTCTAACAAAGGTAGTCACTGTCTCTGTAATCATCAGGTGTCTCTATAGCAACTAGAGTTTCCAGAGAACAAGAGAAAAATATTTGAAAACTGTCAGTTGAAAGAAAAGAGGTCTGTGAATAAGGAGGTTGGAACCAAAAGCAACGTAAGGGTAAAACATGGCTCAGAGTAAAGAGAAATGATTGTCCTGAACATACACAGACAATGGCAAAGGAAGAGAGAGCACAGGCCAAGAGCTCGACTGGAGATGAGACACAGCTTTCCCTTGGGTGAGGAAAGCAATATGGCACTTCAAAGAGATATTCCCAGATCTAAATTAGTTATACATCAGACATAATTCTGTTAAAGAAAGATTAGTTACTATGTGAGAGAAGCAGGGCTAAACCTTGTCTGTAATAGGAGTTACAGTCCACTGGGGTTTTCAAAAGCACCTGCCTGCACTTCTTGTGCCTACATTCCTTTACAAGCACAGCCCTGTTTCTCTTCAGAATGGAAGAACACAACTTGTCCTACTGAGCTGCTATTAGCACAGTGCAACTAGAAATGATGGTTAAATGTTCTTATTCACAAATTTTTAAGCAGTGTTGAAGTGAAAAAAGGAATAGCTGCTGTTTGGATACTGATAGAGATGAAAACAGCATCGTTCATCATAGATCTATTCAGTAAAATATGCTTTTAATCTCCAAGGTCGGAAGATAGCAGGGTTACACGTAAGACCAGCATATGTAAATATCAGACCCCACAAAACAATACTTTAGTGGTATTGACAGAACCCATAAAATAAAAATTTTGGACTAATGTGATTCCTACCGATATCAGGGAAATATGAATTTGGGTGATGTGTTTAATTTAAGCAGGAATTATCTAAAATATTCCTGTTCACAGACTAAAAATAATTTAATTGGATCGGTGTGCTTCCTCTGAAAGTAAAGTCACAACACTAATTATATATTCCAAATGGGATCCTATCCAGTATACTTATGCACTACAATGCATTTCTTAAGTAAACCAAAACCCATCTTTAACCTGAAAAATTGATAAAAAATCCAGTAGTTCTAAAGTCAGATTTCCATTTCACGTGTAAGGAGAGCCCTCTAGTGGGATGAACTTTCAGATTCGACTCACGGAAAAGAGCAGTCCTTGTTAAGTAAGTCAGTTAAATCAGGTATTTTCCCCACTTTCCTTACTAGAATTTTGTTACAACACAGTACAGTTTGTATCCAAAACAGAAGTCACCACACGACACACTGATGAACAATGAACCTGAGAAAAACGAAAAGCACTATACTGATATACTTTATCAGGGAGCTTTGTTTGTTTGGGGGTTTTTTTGTTTGAGTTTGGTGGGGTTTCATGAGGGGTGGCAGGAGGTTAAGCTTTAAATGGCAGTGACAGTCAGGGTGTTTGCTGCTGAGATATGGCAGTCCTGGATTTGTCTGCATTTCTGTAGTTGCTGTTTACCCAAGACAATTGAATCAGTGCTGCCATATCACTGTTGATATGGAAGCCTGGGGTATTAATGTCACCAGCCCAGGAGAGCAGGTTGATCTCCAAATGTGGCTTCTTCAAATCACAAAGACCTCCCAACATGCAGAAGGTCCAGCAAGCAGAGCAGAAGGCTGGTGTAGATGAAAAAGGAACACTTGGCTGAACTCAAATTGGAAAAGGAAGCACAGAAGGTGGAAGCAGGAAGAGGTAACACAGGAGGAATATAGAGATGTTGCTTGAGCATACCGAGAAATGTTGAGGCAATTAGAGTTGAAACTCCCTAGGGATATAAGGAAAAGCGCTTCTGTGACTACACTGGCAGCAAAAGTAGCTCTTGGAAATGTAGACCCAGGCATCAGTGTGGCAGAGAAACTAGTGACAAAGGACATGGAAAAGCCAGAGGAATTCAATGACCTTTTTGCCTCAGTTTTTACTTCACACAACCTGTAGCAGAGTTTGTGGGACTGATGCATTGCCTGCTTTATAGGAAACTAAACTTAAACCAGTTGATATGAACTAGCCCATGGTTCAAAAAGTTGAATAGAAGTCAGCTCCCCAAAGTAGTCTTGCACCAGGAAACACTAACTTCATTATCTTTACATTTTTAAGTTAAATCTTGCCATCTAGATTCTTTTTGAGTTTATTAAAATGTGAAAGAAAATACCACAGGACAGCAGTTCAAGCTGAAAATGAACATTAAACCCACAAAAGTAAACTTGGAAATACCTCCTTCATAATCCTGACATTTAATGATGTGGATTAATTTAAACTGTATAAACAGGTGATATCAGTTTCCCAGAATTTTGTAAGAACTCATCTTAGTTCTGAACCTATTGGTTAAAATTGTCTAAACTGGAACAGATTAACCGTACAATAACAACTCATAGAACCAAACTCCTCTCTCTCTTTCAGAGCTTTAATTTCTTCAGGTGTGCTGGCATTTCTGTCTTCTCAGTGAGAAAAATGCACACAAGCATTTCTACTCTCTCAGAACTGAATTTGGTCTCTAAAGGATATCCCAGCATGCTGATTACAGTGTGCTGAGCTGGTTGTTACATCACATGGTGCATTGAATTCATTCATGCTCAAAAAGGAGGATATATTTTCCTGTGTTGATACAATGCCTGGAGACAGTGACATATGAGCAGAAGCATCACAACTCTTGGGAGATTAAAAGTCCAGTTCCACTCAACTTAATGTATATTCATCATAATTAGTACTGTATTGTGATCAGTCACTAAAACAGGCTCCAAATCAAGAAGGGAGAAAAAAAAACCAACCCAGACTTTACTTTCTGGATAGAAAGATGTATTCCAGTAAGCAGAAATTATTTTTAAAGCTATTTTTGAGCTAAGGGTAATAGCTGTAATATAATAGATATATAGATTATGTGGATTTATGTCTGTCACTAGAGACTCTGTGACCAATGTAGATGGAATACCAGCAATGTCGAATAAGCAATAGTAAAACCAGAGTCTGACCTCAGAAAGAAAAAGAGAACAAGATCAATAACAACCTGCAAATAAACTGATGTTATAGGAAGCCTATTCCAAGCAGTAGAAGAATAGATTTCAAAATACACTGAAGCCTGGCAGTTATAAACTGACCCTTAGCCTAGCACTGTGGGCTTAGTGGCCTTAAGTGGCCTTAGCCCACAGTATTTCCTAGGCAGTTGTGTATCAGAACAGGAGCTAGCAGGGCAGATCTTCTTGGCTGGAATGGATTAGAGAAGGATAACCACTTGTGATCCCACTAATCCTGTTCCAGTCTGTCTGGGGATTTTAGGCAAGCGAGCTGTGACAGAACATTTGTTATCTGTGCACTCACAACGTGGTTGATTTCTCAGTTTCAGAGTTGGCTTTGCTCGGTTTTTTAATTACATATATAGATACACTTGTTTTCAGTGTTTGCTTTTACTTTTGGCTCTACTTTTCCTATGCTTGCAGAATTGCCAGTGCTGCTAAAGCTTTGCATCTTTGCTTGGAATTCTCACTAACTATAATTAATTACAATTTTTACATTGTGCTCCTTTTCTGACTTTATATTTTCCAAAGTGAGAATCCCTCTACTGATTTACAAGATTCTTCTTGCTTTCTCTTCCATCTTGATAGTTTCTATAAGAGCAGACTTCTACATCTGCCAAGCTAAGGGAGGAAAGGATTATTTTTCTGTGAAATGCATAGAGTTGATAAGGTGAACATAGAAAATTAGTAAGAACTACCTCTTGTTCATCAAAATTACATGCAAAGGGAGATAAAGCGTGGTATTATGAGAATTACTTGATGCACTGCCTTCCAGAAACTTTGTTTGGCTTTGTATTTGGCCTGTTAAATAATATTCAAAACACCCTCCCTGTGAAAACTCTTCATTTACCTGGTAGTCTATTCTGAAAGTCAAAATGTAACTTTCTATTTTATCAAGTTCCTTTCTTCTTGAATTACCATCTGTTATTAAAATTGCAAATATGATGCAACTGCTGCAATATGCTGTTGTCCTATCTGACATGCAAACCAACCAAAACTTGGAGAGAAGTTATTCCAGTTAGGAGGCGAAACTGGTGAGGGGTTTGGATACCACTGAAAATCTGGTTACGTGTAAGAATGTGGAAAGACCTGAGCACAGAAAGAATCAAACAGATTACCTGGTAATATTACCAATGTTTTTTCAAATGAGATCCTATTGCAAAACCTAATTAGGTTTTCTGAGGCTATACTGTTTTCCTGTGTATTCTTCATGGGTAGCTCTACTTTCTCAGTAGAGCTGCTTCTCATCTACCCAAACTCATTTTTCTTTACAAAACTGTATGTAGCAGAACTTTCCTGAAGAAAAACTGGAGAGGTGATTTGGTTTAATTTAGCTCAAGAGGTATCTGGCTCCGTGTATCTATATTTCTGATAAAATAATATGGCATACAGAGAACAATAATACAGCCATACCATTCAGCACAAAGTGTAACAAAACTAACTGGATTGAAACTTATAATATAGCCTCTTCTATTACTTACAAGTTTCACATTAGCTCTTCTCCATGTATGAGCCTGAACATTTGGGACATCCCTCTGAGTAGCCTATAAGTGCCAAAATATCCTCAGATTACTAAAAGCAAAAAGCATTCTTAAGGTCCTGCACCATATAGTTCCAATATATTTCCCCAATAACACATATGTATAATTCTCACTTGCAAACATGCTGCAACAGATAGTTAGCTTGCCTTAATCATCATATCTTTTGCGTATTACAGATGGTGTACTGTAATAATTAATTAATACAATGTTTGAGGATGCAAAGAGAAACAACAGTTTTGGATGTCATTTCTGGATTGCTCGTAAGTGGCAGCTGTGATGGGTGGCTGTGGCTGGAAAGCTGGTTTGAAGTCCCCTGACATCTCTGAGAGCAGAGCAACACCTGAAATCCCAGTCCTGTAACCTGATGAGCGCTCCCTAGAACCAGACCTCCCTGGAGTTATATAAGGAGCTTTGTCAGAATTTAAGCCCCACGTCCAACACCTGCAAGCCTGGTAACTAAATCTGACATTCTGTTTTCATTTAAGCTCTGGCGTGGTGCAAATCACTGTAATGTGCAATTGTTTCATAAACAGGCATCAGATTATCTTGTGAGATAGGGCAGAGTCATAACCCAATTTTGCTTCAGAAAATTAACACTTATGTGTTTCAAATATTTCATACTGCACCTACTCGAGCAGTAAGATTAAGGAACCCCTTTTTATTTGATGAAAAATATGGGTTTGGGTAAATGCAAATAAAAAACTGAACTTGGTCTCCCAAATCTGAGGTAAACAATCTAATCACTGAGATTCTTCGTATAAGTGACCTCCTTTCACTGTTTCATGCTTCTTCTCCATTGATTTTATTATAAGTGCTTGCAAATTACCTATTTGACAGGGTAGAAAAGAACTCTGGCTTTCATAGTAAACAAACCTTTGGTTTTCATTGCAAAAGATACTGAATGTGATTATTTTCAATTGATCTTTTTTGCTTGCTTTTGATACCTCCACATTGGAGATGGATGATCAGACTCACAAAATTGAGGTCATTATCATTCTAAACTGTGAATATGACACCCAGATCAAGTCTTCATTTTTATTTTTTCTCCTTTATAAAGGGTAGAAGCCTTAGCTATTTGACTAACACTTTTTAGACAGTTGCATCTGTTGTATAATGAAATTGCTGCACCTAATTCCCTTACACATTATTTTTAAATTCAAAATACATTATTGAATACTTCTCAAAAAGTACAGGTTACCACCATTATCCTTGCTTAAAATTGACTTGCCCAGTTCATTAGTTTGGGAAGTGTCATCTGGGCTTTGCCAACTTTTCATCTCACAGAGACTCCCTTGAAAATCATTTCAGAAATACAGTTTTGCCTTAACCAATGCTAACTGTGTTTGCAAATTATCAGGTAAAATTACAAAAAGAAAGAGAAAATGAGGGAAGCACAAAGGAGAGAAGATAGTGAAAGAGTGGAGAGAACAGAGTGAAACCACTCTCAGATAGAGATGGAAAAAATATCTGGTAAGCAAGGAGAAAGCATTAACTGAAAAAGAACTAGAAGGAATCAACTTTTCTTACAAGGTGAAAGAAAAAAACTGAAAACCTGTAAAATGGGATGAAATTAGTTTATGCAGAGGACAGAGCTGATTGATTATCAAGCTAAAATTATTTTAAAACATGATAGATTGATTGAAGCAACAGTGCCTCCCCAAGAACACTCAGCCCTGAAAGTACTGAGAGTATGGACAGCTGGGTATTTCTGGTTTATTCACCTGTGACACATATCTGACTTGGAATAGACTGTGTCCAGATTAGTTTGCCCCAAAATGTTTTAAAAAATAAATTTTAGCAGACTTTAACATCAAATAATGAGAAGATTGTCTTTTCGTAATGAGAAGCAGAATTGATGTTTTTTTCTGATGAAGATGAGAGTTTATTTGGAATTCTTCCATATACACATGCATTGCATCCTTGAGCTCAGATAGAAGAGCTTCCAGGAGGATTTGCTGTACATAGTTAGAGTATTTCTACTGTTTTCCTGGCTTAATTGAGTAAATGAAAACAAGCAAACACCAGAAACGATGGGGAGTAAATTCCACTGCATTTTGTTCCATTTGATAGAGGTTTTTAATTACTTTTAATTCTAGGTAATTAGACCCTTGCTTTTACAGAGATCACTCTGTCTTCTGGCAGGTTCAATACATGTGCAATGCCTAAATCTTGAAATACTTATTCATTGATTTGTTTTTTTCTTCTGTCTTTGCACCACAGTAAAGTGTCACCTGCATTCTACCTCACCTGCACTTAAACATGGGCAACTGGGAAACAGGAAAGATTTTTAAACTTCCAAAATGTAGTAAAGGTTTCTATGTCATTCTTTTAACATAATTTTTTCTGTCTTGAGCTGTCAAGGCAAAATATTATTTTTAGGATTCAGATTGTGCTATTAACTGCAGGGTCAAACATTATGAACATGCACTGAGTTTTACAACAGAATTTTAGAAATTAAGAGAGTCTGAGGCTCAGAGGCACTTTGTGCATCCACAGCTTGAGCAAGCGCAGTCCAGCGACACAACTGTAACATTAAAAATGAGACAGGGCAGCTTTAAGAGAGAAACAGGAAGCTGTAACTAGAATCCAGCTGAATTCTGAGCTGGGGCACTTTACTATGAGGCTGCAAATGGAACAGATGTGCTTGCTGTGAATTTCTGTAGTGTCTGGACTTTTTGTACCAAAGGTGATAACACTTCTGTTCCTGTGATTTTTTTTTCTTCTTTTATTTTTCACATATTTTTCCATAAAGGGAATGAAATGGAGAAGTTGAAGAAATACGTACCAGTGAAAGATGAAGATCAGTTTTATCATCAGGGAGCTGTGGAGCTGCTAGTCTTTAACTTTTTGCTCATTCTTACAATATTAACAATTTGGTTGTTTAAAAACCATCGATTCCGCTTTCTGCATGAAACTGGAGGAGCTATGCTTTATGGTGAGTAAAAATTCAAGTGCCAGCATAACATGGGGCTAGTTGCATATTTTTGATCAGGCACTTGAGATCAAGTGCTGACAAAGCTCAGAAAATGTGTGAATTAAATGTCATCAGCTCCTTAACTGTATGGCAAAATAATAATGTAGCAGCATCTCTCCTGAAGTAGCTGGAGGCTGCCTTGAGGAGAGAGCAATTGTCATGAGCTGGTTATCCTCAGGATGTGCATGTTCTGTTCCTCTGTGGTCCAACAGCCACTGTATGACACCTTGGGAGTTGGGGAGTTTGCTGTTTACCAAAAAATGAAATGTCCTCAGTGGCTTTTATAACACTCAAAGATATTAGATTAAGGAGCCTTGTGGGTACAGACATGTTGTCTAATAAAGTTTAAATGATCTTTAGAGTTTTCTTTTGGTTTTGCTCTATGCCTTTGAAAAACACAATATGACGAATGCCTCTGTCAGTCTTCTCTGAATGCTGTCATTGTGCTGTAATTTCAGTTTGCCTGTCTAGTTCTAATCTTTCATGAAGTTTTGTCATGTTACATATCGCTTTCCTGTAGAACTTCCTGCATTGTCCCCAAGTACTCACTGGTTTAATGGTATACACTTACGTGTATAATGATTTTTCTTGTCATTCTCTCACTGTTGTTTCACTTTGAGAGATGTGGCTGCCATTTCTCCTACCATAAAACACATATAGGAAGGTAATGCTGCCAGAATGGAAGACAGAGATCAAGAGCTCAATCATTACCCATCTAAATGCCAGCCTGTTCAGGCACATTCTGTGCACATAATATACTCTAGCAGTGTAATATCCAAACCCGACTTTGTTAAGATTCCATATTCTGAAGAAAATTTGTTTATCATGGGACACCACATGCAAAAAGTTTCATCTGAAACCCTGCAACAGCAAAGGCAACTGAGCCCTACATTTTGAGGTAAATGTTTCATTTGCTATATCAAGCATTTTCAGGTGATCTCAGCATCTTCGGAGGACTGAAGCTGAAGCTCAGTCTTCCTTGTATCCCTTAAAGCTGTTTTGTGTGAGACATTAACTGTACGAATTTTCAAGAACACAGGCTGTTTCATCTTCGTGGCTCACTGTCTTCACAAGTAACTTGAAACTTTAAAGGAAAGCAAGTAAAAAAGAAACTCTTGTATTAATCCAGTCACTGAGCCCCTAACACTTGAGTCTGTGGGATTCTTCATTCTCATCTGCCTTGCCTGTATTTTAAAGTTGTGGGAAAATATTTCTTCAATAATATACTGTTTTTCTAATCTTTAAATCTGTTACACATAGAAAACACACTTCAGCTGAATCAGTTGAGACTGAAATACACATCACATGACACTTATTTGGGATACTTTTTGTTGTCAGACATCACCTGGATTGTTGTTTAACAATTTTATGAGGTACAAAACACTGAGAATACATTTGCTTATTGCATTTCTGTTAACATGTCTCAAAAGGAAAATCATGAGACAGTGGGCAATATATTCATTATGATCCACTTGTAAATTGCAATGTTTTCCTAAATACATGGGTGCCTCTTCTGTAGTAGCTATAGTATACTATTGGGCTGTTTCCCATGTACAGCTGATAACATTTGTTGAAGATTTAGACAAAAGCCTGTCAAAACAGAAATGAAATATGGAGAAATACAACATAACACAAACCAGTATTTAATTAGAGTTTTATCTGTCCTTTGGTTCTATTTTGCTGCCTACCCAGGACATACTCTGCACATCATGAGGACAACACACTCATATTCTTTTGATCAGTTCAGAGATTAGTTCTCCAGCAGGACAGAGCTTTTGAATTATTAAAACAGTCACAAACAAAGGAAGCATTCCTCATTATTTTAAATAAACTACCTGTTTAGTCTTTCATTATTTATGGCAATCTTCAAACAGGGAAAAAAGCTTATTTGTAGCATTCAAAAAGTTGATGATGTCCCTTTTATCCTTCAAAAGTATGGATGTGGGTTTAGTTATCTTTAGCATTGTGGAGTAGCAATAATGAAAAGAAATTGAAATTTCAGAGGTCATGAGAGAAGTGTCAGATCAACAGCAACAGCTTCAGGAGTAAATCTTCATGGCACCAAGCACTGACAGTGAGTCAAATCCTGCCCTCACATAATTTTTGCCTTCCCTATCCAAACAATTCTGATTTATACCTGTTCAATACAAACTCAAAGTCACAGTCCTACAGTTTGCTTTGCTCATACCCATTCAGCTATTCATTAGATATGTGAATAGCAACAAAAGAAACTGATAATTTGGCTTTGAGTGACAGAAGAATATGGCCACTTATTGCAGACTGTGCCCCACAGCATGACAGATGGGTCTGTATTTCTCATCAAGTGTGCCATTAGGGGTGCAGCAGTGGAGAGGATAGAGAAAGTGAAGTGTGAGGAAGATCAGGGGAAAAAACCCACAGAAATACAAAACCAGGAAGTTTTACAGTTACTGCAAAGTGCTGAACAGCCACAAATTGAACATAGCCTGATAGAAAGTTCTATTTAAAGAGCAGAACAAATAAAAGAGGGGGTTGGCTTTTTTTTTTCTTTTTTGCATCAGCTTTGTAGGAAAATTCAGTTTTAGATTGAATAGTTCCAGCTCATTAAAAAAAGAACATAAGCCCATAGTGGAAAACTGTCTATTTGGAAACTTTCATAACTGAGGTGTTTCAGCTCTACTTTTTTATAAAAGACATGGTTCAACACTAAGTATAGCTATATTTAATTTCAAAGTCTTTCAGCAGTTACAAAGAAAAAAAAACAAAGCATTTAACATAACCCAGTATTAATTCACAACAAATAATTCACCATGAATTCAACATTATTTCACAAAAAATTATGTGCACATATGTGTGTTTGCATATACATTGCAAGGCATTCAGCTTGAAAGTATTTAAAGACTCAAATTATTTTGTTTTGAGACCAAACTGAAAAATCACTCACAAACAATAAAGAATACAGATTCACCTGTTTATTCATTGATTCCTTTATTTTCCTGTATCTCAGAGAGCAAGTTTCTCTGCACGTTGCAGTTTGGTTTGATAAACAGACCTCAAATAACAAATTCAACTCACTTCCTGATATCTGTATACCAAGGAGGCAGGTGGTTATCAAACAAGAACTTTGTGCCACCCAGAAGGGGATGAACATCCTTTCTGTGCATTATCAGCACAGTTACTGTACAAGAGCATAGTGAGAAATAGTGTGGTAGATTATAGACACAAACAAAACCAGAATTGTCACTTCTCTCAGATCAGAGTAGGTGACCCCTCTCATAGCACCACACCCCAGGAGATGCCTCTTAGTACCAGTCAAGAGACAACCAGCCAATAAAACACTGAAGTGCCTGTAGCCACCTCCTGCAGGGCCTGGTGTCTTTAGATACCTCAGCCAAAAAAACATAAGATGCCAAATTCCCCATATGATATGTAAGTCATGGCACTTCACATTAGTGGGGAAATAGTCTAGAGCTACACAATGAAAAACTGGGCACACATATCCCAGTGCCTCATCCTCCCCAGAATTTAGGTATTAGACCCACACAGAGAGGCCACCACTCACCTCTGATGAAGAGGCTAAAACGCTCCTGCAGGTCAGCAGCCAGAATTGAACATAAACAAAAAAAACCACCACCATTCCCATCTGTGCCTTTTATCTGCAAGGTTAATTAGCAACTTTGTTGAAATTGTTTTCAGCTAATTATCACCCCTAGGGAGTGTGTGATACCTTTTAGGTGGAGGTGAGCCTGATTGGAGATGTACCAGCTTTCAAAGTTGTGCTCTGTGTTGAACAGACTGGAAGGAAAACGTGAAAAGGCTGAATGACAGAAGAGTCACTGGAGTGCTCACACAAAAACGGCTTTGTGTTGCAGTGCTTAGAGGGGCTTCCCCAGGTTTTGAGGGGATGTATGTGACAGGTGGGCAATGGGAAAGCTGACTCACAGCAGCCCTTCCCCAGCCTCTTCTGAGGATCCCATTCAGCGTGTTTGGAAATAAGGCACAGTCAGATCTTGATTCAGCTTTGGTAGAGGTGTCTAATGATTAAGCAATATGATTCTTGCACTTTCTAAATCTAGTGGAAATGATTGTAGTTGCCTTCTGATGGTGAGTGTGTTCTGAGTAGCCCTAATTCTCAAAGGCAGCAATGGATGTAACAAGCCTCAGAAAAAGAGACCTCAATAAAGAAGAGTACTACATTGTCTTCCTGCTTACAAAATTGATAATGAAGAAAGATTGCCAGGATTCAGAAAACAGTATGGGAAAATCATTACATTTGGGAGAAAATCTAAAATATTTGGAAAAACCTGCATCCCTGAGTGTCATTATTAAGGAAGGTGCTTAATAGCTGACTAGATAGAATCCTGGGGAAAGAACAGCCCTGCTTAGCTCAGGAGTTTAGCATGAGTGACTTAAGAAAACCCTTCCAATGGTCTCATCTATGATTAAGGATTTTATCCTACTTCCACTGAACAAGCTGGAAAACCTGAACTGCCTTCAGTTGAAACATGACTGAGCCGTAGTTAGTGAGGTTTTCCTGCAAGATCTTCCTTCAAAAGATAGTTGAGCCTTTTTAAAGAAATCTGTAACACTAGTTACAGCCATTCCTGTTTCACTGCTGCATTTAAATAAATGTGCTTAAAACAGGAATTAAATGAGGCCTTGGTAGGAAAATATCTTAAATAATGGGCAGCTGAGCTGAAAACATTTATAAGTAGATTTGGACATCTAGAATATAAGATAGGTACTTTATGCTAGTACACTCAAGTTTTACCTTGCATAAGACTTTGCATTTACAATTATCTACATCCTTAACTCATTGAAACTTAACTATTTGAAACTTTCATTCATGACAACTCATACCTCAGTGCAATACCTACTTGTGATGTCAGGTAACAAGTGCAACATCATTCCTGACTCATCTCCAGGGAGTTTTACCTGCTGAATTCCTAGATTTACATGGTAAAGCCAAGCTTTCTGTGTGTCCCACTGGGAAATCAGAACTATTTGTAGAGAAGGTCTGTTTTTACATACCAAAGTCATAGAGCTTTGTGAGAAAAACTTCATGTTAAATTTTTTCTGCCATGAAACATTGATTGCAAAAGACTTACAAGTTATTGGTCTTTTTTTCCTGGTAAATGCATCCATATGGTATTTCCCAATTTTTTTCCTTTAAATGAACTATACAGCACGCTTCAGAAAATACATCACAAAAGCATGACTTCAGTCTGGAAGGGGGAGTAGTGGAAAGGAGAGTACATTATATGCTTATTTAAAAATTAATTATTTCTATTAGAATATGATCTGGACTCCTGAATGCTCTTATGAAATAAATGCTATATAATGATTTAAAGTAGAAAGTGCATTCCATAAATGATACACCTACTAAAATATTAAATACCCTCTTCCCTGATTTTTAATTCCCTGGGGATTTTATATAGCGTCTTTGGCACATTTATTATTGAAGGAAGAATACAATCCCATTACTTACATTGGCTTTTGCCATATAGTGTGTTGATGGCAATTGTCTTCATCTGAACCTTCTCTCGAGCATTTGAGAATATTCTGAATCAGCCCATCGTTATGGATCCTGTCCATATTTTGTTCAAATTAATATATTTTAGAATTTCCTTGGGAGTTGCAAGGACCTTAAAGCCCCGCTGAAACCCTGAGAATATCAATTATTAGAATCTTCTCTAATGTATTTTCTCCAGTATGTTTATGCTGCTGGATACTCTATAATTTCTTTGTTCTCTCATTATCATTTCATAATTTGTGTGGCTCTGTACGTTCCTCCCATCTGGACTCCATCAGAGGATCAGATCCAAAGCTGTCAGAAGAAAACCCAAAAGACAAACTTGAATTCCAGTTGTAAAACTCAGTCAGTGTCGATCTTTCTTTCTCTAAAGCTACTGTGATCATATATTTAAAATATTCATTTTCTGCAAATGGATTTATTTATACTCAAGAGCTGTCTTGCAGGACTAGGATCTGGATATTTGCATTTGTTTTCACTCCAGAAAATTCCTACAGAGGCAGTTTGAAATGACAGCTGAAGATAACATTTCCTCTCAGAATACAGAATAAAAGAACAGTCCTCTACTACTAGTCTAAACGTGATACAACAGGTTTAAATAATTTGCCCTTGAACCATTCAGTGCAATTGCATGACTATAACTGAGAACATTCGTTTTAATTTTTAAAACAACCAAATGGAATTTGGTTCAAAGGAAATGCTCTGTTAGCCAATATAACACACCTACCAGGAATCTTGAAATATTGTAGGACACAGGACCTGACTCTACAACAGAGACATTACATGCAATGTCAGTCAGTCTCCACTGGTCTCCCTTGAGCAGTTCCATGTTGCCATTCTCAAAGTTATTGTGGAATTTGAAATTGAATTTGAAAACTGTGGTTCTCCTAGAGGAAATCTGATAAAAATAAGCTGAAAAGCCTGACTGTTTTAACTAATGACTGGTTTCTTGGTTTCTGACTCATGATTTTGGACATCTAGGCTGACCACTGTAGAAATCATATTTCAGAGCACATGCAGTGTTTGCTTCCCTCTACACACACATGCTTTCCCTTAAAACTTTGAGGAATTCTCTCTTTTACCACAAGTAGATTTATAATGAGATTTATTGCACAAATGCTGTGTAACTTAAGAAAGTGGCCTTGGGATTTTCTACAGCTTACTGAAATCCTCTATCATTTACAGAAAGCAACCATAGTAAACAATAGATATTAAACAAGCACAAATGCATACACAGACTGAACAGGCAATACAGCTGTTACTCAGTTCTAGCAACAGTACAAGAGCCTACAAACCTGCCTTACATGTATGCCAGGAATCTGCAGTTCAGAGAATCTCTGTTATCAGAAAACTTGACAATAACAAAGACATCCTATTTATCTCTCTAGGTGTTTGTGATCACTTGGCATCTGATTACAGGACAAAACTGAAACTGTAATATCATATTTTACAGATGCTTCTCAGCCACTTCCTGTAATTTATTTTCTTTCTTATCTTTCGTTAGTAAGTATATCTATCTAGATGTTTAGATGTCTTCCATCAATATTTAATTTAAGTATTCTTAGCATTTTACCATATGTTCATAATTAGTAACTTTAAAGCTGTTCATCCTATACATGGTACTTAAAGCACATAGGACATAAAAGAAGCATGGAAATTGAATTTGAAACCAAATCCAAGTCTCTGAGGGTGGAAATAATCTCAGTAATATTATCAGCTAAATATTAGTCACCTCTCCTGAAGTAAACATGCAAGCTCCCACTAGAGCCAACAGAAAGAAGCGTACTTTCCACAGGATGGTTGCAGAAGTACATTTTCCTTTTTCGTAAATGTAAAGGGAGACAAAATATCTGTCTCAGATAAGAGTCCTAAATTGTAGATAGTCAAATTAATTAGTTCCAGTCCTAATCTTCCTTCCCTTCCCCCTGCTTTTATTGTCCTATGTTTATACAGTCTTAAAAATAGTCTCCTACAGAAGGCAAAATGTGCCTGAGGATGTGTCAGAGTTTTGTCCCCACAGATGAAGTGTGTAAAATCACCAACAGCACAGCTGATGTTTTTATGCTCAGTACAGCATATTAGTTATGCAGGCATCTCCCTGCTCTGAATATCTATTGAAAATTTGGTGCATGAGAAACTCAGTTAATAATTATTCCAGCAAGTGCATCACAAAAATAAGAATACAACTGCACATATGTCAAACCAACATCTGCATTCTAATGAAATGACCACTTTGGAAAACTATTTTATGGTCATCCATGGCGTGTTGAGAGAGGTGTATCTCTGTGAAGGTAGAAACACTGCAAAGGGGTCCTAACTTTGAGTTATTTTTTCTCTAAATCAGTAATTGTGTAGCATCAAATACTTAAAAGTACTTGAATCTTTCTCATTTTTCTTTTTTTCTTTACTCTCCAGGCCTCGTAATGGGATTAATTATACGATATGTGACAAAAGCATCAGATGTAGAAAGTGGAACAGTTTATGAATGTGAAAAGCTGAAATCTGGGCCATCCACTCTGCTTATTAATATAACAAATCAGGTCTATGAATATCAATACAAAAGAGAGATCAGCCATCACAATGTCAATGGACACCAGGGCAATGCAATGCTTCAAAAGGTAAAACTTATTTTTGTTCTTAACTGTGCAGGATATTTATTTTATTTTCACTGTTGAGAGAGGAAAACAAGTTTCAAGTTAAAATGTGACAGAGGATATTTTGAATTTAGGGTGAGAAAGGTAAGCAAGGAAGGAGAACAGGAAAGGAAATAAGGTGCAGTAGAAACCTGACCATGCTTTCACTCACAGCTGACTGTATGCTTGTGGAAGAGTTGCCTGGACTCTTTTAGAAAGCAGCCCCAGATCCTGCAGACACTGAGTTCATTGCAGACACAGCTGTTAACTTGGATATTCATTGCCACCAAACCTTTATAAACCCCACTGATATCGTTATTTGTCCTCTGTCTTAAAAAGGACTTGCTCTGGCAGGCTAATGCAGGGGAGGTTGTCTCCTGTGTACAGCACAAGTAACTACAAACTCTACACATTCTTCAAAACACAAACTTGTAAATATGTAAACTCCCAGAGATAAGTGGAGGGTTTTATAATTCTTAAATTCATCACAACATTCTTGTACATTCTTTCACTCCTGCAGTGGTCCTCAGCAGGGATTTCGCTGGCTGTCCCCGAGCTTGGGGAGATGGCATTGTGGCAATTTCGGCTGGATGGAAAAGGGAACTGTGGGGAAAAGTTTGCAGTCTTTCACAATGTCATGGCTTTTTCTGTTTTCCAGTGCATAACAATTAAAATATTTTACTTTGTTAGTATAGTTTTTCCCCACCCATGTAATATTTACTTGTTATAATGTTTACTTCCTTCAAAAATGGCAGCAATTTGAAGAACTCTTGATTGCACAGGCACTTTTTAAAACCTAGCTTTTGTGCTCAGAGACATTGCATATTTACATGAAGCTTCTAAGCCCTTACCAGTAGCTTTTTACAATATTGCAATGTAGTATTTTGCTTTTTTCCAAGTGCTATTGTTTATCTAGCACAGTAATGTGTGTTCCTATATACTACAGTGGTTATCGTTATAACAACTTTTAAGTTATGCTTAGAATGTACACTGGGAAGATCAGCAGAATTAGGACATAACCATCTGCTCAAATTTCTTGCTGATGCAGCACTACTGTGTGTCTGTCTGCTGTGACTGCTGGACTTGCCCTTCTCAGAAAGAACTAGACTGTCAAGGACTGTTAGAGCTGTGGTGGGTGGAGACAGGAAAACACTGTGGCAGTCAGACTAATCAGGTTTTGCTGAATCTTCATCCATTTTCCTGCTAGTTGGCTGCAAGAGCTTTATCTGAGCCAAAGTGTGTGTTTAGTTTCCAGGGCATACGTCCATTCCATTTGAACATCTTCATCAAACCTGGTACACTGGAGCTGACTTGTATTATGAAAAGGGAGGAGCACTAACTTACACAGAAGATTCTGTTGCCCTTACAGGGGATTGCCCAGTTTTCTTTCCATAGTCTCACTTTGCTGGAAGGTTCTCAAAAGTCTCAACTGTGAATTGCTGGTTTCTCTATATTACTGAAGAGGCCTTAGTCTGCCTGGATTTTCACTTCTTTTCCCTTTAAAATTATCTGGCAAATGCCCTCTTGAAAAGAAAATAAAGAAAAAAGGAAAAGGGGAGAAATTCAGCCATATTTAGGAGACAATAGCAATTGCTGGCAGCCTTCCTGACTGGCAAAAGCACTACTGTAAAAAGCAGAAAGCATGATCACACCATTCCCTCAGTTTTGTACAACTTCAATTCCCTTTTGAGTGCAGTAAAAGCATTTATGTATTGCATTTATCACAGAGAATAGATTGTGCCATGCCTTATAAACATGTATACTTTAGAACAGGGTTTTGAATAATAAAACATGCAGTCAGGATTTCGGATGTCTGTGGAAAAGATATTTTTACATATTTGCTAAATTAATTCCAAAACAAACATTTGAGGCTGTTAGTTAATAAGTGAAGCAAATCTTTTTCTGTCATGTTTTCACTGAAGGTACCAGCACAGATACAGTTCTTAGGAGGTTATTTGCCAGCTCACTTTTTTCAGCTTTCTAATTCAAAGTAAGTAGGATGGACAAAAGTCTCAACTCTCACTTCCTGTTTATCAAATCAGGTTGTCTGTTAATAAGACAGAAGTAATTACTCTTACTCTTTTGAAACTAAATAATTATTCTAGAATACTGTAGCCTTAAAATATCACTTCATCTGAACAAGTAGCTGCAAGCCTTTGTGTTAATTACCTCCTGCCTCTTTTAAAAGTATTGATATAATACAGCCCATGACAGAACAGTAAGCAGCACGCAGGTCCATTAAGGTATTTTTTTCTCCAGCAATGCTGTGGTTTTAAAGCAGATTCTATTTTATTGAAAGCTACTTGTAATGAATTGCAATGACTGAACGTTGTCCTTGGCCTTTCTCTGTGCCAGAAGTTGAAGGCCAATATGAAGAGTGTACTGACAACAGCTGGAATAGGAACTTTTTGGTTTCCTCATTCTAGCATTACTTTAAAAATTTTAATGGGTATTTTATAAAAGGTTTCCTTCAAAGGAAACATTGCATCGGGTTTGCCAGTGTAGGCCTTTTCTTATATCACCCTTCTGCACATGGGGAATTGAGGCACAACGCTGCCAATGCGTCTGTCCTGAAACTGAGCAGGAAGGTCCGTGTCTGAAGCAGGAATTCAGCCATGGGACAGTCAAGTTGCCTGGTAGTGCAGCTGCTATCACAGCTAACACTGCTTGTATGTGTTCCCTGGAACGTAGTACATGACTGATTTCCTTCTTGAAGGAATACTTTTCAAGTAATAATCTGCTTCATGAAGCTGTAAGGAACTACACATTTATACTTGCAAGAAAACAACTCAGAATAATTCTGCAGACATTGAAGGTGATCCTCAGATCAGTTCTGATAAGAAGTTACAATTAGAACCTATCCTATCAAATTAAATGCTGGTTTATTTGTCCTTACCCTCTCTTTTGTCCTTTCTGGCAGATGACCTTTGATCCTTCCATCTTCTTCAATATTCTGCTGCCACCCATTATATTCCATGCTGGATATAGTTTAAAGAAGGTATGTGTCTCTTTTTTATATGACAAAAGGGACTGAATGTGGCTGCTTCTCTGTAAGTCCAACAGGCCTTACAGAGGAAAGGGCCAGTTAACAACTACATTGCACAGGAAGAACTTGACAGGAATGGCAAAAAAAAGAGAGATGCATGGCCTCATTCTGCTCCCTTTCTGCCGCTGTGCAAAGATCTGACTGTGTGGGTTATAACACTTGGGCCTTCCTGTTTTCAGAAGAAACCACTTTGAATGTGGTGAACTGCAGGCAGCAGCCTGTCTGTGTTTCATACACTGCCTGATCAGGGCTTTGTGTGTTCAAGGGATGGGGTCATGATACCTTTTGGATCAGATACTTTCAGTGTGAACATCAGTTATGATCATGAAGCATTTGTCCAGACCCGTGAATGAGGGAACTTTGATGGCATTCCCCATTGAAAAAAATTAAACTTCTTAAATTGTATTTTCCAAAATAACTCAAGCCTGTATTGTTCCATCTTATATTTGAGATATGTGTGGTAACAAATGGCACTTCTAAATGCAGTGTTTCATCTTGGACTGAAAGCTCTTTTATTTACTGTATTACAAAGGACTTTTTTTCAAACTTTTCTCTCCAGAGACATTTTTTTCGCAACTTAGGATCGATTTTAACCTATGCCTTCTTGGGAACTGCCATCTCCTGCATTGTCATAGGGTAAGTGAATGCCTTCTGCTATTATTGCATGCTTGATATCTTTTTCAATTAAAAGCTAAACTGTAAAAAGAATTGCAGACCTTGCACGGTCAATATAGTTACCAGTTTGTGTAACAGATAAAGTAATTCCTTATCAGGAAAAAGGCAAAACTCTTGGATAGCCAAGAACTGTCCCAGGCATTCAGAAAATTGTGTCCTTCATTTCTGGTCTATGACTGCTGCAAGCATGAGCTGCCTTCCACACTCCATAGGTGTAACCATCTGTCCTGAGAAACAGAACCATTATCTCAGGTGAAATTCCATGCTACTAGAATTCCTTCTAGAAAAGAGCAGATCTCCAACAGAAAAGAAAGGACTTTAAATCTCAGAGGGAGTAGGAACAGATACCTGGTTAGCATATATGTAATTAAAAACCGTGGAGTCATTTCACAGACTAAGTGAAACTTTTTAGTTGAAGATCACAGGAAAAGCCTCAGTCTGGAACGATGTGTGAATTTAGCCTGGATGTGAATAAATGGCTCCTGCAGAAAAAGAGGAAGGGGGAAAAGCAGAGGGACAAAACATCCTGTTTTATTTTCATATCTCCTTAATGAAAAATTTCTAATTTTGTTTCAAAATTTGCCTAACTAAAAGAAGTATTTGCTAGTCAGAAATGGATTATTATATATTTCCAGCTGGCATGATGTGAAAATTCTGTTTATCAGTTTGAATAGCTCAATCAAATTTATACAAAACGTTTAAAAATCCTTTTGGATCTTAAAAAATTGAGTCTTTGACAATATTTATGAATATCACACAGACACTTCTGCTCTCATGTTCTGGGAAAATTCCTAATGCAGGTGAAAATAAATGACCAGAGTTGCATTCTGCAGTGAGAGGGTCTCTGTGCCTGCACAGAGCCTTACTGAGGGAAGCAGGTCACTGTTCACAGTTTAACCTGAGCATCACCTGGCATTTCTGTGCTATGGAGACAGCTGAGCTAGCTCAGTCTGTATGGTCTGGGGAGGTGATGCACCAGTGCTGCATGTAAGTGAGTCTTGCTGAAAGGCCTTGATCTTGCTGGTACTGTGCAGAATTATAATGGAAAAAAGTCACAGAACTCTCTGGTGTTCAGACTTTAGACTAGGAAGCACATCCTATCTTGTAGGCCTTATTTGAGGGCCTGGGCTGTAGAACTCTAAAATATGCCATTTATATCTCTGCATGATATGGAAAGATATGTGGAAACATTTCAGGTATTGTAAGGGTGCTTGAATTTAAAACTGGTCCAGATTCTGTACATAAAAATAGCAGTTTCAAGTTATAGAAGCAGTTAATTCTTTTAATGTCAGTCTTTCCCTTCCTTTATATTAAAGATGTATGTGCTGCGTCAAGGTGTAAGGTCCTCGCTGGCATTATTATGAGATGGAACTTTCTCCTTTAATGCCATTTTAATGATAGTAAAATACATGAATGACCTATAACTTAGAGTTCAATGATTTTAAAACCATTCTTTTATGAGTATGCCATCATATCTATCTCGATAGCCTGGATTCGTAATAATCAAGTAGCTTAGTAAGCATAATGCACCGGAGGCATTGTGGTATTAAATGTTCTGCAAGCTGTGTTCACTCCAAATGTCAGGAAACTTTAGCCTCTGCAATGAAAAACGACATTCAAAGTATGATCACCTTCTGTGCTGAACTAAGGGGTGCAAGCTCTGTGTGTGGCTGCTTCCCTTTCGTAAAGAAAGGGACGGCACATCTGTGGGCTGAGCAGAAAGGAGGCCTTCAATTCCAGACACAAATCTGTACCTACAGGAGGAATTGTACTATGTGTCCTATCTATTGGAGAGAAAAAGCTTAATCTCACTTTTCTTTCTGAAATCTTTCTTTCCTTGAGAAATGGCATCTCATCACAACTCGAAGATCACAACTTGGACAGCTGCACCACTCATATTTTCCCCCGTCTTTATTTGCAATAATACACACCTCTCTACGACCTCTGCTCATGGAGTTGTTTCTTTTTATATCCATTTATATGGCAAATATCACCCCTAAGGTTGGAATTATAAATTCAGTAAAAAAATCTGTATCCTGACAATGGGTTGAGCTGAATGGTAGCACATTACTGAGGTAACAGTGATTCTGGACCACAGTAGGACCCTTCCTGTGCTTCCTCTCACTTGTCTCAGCTATTGAACATTTCTCCTGTAAACCAATAGCTCTGTGAGACTGCAGGAAAGCAGTAGGACTGTCCAGCCCAGTGATCCTTTTAAACATGCATTTGGTTTATGACTCTGACATGTGTCATTGCCCTTTGCAAATGAAAAATGCCAGACCAGCTTTGATGAAATTGTTAAAAGAAACATAATATATTGAGTTTAGCCTATATTCCAAATACTTTCATTCCTGTATCCATGCTATTTTATCTAAAACAGAATGAATGCAGATAGAATCTACTACAGAAAGTTCCTGTTAGGAACAGTTCCTACTAGCACTTCAAAGTTCAAGCCCAAAGTCAAGGATGAAGATCCAAATGAAACCTTAAGTTAAAGAGGAGTAAGAACTGGGCCTTACACAGTGTTCTGTACAAACCCACAACCCCACTGGAATCACTGCAGGGAAGGCACTAATATATTCAGAGCAGGGCTTATGTGAATGTGAAGCATGTTTGCATAATGTACATGTCAGGATAAGAAGGGGATACTGAGTGCACAAAGAAGAAAGGTTATATAAAAACTTTACTGAAGGAAATGAAAAATTAGTCCTAAAAAAAAAACATGTCCTAAGAGAGAAGGGGTGAAGAACTACAGTTGCTGCTACAAAAGAAAGGACAGAACCCCAAGGTACTTCCAGGTTGCATTGCTGTGGACAAATATTTTGTGCATAGATATGATTAAACGTGCTTAGTTTTTATTATATATGTGCAACACATACAAGTACAGTACCTCAATATCCATAGGCTCAGGGTCTGTGTATCTGCAGCCTTGCACTGGGACTGTGCTCCTCCTGCCTGAGGGAGTTACAGAGCTCCCTGTGTGAACCCTGGAGGCTGTAACAAAGAAGGACCAGACCTCTCTTTCTCAACCAGAAACAGCTGGGAAATATCATTAATAAAGGACAGAAACATCCTTTGGATTGCTGCAAACTCTTAGAGTGCTAAAACGTTGCCATGGAACACACTGATACAATGGTGCCTGTCTCCTCTTTGCGAGTCTTTGCTTTTGTGTGAAAGGCCTCAAGAAAGAGGAGCTGTGTAGAATTTGAGTGAAAAGGCTATAATCAGATATTCCCACTGAGGGCAGGGGAAGGAGGAGTTAGAGGGATTGCTTTATTTTAGTGAAAGCAGTGACGAAATGTAATTGCTTTCTGCTAAATACTGCTCTAAGGAATGGCTCCCCATGTTAGCTGTAACACTGTCCTTGGCCACTTAACACACAGGCAAGTTATACTAATTTCTAAGCTCTCCCAGCAAAGCAAAATTATGCCCTTTGCACCAAGTCTGGCTAGCAAGGATCCATGCAGAGAGATCCCATGAGGAAAAGGAAAAATTCCCCACTCCAAGCCTTTGCAGAATTGCTGAAATTGTTCCCTTCACAGCAAAAAGAGTCAGCTGACTCTGGGTCTGTATGACATAAGATCATATAAGATCCAGTCTCTCAACAGACCTTTTCTCTGCCAGTGGTTCCAGCCTCCTGCCTCCTGAAGAATGGTGTGGGATGATCACTGAGACAGCTCTTTATTCCTGAAACCATACAGGTCAAGACCCTCTTAGGCTTTCTCTGATACAGGGCAGGCAGTCTTGCTGTAGCAGAGTACTCAAGTTTCATAGACTCAGAGAATAATTTAGGTTGGAAGCAATGTCTGGATGTCTGCAGTCCAACCCCCTAACAAATGCATGACTGGCTTCAAATTTAAATCCAGGTGCTCAGGACCCTGTCCAGTCAACTTCTGAGTATCTCCAAGAATGTGATTTCCACTGGCTTTCTGGGAAATATGTTCCAGTCTTAACCACCCTCACTACAACAACTGTTTTTCTGTATATCCAACTGGAATTTCCTTTGCTTCACCTTGTAACCTTTACCTCTCATCCTTTCCCTATGCACCCCTCAGAAGGTGGGTCGTCTATAACCACCTGAAGACAGGTCCCCTCCTAGTTACAAGAGAAAGCTCACCTGCTGCCTCTTCTCATATGTTATAGCCCCTAAATTATCTCAGTGGTTCTCTGTTGGACTGTCTCCTATCTGTCTTCCCTGTATCAGAGGTCCAAAACTAAATACACTATTCCAGATGCCACCTCACAAGTGCCAGCAAAGACTTAATGGCTTCCCTTGTCTTGCTCACTGTGCTTCCATGAACACAATGTGGTTTGCAGTTATGCTTCACAGTTGCTGTTGTGAAATCCACTTCTGACTCATGCTCAATTTGATATCCTCCTGGGCTCCAGGGGCTTTCTGCACACACCTATGTAGCCAGCCATGCTCCTGTGGGACTGTTGCACAGGGTTATTCCATCTTTTCCATATGTACCTTAATATTAGCTCTGCATTATGACTGATTGTAAGTTGAAGCAGCACTGAGCTGAAGCTACTCAGTGAGCACATGAAAACTGTGCAGCTGAAAAATTAAATTAACATCTGCCCCCTCTTGCCTTTTCTTAATTTATTTTTTACATATTAGGCAGAGGCAGGGAGAAGGACCTAATTTCAACTTTTGCAAGGAATAGTGTTCCCTTCCCTTAGATTCTATTTTTAATAAACTGTGCTGGGATGCATCTTCCAGAATTGATATCCATCACAGATATTTTGAATTTTGATCATGGAAGAGTGTTCAAGTATTTGGAAGAATCTTGACACTATGGTAACAGCCTATTAGAGCAACATACTGAGTGGCAGGGGGCGTAGAAAGATTTGCATTTCCCCCCCCTTAAATCATCTTGACTTGATTTTCAGCATTCTCAGTGGCAGCCAGAGCCAAGATGGCTATGTACAGGAGCACTGGCATCATTAAGTTGGCCTTATCTGTGATTTTTGATTTGGTTTCACTTGGGTTTTCTCGAATTGCAATGGCAAAACCACATTTTTGATATTCAGAATGCAGCATGTTTGCAGTCACTTACTCATATTTTTCCAGCCTGTCTACTACTTTTGGCAAGGCCTGATTTTTCTGGAATTTGAAGCTTTCTAAGTGTGCAACTCAAATAACAAATGTATTTGCAGACAACTTAGGCTAAGTTTGATCTATCTTTGTGGCTGCAGTGAGAATTTTACTTGAAAAAAGCTTTGGGGTTTGGATCAGAAAAAGTAGAGTAATTGCAGTTTTGAGAAGGTGAAGTTATGAAATTCACACCACTGATAATAATGGTATTAAGGAGAGTCATTCCAAGATGATCACTGTTTTAAGGGGAAAGATGTTGGTGTTTATATCAGCTACTCAGATTGCATAACCTTCCCTGGCTGGAGAGACTTCTCCATATTTCAACAGTTAGTTAGTTTGACCTGATTAATTCCAGTATGTCTGTGAGTACATGAGTACTTGCTTTACAATAAGCATATCAGATTGTTTCATGGTAATCAGTGCTTTAAATTGAACTTCCTATTAAAAAACCCACATAGAATCAAACTATTTCTTTGTGCATCTGTGTTTAACTGCAGTGACTAACATTTTGGAGAAAGAAGTCTCTTTTGACATTTAAATTCAAGTGTAAAGAGTAAGTCATCATCATACTTGATTCTCCCAAGCAGTTCAAGAATTCTTTCCTTTGCCATTCCTCACCATTCTACAAATGAATATTCAAATGCTTTCTGCATATGATCACTAAAGGGTGAGATTATAATAATAGGATGTAATACAGTATAATAAATATTTTCTAAATTCCTTCTTTTTAAAACTGAATCTTAAGTGGTTTTATTTGAAAACCAGAACAGTTTTTTGTTTCTATACACAGACATGAACATATATAAGTAAAAATTTATAAAAGAGAAAAAGAAATATTAAGGAATATCAAATATGAATCCAGATATTTTTGTAGGGGGAAAAAAGGACATGAAATTGGGTGTTCCGTCATAACCTTGCTATGAAAGTAGAAATTTTCCATTCAAATGTCTGTGGTATCAAGATTCCATCATCACATGATGTAATTATTTTTCTTCACTCTTAACTGCACTGTTTTAACAGCCCCTCTTTGTGCCTTCTAAAGGAGAAAGGGTTGGGCTGAGTTAATAACACTGTTGCTCAAATGCAGCAAGGGCAAGAAATGTTCAACTTTTCTTTACACGGTTTACATGGGTAAGATGCATTCTGACATAACTGTACAGTCAGAGATTTAGTTCTCTCATCATTATACTTATACAAATACAATTCTAAAAGTTAGGAGACAAATTCCTTCCACTGGCATACCACTAAAAAAAGACTATTTACAATTAAAAATTTTTAGTAGAAAACAGTCTTTCAAAACAAACAATCAAACAAAAGTGTAACATTTTGTATGTGTGCGTGGTGTATTCATTTCTTCCTAGAAATGTCAGCTTGTTTTACAGCCACCTTCTCACCTACAAGTCGCTTGCTGTGGCCTCCTAGGAACATGGGGTGGGGCTGGGGATGTACAGCTATAGTGTTGACACAGGTTCTACCTCTCCCTGAGCATGGAGCAGGCAGTGCACACCTGAGAGGTTCAGCAGGCAATAGTTGTGGTTACTGAGCACGGCTGGGGATTCCTTTTTATTTTCATAGATCCTTTGATAGTTTGGCAAAGGCTAGATGGAGGTTTAGTTAGGTTATCAGTGTGTTTATTACTTTCTGTTGGGAGCTCAATGGAATATACAAATGGGATCTGCTGATGTGGAACAGTCCTGAGTTTATAATCTGACTGTTCTTTCTCACTGGAGGGCTAGGGATAGACTTTACAACTTGGAAACAAAACACTTGTAGCTGTGTGCTTCAGCAGAGCAAAGCCAAATGTTGTTTGGCTTGAATTTACTGTGTAGTGCTGTGGGATTCTTCTGGATTTTGGAACTGTTTCTGCAAGGGAAAATGGGGCCAGGTTAAGGGTAACAGGAAAAAAAATCTCTCAGTTACAGAGCTCTCCTTAAACTAAGCAAATACCTTTACAAGGATCGTCTGTTGCTACACCAGCTCAGCTCTTGCCTTTCCAGATGATAACTTCTGTAATAATATAGACTCAGTTCATGTTCAAAGAAAGTAGTATTTTTTTTCTGATTAAAATACTGTTTTCTACTGCATGTTCCCATCAAATGATAAAAAAAACCTAGGTCCATCTTTCCTCCACACACCACCCGTAAATAGCAAATGCTTAACCTCCCCATAGGCAAGAATAAAAGCTTTATTCTTGGTACAAATACAAACTGGTGAGGGGGAGTGTTAATGTATCTTGGTGCTGTAGAAATTAACTGAGGGAGAAATAGGGAAAAATTATATATAGACCATTTTCCCTCCTCCATAGTAAAACCCTTGGAACATCAGATGTCTGGCTTCAATAATTTCTAATGCTCTTTTGAAGCTGATATTCAGCCTAAGAGTGGAAATAAAGACAAAACTAGTAAGCAGACATTGATTTGAAGAGTACAGTGCCTGTGTTTGTAAGGGTAGAGGGCCTGTGTTGGTACCCTTTTTGGGGGGTTGGGCTGCTTTCGTGTCCCATCCTGGAGTGAATGCAGGCATTTTCTGTCAGTCAGTATTGCCCCAGTTTTGCATTGACTTGAGGAAACTCAACGGAGATGATTTAGCTGAAAAACCAAGCTAAGTCTCTCCAGGGTCCTCCAAAGAAGGCAGCCTAACAATGAGTTTTCCAGCAGGAAAAGAGCTGGTGTTTAGTTATCCATGTGCAGCTCAGTTTCCCAACTCAGTAGCTTTGATTCTTTGGTCAGTCCAAATCTAAGATCATTCTGTTGCAGTCTGTGGAGTTGCCACCTGCAACTCATAGCTGCAGTTGCAAGGGGTAATTCCTATTTATCACTTGTGTTTAAAGGTGTGTAGTGAATCCAAAATGGGTTAGTAAAGTATGAGTTTAGAGAAGCTTGAAAATATGCACCCACTGTGATACCTCGTTTGGGGGATTCTGCACAGGGAGTAAAGAGGGAAAAGGCTTCCTCATAGCCATAACTCTCAGAGAGTTCTAGCAGTTCTAGAAGTTATAAAGTATTAAAAAAAAAAAAGCCTTCTATTTGTATGACTTGTGAAATTGTGGATAAGAAGCTGGGTTAAATCAAGACTGATATAAAATAGTGTTTCCCAGACCACTAACACCCACACAGAGTGAAAAGTTCTTCCAAGAGTACTTTGATGCCTTCAAGTATGTGTTGCTGAAAGTTCAGTCAGAATTTGTAGCTATTTCGCAATAAACATCTGACATTGTTTACTGCAGCAAAGCTGATCAAGCAGAAAACAGTTTTTCTTCTCATAAACAGATGTGGTGAGCAGCAGGGTGTAATTATTTGTATCGTCCAGAAGAACTCCTCAGCATACTATGGATTTTGAAAGAAATATATTACAGGGAACACCAAAGGTGTGGGGCTGCAGAGACAAGCAGAACCTGGAACAGCAGGAGATTCATCTAAAATAAAAAGGCTGCTTAATTTGGTATTTGATACTCAGTAGGTTCTCCAGGAACCCATCAAAAAATTTAAATTATGCACTCTTCTGAAAAACATGAGAACAGCATTTGTTGCAAAACAGCCAAAACCCTCAAGTCCAGATATTTCCCAAGAAGAAACCCACCCTGGAGGGACGAGTTTTTTTGTGGGGTTTTTGTTTGGTTTTGTGGGGTTTTTTTGCAAACTGTCTTCCCAGCTGCCTTGAAAGCCAAAGCTTTTACTGCAGGAATTAATACTTTTGGATAGATCTCCTAATGTCTTCTCCCTGATATTCATGGATCCTTTAAGAATTGACACCCAGTGTGGTCTCCAAAGACTGCCATCACTTATTTCTCTGGCTATAGATCACTCCTACACCTGTACAACAGCTTCCTTGGCTGCAGCATCATTTGGAAGTCTCAAGTTTGCAAGACTGCTTTCACAGTCTCTATATTGACTTTCAGGGAAAACATCTTTACAGAGCAGGTGAAATGGAAAATATGCATCCCTTATGGCCCCTTATCCTGACATCCACTGCCTTTCTCAGTACATACGATCTTCCCAGAAAAATTCCAGGCTACAGAGGAGATGAAAACAGAAGGAGAAGGAGGTACATTGACTGTGATTAGTTCATTTTCCATCTCATACAGATATTTTTCCACACTGCATGAGAAACCTGCACACCAAGCCTATGACTGAGGAGGGTATGTCCCCTTCAGCCCATGCTGTGCATTGCTCCAGGCCCTACACACCTGTATGGCTTTGCCAGGTAGTGAGCCAGGCCACCTTTCCTTCTGAATCAAAATGGGCAACAATGTGACCTCTGTCATGAGCACGGGAACTTGTGGATTGGTTGAAAAGTCCTTTGAGCTGTTTCACTGTGGAAGGTGTAAGAGAAATTTAAAACAGAGGAGGAAAAACCTATTCTACTTCAGTAGCATGGAGCTGCCTTTAGTCTCTTCAAACTGGGGGGATTACTGTTAGATAAAATGCTGAGCAAGATTTGGAAGTGTACAGGCAGTAGCTCGTTGGAGCAGGAATAGAGTGGGTGATGCAGCTCTCCTACCTGTTACCTTGAATATTTCATAATATGTCAACTCAAAAGATGCTTTTTTCTCCCACCCACCACCGTTTTGCATATCCCTCTTCTGAGCCAGTTGATCAAATAGTGCACTTGCATCTGACAAATCTTTTACAGAGCACAACTGCTATTAGGCTGAAATGTTCTGTAAAAACACAGGTTTTCATGATGGCCCTGGGACAGATCCTACACTCAGTGGGGACAAAACCTACAAAAGCTGGTCTGATCAAGTAACCAGATTCTCCACAGAATAGAGCAGATAGATGACATTTAAATAGTATACAAAGCTTTTCTTCAGCTCCTGGTTGTTCCTGAGTATTAAGATGACAATGAATCATCTAAATGTTTCTCCAGTCTTGGCTCTCTTCTGAATACTCATTGTCTGAGAAGTCCATTACATTTGATTCCATATTCCATACACTTGACTGTGATGATAAATTGCAGCAAGTTCAGTGGGTGGCCACCAAGATGGATAAGGGCTGGGACATTTGCCCTATAAAGAAGAAACTGAAGAAACTGAGCTCATTTAGCCTAAGTAAGAGGGGCTTCCAGGGGAGATTATCAAGAAAGCAAAGCCAGGCTTTGCACAGTAGTGCATGGTGAGAGGACAAAACTGAGAGACATAAATTGTAACTTAAAAAAACTATGACTTGATATAAGCAAAAACTTTTTCATGATGAGGACAGCCAAGCATTGGAACAGATTGTCCAGAGATGCTGGGTATACAATCTCAATCCTTGGAGGTTTTCAAGACCTAAACGGCTAAAGCTCTGAGCACTCTGGTTTGGTCTCATAGCAGACTCTGCCTTGAGGAGGAATTTGGACTAGAGACAACCTGTGGTCCCTTCTAACATAAATTAGTCTACAATTCTGTGTTGCTATAAATAACATATCTTACAGCAGAACATGTGCTATAAATAACATATCTTACAGCAGAACATGTGCTGCCCCCAGCCCATCCCTTTCAGCCATTTTCTACTTTCAACTTTTCTACCACTTTTTCTGTTGATTCAATTATCTTGGTCTCCATCATCCCATATCCAACAGTTAGCTTCCAGGAGGTTTTTCTTTGTCATCACCTTTTGTTGAAATATGGAATCTGCAATAAAAGGAAATATCACTTTCATTTCTGTAATAAACTGATTGGGCACTTCCTTCCTCTGTGCAACACCACCTCTCCCCAGTTAACCACTCTCCCCCTGAAGCTTAGCAGCAACCAAAATTGAAATTAAAAGACCACAATTTCTACCCCTTTTTGACCTCTCTGTTATTGGGAGCATGGGTGCTTTTATCTTTTGTGGGGTATTTATGTGCACGTAGCAAATTTTGAGCAGTATGATTTCACTGGTAAAAAAACCCACTTGATCTGTAAAAAGACAATGACTAATAGTGAAACTTCTGCAATAAGAATTTTAAGGTCACGTGTAGGTACACTGACTGACCCAGAGGCTGTGTCAGCATTGCCTTTCCATAGCCTGCTGCTGTATGAGAAGATTGCTATTCCTCAGACTGAAAAGGAAAAACAAATTTTTCTTTTTTTAATTGCTCACCTTTCTTTCACCCATCCTTACTACCCACTCAGTGATGAAAACAAAACTCATTTTGCTGAGGAGTAGAGATTATTTTCAGAGTTCTGTTTACCTGTTTTATTTAACCCAAGTGAGACTGCACATGAAACCGTTAGATGTATTCCCTGAGAATAATCCTAATTTATTTTGGGAGGAGAAAGAGTGCATGTTTATGCAATCTCTATGGAACATAAGTATCATAAAATGAAATTAGGAAAGCAGCGGAACTGATCTGATGCTTTCAGTTCTCTTGCAAATCATGTCATCTGGTTTATGCAGTTGCCCTCCATTGTTCATTGGGATGTGATGAACTGGTTTCAGCTTCTCTCCCTTAGGATAGTATTCTGAGTGAGATTGCTCTTCACCACTCTTTTGTCATCAAATAATTTGGGGTGGAATTGACCTTCAGATCCAATCCCCTGACGAAAACAAGTTAGAGCAGGTTACTTGGAGCCTGCTGGTCATGTTTTGAATACACCTTAGTGTCCGTCTCTAAGGAACAGCATTAGTATCCAAGTGCCAGCTGGATTTCAAACCAATGTTTATTACTCTCTGAGCCCAGCAAGAAGGTGGGTTTGCCACCTTCCAAGTCCTTCCAAAGTGGGTGACTTGATTTAACCAGCTTTCAGTAATCTTCCTATGAATGTTGTCTTATCTAGCCCACACAGGAATCCACAGTTTGTGCTTAAGCATAACATATTACCTGTCTAAGCTACCTGCTACATAGACCTTCTCTTGCAAAGATGTTAAAGTACCTTTTAAGTTCCGCTTGATTTCTAGGAAGCAGAGTATTGACCTCACTTTAGATGTGGAAAAATGCACTTGCTGACAGGTTACAGATGTGACAGAGTTGGGAGACAACTCCAAAGCCCCCTCCCCTGCCCGTCTCTGGGCTGTCCTTCACCATTTCCTGTACAACCATGAGTAACCAAAAAGCACTTTTTTGCCATCATCATTCAGATGGCTCAAAAATTCATGTATCATGGAGGGCAGAACAGCCTTGGTGAGGCTGGCGCCAATGAGCACTGCCAGAGCCACAGGCCTTACCAGTGTAATTGAGATACTCAGGATCTGGTTTCCTGTCCAAATCCCAATCCCATTTTGGCATCTTTCCAAAGCAGCCCTCAGCTGAGGCCAAAGGACCATTTATGCCTGATTTTCCCCCCCAGCAGACCGGTGCAAGAGCCTCACTTCTGGTTTCATTCAGATTGAATGGTCCCTTTTGCTGTTGGACGCAGTTTGACCGGCAGCTCGCGTGGCTGTTCTCCTTTAGCTGTTAGACACGAGCCACCGGCTTTGCTTCCCACGCGTCAGAAGGGGGGGAAAACCGCATCCTGACTACTTTTAAAATACAAATAAACCACGAGAGAAACAGCAACCAGGAGTGAGTGTTTAACAGCAGCGCCCAGCACCGCGGTGAGGAGCAGCTCGAGTGGCGCACACGGTCCCTCACGGCGGGGCCGCGGGCCCCGGAACGGCCCCGCCAGCGCCGGCAGCGCCCGGAGCGGCCACCGGGTGGCACCCGCGCTCCGCCCGCAACGGCGGGCCCGGCACCGGGTTATGGGGATTACGGGAAAACCTGAATGAGGGAAGGAAACATTGCGGTTTGTCTCCAACAAAACTTTCTTTCAAGTGCCTCGTTTCTATTTAGAGCTCCTCTAGGCGAGTCCTGGGGGCACCAGTCCGCATGGGGGGTCTGGTCTGGGGCATCCAGATTCAGGATAACGGGTCAGGCAACGCTCCAGTTCCAAATCGGGAAGGGCCAGTGTCAGCTCTGTTGTTGATCCGGTGACAGAGCAGCTTCCAAAGTCTGCAGCAGCCAGGACACTCACTTCTCTTTTCTCAAACGCTGAGCACGGGTTTTACTGGGAATACTACAAGTTACTAAACAAGCATCACCCTTTATACATCACTCTTCAAACACTGATCTACCCAGGGATTCTGAATAACACAGTAAATGAAACAATTCTGATGAAAACTAGGGGTGTCTTGGGGGATAAGAGGGAGTCTTTTAGCTAAAATTGTTGTGCAATCTGTCTAAATGTCCGAGTCTTGTTTTTACCTAGTTTTCTAAGTATGGACTTAGTCACTGGAGTTGTGACACAACGATTTGAGGTTATTGCTAACAAAATTGCACAGTTGTGGGAACACTTGCAAGACTGGAAGTGACTCAGGAGCCTGAACTAGTTGTTAAAATGCCCTCCTAGTAAAAGGAAAAGACTTCAAACCCCATTACAGTTGCAACCTCTCACTGGCAAATTGCAGCCTCATTAGTAATCTTGGCAAGATGACGGGGGTTTTACATTACTGATCCCCTTGTTAGCCCTCAAGTGTGCAACTGAAGCGCTCTTTTGGGAGCAGTTTGTGGAAGTGAATGTTGTAAATATATTTCCTTTACAGGCAAACAGATGCTCTCTGTCTTTGGAGCCATCAAACTCGTGCATTCACAAACACACAACTCACTTAAAAATAAATGGGAAGTGAAAGTAGTAGCTAAACCTGCCAAAAATGAAGATCTAATGATAATTGTAAGCACATAAATTTTGCTGTGTTTTCCCAGTGAGCCAAGACACATAAAGTAACATAAATTAACTTCCTCTCCCCAAAATTGTCTCTTCAGGGGTGTGGATGCTCTGTATAGTTTTTCTGTATGGCAAGGATGAGATATATATAGATATAGATAGATATAGATAGATAAAATTGAAAACCATTAATCAATGACATAGTGACTTGCAATGTACTCACAGTACTATAGGGCAATAGCAGTTGTTCTCAGACAGGCAGTAGGTGGTCCTGTTCAGGTACTCCACTATGACAAGAAATTTATATAATTAGGAATTGGTCTGACACAAGTGTCCCCAAGTGACACAGTGTCCCTCTCACCACAGTCTGGCCAGTAGCATGTGTGATGCATGTAGCAAAGGAGCAACATTACTTCTCAACTGTGTCTCAATTTTTCCCATAGGTTGTTTAAAGCAGGCTGTTTTTCCATTAAGTTGACCTGGGAAAGCTGTGGAGCATCCAGGCAGACTGCTTCCACATCAGTAGAGCACATTGGTAGGAGTTTAACATGTTTCCCAATAATTGCCCACAAATGCTTTACGAGGGACAGACAGTTCCACGAAGCTTCTCAGACAATATTCCACCTGATTACAGAGCCTCAGGAAGGGCTTTTCTGCCAAGGAGAAAGAAATGTCACACCTTGAGGAGAGTTTGTCATGGGCTGTAAACAAGGTGTCCTTAGCCACACTGTTCAAAACTCTTTCCCCTCCGTGTTCTTCCTCTATTCATTAGGTACTGGCCCCTGTGTGGCTTCTGCTTTGAAAGAATTAATTATTCAAGCTGCCTACGTATCTCTTTTCAGCAAGAACTACCCCCATTGTGTTACAAGGACAAAAACCTTCCATAACAGCCAGGACAGATGGATGAAGCCTGGCAACACTTTTCAGTGGAGTGCCACACCTCTGTGTTATCAAACCTGGGTTTATTTGCAAACCTTGTTATCTTTGATAATTTAATTACAGTGCTACTCTTGAGGATATTCTTGTTGTACAAAAACATCATCTTCAATTAATTTTTTAGTGTCTCATAATGACAAAAAAACGGAAAACATGATCCAGATGCAAACTAAAAGCTGAACAATCGAAAGAATACAAACTACGTCATTTAATAAAAATCTTGTTTAAGAAATGATTATATATCTCTTAGTGGGTTTTTAACATGTTGGGGATGGAAACACTGCTGTATTATTCAGCAAATATCCCTACTGGAATACTTTCTTCTTTCCATAGTGATACTATATAAGCTGTGCTGTCTCAAGGGAATTGTAACAGTGCAGTGCCAAGATGCTGTGCTGAGATATTTGTGCCTTCATACTTCCTTTCCTGCAGGGCTTTCTGCCTCTAAAAAGATGTCTGAGTTGCTTTCCCCTGTTTCTCTCACTTCTTTGATCTGTTTGATCATTACAGTCTAACCTATTCTTAATTTCCTCTTGCTGGCCCATTTTGAAAGCCTTGTGTACGATTTCCAGTGGATAAAATTGCCATTGGGATGCCCTTTCTCTCCCTTTAGCATTGATCGTCATCAGTCATGAGCAGATGCTGGGGAGGCAGATGATCTTTCAAATGTAGCAAGGAAGACTAGGAGGAGAGTGCCTGGAGGCAGATTCAACCACTTAGAAGCAAGTAGTCACACACCATGGTGTTAGCTTGCTTCAGGGAGGGAGGGGAGCAAGAGCTGAACATCAAAGTGCAATGGAAATGTAAAATCCTTAGTGCTGTGATTCCTCCTTTCATCTGTGCTTTTTCTCCTGGCGAGGTGTTGCAGGCAGTTCTGCTTTCTATGCTACCGAATAGACTCAGGCTTTGGTGAATGTAAATGGAGCTCCGGGATCAGTTTTTTTATCCTTTAGAAGTTCTAACACTCTAAAATTAATTTCAGATTGAATATTTTCAATCAGCAAAAGCAGGTACAAACAGTCTTTCTAGGACAAACAAGGCACAGGTATTCTTCAGGCTCAAGTTGCAACAAGATAGGGAAGAGAGGGAAGAGAGGGAAAATTGGGAAGAATCCATCCTAGGGGACTCCATATGCTGGCTCAAGTCATATGCTGCTGCATGGTAGTGACAGACCAGAAGCTTTTGTTCAGGATGCTGCCCCTCCTTTGGAGATCCTGTCTCATCCCAGCTGCAGGGCTGTCAAAGCACAGCCACATGGGGTCGGGGTGCCAGGGGCTCCCCCAAGGTCTGTGGCCAGACCTGGATCCCACAGGCACTGCCCACGCTGGGGCTGCCCCACACTGGCTGTGGGATCGAGTTGTATTCCCTGACCCCCTGTTGCTCGTGCTATTGCTTAGCTGCTCTGCTGCACTCCTCTGTCTTGTCTCTCGTATTCCATTTGGCTTTCCCTGTACATTCAGTTACTAGAGAAAACATTGGCATCGTTGTCTCCCTGTACAGCCCAAGCAACTGGTGCTTTCAGTTTGGGAAGTGCGAGCAATTCTGTAACACCTCTTTCAGTGCTCCCATAGACCCATGATTATTGTACATGAGAGATTGCAGTGAGAAAAAGAAATATGCGTATGTAAAAAAACCCTGAAATGTAATATAGAAAGTATAATATAAAGTTAACACAGCAAGAACCCCAAACTGAAGGAAATAGAGATCTTAAGGCCAGTTTTTAAAATTTTGTCAAGAAATTCTAGAAATACTTATTAACTTAATTATTTGGAGGTATACCAACAGGCAGCCTAAAACAATAATGTTAACTTATTTCTGAAGCACTTGTTACTTTTGTGAATAGTCTTGAAATTTTTTTCCGTATGTGGAGGCCCAGGCTGAATTAAGAAAGGAGAAAGGCTTCTGTAATGTGACATGCACAGTATCTGATGACCTGTGGTTCAACCTATTGAACAAACTGCTGCTGGCAAACATTTTGAGTAATCAGTTTTCCGTATGAGATTAAAGGGGAAAAAATATTTCTGCAATTTACAGATTACAGTGAGGCCTGAATAGACACTGTGTGAAAATGCTTCTATGGTGGATTGACCCTGGCTGAGTGCCAGGTGCCCACCAAAGCCACTCTGTCTCTGCCCTGCTCAGCTGGACAGGGGAGAGAAAATACAATGAAAGGCTCTCAGGTCAAGATAAGGGTAAGGAGAGATCACTCACCAATTGCTGTCATGAGCAAAACAGACACAACTTGAGGAAATTAGCTTAATTTATTATCAATCAAATCAGAGTAGGATAATGAGAAATGAAACCCTTCTCTTCTTCCCTGGCTTAACTACTCATGAGTTCTCTCCCTCCATCCCTTGGCTGCACAGCGGGGTGGGGAATGGGGATTGTGGTCAGTCCATCACACCTAATCTCTGCTGCTCCTTCCTCCTCAGGGGGAGGACTCCCCACACGCTTGCCCTGCTTCAGCACGCACTTCCCAAGGGGTCACAGCATCCTTTGGGCATCCACCTGCTCTGACATGAGGTCCTCCAGGGGCTGCAGGTGGATCTCTGCTCCAACATGGACCTGTATGGGCTGCAGGGGCACAGCTGCCTCATCATGGTCTGACCATGGGCTGCAGGGGAATCTCTGCTCTGGCACCTGGAGCACCTCATCCCCCTCTTCCATTGACCCTGGTGTCTGCAGGGCTGTTTGTCTCACATATCCTCCCTCCTGTCTCCATCTGCAGAGGTTTTTTTCTGCCTCTGAAGTACTTTATCCTAGAGTCGCTGCCACCATTGCATGAGTTCAGCCTTGGCCAGTGGCTGGTCCATCTGGGGACCAGCTGGCATTGGCTCCATCAGACACAGGGGAAGCTTCTGGCAGCTTCTCAGAGAAGCCACCCCTCTAGCCTCCCCCACTACCAAAACTCTGCCGTGCAAACCCAATACAGTGTTAAACAAATTTGGCTACAGCTGTTGCATAAAATCAAACTCAAAAGTTACCAGAGTTCATAGTGAGCAATGCTCAGTGATGTAGAATCAGTTAATTTGAATCAGTGTCCTCCCAAGAAGGGAATGTTCTTCAGCCTTGCTCATTTTGGAATATAATCTTTCTCTGATCTTTGAAGTGATGAAATGAAGGAGTCAATCAGAGAGGCACAGAAATTAGAGCAATAAAAGAGCTATTAGACTGTAGAGCTCATTATTCCATCCCTAAAAGGCTACTCTGCAGTGCATTCTTGGGTACTTTGTCCAGTATACCTAAAAATCTAGGAGTATGGAAAGAATGAAGGAGAAATACTACTGCACAGAAATGTCAGTCCTTTTCTCTCTGTTTTGATCCAGCTATAGGATGAAGCAAAGCAGTAATTGCTGCCATTATAGAGAACAAATCTATTTGCATTTCTACAGTGCTTCAGCTCTAGCTGTGAATGCCTAATCAGTCCTATTGCTGGAAAAATATTTTCCAGCCTCTTGTCAAATTTCTGTCTGATTGCAGTGCATTACTGCAAAGGCACTTTACTCCATCCATGTCCTGGCCCACATCACTAGAGGGCTGTGGTGAAAATTTTTGAAGCCAACACTGGTGTGTAAGAAACAATATAGCAGTGTCTGTCAGTGGTTCAGTAAATGATCTTTCACCTCGGGTAGAATCCTGCCTAGCATAACATGCAATGGTGTCTGTGTTTCTAGAACTGTAAAACTCTGAATAATGGGTGTATAAAGATCCCATTGCACACTTTTACAGGAATAGTGACATTTGCCCAATGTCTGTACTGGCTTTAGCCATAACTATCACACTGTGTTTCTCTCCCCCATCCTTCCCCAGCAGTGGTGCCTGCAGGCTGTGTTTCTCATTCCCTGCTGTACATGCTTTATCACAGTGATAAGCACTATCGAGTGACTGCTACATTGTGATGCAAACGTAACTGCGCAGGTGACATGCATTTGTAAATTTACCCTGAATCTGGAGGACTTGCACCTGCTTTTCTACTAATCAACCTTCTACTAATCTGCCTTCACAAACCCTGTAAATTTAAGGTCAGTTTAAGCTTAGTGCACAGTTCCCAGGTATGATATAGCCGCTTTGTTTCCATCACCAGGCACAGAAGTGTTGTAACCTGGCCAGGTTAAAGATCCCTGCAGGAAAAGGAGGTGGCTGGAACAGCACAGAGCTGGCAACTGTCAAACTGTTTGTGTGAGCAATAGACATGCAAGTGGTGAGGACAGATCGCTCACTACTCCTCAGTTTCACCCCTGCTCACACCTTGATATCCCGTGGTTCAGCTGCAGGAGCCCTAATGTACCATGCAAAGGAAAAGTGTCATTCAATCAGCTGTCACAGACTTTGGAGGAAGAAAAAATGAACAAAAAGCGTTACTTGCAATGAAATAATCAGCTTGTTCTCACAGAAGAAGTTTACATTCTTCTTTTTTATTATCAGTTAATTTATGTTAGTAAATACTGCGTCTTACAAAGCCTTGCATCTCATGGATTTGGTTTATCAAAAAGCAAATATTTATATGATTCATCTGACAGAATTGTTCATGCCTAGAAAAGAAAAAGCCACTCTTTCTCCAAGCTCTTCAAATACTGAAAGATCAATAAGACTACAAAACGTGACAAGGGACTGACAGTCATGGCCAGTGAGTAACAATGTAAGACCAAAGTTACTTGTGCAGTTATTCTGCATTTACACCCTATTGAGAGGAGTCAGTGCTGGGAGTGATATTCAAGCTGAGCAAGTGAAGAAAAGGAGACATAACAGTTTTTACTGCTATTTTCAGCCAGATCCCACATGCTTGCCTTATTCACGCTTCTATTTAATTTGATATGTAATGCACGTGAGTTAGACAAAAATTATTTGTCTCGTGGTTTGCTGTTTTTACATACACATTTAAGAATTATATTCCCTGTAATCCTCTCACTATGTTAGAGCTGTTCCAAAGTTGAAATCTTTCACACAAATATCTCAATCTTTTCTCACCAAAATCATTCATATTTCATGTATTTACAAAGTAAATTTTCCCTGAGAAAGCAGCCAAAATCTCACAACGGCATTTCCATTTCATCAATTCATTCAACTCACCCAGGAAACATTTAAGGCCATTTTCCACTTAATCATTTCAACTAAGTCTACAGTACTAGCTTTAGATTTTAAAGATTGCAAAACCTCATCCTGTAGAATAAGAAATTTTATTTGTTAAACAAGACACAACAATTATGAAAGACCCTGTAATGAGAACAGCATGTCCTGTAACTGGGCATGTGCAATCCTTAACCTTTAGAGAAGTGCCCTTCATGAGATGCACTGAATCTGTCCTAGGGGTCCTACTTCCACAAACTGTTCAGAAATGCTGTGGTAGAACTCTCTTTTATACACCCAACTTGTGCCTATGTAAGTCTTCTTCATCAGATCCTAGTGCTAGAAAAATAAAATACGTTTGTTTAGAAGGTTGTTCTGCCCTCAGGGGAAAGGAAATGAAAATCTGGGCAGGGACTGAAGAAGATCTTGATATATCCATAGATTTATGCTGGAGGTTCAATCATATATCCTACAGGATTCTATAGGTTTATGGCCTAAACCCCAGAAGGAGTAACAAATAGCTGCTACACTCTGCCTTCTACCAGCAATAACTAACCAAATTTCCAGGCACTTCCTAAGCTTAAATGGGACCTCTCCTTGGCTGTTGTCAGTGAGGAGCATGGGTTTAGGATAGAGCCACAGAATATATCCATACTGCTGTGTGCTTGGGCTTCCTGCAGTGAGAACTGGAACAAAAGAAGAAAAAAAGAAGAATTCTACGTAGGGCTTTTTACAGGGTTAAAGCCTGTGAGGATCTCACTGGTATGTCCAGATCTGACAGAAAGCAGCATGATGTACTCAGAATATCTAGTTCCTTCTTGGTAGTGGGGACAGGAGATTTTCATTGACCTTTTGGGCCAGTCACTGGCATAAACCACACCCTGAGGCTTCCTGAGGAACAGGGACTGGAATAGAGAGGGAATAAAGAAACACAAGTCGTCTCACTTGTATCTTGTGCCCAAATTCACTCTTTCCCCATTCCCAGTGTTGCTCAGGTATAGTTACCAACTGTGCTGTCTTTGCCCTAGGTGTTTTGAGGCATCAGAAATAGAAAAGTCAAATCTGCACAACAAAAGTAAAATCTGCACAACATTCTCATCATCACAATTAGCCATAAGTAAAGAACTCTTTTAACAGATACGCATTTGATGCATATTGTATAAAAAAATAAGAAAGCTACAATGAAGAAATAGCTATGTTCAATGGAGCAGAACCAACACCGCTGTGTGAAAAAGCTGAATTAAGTATTTCTGTTCCTACTGACTCCGCAATCGTGTGATACAGTAACATAGTCTGGTGGGGAAGATGCAACTCTCACAAGAGGGCAGACTGGTAACTGCAGACTCCTCTACAGCACACTGATACTTGTCAAACATTATTATAACTTCAGAAGCCACAAACCTTTTAAATAAGAGGGTTTTAAAATAAAAATAAAGAAGCACAATAGTGGGCTTCTCTGGGACCCCGCTGCTATATTTAATGTATTAAAAATCATTTCTATTTAGCACATCAATTAAGGATAACTGTATAAGAAAGAGATAACCTGCTTGCCACAGGTTGTTTTGAAGCTCATGTCCTGCTGATTCATTCTGAATCATATCACCACAAATACTTTCACCCTGAGAAGTTATTTATTGGCCTAGAAGGTTCCTATTTCTGAAAGTTTATCACAGTATTTTCATGTCACTTTAGACCTATCTGCATACCTGTCCTTCTGTTAATTATTTTTTTCCAACAAAAAAACTTCAATTTTCACTTGACCAATGAGCATCATTACACAATAATACTCTTATATCCCCAGTAACAGGAGCTAACCTGGACACAAGGAATTTTATCATTCTTCTTCTTCATCCCCGTTTGCCATAGCAAGGATGCTGTTTAAAAAAAACCCAAACTTAATATGTTTTTAAAGGTTGGATGGGTTTCTTTTCCTGTCTACACACTTACAGAGATCCTCACACTTTCAGAGGTCTAATTTTTGGATTTCAATTACTAAGGCATGTCCCATGTCCCAAGAGGTACCACACCCTAGTTTAGAAATGTGAAACTCAGGATTGATATTCTGAAGTGTCCCTTATTTCTAGGGGAGATTGAACCAAGCCCAGGCAGGCTCCTGGAAACTCTCAAGACACAGTAAGGGCCCCCTCTGTCCTAAACACATTCAACTCTTTCATCAACCAATACATTTTATGTTTGAAAACTCCACTATAAATTAAATGTCCATCGAGGGTACCTGGCAATCTCCATTCACGGTACAGGTATGAATTCCTCTTTTCTTTGTTCTTGAACACTTGCATCACTATTTGACTGAGCTAAGCCAATAAAAATTCTAAAACAGTTTCAAACATGTTTCTCTGTATTTCATTTCATGCCCTATTTTACAGCAGGTTATTCTCTAATCTAATTTACATTATTCTGAAATCACAAACTGATCATAATTACCTTTTAATGGTAATTAAAGGTAATACAAACTCATTTAAAGGGAACATCAGGTGCTCCAGTGAAGACCTACTGTAGCAGTTCCTTGCAAATAAGATCATGGGGTTTATGTATTTTGATATGAAATAGTAAAAGAAAATATGTTAAATTCAATATTTACACTGCATTTTCAAATGAGGAGCAAAAATATTGCTGTTTCAGAATCTCACGGGGGGGTTGTTCTGAAATTTAGATACTAGCTGAATTCTTCATGAGTTAGTTCAACAGAAGCATGAGTGTGTCTTCCACAAAGATTGATGGCAGGTTACTATCCAGCAATGTTTCTATATTTGGAGAGGGAGTTCAAAACATTATTGGTTCTTGCTTTCTTGACTCAAAATAGTTCTCTTCTGAATTTCTGCTGAATCAGACTTTTTTTCCTTTTAATCCCTCAGATCTGTGAGGTTTGAAGTCTTTCCATAGACAGGTCTTTTATCCTAACATGCTCAACTGTCCTGAACACTATTTCTGAAAGTAGGATTTTGCTGCTTCATGGAATTCTGAAGAAAACTCATATAGAAGTTTTTATGACACCTGGAATGTTCTTGAGGTTGAAAAGACAAAATGATCCTCATATATCCTTCTGTCCATATAATAATGAGGTGATACTCAGTGATATTAAAGGCTGGCGCTTTTGAAGCTTCAAAGGTGAAGAAAACAAAGTTTTGTTCTTAGTCCATAGCTAATCTGTGACAATGCTATCAGATGTGGTTAAAGCCATGGGTTTAGCAAAGTCTTTCATAAAGTCAGACATTTATATGGATAATGAGATGGGATTAGGGGTCTTCACACTTCAGGATACAAAGTACCCGCTCAGCTGAGAACTAGATAAAATTCTCTTATTGAAGGCAATTTTATAATGGGCTGCAACAGGTTTTCTTGAACTTAAAAAACCTTTTAATATTTAGACCAGATTAAATTCTTCAGGATATTGACTTCTTTTAGGTAAAGAAAGAACCTTGCACATTATGATTGCTAGAATTATGATAATCACTGAAATACCTCATTGGTGAAGTGAATTCACTGGTGGCTGAATGAGACAATTAACTAGTGAAGCCAATTTACCCAACACTCTGACTTTGTGTTTTAATCCCTGTATGTGACAACAGCTGTGTAATCTGAGAACTCAGTTATTGACATTTAATTACAATGTTTTTAACTCCTGTAGATAATACAGACACTGTGTTATTTTCCTTCTGCAAACTGGGTATGTTCAGTCCTTCCTTTTTCATAATGAAAGCCTCTTGGTGTCACTAATATTTTTCTTAGAATTCCACTACCTTCTGTACAACAGTGGCTTAGGAATTTCTAAAACAATCATCAGTATTGTAACTGGAAAATCTTATGTCTGATTATTTTAAATTCTATTTTTACCATCAGGAGAATACCTGTCTCAAAATATATGTGTAAGACTGTCAGTAATTCATTATCTCTTCGAGATTCTCTCGAGTAAAGTAAAGTAAAGAGTGAGTAAAGTAAATCTTGAGGTAATGTTTGAATCTTGCAGTGCAATAAAATATTAAGTGGTACTATGATTTGGACACAGTACAGTTGACAGTGTTTCATGGCTCATTTGCCCAAGTAATTATTAGATTTTACTCACAACTCACACACCAAGTACGGCTTTTTCATTGCAGAGGTTCAGGTTTGTACATATATAATGCTTAATGGCTCTAATTTAAATGGAGATCAGGAACACAGGGATCCCAAAGCTGTGTTGTACTAATTAGAGAAATATTAAAAACACATTAAATAATACTGTGCAGTTGTGAGAGGTGTTAAATTGGTTTGTATGTCTTCAGTGCAAAATGTTGTAAAACTACAGTACAGTAAAGGCTATCTGAAAGTCAGTCTGAAAAAAAGAGATTTGAAATTTTAAAAACAAATTAAAACAAACATGAAATATCATTTGAGACTTTTTTGAAACCCCAAAAAACCCCATGAAATACCATTTACTGGCAGTTTCCAGCAATGATTGGTGATCTCAACTAACTTTTCAGCTCATGTATGTTCACACCTGACTCCCTTTTTTTCACTCTTCACTTAGTTTAGCTACACTGTTAGCATTTATCAGCAAAATCTACAATTGCATTTTGAAATTTTGAAGCTGGATAAAGCGTTTTTCACCTCTATATTTTAATAGATATTTCCCATGGTTGAAGGTACTACAGAAGACTAACCAAAATAAAATTTATACCAACATGTAGCAATTCTTTACTTTCATGAGTACAAATCCATAGGAAGTTGGTTTTAATTAAGCAAAGGCTCAGACACTGGGGCATTCTGCATAGTTTCATTCAAGCATGTCCTAATACACCAAGCACAAATATGGTTGGTCTTTCCTAAAGTGAAATGACGTGGGTTACTTGGGCATGGCAGCCTTGAGCTGGGGCAGAGATACAGCAAGGGATGAGGATCCAGTGAGTGCTGTAACCTCTGCACTTGCTTGGCTGACACGGGGCTGACAGAGCAGCATCTTGCAGACATGCACTGTGCTGAAGTCAGCACTGGACACGTGTGCATGTGTTTCAGTAAGGACAGGCACTCACTGTGGTTCTGTACCAATGAAGATGGGTTATAGAACTTAAGATAAATATTTTGAAGCCTATTTCAGATCTCTTCACTGTTTCTGTTACCAGTGGCCCCCAAATTAACTGATACAGAAACCTGGGCTGGATTTTTTTTATTTACATTCAGTACCTGTTTTCTTGACTGAATAACTGAACAGCCATCACTTTCCCAAAACTCCAATACCACAGGACTATCTAACAAGCCAAGCTACCTATAGACCCATGGTTACCAGAACACAGCCTTTCTTACTCACACCCACATACATCATATCTCTGAGGTGTAAAACGTGTTTCTCTCCATTTACCCTTCCCATCACAGCTTCTGATTGAAGAAGCAAAAAGATAATCTGTGACTACTAACAAAACGTTGGTGGCAGATCTTTTCCATTGCTCAGTGGGAAATGCCAAGCAAAAGCACTTTGCACCTCAGCCCGTGCTCTCCCAGGAGCCCAGCTGTGCTCCCTGGAGCTGTTTGTCAGATCCACTGATGCTCAAGCTTTGTGTGTAGTTCTAATGCTCAGCTCTTGGGCAGTCACTGTACCCCAGGTGACTGGGTAAGCAGTGGGTTTTTAAAGCCAGGTTCTTTTCTGATCTCTCAGTTATTTCTATGGCCAGAGGGGTTTTCTTCTTCTGTGATTTATATAGAATAACTTAAGGTAACTTCACTATCACTTTATTCTTACCTGACAAACTTCACTGAGGTTTTCTCCTGCTTTGATTAGTTGGCAAATGAGTTTTTGAAGAAAAACCCATGATATTACCCTTCCTAGTGACAAAACTGATTTAAAAGATGACTAAAAGAAGGATGTAATACTACATAGAACACTCTGAAATAATGGATCACTGCAGCCAGGACATTTCATGTGAAGCATTTCATTGTATAGGAAAAGGTTATAAAAATATATTGATATAGTAGAAAGAGAAAGATCAAAATAAAGGAGTGGGTATTTAATTTTTATCTCTACTATTTATATTTTTCATCATGTATTTTAAATTTGGATAAGTGACTTTTTGTTTCTATTATGGTATCCATCAATCACTATGTTACTTCAAATATATTCTTGGCTTATTAATGTTGCTATTCCTTGAGAAAAGGAAGAAATGTGAAGGAAGAAATATTTTTTCATCTTTTGCTTGCACGATTACAATCTGTAACTATGTTCAACTGGCTTCCAGCTACAAGATAATCACGTCTAGATAAAGTAGGATTCTTTAGGGAGTTGGACTATGAGATGAAAAATTCTCTGCAGACTAGAAAACATTTTGCAGAAAAGATTTAAATTACAACTCTCTTTCATGCTACACAACATAACTGCACAAACACTTTAAATCAGAAATTACGCTTTTAAAACCTTTAACACAATAAAGACCCTTAGTGAGATTCAGCAGTGATGATGCAATGAACAGCAAAACTGAAGAAATACAACTGCTGATAAAATCCTCAGGCAGATGGGGCTGTCTGTACTGAGGATACAGGGTGTGTTGTACATCTTCACTTAGCAGGTTTTCTTACATTCTAATTATGTCCCCTGCAGCTTTAAATTAAGAGTAGATTCTTTTAGAACTGGTAGGTTTTCCCATTTTAGCTTGCATGTGAGGATTCAGCTACTTATCAAAGAATCAGCATTCTATAAACCAACCTGCCATGGTTTTGTGTGTAGCAATCAGTTTGTAAAGGCCTTAGGAGAGGGCTCTCTCTTTTTCCCCTCTACAAGTAAACAGCAGCTGTTTCAAGAATGTCCCAGTCTCAGAGTAACCTTCCTAGAGAGCAGCTTTATAAACAAATTCACTGGAAAAATCCAGCAGTTCCCAGAAAGCCAAGGTGCTTTCCAAACTCCTTTCCTCAGTGCACGACAATAGAAGGTTATTAGCAGCAGAACTGTAGTAGTAAAAAAACTGGACCCTTTACAAATGGAGATTCATCCTCCCTTTTTCACACCAGCAAGCTTCAAAATTCAGTCCAGCTTCAAAACTGTAAGGACAACCCAGTGCTCAGAATAATTAAAGCCTTGCAGAGTTTTTGTTCTGGTTGTTCAGTGTCTGTTATTTACTTCAGCTTTTGTCAGTCTGCAGTTTAGTTTGTGCCTTTGTGCTGAGGACTCGTGGTTTTCTTGCCGATTTGTACTGGAAATTATGGTAGTTAAAGTTCAGTTTCCCAGAAGAAGATTCTTACTTCAGCAAGTCAAATATTTATATGATGTCTCCTCTACTGTGTAATGACAGCATTCTATGTAGAATTTTTTAGAGATGAGACACTTTGTAAGTTCCAGACTTGCATAATCTGGAAAATTCTGAATTCTCCTGTGTTTCATTACATTACTGCCTCTCTCTTTTCCTGTTGAAGTAGCAAAATACTTGCTCTAGCTTGATGAGCTCCTTCCCACATTTAAAAGAAATTTGTTTGGGTGTAGAAAATGTCAGGTCTCCTGCAGCAAAGCTCATCTGAGTTTTATTCTTCTGTTGTATTGCCTCATAATGTTCCAAATCCATGACCAAATCCATTATTCACAAATATAATTTGCAACACTGAACTAACCTTAAGTCCAACTGAGAAGTTTTCAGAACAGTTATGTTGTGTGGTACTGGATGATGTGTAATAGCACCACCATTTGGAGCTCAGGTATCCAGCTGAGATCAAACTTTTCAATATCATTACTAAATTTTACAAATAGTCAAGATTTATTTTTATTTATTATTTTAATTTTTTTTTAAATGAGGAAGAAGAGTATGTCTGGTCAAAACTGCAAGCAGGTCTAGGCAATTATTTCTAAAAGGCATCCCCATGCTCACTCTCATTGCTGTGGCTTTTGAGACAATTGCAAATTGGGATAGCAGCACCACAGTCAGGTTTTGAAGGATTCGTTCCTGAAAGCTGACAAATTTGTCCTGGGGATAAAAAGACTAAGTTCACTGCAGGGTCCTGAGTCTTTGTTCTTTGGCAATGGAGAGAAAGTGAACTCATCAATCAAGGAGAACCATAGCTGGATAAACAGTTTTAGGGCAATTGGTGGTGAACTGTTTGCTAGGCAGCTCCTGTAAATACAGATACTCAGGACCACTGGGGAATGCTGTGGAGACTTATCTGCTGCCCTCCTAGTGGAATACAGTAAGACTGGTAAAGTATTTGAAAGCAATTTGTAATCAACTCTCAGACTGTTGGGTAAGTAACACTTCCTATGTCCCTCAGATCTTCTGCATTTTTGCAGCTTTGGTAACACCTTAGGAGTGTAGCTGAGGGCAAAACATAGCTCAGTATGTGCATGCATGGAGCCCTGCTTAAATGGTTGGTTTAAAGTCCATAGTTAGAAGAGCCCAGTTGTCAATTTATGTGTTGTATTTATGGAAAAGGGATGGAATGCAATTAGATTTATTATTAACTAGATTGGAAACATAAAAAATTGTGAAAATCTACAACAGGTTCTAACAACAACTGAATCTCTTTTTTTCGAGGTATTTCAAGATTCTTACTAGACTTCACATCTCAGATAGCATTGCCTGGTTATATAAACCAGTGATAACATTTCCTGTGAAACTGGTGAGGATGTAGCAGTGCATTTTGAAGTGTGACTTTGTTGCCTCACTGTCACTGTGAGTTGTTAAATATGTCTCATTTGGAGACCTTATCTGGAACTTTGAGTACAGCTAACATTTAAAAGCTCATAGAATAAAACTATTCATTTAGAAATATTAGAGCAAGCCACAGAGCTGATAGTGGAACTGCCTTTGTTTAAATGTTCTTCAATATTAGACAAATTAGTCTTAATAATGTCTTCTTACATTTACATTATCTTTCCTTTTGAAAAATAAACAGCTCAAACCATTGTCCTCTGCTACCAGCAGATGACAATTATTCAGAAAAACCTTTGCTTTGGAATTGTCTCTGGTGTTTCAATACAATATTTGACAGTTGAACAGGAAATAAAATTTTTACATAACTGCTTATGTTCAGTATTCGTGTGATAAGTTTACTGAAAAGAAGCTAAAGAGAATAAGAACCTGTTTAATACTGTAAATTGAGCATAATTGTTAAATGCTCTGTCTGAATGCCTGTCTTATCTTTCCTCTGACAGGTTGATAATGTATGGCTTTGTGAAGGCCATGGTACACATGGGCCAGTTAAAGCAATGGGAATTCCACTTCACTGACTGTTTATTTTTTGGATCACTGATGTCTGCCACAGATCCAGGTAACCATTTAAATAAATTGCTTTTTCAAAAGTCAGAAGAGTAAATAAGAACATCACAATTGTAAGTCCCATAGAAATCTTTTCTTCCAATAGCTGTTAAATGTCTGATATTCTGATAATCACAAGTCAAATCAGCTCCAGAGATCCCTTGTGTTTGTTTCAGTGACTAGTTTACCTAGGTTTAGCTCACAAACTTCATAATTGGAGTTGCTGGAAAGACTGGAAAAATGTCCTCCGATCTCCAGGACACCTCCCTGCTGATTGCTGTGGCAACTGCTGTAACCTGGGGCCTCACAGTTAAAAATCTCCACATCACACCCATGTGTGATCTAACCCAGCTTAAAGATACGGGAACGAAGCTTTCAGATTTGGCCACATGAATACTGTTTATAAGGCATCAGTTACGGCTTGAATGCAGTGCTCATATAAATACAATTCTAAAAAATCCCACACCAACAGATTTACTTGAATTTGTAGACATGAGATTTAAAGCCTGAAGTTGCAGTAAATAGCAAAGTCTGGGAAGCAGACTCGGAAGCAGACTCAGTGAGTTTCGGAATCCCAGAAGTACAGAATTCCTTACATTTGAAGGGATGTCTGGGGGTCTTCTAGTCCATCCTTCTAATCAAAACAGGGCTTATCTCAAAGTAAGCCTAGGTTTTGTAGATTTTTCCAGGTTTTGTTATGTTGAAAATGTTAATAAGAGTACTCTAATATTAAAAGGAAGGTATCGCTATTTGCATCTGTAACAGTGAAGGGCAAGGTGAAAAAAGGATTTTTTAATACGTTGTCTGCTGAGACAAAATACAAATTTTGCAAGGGTATGTTGGAATTTTTCAAAATGTTCAGCTGAGCTGTTCCAGGCAATGTAACAGAAAACATTTTGTCATGCACATTAGTGTTAACTACCCTTGAGAAACTTCTCTGAGAAACTTAGGAATAAAGCTTTCAAATCCCTGGCTTTGAAAAGAAATGAGAAAAAGCCATTTGTTCTACAATTTTTTTCCATTCTCTATATGATCTCTCAATATTTAACAAGATACTTTTGGCTTGTGATTTATCGTTCTGATGGCTTAAAAATATGGTCTAAAACAATTTATTTCCACAAAAGCAGTTGTTGCAAGATTGCTGTAAAAGCTGCATCAAGTTGTTATTCTCAAATTAATCCAAGCATCCAATATGCTGCCACTTATCACCCAGCTACATTATTAAGATTCAGCTCAGATTGGAGCCTATCCTCAGAGCAAGAGAAAAACACAGAAACTGAAAGCACAAGGGAAACCTTGGAAAATAAACTGCTTATGGAATAAAAAGGGTGCTTACAATTTCTAAGTATGTTTCTTGATGGTGCCATGAATAGGGTTTTGCAGCTGACTTGGTTTCTTTTCCCATTTTCCAGTCCAATACTATTTAGTTTCACAAAATTAACATGTTGACTTATGAGGAGTAATGTATAAGACAAATGCACTGATTTTGATTAGAATGGTACTAAATCACCACTGATTAATCTGAAACAACCACGAAATAAAAAAAGAAAACAAAACAGAAGCTCCTCTTAGACTGTAAGGAATAAGAAGTGAAAAGGGTTTCTTTTCCTAGATTTTTAAATAGGCTTAAAAATCTAATGCTGCAGTTGAGAAAACTGCTTTTAGTGTGACAAACTGTCATTGATTAATATTGTTTGCAATTACTCCTTACTTATATAGTGTCTGCTCATGTCCAAGAGGTTTTTTAATGTTCAGTCTTGCTCCCTCTGTTATCTACTCACAATAGTCTAAGTTGTTCCATGTGTTCACTAACCTTATCCATAAATTTCAACCACTCAAAGACTTTGAGAATTTTGAATTAAGTTTGTCATTAATTAAATGGTGGAGACTGCTGAAAATATTTCATTGTGTTGCAGGATCTGCTAATGAATTATAATCTCAAGCCATGTAAAGAGCTCACTGACATTCCAAAAGTTAAAGCTAAAATTTTGTGCCATGGAGAACTGATATGTATTAGAGCATAAAATAATCAGTCTAATGATTTTATATGTGATAACTAGGTTTTGATTTTGTTTTCTTAAAGAAATCTTTGGTAAAATGTCAGCATTATAGAAGTAGGCTAGAACAATAACTTAGTGTCTTAAGATGAAATAATAAATTCCTGTCAGATTTCCTACATGATTTTCATTTAATTTTTCACTGTGTAGGATTATAAACTCATTTTAAAAAGAGATTTAATTTCCCTTGGCTGTTGGAAGCAATTAAGTCTCAAAATATGCTAAAACTGATCAGTTGACAGAAGTTGGTTTGATTGAGTTCTGTATTTGTAATTGTAAAGATGACTGGTAGATGTTTATGTGATAAATAAAGACTTTTACTAGCAGGGCAGTGAACAAATGTCTGCCAGTTAAAGTTACCAATACTGTTAAGAAGAACAAAAAATATCATAGCACTCTGTAGGTTTTAGTTTTGAAAGTTATCTGAAGATTATTAATCTAGACATTTTTGCATAAAAATAATTCAGAAGAGTTGCTCTTACATGCTGTGTGTTCCTTTATATAGAAAACTAGCTCTTGAACTAAGATTAAGAAATTAATTTGAGACTGGATATACTTGGGACTGTGTTTTGCATTATAGACTGTGATCCCTAAACATCAGTGATGCTTTGGGATGCCTCAAAAGAACTTTCATGTCTCTAGACAGGAAAGTTAGAAACTTCACGGACAAAAGAAAGTTACTTTCAACTAAATAATTCGTTTTACAGAGAATATCTCCTTTCAATAATTTATTATTTTCAGCAGGAAAAGGTTGTTATTTTAAGACTTCAGGTGGGAGAATTAATTTAAAGAAACAGAATTCTAAAATTCCCAAATTATCACTTCCTCAATCTTTGATTTAAACATGACCAGTATTTACATTTTTCTTTATTCTGATCAATCTTGTTCTTTCATCTGTGTCAAACAGCACAGATTTCTCTCTTTCACTGTAGAAAGGGTTTCCTCGTGTTAGTATTGCATTTTGATTTCTAATGGAACCTGACTCTGGGAGTGTTTTGCTGTGATCCCCTCAAAGGGGGTGGAGCAGTTCCTTCCTACATCCTCTTGCATATGTCACTCGTCAAAAGCAGCAGTGAGAGTGTGGCAAAGGTGCTGCCGTGGGCGTGGAGCCCCCAGCGCTTGGCCCCTGAGCAACAGAGACCTGGCAAATGAAACCCTCTGCTGGGCGGGCACAGCCCGGGTGTTCTGACAGCAGCTGTGCTGTGCTGGGAAGGCGGGTCAGCAACGAGCCCCAGCAATCGGCTGCTCCAGGGCGCCAGTGGTTGTAGCAAATGAACGGACAGAACAAAACGGGCACGTGAATGGAAAGATCTGAGCTCTGCCTCAGCCACCAAAAATAACCCAACAGTGCGACTGGCACATTGTCTTGGCTGCTGCCATTAACACGTTCTGTGCAATGACCTTCCCATCCAGACACATCTCATGTGTCTTTAGCACTTCCTTTTTCTTTTTCACTTCTGACATTTCAAGTGTAGAAAACAGCTTTACCTTACAAGGGTTTGCCGGAGCACGGCTATTTCTGAGCTATATGAACTCCCTTACCTTTGGTCACATTGATAATCACAAGGCTCTTCCCTATTTGGAGTTACTATGGTTACAGCTGAACTGGAGCTGTGGGTTGCACTGCTCTTGTTATTGATAAAATTGGATATTTATCAGAAAGAGCAGTTTCCGTTTCTCATAAAATCAAAGGATTTCATATTAAGAAGCATAATGTACAAATACAACAACATAATACATTTCATATACTGGTTATGTAAGACTTTATAAATGTGGTTTTAATTAAAATATTTGTATGCTTTCTTCTTTTTCACCACTGAACTACTCTGTGAGTGGTGTGACTGCTTAATAGGGAAAGAAGACTATAACTTAAATTGAAATCTTTATTTTTAGACCAAGTCAATAGGAAATATAAGTTAAATTTCTCTCATCTTATTTTCTTCCTGTTTGACACTGCCCTCCTAAAAGAATTTATGCCCATGAGAAAGATATTAATAGTTCTAGTCAGAGGATTGAGGTACAATAATACCAGTACTTTATATAATGGTCTCATTTATTTTCTGGGTTTCCTTATTCTTTTTAAACATAACAGCAAAGTAGCATTGGATACAGTTAGTTTAGGGATTGTTGTAGTTTGCTGATATTTCAGTCACAAATACTTTTTACAGGGACCAATAACAAGCCCATTTGTTTCTACATATGTCAAAAGTTACCTTTCACAAACCAGCTCCACAGACACTTGTTATGACTTGGGTACAACTGAAAGCATGCTAAGCTTATCATCTAGCAGATGTTCCCTAAGGCCATGAAGTTAAGGAAGAAGTGAATCAGATTTCTGCTGGCACAAGTACTGTGAAAATCTTAAATGCTTCACTATTTCCTGCTTCCCATCTCTGAATTTTTAAGTGAAGGTCACAACTCTTTCTGAGTCAGCAGCTCTCATACACATTATTTCCACTGGCGTCAGTTTTCTACTGCCACAAAAGGTGTTTGTGCTCCCCCAATTACCTGTCCCTTTAGCCATCAAGTTCTTTACCTGTCTTTATCCCTGTCCTCATATACTTACACTGAAATAAGAGATGAAGAGGTATTGTGTACTTTAATGAAAAGTAGTTTGGTGTCTTTATAATACATATTGTATCTATTAAATTGTGCAAGTCTTTGAGTAGTTTCCACACAAAACCCAAGCCGTACTTACTGTTCCTCAAAGTGCCTTCAGAAAGCCAGGGAGGCTGTGCTAACTGCAATGCAGTGTCTATGGTCTTTCCTTAAAGTTCTCACAGATTAGACATATTGTGATATATGATTATTTTAAAATTAATTCCCTTGAGTTTAAAGTCAATCATCAAACAAAACATGATGTGTCTACTTTGGACACGATGACTATTCCTAGGGTGTGATTCTATCCAGAGAGCAATTTAAATTAACTTTCTTCCGTAGCAGAATGTCATGTCCCTTTTATCGTGTTTGTTCTGACCTATACCCATGGATTCTCATAATTAATGAAGGCAAATGTGATCTGGGGGAAGTGACTACATGCTGGTTGTCAAAACAAGGTGCAAATGTTTTCTTGAGCTCTTAAACAGGGTGGGTGTGCCAAAGATTCTGCAGTTCTCTGTTGTTATGCAGATACTATTTACAATGTTCATTAATGAGTTGGCTAATGCAACAGAGGGGGTTTCTTCAATGTATAATATTATGTATAAAGGAGATTGCAAACACTTTGAAAACTGTGATTAGAACTCAATATGATTCCTGTAATGATTTAAAATCAAGAAGAATAAATGCTACACTTAGAAAAAATCAACCTTATAGATAGCAGACAAGAAGTGAGCATTCACTTATGAGAAGGATTTGAGGTTTACAACCTGAAAATGAGTCATAAGTACCAATACATAGCAAAAAAAAAGGAAAATAGGATTTATTAACATGTTCTACAGCATCTTTTCATTTTATTTCTTGACAGTAAATGTCAACTACAATACTGGTGTCTGGTTTTAGGCACTGTATTTCAGGAAAGATATGCACTGATTAGAAGGCAAGAAAACCTTACTAAACGGAGGAGATTGAAAGTGAGTCAGTTTAGGGAGGAGATGTCTGAAATGAGTCTTTGAATAGGCAAAATGCTGCTGGAAAGAAAAACTGAATAAATGTGACAAATTATCTGTGTCTCATGAGGCTGGGAATGGAAATTACAGACTTGAAGAGCAGGAGGGGAGATTTAGGTTAGACATCATTCAGAAATAACTGCATTTATAAATATGAATACTAAAGAGTAAGTTACTCTCCCTTGGGATTTGTGGAACCAGCATCACTTCAGTTCCTTAAAAACAGATCAGAAAAATATCTGTCAGCAGTGATATGGCTGAAGCTTGCTGTGTCTTGGGCCAGACAAACATAGGGACAGAGCAGAGACCAGAATCCTTGGGTCAGGGACAGGTAGTTCTGTAAACAAGATCCTATAACCTCCACTGGAAACGAGAAAACATTTGAAATAGAAGATACTTTCTGAAAACTCGGTGAACTGGACAATCAATGCATTATTGTGTCTCTTGCTTTATTATTTTGCTTTCATTTGAAAAGATTTGAAGTCATATTTTTGGGGTAGGGTTGAGAAAGAAAGCAAAAGAAATCTGTTTACTTAGGAGGAAAGAAGAAGGAGAGGAATGTGTAGGCATCTGGTTGGCCTGCTACATGTACACACCAACAGGACTTTGGACTTTACTGCTTTCTTTTCCTTCTATCATTACCACAGGGACTATTAATGAGAGTCCAAACTAATTAGCCAATAAACAAAAGCTAGAAGTGGCAAATAGTTTTAGAAAACAAGTCTGTTGTTATGGCAATGACATCAAAGAACAGGGCACTAAACTGGGTCCACATTTAGCACATTAAGTCAGCATTGCTAATCAGGAAAAAACCTGAATATAGATGTTGGTGAACCAAGAAAATATCGTTTGTCAATAAAACTCCTTCCTACACCTTTGAGCTATTCTGGGGAAAGAACTCTTTTCCTAGTTTAAATTATAGCTGCAGTGGGAGTAGATGGGTGAGGTTACCAGGATGGTTAAATATAACTAGCTAATTTAAATATAGCTATATCAGCAAATGTTCAGCTACACACATCCCCTAAATTGTCTTCTGTAGGATAACACTTCCAAAATTCTTCAAAGATAACACATCAACAGAGATCACTTTGACATAAAATCTCACAGGAGAACTGAGAATCTATTTTGGGTTTATAAACAGATTTTTAGATTACACAGATATTTAAATGTCATTTAGAAAATCTAAGGAGTAATGATTTCAAAGTTCCAAGAAATATTATTAAGACAAAACGTCATTAGCTGTTCATGTTTTTCTGTGATTTATCAGCAGTCATGTGAATGTAAAAGTATATAATTGTCTTATCTAAAATGTCAGAGGTGAACATGGCATCCCAGAGGCACTCCTAAACTCTGGGATTCCTGGAACTTGAGGACTGAGTCATTTGCACAATTATGTACTAGAATGAGTGCCAGTGAAGCAGTGAGTTATCATGTAATTTTTAACCATACAAGTAACTGGGGGCCTTTACATTAAATTCTGTTTGAAAAGAGAAAGCTCTGCTTCACCCATGCAAAGATAAAATAATACCAACACAGAACATAAACAGTCTTCTTCAGTTGGAGATTACTGTGAGAAATAAAGAATCGGTTTTATCATTATGAAGTGCAAGGTAGATCTTGGGAAGGACTGTGATACCCTGTTTGCAGGTAAGAAAACTGAGGCATAAAACAGATAAGGCATAAGTTAATAACGTAGGACCTTATTTCCTGAATATGAGCCAAGTGTCCAAATGCCCCTGAGGATGTTTGTCTAAATGTTTTGCCCAACTTAATTTAAATTCAACACACTCTATTCTTTTTCTACTACACCGGTAAACTAAAAATCAAATAGAGGGTATAACTCATGAAGGAGGAAGGAACGTTAGTTAATGCTATTCTGAAGGCAAAGGGTTACAGGTGTCAGATATCCTGATCTGGACCAGAAGGCTGCATGACCACAGATATGCTAATCCAAGGGGAAAGTGGTTCAGGACAGGGTAAGTTATTATGCATATTCTTCAGTGAACAAGCATAATAGATGGATAAGTGTTATTAAATCCTTCTTAAAACAGGTAAACCACTACGCATTACACACAAAGTCCATGGAAAAGCCCATCTTTTCATCACCCTTGTTTTTTCTGTAGTCACAAGATCACAGTCCCTTATGCACAGTGAAACATGCTGTGACGTTTTCATATATGGATGATTCTCTGTGTGAGAGGGAAAGTGTCTTCCTAACTCAGCTGAAACACCAAAACTCATAAACCTAATGAATTTAAGGATCTTGTATACTTTAGCTGATCCCTTTTAACTTATTATTAACCACTTAGGCAATAAATAGGACTAGACTTCTCAAAACTCATATTCTAACATTGCTTTATTTCTTGAACTGCCAGAGCAACATGAAAATAAGAACTCACTTTGCTTTATTTCCATACAGTGACAGTTCTTGCTATTTTCCATGAGCTGCATGTGGATACAGATTTATACACGCTCCTGTTTGGAGAGAGTGTCCTAAATGATGCTGTGGCCATAGTGCTGACATAGTAAGTACACCCACCTCCATTCTTTACTTGGCGAGATAATTACAGGCTTTAATAGCTGATGTAATTCTCATTGATATAGTTTGTGCAAGTATAGATAGAGCATTTGAAGATTTTGTTACAGAGAAGTAGTTTTGGAATTGTTCTTTGTTTGTTAAACACTAGAATTTCAATATTGTTAATGGTAACTTCGTATCCAGAATGCAGTTTTTACTTCATATTCTTCAACCTAGAAAGCAGTCTATTCTGTAAAATTTGTAAAATTAATTCAATATTATTTCTTTTCTCATCTAAACAAGGTATCTTGAAAAATAATGCAGAATGAGCACCTGGGATATAGGGCAACTGTAAAATTGGAGACAGGTTCTTTTTGGTTTTTGCAATCTTTTATTTTCTAAGATTAAAACCAAAAAGTGGTACACAGTAGCTCAGTTTATCTACTCTTGCCTATTGAATCTGACAGAGCTTCAGCTGATAATATTATCTTGAATTTATATATAGCTTTTTTATTCTCAGGCATCCTCAAACAGATCACAAATGATGGGCCAAAATCACACAAGTATGTGCTGTCCTAAAAACACAGATGCTAAGTACATGATTAACAGAATCTCAACTCCACTCTACATGTATTATATGCTTCCTGAAGCTTTGCTAGAAAAACAAATAATCCTCTCAGATATAAGAGTAACAGAATTGCAAAATCAAGTTCAGTTCTCCAGGATGCTTGAAGATGCTTCACAGTAAGCCTCAATTCAGTGCCACCTTTCTCCTTACAACAGGGTTTCTTGAACTAGGATTTATTCTATCCTTCAGAAAAAAAAGACTTTTACAGATTTTACAGTCGTTAAAAAACTGAGATTTATATTTTTGTCTGAAACTCCATGCAGTTTCACTTATAATAGTTGAATTGCAAAAAAAACCCCCAAACTCGTTTCAAAACACAAAAAAATAGTATTCTTATTTAATTTATCATTCTCCAGTTATCAGTTTAGTTACATTCACCCACACTAAATTCCTCATATTGTTTTCAGAGCAAGAGTAGTATTTTCAAACACTGTCAAGTGTCTGAGCACAGCATTTCATGATTAGATACAGCATGGCTGTCACATCCAGTGACTGGGGCTGGAATGTGTCACTTAGAAGAGCATCTGGTACATCAGCAAATAAAATGCTCAGAAGGAAAACTAATCAAAGACAAGACAACTCAGTAGAGAGAGCAGACAGAAAAGCATTAAAGCAGCTATTAGAATCAGAAAGAAACATGTAGGTGACAGTAAGTCTGGGATCTTTTTCCTCTCCCTTGGTGTTGTTTAATAGAGGCCTAGACATTTACAGCTCATTTAGACTCTTCACCTGTTACTGCAAGATTCCTGGGCTGAGGAACTGTAAGGCTACAAGCAACTCAAGGGCACCCAGAATGTTTTAAGTATCTCTATTTTTCAGTCACTGTGATGCCAAAGCACACAGATCCCTTCAAAGGCACAACTCAACTGCAAAACAAATCTAGAAAGACAAGAACTATCAGATAGAACATGATCCATGAGTTTCTAAACTCTGCTCTTCACAGTACTCAAGTCTAGGTTTTGAATCTCAGCCTAAATCCTTCTCGTGTTTTCTTTGCTGTACATGGGAGATTACAAATCTTTACTATACAATCTCTTGTCACTGGAAAACTAATGTTTTGGGGTTTTTTTATATTCAGTGTGACTGATAGTTTGATTTCTAGAGACATTTTTAGCAACTGAAGAGAATATATGGCATCATCAGTTTCACAATTCATGACTCTCTGGCTTAAATAATCAGCTTCTGCAGAAATACAATGTTTCTGAAACCTAATATGATCTTCCTGTTGCCATTTAAGTAAAGATATACTGTTAATAATGTCAGCTTCAGGTCATTAACACCCCACTAAGCCAACCTGAGTTTAAATGAAGAATATTATTTTTCTATGACTGTGAAAGATCAGCTATTTTTTTTTCCCTGTAACCCATACCATTCTTGTGTGCAAACACAACATGTTCATAATTACAGTAATAGAGGTCTATTTAAAAAGGTGTGAGAATAATGTTTACAAATCTGCAAAAGCAATAATGAGTGGCTTAGTACACTACATAATGGTAAACAGAAAATAGAACAAGAAAATACACAGTGTCTTTCATTATCTAACAGAATAGACAAGATAATGTCTGCAGGAGTGACTCACTGCAGGAAAGGCAGAGAGAGAAAAGAGGGAAGGCCCTTCTGGCTGGCTGTGGCAATTGGACAAGGTGAAGCTGGTGTGGCTGATTGCCAACAAGGGTTTAGATTGATCTCTCTCCTTTCCTTCAGCCCCTCCCTCCAACCACTATTCTTCCTGCGCTGTTTATCATTTAGTTTAAGAAGGACAGCAGCAGGACCAGCTACTCCTACATTTTTCTTCTGGATTTAGTAAGTCACAGGAGCTCTGTGTTGCTGCAGCAGTATGTACGGACACTGTGGCCAATTGCCCTCAGAAAATACTGATCAAGGACACAAATCTTCCAGGCCAGTTTAGCGACTCTCCTCTGGCCATCCTGCCACACCAAACACCTGGGTGTTTGTGATAATTGCAAGATTTCATTTATACTGTGCTATTTTAAGATAATCCATGCAGGAGGGATCACTGTGACTCGAATAGACAGCAGTGGCTGCAGGAAGGCTGGCAAGCTGTTGTGCATCTGGGAGAGCTCACACACACAAGGGCCTCTGGGAGCAAGGGCATTGTAGATGTGACAAGGATTTTCTCCTATAAAAGTAACTTGCAGAGTTGCTTACAACTTTTCATTATTAGGATAAAAGTCTCATTTTAATAAAAAGTTTTTTGACAATTCTCACAGAAAATAAATATTTTGGAAGAAAACAAGTATTTAAATTATTAAAAATTAGTAATTTATGAGCCTGGTTTAGAGCAAGGATTCAAGATATTTAAGAAAAATAATAACAGAACCTTGCAAGACAACACTTACTAGATTACTAAACATGTCTGCTTTTAGGCAGAAAAACCTGTATGATAAATTATGCCACAAATATTTCCCACATCCTTTGTTTTCCAGAAAATTAACTTGTCACCTGTGTCCACTTTCTATGTCTATTCACAGTAGAAACTTTATATGTAGAAGTATTTTATACATACTAACGTTAAAACAAATAAATAAAACATAATCTTTATGATTACAGATTGTTTCACTATTTAGAATTTCATTTTAGACAACAGATTATGGGAATCTTTTATGAAAAGGTTGATCATATCTTTATATATTTATTATATTTTACCATATCTTTATTACAATTTTAAAGAAATCATTCTCAGTTCTTCAGATATACACCAAGAACTTTACCTGAGTTTATTCTGTAGCTTCAGAATGAAAGAATGTCATTTAGGATTATGTTTCTTATATCAGTGTATCATGATATATGCTGCATAGAATGACTTATTTTGCTTTCTTGGGGATTGGTCTATGGTGTTGTGAATATTTTCATAATATATTCTAGATTATATCTTTTCTACCACTCTTTGTATCCTGTAACTCCTGGGTTTTCAACTTCTTCAGCTTTTTAGCAAAAATATTAATAACCAAATTTAGCTTACAAATGTTCCAGCACAGATAAAGCTCTGTGCCATTTAACCTGCCACCCAGTTCCCTGAACATCATAAAGCAGCAGCCTGTTTTGCTTTGGATATGCATAGGCATTTATTCCATAGGATGTGCCCCTCGAGGTGATCTATTTCATCCACAGATTCCAGCCCCAGGAATGTTTGTCATTGCTTAGGTTTGTAGATAGAGCCTTAGATACAAATACAGTGGGTTGGCTGTGTACTTAGGCACTTATGAGCTGTGGACTTCATTCTAAAGATCAAAACAGAGAAGGATCTCAGTAATTTCAGTTGGAGTTGTGTGTATGAAGACTGTGGAATCTGGCTAAAAATTAATAATCTACAGTTATTTTTGATCAAAACATATGAACCTTCTGCTTCACTTTCATTCCTTTTCCATTGTTCTGTCTTCATATACTATATCACTTGTTGAAGAAAACATCTGCATATATTTCGAGTGCACTTGCTGTAGGTTTGAACTTGGCACAGTTTTTGCACATTTTCAGAGAAATTTGATGAAGAAAGTGTAGAAGTTGCAGAAAAAGCATTGAATATCTTGAGATGTGACTGAAAAGCAGCTCAAGATGTCATTAGCATTGAGACAGTATATTTAGCAGAGCTATTTCATCTTTCTCGTGCTGAGTGCTCTGTGAGTGCAGGATGTGGAAAGCAGTAATGAATAGTGATATGTGTTCCTGCTAACAAATTATCTGAGGGAACGTTGCACAAGAGATGTTTCCATTGTGGCCAATGTCAGGTGCCTCTGTATCATTATTATGTGACAGTCACAACTTCATTTCTCTGCTGGCTCGGTACCATTGCTCTGTGGGCCTGACGAGCCTCAGCCCTTCCCAGAGGAGGAGATAGTGTGGAAGTCACATGGGCATCAGGGACATCAACACATGCCACTGTAATCAAAACAGGTGAGTGGCAGCCAGAGGACACAGGACGTGAGTCACTGTGACATGTGTGACACGTGGCAAGCAGTGGATTCATTTGCTCCGTTATATGCAGGCAAGAACTGTTTGATACATGAATGAAATGGAAATCTTGTAGATAAAAAGCATGGTTGAGGATCCCACGGCAAGGAAGCCAGAGAACACAGAAACTACCTGATGTATGAAACCAAGACCTCCCGTGTCAAAATGCTAATTGCCCTAGAAGCATAGATATTTCTGGACAGAGAGGAAAGCACAGTTTCCTTGTGAAGTTTGGCTTGTAATTTTTGAGGAAATTACCTTAAATAGTATGTAAAGGAAGAGATGGTAACCTTGAAGAAGAAAATAAACGAAAAAAACCTGGATTGTTTTGAAATGGATATTCTGCCTCTTTTGTAAAGTATCCATTGGTTGTATAGATTCGACAAATTTCATTAATGCCTATTAGCAAAATTTAGGTGACATAAGGCCCAGTAATTATTGGTGAAATGCATATTTCCAATGATGCTCTCAGGAGCAATATTGTTTCAGGAAATCACTGAGCCTCTATTGGCCAGATAAGACAGTCTGAAGTAAAAACATAATGTTCCTTTTTTTTTCTTTTTTATTCCTCAAAAAATCTGTACCAGTAAAAGGGTACTGCAACCCCCTTCTACATAATAAGCCTCTATGGATTTGTTCAAAGCTTTACCAAGCAGTTTAGCACGATGACAAAATTTCATTTTCCAAAGTTCTTGGAATATAATTTTTCTCTAACAATAGTTATATTTCAAATCCATTTTTCATGATCTAGCTACAGCAGATGAAACCATATCTGTACTTGATAAATTAACTCTCCATAGAATCCAGATCACTTTTAAATAGTTTATAGTTGGGAAATTGCCCCTTTCATTTTGCTTTTGCCTTTCTTCTTTAGCATAAACAGAACTTATCCACTATTGTAGAATAAAATATAAAGGAGGAACTCTAATTATTCAATGTGTTTATGATAACAGGGCATAGCACTGAGGGCAAAAGGGGCAGGGCAAATCAAAAAAGGTGATGGTTGGCTTTCCTATACCCAGTGAGGAAAAGTCTTGTAAAAGTAGTTTCATGGCCCCTTCTTGAATATTTCCAGGATGAACATATTCCAACTCAGGTCATAGCATACCTCTTCTTTGCTTAAAAAAATACTTTCATTCTAGTCTAGTAGTACCTCATGCAAGTTAATATTGTGTTCAAACCATCCTTTCCTGGCAGAAAGTCTCCTGGAAGCTTGTATGGGGCTTTCTAAAATAACACGGCAAAGGTAACTGAGACAAATTTATTGAAAAACAATATTCACTTCCAAGGGAAATAACTTAGAAACCAGAGTTCAGCTCAGTGTGTGCTGAGCACCCTCTAAGGTTATATCTTGTCAGACAGTGATCCTTATAATTATCTTAGGAAGACAGGAGAATTCCTTCTGACACACTGGTGATTCTTACTGGTAGGCACAGTCATCATATTACTAATTTCAGTACAGTTTAGATGTCTTCAAAATATAAGAAACTCTTGATGTAATGGACCTCAAATAAAAAATTAATAAGAACCTTTAAACCTTTCTGAGTTTAGGTCTCTGTTTATGTGTATTGTTATTACTTCAGTGGGTTTAGTGCTGTTACTATGCCATTGAACTTGAAGGTACTTTACACGGGAGGCAAATGTAATCAGAAATTGAAGAAACAGATATTTGACAAACATCAAATATAATTGCAAATATTCAGTCTATGTTTCATGTTGTCATTGGCCCAGTGAGGTGACTGTCCATTATCTGCAAGTGTTACTTTCCTAGTTTTCACAATTTCTAATTGTTATTCTTTGTGTATTATATATTAGAATCAGTAGTTCTATAAAGGACAAGAAAAGATACTACAACTATGCTGTTGAATAATTAAGTTGGGAGCTGGGACTTGAGGGAAATAATATTGGCTTTGAAAGCTATGATGGGTGTCTCCTTGATGCTTATCTCAGTAGATGTGAAGCTCCCTTTATGATTATATTATGCTTTTTTCTTTTGTCATGGACTGTCTCTAATTTGGATCCTTTACCCTTTCATTTTTGGAGCATTGTTCTGTATAGACTTTGCTACACTTTGATCCCTGAGCACATTGAATAAGAAATATTGCAGAGGAAAGATAGCTGAATGTTCTCATATCATATTTTTCCCTCAAATTGCTGTTATAGTCAGAAAGTGGCCTTTAAAAGTGACATTGTGTGCTTCCGTATGTATATCTCAAAACCTTTTTTATCATGTGTACCAATTGAGAAACAAAGACTTTGTTTCAGCTTCCTCCCCACCTGTGGGTAAGTGGGAGTTTGTTCAGTCTAAGAACACGGTGAATTCTGTCAGCCTGAATCCCAAACCTCGTGCTGAGGCACTGTTAGCAAATAGCAGAAAAATATGACTGCATCAGTACGGAGCAATCACATATTAAAAAAAGAATTTTTGTTTCTCTGTTGCCCTTGTATTTTTAACCATTTTTTTTAAACCCTGCATTCATGCAATTTCTTAGTGTCTTTTAATGTTTTATCTCAGCCACTGGAGTGAAAAAGAAACTCATTTAAGTTCTATTTAGTTCCAACGTATATCTGAGCGTAGACATTATTCACACACCCTGGGCATATCAGTACGTAAGAAATAGTGTAAAAAAACACTTCTAAGTGGGCCCTTATGTGCCCACAGTTTAAAGTTTTAGTGTACCTACACATAAAGCTTTTCAGTCTAGGTAACTGGTTTTCAAAAGTATAAAAGCCTCATTCCTTGCCAACTACTGTACAAAGCTGCACAGAGCAACACTTGTAGCCAAGGAAGGAAAGAGGAAAATAGAAGCACCTGTGCCATTAAACACATGACAAAAAGGTAAAAAGTATCAACACATGCAGCATTTTTCTGCTTCAAGAAAATAGATTTCTAAGTGTTGGAAGAGGTGGTGAAATGGAGATGAAAGAGCAAGTAGGAAAAAGCAACAAATGGACATTGTGAAAGCACAGCTAGGAAAAAGATGCAAGAGTGAGAAAAGACAAGACATGGTGAGAAACAAAGATAAGGCACACTGTGTAACTACAGATCATGACAGTGATACATAAACCTGTAGCTAGGACTCCTTGGAGGGAAGAAAAACTTGTTTACTCATAGGGATGCAGAGAAAAACCTGATTATTTTTCTCTGATGCAATTTTGCGGTTTAATCTTGATTTCTTGTAAATATCTATGTTGAAATCCTTAAGCAGAACATCAAAATCTGCTCCTGAACTGTAAAGAAACTGGCAACAGAATAGGAATTAGGACAGCCAGTTCTAAAGAGTGATAGGCTGCAATCAAGTAGTGGGTCTGAATTTAGAAAAGGAATGAGATTCTGCCAGAAATACAAGGAGTTGCCCCCAGACCCATTCTTTGTAGCTGTCTTTATGTTAACTAGTTTGGCAGACCTGCAGGAACTGAGGCCTGTATGAGCTCAGTTTGAGCAGTGGCAAGCTTAGATAGGGGTTGCCTTTGCAAAATCCAACCTAGAAATCACAGCTCAAAGTGAGACCAGCGCTGGAACCCAACCAGGCATAGGGAGAGTTGTTCCATGGTATTGACTCGCATGACCTTGAATCTTTGCCAAAGATTTAGGGATTTCAATGCCTGTGAGCTACAATTCTACATGAATGACTGGCTGGATCTCTGGATAAAGGCCTCGCCTCATTCCAGATAAATACTATTTGTAATTTTATTCCCACTAAGATTCCTAAGGAAGGATGCCTGTAACACTGTGGAAGAGAATAAAATAGAACCACCTGAAAACCTGAAAGCAGGCAAGGATGGAAGCTCAGCCCAAACATTTCAGTTACTCGTTCCCCTTAGACAAGATGAATTTGGCTACTATTCCCCATATTGTTGGAAAGGCTTATATACCGAGCAGCCATTCAACCAGTCAAATAACAGAGTAATTTATAAATTAATAGAGCAAGGAGTTAATTGTGCAATGAGCTAGTGAGTGATTTCAAAAGGTGGATGAGGAATCCTTTCCCTCTATTATTTCTATAATAATGAAATTATGGTTGTCCATCTGCTCTTTTTACCTTTGAGGAAGGGTTTAGTCCCAGCTTATTTTGTTGATGATAATTAGAGTTTCACGTCACTGACCATCTGGAACAGGAGATGTGAGCACTGGGAAACTAACCAAACTTGCTATTAGCAGGAACTTTAAAAGAGCTTCTTTCCCAGAATAGAGGAAATCCCACATAAAATGTTTGTGTCATTTTTTAATAAATCTTCCTTTCTTTTTTCTCCATAAGCCTTACAGTAAAGGCCAGAGTTATGCTTAAATCGGGGGGGGAATGCTATTGAATTTCTGTAATGCTTGTTAAAGCTGGAATTTCAGCATGAAAATGGAAACTCAGAATGTTTTCAGGAGGTAATTCTCCTTATTATATTTTTCACATTTCATATTTCATATCCCTCTTTCCAATATTAGCGCCACATCAAAATTTTACTTTGTATGTACTTAATACACACTAAAGGTCTTACTCGCTGCTGTATTGGCTCTGCCTGAGCTGCAGTTCATTCTCCCTACAGAACCCTCCCAGTGCTGGGCTTTGTGTTGGTACCAGGGAGGTGTTGATAGCACAGCAGTGTTTTGGCTGCAGCTGAGCAGAGCTGGCACAGTGCCAGAGCTGCCTCCCCAGCATCCTACCCCTCTGCTGGAAGTGGGCAAAGTCTTGGGAGAGCACACAGCCAGGACAGCTGACCCCAACTGACCAAAGGGATATTCCATACGCATGACGAGCTCGGCAGGAACAGCCCAGAGAAAGGAGGAAGGGGCAGGGGAGGCTTTTGTTACTGTGTTTATCTTCCAGAGCAACTGCTACACGTACTTGCTACAGATACACATGCTCTGCTTCCCGGAAAGTGGCTGCACATCCCGTACTGATGGGAAGTAGAGAATAAATATTTTGTTTTCTTTTGCTTCCACACACAGCTTTTGCTTTATTAATCTGCCTTTATCTCAACCCATGAGGTTTTTTCCATGTTATTTTGTTCCCCCCACCCCATCCTGCTGAGGAGGGGAGAGTTAGAGTGGCTGGCTGGGCACCCGTCATCCATCCAGGGTGGGCCCACCACAGTTACCTAATTGGGTCTGGATTGTCTGTGCAATTTATTTGAATAGGCAGCCTTCAGTCGCATTCTGCTAAACTAGAATATATTTCAGTGAGTAATGTTATAGAGAGTGCCCTCAGGGATGTATAGAAATGTAGCTTAGCTCAAATCAGCTGGGAATGTCTGTACTTGTCACACCCAATCAAATCAGACTAGCTACAGGTATCTCTGTCCACTGATACATAATCAGACTGATAAGATTTAAGATCAGAATTAAGAACACTGCTTGCAGTCCTTGCAAATCACATCTAAGGGGCAATTATTTAGCCACATTTTCTGTACAAATGACCGAATTGGCATCAAAGTTTCTTCATTTCAAAGACCTATTGGGAACTCTTCAGAACTGAAGTACAGCCTGGGATGAGTCAGCCTGTTTTGTGAGCTCTTCCAGATGTTTTTGCTTGTCCAAATAACCTTTCTCTAGTGAATAAGACAGATTTTTCTGAGACCAAGATAATTTCATACAGAATCTAATTCTACTTACAGAGACAACTCCCTTTTAGTTTAAAATGATAATATGATACTATTTCCCTTGAAAGGTTCCAAAAGAAAGCTCATTTCATCCTCTCTGGATGAGATACTGTACATAAGAGTCTGTCTGGTTCTTGCAGTAGATCAACATATTTTTCAAGTCTCCTGGCAGGGAAGAGAGAGGAGGAGTGTGTATTGGAAAGGTGGGGAGAGCCTGCCATTTCATTTGCTGGGTACCCACCAATACCTATTCATTGCCCAAATCCTTTCCAGAAACACAGTATTGAAGAGCACAGTTATCTCAAAGAGGCAGAGGATTTGTGACAACAGGATAAACTCTGTAAAAATTCTGTTATTCTTTGGAGATCAGGTTGTGATTAAATGAAAGGAACCTGTTCCTAGAATGGACTGCATGATTTCAGTGGCTACCCAGGAACACAAGGAAAGACTGAAATCTCTCATGATCCCTCTGTGAACTCCTCCAGAAGCTGTGTGCTACAGTTCAATTGGAATTTCATCATTCTGACCTGCTCTAAGCCTTTTTTGGTTTTACTAAAAAACAAAACTGCTTCGTACTGCAAGCCTTGATCTTTTAAGACTCAAATCCTTAAGCTACTGATTCTGTTAGAACGGACAAAATTCTCCACAAAATTCTTTAGCATGTGTGTATGTGCATATATGTGTATATATACTTCTGGATATATGGGGAATTATCCATAAAGCACGTCAAGATAATCAAATGTTATCAAGTACTCAAAATTTACATAATGCCCCAAGATTTTCATATCTTACTGAATAGGAGTTTAGAGGCACCTTTTGTAAACATTTTAATCAAATGTAATTTTTAAGTTTATTTTTTTCATGCACAGAAACCCCCCTCTCTCCATACCCAAGACATTATTTTCAGTGCGCATGTTTCACCTTTTGGATTAGGAACTTTAATGTTTTTCAGGATACACTTTTGTCACTTGAGCAAAGAGAATAATTGATAACAGTAGCATAGAGCTGCCTTCCCTCAGTGGCAGGCACAGCAGAAGAGACTGCATACCTCTAGCTACTGCATTTCACAGCTACTTAAATAACAAGACTCAGCAGATATCTTTTCTTAGAATTTATTTCAATGGTTATGGGCCTTTTATATTGGTCACAATCTCATTCTTTCTCTCTCCTTTGTCTGTTCACAATCTCTATCTTGCTCTACCTATTTCCCTGAATTGCACGACCTCCTGCACTTCTGCTGCAGTCACCAGTCCTCAGCTCTCCCATCTGAGATGGAAAGAAATTATTTCTAGAAATAAGCTAAGACTGGAAACTCTTAAACCAATCTCCTGCATTCCCTAAAGCCAAGAGATACCCTGACTTCATTTCTGCTACCCTTATGACTATGTTGGGACAAACAGAGGAGGTGATGAGGACAAGAGAGAGAGATGTGATGGTTCTGAAGTCTGGGGACACAGCAGCTGGCAGAGTTTGGGGAGCAGCAATTGCAGGAAAAAAACATATGTTTTAGATGGCACATGCCTAATACAGATGAGATCTTATCAGATTGTTTTAGTTGATGAAGTTTATCAGATCTCCACTGAGATTTGTCACCTAAACATTTCAGAAACCTTAGAGATTTGCACAATTTTGCCACATTTTCACATTTTGAAAGACGCGTAAGTAACAGATGGGTAATTTCCTCTTTCCTCCCCTTAGAAATGACAAGTCTGAATTTCAAAGTGGTACAGTGAGAAAGCTTTGTAATTATGTGGCTGTGAGGTTTCTGTCCAAGATAAGCACAAATGTGTTCTCTCTATACTGGATCTGCAAAATGCAAAAAAAAAAAAAAGGTCTTCGGTCTTCATGGAAATTGCAAATGCAACAAGGAAATGTAGCCTCAATGGTGGCATTTTGGCAAAGTCACAAGCTATAACTGAAAGAGAGGAAACACTCAGGGCAGCAGTTGTGCAAGTGGCCCTGAGAGAGGACAATCTGACAATGTTTCTTCATTTCTATTGTGTTGAGGGCAATGGGACTTACGAACATTTCCTGTAAAGACCACTGTACCAAAGAAAGAAATCCAGGCCTTTTATCAGATTGCTCTTAATGCATTAGGTACTTTGATTTTCCCTAACTAATTGCTAATTATAATGATCTACATATGTTGAACGTAATATGCATATATGTATGTTATTGAATTCCTAATGAACACCCACCACATTTCTGGGGAGACCTAGTGACATGAGAATTTGGATTTTGAAAAGCAAGGTTTAAACATAATTAAAACTTTGAACAAAGTAGCATCCCAACAATACACTGGATAAACTGATATTCATATCTTTCCCCTTAGTAATTTCTCCATTACAAAGTCTCACAAAAATGAAATCATTTTGAAAATTAAAGCATTTTCAATTTGTATCCCCGTTCATTTAATGTTTATTTTATTTTCATTTAAAAGAAATCAAAGAGTTCTTTCTTTCTACATTGTTCTACTGATCTGTAGCAAGCACAGCCAGAAAAGAGAGCGAGAGAAATGAGAATAATACAATGCCAAGCAGGCTGCTGTGCCCTGCCTCAGACACACTGGGAGAGGGTTACAGCTAGATGAAAATATTCCTAAAGAAAATGTGTCAGCCTCCTGAACCATTTAACAATGTATATCTTCTTTATTACAGCATTTTTATTTCTAGAGAGTAATGTTAAAGGTATTTCTAAACTCTCGGTTTAGGGTGTTCAGTTTTACATTCTATTTGTAGCGTTAGCAGGACTCAGCCCATAGCTAGGAGAGTGTTTTCACTGCAATGATAGAGTGAGGTGAATGCAAAAGTTTCTGAGCCAAGACTCCTACATTCTAGTAATTATGAGGGTAATGAAGCTAGGCAGAATTATTTTCATTTTATTAATAGCTGTGTTTAAGCCTCATAGAACTGCCTGTCTAGGGAAAGTATTTATTTTTAAACTAAGTGGTGGAAATTAATGTGTTATACTAAATGTTTATCCAAAAGTCAATGGAGTCTTTAAAAAGTCAGAAGGAAAAATTGTCTGTTTGACTGCCTATCATTTTTGTGAGATTTTCCACAGTGCATTGGATAGGCCAATAGCATATACCTTAATTTTAAACAAAGGAAGGTGTTCCTTAACTCTTTTAATCTTATCATTGATAAGTAGTTCATGATCAGTTCATGAACAGTTGTGTGTTCAAAACCTTAGCATATGCACTTATGAATAATGCATTCTTATCAAAGTAAGAACTCCCATCCAGTATATTTGTATAAGGTCACTTTGATTAGGTGATTTATATTTAGAAAATTGCAGGGTTAGGGTTAGGATTTTGTTATCCAGATTATTTTCAAGATTTTTCATTAGCTTTTAAATTATTCTTTAAGTGGCATGTGTTTATGCAGCAAGGCTTAAAGTTGACTTATCATTTGAAACTTCTGCACCAAGGATAAAGAAATACAGACTTCCAGGTGTTTTGAGTATAAAATCCCCAAAGATGGAAGTCAGAGCTATAGAATGAGTGTGTGAATGTGTGTGTGTTTTCTGGTTATCTCTTCTTGCTATGATCTTCAAAGATAAAGAGAATGTTTTAGTATTTTGATTGCCTTAGAATTTGGGGTTGAAATTCTATCCACATCAACTTCACTGGCTAAGTGGTGATTCCTTCTCTTTATTTTACCATGAGTAATTCCCCAGAGTAAAGGGTATTGGCAGATGTCATAATCACCACTGACTTAAGGCTTGAGGAAAGCAACTTCCACAAGGTTGAGCTGCCACATCTCTGCTCTCAGCAGCCCCAAGCTGCTGAAATGAACCCCTGAGGCTGTGGGTAGCTCATGACAGTTCAGAATGGCTTCAGCCAGAGCAGCCTTTTACAGCTCCCAGGCAAGGAGAAAAGGTACAAGACAGATGCAAAGCCACCTTTCGGCCCATCTGCCATCCTGCCCAAGTCCCATCCTCTGACAGACTACACAGTCTGCCTCCAAACACCTCTCTTGCTCATGCTTTGTGCAATTGCTTTCCAGTCAGCATTTACTAGAGAGATAACTCCAAACTCTTTTTTTTCACTTTGAAATAAGACTGGATCTATTCCTCTATCACCTTCTCAAAAAATCTATCTTTAAATAGCTTTTTCTCTAAAGAGACTTAAACATACTATACTTTCCAAGCACAATGGATTTTTCCAGTGGCTTGTTATTAGTACATGTTGGGACTTGTTGGATTACACTTTCTTTGCAGAGCACTGCCCAGTAATTTTGTTTTAATGTTCTAACTTTAAAGGTATAGCAGAGATGTTAAAGAACTTCAGGCTACAGAGTGGTAAGGCAGCAAGCAATAGGTAATATGAATTTTTAAAACTTCAGCCAGAGCTTGGATAAATGAGGAGAGCCTCAGGCCCACTTTTCTCCTACAGGAATATTACTGACATTCTCTATGCAAGGCTGACCAGCTTTTCTGGCAAGAGAAGTGCCTTTCCCTAAGGTGAAATTTCATTCTGTTCATTTGCAATATTTGGGTCAGGAACAGAGACCTACAATTCAGAATATCCCTAAATCCCCACCCTCAGCTCCAGTATACCAAGAAAACAAAACATGTAACATGTTTTGTTTCTGACATTATTACTGCCAACACTAGAGCATACAATTCACATCTGGATTTATTTTAGACTTTCTCATAACAACAGCTGCATTTCTTGTCTTCACTTGGATACATTTTTAAAAATGAAAATTGCCATGGCAACAGCTGCAACCATTTATTATAAAGCAATAGAAGTGGAACTAATATTTGTGAGAGAAGCTTTGTTATCAGGATACTATTTCATTCAGACAATGCCCAAGTCATTTTTCCTAGCTGTTTCATTTTTTTCTAAAATATAGAAAATATTTCCAATAATGAAATGTAGGTGGGATTGAACAGATCAGGAGATTAAAAAGATTTTCTTCTTTAGATTACTGGCTCATCTCAAATCCAGATTAGCAAGAGGCAAAAATTATCATCTGTCTGGTGGGCACATGAAAAAAAATCAATAAGGATATCGAGCTTTGAAAATCCCATTCCCATACCAGCTATGTTCCCAACTGAAGCACAGGACCAGTAGACTGAGTACACAGGGTGTGTCTTCACTGGGGGAAAAAATGATGTGACCCATCCTTGAGAAGTGCTAATGTCCAATGCAAAGGAAAATTTCATAAGCAGCTTGCAATGCTAGCACAAAACAGTTCAAGGAGAACTCTCCTTTCCTCCATGTCAGCTGCAATGGACTGTGTTACCTGAGATAAGTGTTCCCCTCGTAAAATGTGGCTAAAGAGGGACATTTGGCACCAACCTCGAGGTTACATTGCTTCAAATCAGGATTGAGGAAGGGTCATCTAAGGCATGGTCTGGGTACATTAGAAACCACATGGCCCATTTTGTTTGCATCTGTTTACAATATTTCTCAGAGCATTAATATTGTTTAAAAAAATCTCCACAAGGGTCTGGGTACAAGATAGACAAACTGTACTCCAGATATTGAAAAGCTACATGAAATGTAGATTTTTCCTATTTATGTCCCTTCTGGCTATGATAAAATCTGGTTTGCATGAACAGGTTATACAGGGATGACACACCATGTTGTGGACACATACTGAGGATCACATTTCTTCCTATTTATTACACATTAGAGATTCTTCAGCAGGAGTGAGGGAGAACACTGAAACAGAAAAAACTTTAAACAGACTTTCTTATTCCTTTCACTCTAATTTCTGTGGGATTCACTGTACCTTATCTTCATCAATTACACTCAGCATCAGGTCTCCCAGTGTACTGCTCTGCACACAAGCCTCAGGATCTTCCTAAGCAGAGGCCACAGAAGAATAAAGTTTTTGGAATATTAAATAAGAACCTGCCGTAAATGTTCTTCCATTGATCAGCTAAGCAATCTGATATTGACCCTCCACCCATTTGTTCAGATTCATTAAAGGGAATTTCAAGGAAAATTATAGTGTACTGTAGTGCTGTTTAACCAGCTAAATCTCAGGGACAAGTTGATTTAAACCCTGGAGGAGGGTGAGGTGAGCAGGGCTGTGAATTTGCGAAGGATGAGAACCAGCTATTATTCCAAATGGAAGGCTGCTGTTCAACCCTGGTATTTCACACCGCACACAGGTGTAGTGAGTTCTGCAGTGTTGTGATGATGACTCAAACCCTAAATGAAGGGAGTACTGTCTGGCATAAAATATACATCATTTTCTGTTATTTCAATGTTAAGATGCTCCTGAGAAAAATCATGGGTTGTATAATTCTGAGAAAATTACTACTCAATAAAGGTTTAGCGCAAACTGTTTTAGCTTAATCTCTGCTAGTTATCCACAAGGGCAAAGGATTTTTTCATGGCTAACCAAGCTCCTTAAAACCTCCCTTAAAGTGTTGGGGTCATATTCTACTTTCTTGTAACACCAGTGTAAATTTAGAACAACTGTGTTGAATCAGTGGAGTTGCTTCAGATGCTCATCATTGTGACAGTAATTTGAGGCAGTTTCTCATCTAGAGAGCTGCAGCAGAATGACAGCAAATCATAGTAATTTTGATGCTGCAGCATCCTAACACTCCATGCAGGCAACCACCGGGCTACATCATTTTATCAACAGGGAGGTAGAGTCCAATTGACGTAGACAAATGTCATATTTGTTTGCAATAGTACAGTCACTGCGAAAGACAAGGATAGTTGAAAGGCTTCATTTTCTCATCCTTGAGTTATCCCAGAAATTTTAGTACAAAGGGGGAGGGTTAATTAAGACCACCCATCCTTCCAGTAATCACCTTCCCTACCTCTATGGACACATCAGTCAGTGTCTCATTAGCGTGCTCTGATGTTCTATTCTTTGCACTCTGTGTGTGTAGAGTAAATTAAGTCCCATAGTATCATGTTTTGCCACTTTTGCACAAATAAAGCTGAGGTGTGGATCAAATTAGGCCTCCAAGAGCACACTAAACTTGCCTATGATGACAGAACAGTTGAAATTACACACTGGTTCGATTTTTGTCTTTCAAGAGTGATATATCATTTTCACTGCAAATCCTTACTCCAGGGTCTCATCACCCTGCACTAATGATAAGAACTGTCACGTAAAGGGAAGGTTCTGTAAAGGTTTCTGATAAATATTTATTAGCTCTGTTCTAAGTAACTTTGAAGGCTAGTGGCTCACAAGTCAAGGAATTGAAAGACAACACAAAGGTGAAGAATGCTATAATAAGGGAGAATAATGTAAAGCTGATAGGAGATAAAAATCTAGCTGTATATGAAGAAAGTAAATGCTGCACACTATTATTAGAGAGATACAAATCTTTAGATCATGTTACCAGTTCAGATGGTCGGGTCTAGAAGTGCGAGAGCTGGGAGTGGACGATCGCTCTCAACTCAGATGTTGGAGTTAGGGAGGCAAAAAGATTGCTTAGACTCACAGACAAGCATCAGCAGTAGTGTTAACACATACAACACATCTAATTCCCTTAGTGGCACGATTATCATGATGCAGCAGTTTTGGTTCAAATAGCATAGAAATCTATTTGTTTTTTCCTCCAGATACTGACTGGAGAAATTTTTCCTTGTTTATTGTTTCTTGTTAACTCAGAAGGTTGGTTGTTTGCACCTTTAACAGTCATGTTTGTTATGCAGAAAAAAAAAAGTGTATTTTTTACAGTACTGTTCTAATTCGTAAGTTCCATTTTGCAAAAGCATCAGTGATTGCAGAGAGATCTGCAAGGAAGAGGAGAAATCCAGCTCTTCATATTAATACAAAATTAATTTACTTTTATCTTTATCTGTTCCTTGGTGATTGATTCTTTGTTTCTACTTTCTCAGCACTATGTACATCTTCACAGTTGATGAAGCCACTAAGAGCTCCCTAACTGGGAGGATAGACTTCAAGCTGCTCTAGATACACAGGCCTTTTCTCTCTATGCAAGGTTTGAAAAGAATGGAAATTAAACAGCGAGCTGGATTACAGTTGTGATATCCAAATGGGAAAGGATCATTTTTTCAGGCACAGAACTGTGTAATTTATATGCCTTTTGATATCATCAGCTCATAAGTAAGGACAGTCAGGCACAGAACAGAATGCAGCACGTGCTGTCATAGGGACCCACTATCATCCATCTGCTTTCTGCTCATGTGCTTCATTCCTCTCAAAGATATGGGACAGAAAAAGAGTTGTCACTGGGAAGTGGGTATGATCAAATAGATTTATGAAAATTAGACATTTAGAAGCAATAGCAGTCATTTGAGAATGACAACACCAAGCCACAGATAAATGCAAACACGTTTGACTATTAAAGCCTTAGTTTTCTTTTACATAGATTTTAAACCCAGGCTTTCTTTCTGTCAAAGATAAAAACAGGATAGTGTTTGCCTAGAACAAAGTAATGAGGAGTTAAGATACTTGTACAGATGACAGCACATACCATTTCTCAGATGCACGGGGGTAGAGAAGCTCCATCCCAGATCAGAGACGACTTTAGATTTGAAATCTCTCAGCCTGCAGCCCTGTTAGCTCGTTACTCATTGTCAAAACTATGGTCTCTCACCTCCTGTCTGTGTGTCTTTAGTGACTACAGGTCTGTAGTGACTAGTTCTGATCAGGATCAGAAGGAGGGGGGGTGTCCAGCACTTCTGTCAGGAGGGACTTGCAGAGGTTTTCCCTGGGCACCAGAGTATTTGGGTTCAACTCCATCGAGGTGGGTGAGTTACCAGGTACTTTTAAGGCAGTGGTGGTGGAATTTTCAGGGCAAGAATGGGATCACCACAATAGATGGTTTCCAAGGGTCCCTAAGGAGGTAGAGCAAGCTTCCTAAAGGTAATGGATAGGGAGGCAGAGAAGGAGGGGGGAGGATGATAGATTTTCTACAGTCCCCGATTTTGGGGGTCGATGAGAACTAAGATCTGCATTAGGGAAAATCTACCTGGAACGACACAAACTACTTGTCCTTATCTCTGACAAACTGCTGCCATGTGTCAGTTCAGGCCTGAACACAGAAGAAAACTGCAAATAGTTACCAGTGTAAAAAATATTTATCATCAGCTGCCAAAAATGACTCCTGATGAGCTAAACTGATTTCTGATTGCCCAAGTGATGGCACAGAGTCACTCAAATTCTGCAACTGCTGTGTAATGCTGCTGACAACTGTAGTAAGCTACAGTTATTTCAGCTCTGAAAATGCTTTGTGTCACCTAAAAAGGAGCCTGAGTCTGTCAGTAGAATAAACCTATGATTTTTTTATGTTAAGTGGAAATTTAGCAGAGAGTCTGATTTCCTATTTTCATGCAGATAAATGGGAAAACGGGTTTTCCATAGGGTCTGTGATAGCTTTACCTTTCCAGCATGGATGCTTGGACATATGTCATCAGCTAGTCCCTTTGAACTGATAGCAAATCCCTTTGGAGAAAGGTTTCCATAAACACTAAAATCTCATATACAACAACAGTAAGTGCTAGTGTGGTTTAAAGTCATCAAAATGAAATGTTCCGTAAATAGTTTATAGAGTCTGGAAAAGCCTACAAAGGAACAAAAGTAAGGTCAGAAAAGAGAAGAAGCAAATAAACCATGACACAGAGAAAAAGGAACAGTGTAATCCAAGATAGAAAATAGTTCCTAAAACAACTGCTAGATCTTCTTCTAGAATTAAAAGCAATAGTACTCGTAGCAGTGTGCTGAAACCAGGTTGTCAATAGAATAAAACCCATGATGTACTGTGTTGCCAAGGAGAATAAAGTTTTGGATATCCAGAAAAATGAAGGTTCAAATACTGGCCATTCCAGCAGCAATTCAACCACCAGTACCTTTTTCTTTATCTTTTGCAGCTCTTACACACATATCAATAGAAAGCTTAATATGTGTATTTCTGTGAAATCCATGTTTCAGGAGCCTTAAATATCTAAAAACATGCAAGTATTATCAGGCATATATTCCAGAAAGATAGATTTCCTTATACAGAAGGATGTTCGAAAGATTCATCTGTGTTCTTTTAGTGCACCTTCTGTGCATTTGCTTTACTTATTGATCACTGTTTTAAACACATCTGAAAAATACAGTGTTTGTTGTTGGAAATTTTCATCTAGGGGATCTCCATGCATTTGCCTCAAACTACTGTTACAATTGGCTACCTAAAGTCTTCCCACACTGATGTGTCTCTGCTTTGCCTTAATTGTCTTCAAACCTTCCCTGCTTCATACGTGCTTTTGTTGGCTTGGCACGCTCACGTCCCAAACCTCCTCATTTGTTTTTATTTTTATAGTTCATCTACTTGCTCTTGCTGTGTGAGGAGCTCTTTTGTGAGGAAGTCTGGAAAGCTTTACCAACCTAAAACTTGCCAAGAGAAGATGTAGGTGTCTGCATGGGCTTTCACTTCCAGCTTGTAGTTCAAACACTTATACTATGGGCAAATTACAATTCTGTCTTTTCAGCTTTCTTCTAACACTTTTAAGAAAACTGTATAGTTAAAAAGTTGTGTGGGAACAGAAATCGTTCAGTTCAATCCACTTCTCTTAAAGATCCAAGTTTTCTAACACAGTATAGTAACCTACCTTTCTCTATATAATTATAATGTCAGGAAAAACAACCTTTTTTCCTTCTTAAAAATAACCTTGAACTCTAGAAGCCTTTTTTTCTGGCCTGTTTTATTTTTCTTAATTAGCAGCTGATGAAATTGCCATTTAATTCTATAATTATTTATCACCTGAGGGAGATCTCACTTCATTCAATGAAGGTATTTTAAGGAACATCTGACCTTTCTATATTTTCATGTATTTTTTCTTCACATTATTCCCGATTTTCTTCTGTGCAGTACTACATGACAAAGTGGTACATAGGAAGAAGGCCACTGGGTTAAAGGAAGCCCTTTGATTTAGCAAGTGGAAAGAAATCTTTCTGTCCAAAGATAATTAGCTGTTTGTTTTCATGTTGTTCAAATAGACAGAAGGAGGAAGAAAGGAATAAAACAGTCTGTTTACTGGTTATTTCTAATAATTGATTCCACATCATTCTACTCAAAAATTTCTGCTGTTTACAAACATTCTCCTTCTGATGCTTGAGTGTATTTTCTTCAGCATATTGCCTTTTTCTAAGAGTCATCTGTTACAGATGTTGCATCACTTTGGCTTATATCAAGAAAAGGAATCTTTTCCACTAGTTAAAGGAAAATCCTTAAGAATAATTGAAGATGTAAAAAAGGAATCAATTAAGATGTAACTGGAAATGTAACTATGCTTTCTACTGTAATAGCACTCCTCTCATGCAGACCTTTTTTGTGAGATCCCTGCACAAGTCCATAGAATGAAAATGCTTGTTGTGCTGAGTTTTCATCCTAACGTGATCTTAACAGATGAGGGGAAGAAAGAAGTGCAATAATTAGCGTGGTACAAGTGACACAAACTGCCAGTCCTTCTATCTGCTTCAGGCAAGAGCAACCACCCTAACTTGCAATTTATTGTATGAATACATATTGCCTAGATTTCCTTTTTGAAAGCTGTGAAAACACTTGACCCTGTCCAATGTTGTTTGGTGTAGGAAGCACAGAAGAACTGGAAATAAAAAGGCATCTGCTAAATAACTTTCTAATATAGAAAATACTGGCTAATCCTTATAAGAACCATCTAGGAAGCTAAGTATTATTTCTAACTCCAACCTGAAGGAGAGGCAGAGGTTACCAAACTTACATATAGACAGAGAGTAGAGACTGGGGCAGGTGTTTGTGAGATACATATATAGGGCATTCAGTGAGGATCCAACAAAAATCTTTTATTACTATCCTTCCATTCTATCTCATTGTGGGTGGCAGATAAAGCATGTCTTTGTCATTAATTCTGTTCATTTATCAGTCTCTGAAAAAGGTTTTCTACTGCATTTATTTTATGCATTCCCTTAATCCACCTCTGATACAAACTTAGATAAATAAACCCTTTTTTCTTAAACAAGTTCAGCAATTAGAGAGCCTATAAAAACTAAACACAGTTTGAAATTTTGTATCAAACTCTCCCGCACTGCTTATTAATGAACTGCAATCAACCCCTTTTGTAGCAGGCACAGAGAGCAGAGAGCAGAAATGGCAAGTCATGCCAGCATGCCTCTTGAAGTGCTCTCTGAGGAAAAGGAAGAAGAGTAGAGGAACCACAATTTTAATTATGGCTCTCTCCAGTGTTAAACTTTGCAATTTTGTTTTTAGGTCAAATAATTGGTTTGACAGGAAGTACTGGAATAAACAGGATAAAATCCTGTTCTGCTAAATTACAGCTTATATAGAAAAACTTCCAGGTAAATTAGTGTGTATTTTGGATGGTTGAAAGGGTTAAAAGTTAATGTTAAAGACAAAATATATTCAGAAAAATAAATAATGGGTCTAATACAGAATAATGCAAAGTGAAAATCTGAAGTAAATACTCTTTGAGCTGCAGGGAAACACAAGTTCTAGAAAGATTTAGTCCAGGAACCACAGTTAGGACAATGAGCATGTGCTGTGTTATGGTGCTTTTAAAAAATCCTGGGGTTTCAGGGCATATTGAGTAGAAAAATTTCCCAGTGAGAATGAGTCACTTCATATTCATTCCTGAAATAACTATATTAAGAATAGGATGCTGTCTTCTAGTTTGCTTCATACCTGAAAGCTATTGCTAAGTTGGAGGGCAAACTGGAACCCTAATTGGTCTTAATAAAGTCAACTTTTCTTCCTTTAATGTTAACATACTTAATAAAAAGTCATTTAATGACTATAGTTTACATTAGACTATTAAACTTTCACTCCGTGTCAAGATTTTTTTGTTTTACTTCTTATTACTGAGCATCCCTACCATGGGCAAAGCCCATCAATGTCACAGAACCATTTTCCTCGATTTTAGGCTGACCTCTCTAAATTCACCACTCAGTGCTGTCAGCAGTACCAATTGCAAAAAAGATAATTTCCTGATTTATAATTCACTAAGCCAAGCAGAACAGCAGCTGAAGTCTCTGTATACTTGTTTGGGGCAAACATCAAAGTGGCTGCTTTGCTGTCAAGACAGACCTACAAGCTTTAGATCTAACAGTTCTGGTTACACTACCAAATAGTTCCAATTTTATATAATTAGCTAAAGCAAAGCCCTCCCTAACAACACAAAATACACTTACTAAATCACACTATAACCATACTGTATCACAGCTGATAGGATTCTGCCAGTTTAGGGAATGCATCTGTGGCTTAATATAGTTCTTTATTTCATGTGGGGTCTAAACCAATACATTTTGAGTAGGCCAGAGGTGAAAAACATTTCAGGAATAATCTGAAGGCAAGAGAAACAAAGAACTGTAACTGACCCTTGGTCTGAGAGAGTCACAGTTGAAAAAGGACTGAAAATGTGGGTAGCAACATGTTGCTGATTAGCATTTCCTCTGCTAATAATATTTTGTATCCTTCTATCAATAGTACTTTCCACTACAAATAATCTCACTAGTTTTGTAGTGGTGCTAATCAGCATAATTGGAGAGAGCAGATTTTAGGGCTTAGTTACTTCTGTTGTAGTAGATAAGTATTCACTCCTCATAATTATTGGTGCTCCACCATATGCCTTGAGAAACCTTGTGCCATTTTTTGCAGACTGAAAGCATGAGAACTGTTTTCACATATCTCCATGTGATTTGAATGCAACTATTTAAAAAATCCTTCAAGCAGAACTTCAACTCTAAGCCTTATTTCAAAGTGAAAGACTGCAAAAATCACATTTTTAATATGCAAAAGCTTAAAATACTTACAACTTTTTAAATTTCTAAATTTTTAACGCTTAAAATACTTACCATTTTCCAGCAATCCAAGCTGCATTCTGGAATCCAATGCCAAGTTCAGTACATTTTCTTTGACAACTAACATAAAAGACCTACAGTACTCAAAGCAACAGAACACAAAGATCTGAAGTGTTGCTTAATTAGTTTAGGAGGCTTAGAGCAATTTTTCATCTGTTAAATACAACATTTCAACAAGAAAAAAAGATATTCATACAAGGAGTTACTGGTGTTCTGGGTAATAATTGACTGGTGGCAAATAACAACCTTGAAACTCTCAAAAATTATTTAATGCACAGCCCATTTGCTTTAGTGGCATCATTTCCTTTTCAAAAATACTCATGAGGGCTCCACTCGGGGGTGGGATACAGGAGGTGACCTTTGACAACTGCAGCACTTTCTTTCTGTGGGACAACATTCATCCTGCCCACAAGGTCTCCTATTGCTGAGCTCTTGATGTGGCTTCAGCTCTAGTTATGAAGGGTTATACCAAAAAGGGAACTACTTTATGACAAAATTGCTGCTGCAGGTTTGGTACCTGCTGTGATTTGTGTCCCCCATTTGAGCCTCAGCCACAAACCTGCACTTTTTATCGAGTATTTGTGAATATGTAACTGCTCTGAAGACACATGGACAATAAATAATTCAAAGTTATCTATCTTCCCTGCAGCTTTCTTATACACCTATCACCTTTTAATGTTTAGTTGGCCTTGTTTATGGCACTTCTAGTATACAAATGTTACTGACTTGCAGTAGACTATTGATTTACAGTGTGACACCTTGAAAATAAATTGGTTGTCCCCAGTCTCCATCTGCTTTGTTCTCATCTGCTATTAGCCCAGAGAAGCTTTGGTTTGCATTTTGAGTCCCTAAAAATATTAATTTTCAGTTATTGATTCTAAAATTGTAACAATGTGACTGAGTTATTCCTTTTTCTTTCCCTCTCCCCCATCCCTTTGTTTTCTTTTCAGCTCTATATCCATTTACAGTCCAAAGGAGAATCCTAATGCTTTTGATGCTGCTGCTTTCTTCCAGTCAATGGGAAATTTCCTGGGGATCTTTGCTGGATCATTTGCCATGGGATCCTCTTATGCTGTTGTCACAGCTTTAATATCCTTTATGGTTTGTTTTCAGAGAGAAAATTTATATATGTTGGAAAAAACGCCTGATATTAAACACCTGATATCTGAGACTGACCATTTTTAGTTTAAGCCTGAACCTTTTCACTCTAGATTCAAGTCTTTGCAAACCGACAGACAAATCATAAATTGACAGAAAATGTTATTTGTCAGAATCCACAAAGAACTTTATACTCAAATTTCTTTTGAACATTAGGCAAGACTCTGGTCTTTATCTTACTATTTGGAAATGGTTGCATTTTAAAGAAAATGTTTTGAAGTCAAAACATGAATTTATTAAATACAGTAACTTATTTATGAACTACAAGCTAGCAGCAATTATACAAAAATACAAAGGAAACACTACACCATGTCAGTGTGACTGACAACTTCATCAGTTTACCTAAGATAAAAATTAAAGGTCTATCTGTTGCCCTGCATTTTTATTTGGGTTTTACAGTTCTTCGTGTAAAATGCTACTGTAGTAAGACAAGTGATTTTCATCTTTCTTGCATGGATGCAAGTGTAAACAAATGCCAGCAAGCTTATAAAACTGGACAAAATTACTTCTTTTTTCTGGGAAAAAGAATATCAAATGCAAACAACTAGGCATTAATTCAAACTCCACAAAAGCACTTAAAATAGCTGACTTCAAAACCTGTTCTAGATTTTCCTCTTTGAGATAACTTAGAAGCTGTGCAGTTGTTCCCGAATTCAACTAGTATAGATGAGTATGGTGGGGGAGCTTTCTTTCTTCTATCCTTTATCAGGTCAGGAGCAGTTTTAGTTTACAAAACTGTCAGGTTTTTATTTTTCCTTAGTAATCTTTTAGCACTTGACAAAATTTACAAAGCTGTGTGAGTTTCCTATGTTGGAGACAGGTCTGTTTTTCCTGCTATCCTGGAGTGCCTTCTTATCAGCAGAAGCCGCTGGGCTTACAGGTAAGTGTTGAATTTTACTGAATAAAAGCAGTTTTATAATATGCCTCTAGTGTGGGTAAAATGCATGTTTATTTTAGGCATGACATCACATAAAAATTTTCTAAAGGCCCATTGCTATACTGAAGATTGTTTCTTCTTTAAGAACATTAAGAGACATTGAATAGTTCTTCCAGACAAAGACATATTAGATCAGACTCAAGTTCTCAGTCTTTCTTCCCTAGATTATCCCATCCCTATTAGTCTCACTACTAATCCAACTATTTTCTGCCCAGCTATAGGACCAAAGACGACAGTAAGTACAAGGAAGCGAATATGCAGTGGCATGTGACTGTGAGACTGTTTGTTCCTCTGCACACACTGCATGTCCTGGTCCCTTCTTGTTCTTCCCAAATATCAATGACTAAACAGAGGACAGGGCCATCCTCAACATTGCCAGTGGCATCTACCTCTGTACTTAGAAAAAAAAGAAAAAAAAGAAGTCATCCTGTTCAGTGCCCCTCCATGAACACCTTTAGCAATGGGAGAGGCACAGCCATGTCCCAGTGACAGGTAGAGATGTGTGATCTGGTTATTTTTTCGTTAATGTCAGGAAAGAAATTATACAATCACAGTCAGTTACATACCCAGGGCCTCCATTAAAGAGTATACAGAAGTTTAGGCAAAAATTGTTTACCTACACAGCAGCCTACTGTATAGTGTAATTCAAGGGAACACAGTTTGCATGGCCCTGATTGTTTTAATGTTTTTGAGGCCGTCACCCCTGAAATCTAGTGCTCTAACTCATGTCAGGGAAAGTCAGGGGAAGAAAACTGCTTAATGGAGTGATGATGCAGCCCATGCTTGTTTGTTTGCAAAACTCTTCAAAGCCTTTTGGAGTCAACAGTTATATTTTTATATTTTTACTGAGTTGTCTGGAACCAGCATATTACTTTTTTAATATCAGCCACAGAATCGCAATATGTCTGAATGGGTATCAACATCTGCATCTTCTGGCATCCTTGCCTTATTAATTAAACAATTTTGCATCCTGCTTACTGCCAAAATCTTCAGGCCAATGAATAAAAAGAGGGGCATCTGAACTTCATTTTCCTTGGATATTGTGTTTTTTTCTGTTCCTTCCTTCTTAATGAACTTCAAAGGATTAACACTAGACATCAGTATTTCCCTGTAGCTATTAAGTAATGTAATTGCAAAATAATTTCATTCTTATAATGCTTTCCATACCAGTTCCTCAATCACTCTGAGTCTTTTGAAGTCTAATATTGAAGTATTTCATAATTTAGAAATAATGGCCTATACCGTTTTTGTGTGGGTATAGTAGGTGGTAGAGCCCACTAGCAGATTTTTTAAATAAATTGTAAATGGAGAGTAGTACAGGCCAATATTTTAGAAAATATTTTATTCCTTTGCCTCAAGATATCCCGTGATATATAACACACAGTATATGGGCCTGACCCTGGTTGAAAAATAGATGTGATCGAACCAGCAAATCAACATAAAAATCCTGGATGACTACACAATTACTGTCATACTGATAACTGTAAAATTATAAATTAATGTTATGGTTATTAATCTTATAGCTATATCATCAAGCTGTGATATATGCATGATAAATTGATTCTTATACAGTAGAAACTAATTTGTGCATTTTCTCATTTGCCCTGAAGTATATAATTCCTGACTGCTGAAAAAAGCTGTAATAACAGAGTACTAGAGTAAGGTCAGTGTTAATAGAGTTGTTTTCATGTTCAAACTTCATTACAGAGTATTTACTAGTAGGCTATAAAAAATCATAAATAATTTAAATTAAACACTTGTCAAAATAAATGAGGAAAGTACATCTTGCATGTATTAATTGCTTGTTCTCTTGTTTTGTAATTAACAAAATTTGCTAAATTTTAAATGATCACTCAGTCATTAGTCTGTGAAAGATTCCATGATGTACACGAGCATTTAATGTTCACCTCACTTAGACTCTCTCTATCTACAGCTGTTTGAAGTGAGTAGATATTCAAATAAAAAGAGATTAATATACCTGCAGAAATGCACTCAAATGTATATGTGAATTTACTTGCATATATGTATTCAGTGAATGCATACTGCAAAGTCATATAGAATTTATCAGCGTAAAGGCATCAAAATTGCAGCCAACCACCTCTGATTTTTACATGGTAAAGATCTGCACTATGAAGGCAAGAAAGAAATAGGTCTTGAAGGAAAAAATGTTGAAGAGCATCTTCTTTGTTCATTTACTGGTTTTCAGAGCCCTTTGTTTTCTGAACATTATAAAGGGAAAAGTTTGTGATAATAAATTACTGTTGTTTCCTCACCTTCAGCAATTCTCATCTGAACATTTTGTGATGTGTCTGACACCTGTCTTCTTATTCAAGGACTCAGAGGAGAGCACAGTCTACCTAGTAGGAAAGCTTTTCCTCCAAAAATAAATAAGCAGTTTATTATGGATGATGTACCCAGGATGAGTCCAGAAATCTGGTCTCTCACTGGGGCAATTTTGTGCTACCTTTGTGTTTAGGACATAGCAAGAACAAATGTCACCAGCTTCCATTTCCTTTAGTGCTGCTGACAAAGTGCATTTATTCTGCTGTTCACTGCTCCTGTCTGTTCGCTGTAATTTGTCTTGGATCCACCATCTACCTCATCGCTTTTTAAAATGTTGTGACCAGTTCTTCTTGTGACACTCTCAGAAGGGATCTACCAGAACATTTCTGTCTGCAGTTCTGAGCACTGCAAGCCCAAGTCAGGTTGGGACCACATGGGCTTTAGTTCACTGAGCTGACATTATTCTATAAAAGGAAGTTATTCTGGGCTTTAAATTCTAAATTTTGTGGTTTTCTTTACTTTATTCATAAGTAGTGTGCCATGTTGTGTCACACAGAGAAATAGGCAGACTCCTCCCAGTAAGGAAGAAGAGATACCTTGGCTTCTAGAGTAAAACTCAATTCTCCTAAGCTGTAGATCTGCCACTCCCAGGAGCACAGAGTGAAATCTGAGCCCAATGAGAAAAGCAGGTTCTTCTGAGGTAAGAAGATGGCCCTTGCAGTGCTGTGCAGAGACGGATAACAAGTGAGCCAGATTGCTACAAATTTGGAGTCAATTCTTGGGTCTGGCTAATTTAGGGTCTAGGTACAGCCTTTTAAGACAGAAAGGGAAAAAGAGAAAGGTATATGATTTTAGGGAAAAGTACATATTCTAGCATGGCATTAGGCTGAGACCAATGAACAGTTGCATAAAATGAGGATAGTGGAGTCTTATTGCTATTGCATAGATTCAGGATAAACAGGGTAAGCACTCTTAGCATGTCTAGGATAAAAGCTGTTATGTGTCACCGTAGGGGTTCCAATCTAAATTGAATTCAGTAATTCATTTGAGGTTACAAAAGTACAACACTGCAGCTCAGGTCTCGAAGCAGCCAGGTGCAATACCAGTGTACCAACCCCAGATAAGGGCCTAAAAAATCCCCTCAGCTCTATCTTTTGTTACTTTCTGTCACTTCAACATAAAATAAACCTCATACAACTCCAGAGATAAAAGCTTTGTGAACAAAGTACGAGCTTTAGTTCTGCATTGCTGCAGGTCTGGTGAAAGAAGCTTTAAATCTTTTCTTTAGTATCAGGAAAATGATTAGTCACACTTCATACCCTCAGTGAAAACAGAGTGAATAGGGATATTGTTGCCACTGGGTGTATGGCCTTATTACCACAGCAATTTGAGGCAGACGACAGTGCCTCATTTCCTGCCACTCACACAGTCACTCTGCATCCCAGTAGGTGCTAGGGACATTCTGACATAAATATGACTCCAAAGTACATTTTATCTGATTTAAATAATTTCTCTTTTACCCAATCCTCATTGTTCTCCTTTCCACACATTTCACCACCTTTGATGAAGACCAGTTCCTGTTGGTTTTGCTTTACTGGGGGATTTGCAGTATGTTGTGCATCTTTAGAGATGAACTTTTTATCCATTCCCTTGCTTCCCCAGAAGGTAGAGGTTTGGGAGTTTTCTTTTTCTATCCCTTTTTTACCACTAAAGGCCTGACAGCTAGAGACATCATGTCAGTTTTATTCTCTCAAATTAGCAAATTCTCAAGTTTTGATTGTGGCCACTCACTTCCAGGTTTACATTAAAAGCACATTGCACATGCTGCCCTTTCTAAATGTTTCTTTTTATGCATTTGTGAAATGATCCAAAAAAAAATTGTCTTTTAGTGAAAATATAGAAGATGTTTTTAGATTAACTCTTGTAAATTAATTCCCACACTGTCAGGTTAATGTTCACACCATCAACAAAATACTTTTTAAAATACAAGTTATTCATTTATTCTGTATTATCTTTTCATATTACTCACTTTTGTCCTAACAATCAGCTACAAGTATTGATAAAAACTAATGTAAGAATAAGTTCTCTAACTGTATTAACAGCTAGCAAGCTGTCTATTTCTCTGTTATATAAGGTGGGAAAAAAAATCAAATAAAATTGTAAGATTTTTATTTCTAATAAAACCTGTTCAAAGAGGATGAGCTGCAGCTGAAAGTTTACTAGTGACTATAAGCATTTTACTGTGAAGTGTCTCATCTTTTATATTAAGAGAAAAATTTCAATAATCTGTTAATAAACACAAGGAGCTGTATTGCACTTAGCAACTGATCACTCATTTCAAATCAAAACATTACCTGGTTAAGTTAGCACTTTGTTCGGCAATTGTAGTACTAAGTGTCTCAGTAGTTGCTACTTTTGCCACTTAAAAATGAAACCAGAGAGCTGAGTCTCCAAGTCTGAAATTACTCACTGAGCACTAAGTACTGCTAAAAAGACTGTCGTTTTAATTTGCCTCCCTACATCTAATAGATACTTTCTGTTTACAATTCCAGTATTGCCATATTTACTCTTACCTGTTTCTCTGTGAAAGCAAGCCTGCAAAAGCTTAACAACCTCATTTATGTGCCATACTCTGTTCATACAGTATTTTGCTACCCAGCTAACTTCAAGATCTAGCTTTAATAGTCTTACAAAGAAATCCAGATTGCTTTTTTCTTCTAACTAAAGAGTTCTGTGTTTGCCTCTTTAGGTACTTCTCTTTCATTTGTAGTTGCATTAAAATGTAATTGGTCCTTACTCTTAAGTAATCATTTTTATGTAAATGCATTACAAACAATTTTCTCCAAGACTCTTAATGAACCATTCATTGCAAGAGGCATGGCTGGTACATATTAAGCTTTCTATTGTAGCAATTGAAATATTCCTCTGCATTCCCCCAGTCTTCCCTGGAAACAGGGTATCTGGTTTCTACACTTGCATAATTGCATGGTTCAGTTCATTTATTCTTATTGTAAAATCAGATTTAGGCCATTTTTTTCCTCACGTCACTCAGTTCTCTCACACACATAATTAACAGTTTCTCAGCAGTCAAGAACAGTTCATAATCATATTTAATAGTCAATTTTAAAAATGCAAGATGACACTATGATGATTAATAGAGAAGAAAGTGAATCAGAAGCTCTTATCTCCATTTCTGTTACTGAGCCTGGAGCTAGTGATACTTAGCAACATTACTGACTGGCTACATTTTTAGCTGAAATGTCATTGTTTGAGCATCCCACTGCATATTATCAATGCCTTGAGAATTTTTAAACTCACCAGATCATTTCTGCACAATCAAATACAATTACTGAGAAAAAAGATTTAGACACATTTATGAGAGCAATTAGACCTCACGAAAATATGAACTCCCTGAAATGTATTTAGGCAGTGACAACCTCACCGCTCCTCAAGTTATTTACTGTGAAGAAAAGTCTTAGTGTAGCTAGAAAAAAATAAATATCAAAGCCAACTTAAGAAAATAAATATTAAAAAAAGAAGACATTACTTAAAGCTTGGTGGAATTTCTCTTGGCTACAGAGACAGTTCTGCAGAAGCAGTACAGGTAAATTTACAATATAAAGATAACCCAGAAGCAAAGAAAATGTCTACAGTGGTTTGTGGGGGGAAAAAAATATTATTTTTATAATATATTATTATTATTATTATTACTAAAGAAATAATCATTTTCTTTCTGATGGCAGTTATCCCTTGTGCCAAATTCATCTCAGAATTATTTACTCCATTCTTCCTTTAAAGGCATATTAATGCCAGGCCTCAGTTCTTCCCAGAAACAAGAGAGTCTTGCAAGTAAAGAAAATTGGATTTTGTTGGCCAATATTTGCATGGGTAGCAATCCAAGGAGAATCTAGAGAAAGATGTAGTAAGGTAATAATTAATGTAACTGGTATGTGACACCGCACAGATCCCACACACACCATCTCCCTCAAATGGATTAATTTCAGCATTGTCTAAATTATTACTTGGATTTGTTCCCTTATCTGTGCCATGGTTCAGGGCAGAAGGATATTTCACCTACCTCAAAGACCCTCCTGCTGCTAAAATTCAAACATTTAGAGATTTGGATAAGCCTGTTAAAGAACATGTTGAGGCACCAGTGCTTGAAGCACCTCACACTTGTTCAGTACAGTGCCGCCCATTTTTCCTGTGAGTCTGAAGCCCAGCCTGCTTCTATTAACCCTTTTGAAGTAGCAGATTGTTTATATTGGCTTGCTGTGCTATAGGTGCAGCACTCCAAATTCCGTCCCCTTACTGAGCCCCTTCTTGCTGGCCTTCATTAAGTCAGGATAGTCCCCGTCCTGGAGAAGATGGAGGAAGCTTTACCCAGTTTCAAGTCCAGGAGTGAAGGAAGACACTGGGATTATTTTTACATTCCACTTCATGCTTTTGCTTCCAATACAACTAGTTTATATGTTTCAGTTCATGCTAGTTTAACACAATAAATGCTCAGAAAGCTGCAGCACAATCACATTGCAAGGCTGGATAGTGCCTAAATCTGGACAGATATCTTTCCGCTTGCTTTGTTGCCTCAGACTCATCAATATAATTTCAGTAAATGTGAGCAGCCTATGAGCCAAAAATTACCTAACAACGTGCAGAGCAGCCCATAAGGAAGCCGAACTGAAAGGCTAATCAGGGCATGTTGTGGCTCCTACACAGGAGGCAGGGAGTAGAAGGGCTGAAAGGCACAAGGACTAAGGCACTGTGGAAAAGTGCCTGTGTGACCCCGGAGATCCCTGGCACACAGAGCTGCCTCCGTAGGCTGGCTCTGGGCTAAGCCAGCTGTTGCTCACATGATGTGCAGCTCAAAACCAAGCAGAACTTGCACACTCCACGTGCTTCAGGAAAAGTGTGTGAAGGTTTTCAGGGGAATGATGATCAGAATGGACACCATAAAGCCCTGAGCTGTTGTGTAAATAATTATCTATGTAGGCACGCCTGGAGTTTAAGAAAAGACCAGGGCTTTCTTCCCACGTGGGCACTTACATATGGCTACTGGTGGACATTTTATTTTGGTTTTCCATTTTCTCCCTGTATGGGCTCCTTCTTCATTATCTGTGTCCAGAGCTGACAGGAAACTATAGTTACAATCTTGTCAGCTACTTTAATTATAATACTGCATTACAGTGATGTTACTGTATGATTCTAGCGAGTTAGAACCAGGGTCAGGGAAGAAGTATTAAAAAATAGCACTAAAAAAAAATAATTTTTTATTATTATTCCTGAAATACCTGCTGCCCTGCTCCTCAAGACTTCCACAAGCTGGGAATATAACTGCTGCCATGTGTCATTGACCTGGTTGTTCTGGGCAGTGCAGTTTGCACCAGCCAGAGCATCACTTCTAAGCAATGTGTTGTTGTTCTCCTTGCACATGATTATGAAAAGGCTGCAGTCAGGCACAGACTGAATTGACTTTTCCCTGCTGCAGTCATTCAGTACCAAGCGAACTCAAACCACTTAAATGTAATAAAATTATTTTTTTCCTTTCCTATTCAGTCTCTGACAAGTTTTTTCAAAAGGTCTGAAGTCCTACATACTACAATTATGTTAGTCTTACTTTTACAATTCCTGTCAGATAGATTACGGTCAGATCATACCATGTATTAGTTGAAACAAATTTTCTACAGCCTCAGGCCAAATACACAACAGTAGAAGTGCTATGAATGCATGATTGTCCAGGTAGAAGATTCAAGATCTACAGGATTTTTAGCAAAGGAAAAAAAAAATCTAGTTTATTTGAAAGATGCTCTTATAAAATATATCTCAAATTTCTTCTGTTATAAAAAGGTGATAACAGACTAATTTTCTCTTTTATGCAATCTTTTGCAAACCTAAGTAAGAAAACAGAAACAGCTAACCCTGTTTTTTCTTTGAATTTCAGGTATTGTTGCAGTCCTTTTCTGTGGAGTTACACAGGCCCATTACACCTACAACAATCTGTCACCAGATTCCAAAATGAGAACTAAACAGGTATGGAAATAATTGACTTTGTGTCTTCAACTGGTGTAAGGAATAACAGCTACTGGAATATAGCTGGATGGCATTTCATTGATGCAAGGCAAGAGGCTTATGTCTTCACTAGAGGAAAGACTAGAGAAACAGTTAACTATTCTCTGGATAAGAAAAAAATATAAGAATATAAGAATCTGTCCTTCCCAGGAGACCTGAAATGCCAGTCAGGTGTGCAGACAACGGTTTACACCAGCCTCCATACAAAAATGCTTCAAAGTTAAGGAAATCAAAGAGCTCTGGTAAGGCAGAAGTGCTCAGAGAGGCTGGATCCATGTAGATTTTTGGAAAAGGACTGTCTAAACTACAGTCTGGCCCACAGACTTCATTAAAAAGTAACATAATTAGAAGGATAGTGATTTTTTTTTTTTTTTTAGGGCTTTAGAGATGAGAAATTTGGTCATCTGCTTTTTGTTTGAACAAGTGACTAGTGCAATTGTAATTATTTTTTAAAACTTGGAGGTGTTCTCAGATCTATGGCATTGCAACGTTCAAAACACTTTTCAGCACAAGAAGTAATTTTAGACTACCCTGCCACTACCAAGATCCTATAAAAAGTCATTTAAATGCAGTTTTCTTCCCCTTTAATGTTGACTCATATGTCCCATGAACACCAGGTTGTAGAAAATCTATCTCCTAGAACAAAATGGAAACACACAGTCCAATACTATAATTTTCATGATGTGATCTGGTACCCTTTTCAGCAGCTCCTCTCTTCTAAGCATTGGAAATTTTACGTAGAAAATTTCATCGTTTCTTGCACATCTCAATTTAATCAAAAATCCAATTTTCAATCAAAAACAGCTTGATAGAAAAAAATACTGGCCATAGTCCCAGCTCAACTGTTAGAGTCTTACAGATTTTAAATCAGAAAAAACTTTCTGGTCAGTACTTCCATAATAAAGTGTTAGCTATTGAACAGGGTAAGACTTCTCAATTGCATTTCTTCATACCAGCAGAGACTGATGCTTTCAAAAAGTATTCCAGCAGAGAAGTAACCTTTCTCTGATTACTGTATTGTAAGGGAAGGACATTTATATCTACTATAGAATTGTTTCTCTTTTGCAGAAATACTGAATTAAATTTGCCATTGCTACCCTTGCATATAACTTCAAATCTGAATACAAGGTTTTTTCAGGGATTCATCTGCATGCTTTGGTGATGCATAGCCTCAGACAGAGAAAAGGAAAAATGGTGATATTTTTAATTACATATGAAGCTTTTTCAACTACAGAATTAACTAACATTTTGTTTAAATGCATACTGGTTTTATTCATGTTTACTTTGTTATTCCCTTCTATTCAAGAAGTGCAAAAAAAATAGTGAAAATAAACTCGATTTACCCTTGAACACGCAGAAAAGGGATTATGTGTTTCTCTACGGAGTTATGAGTTTTATGCACCCTTTTCTATTCTGTTTTTCTCTTCCCCCATAAGCTCTTAATCCTCAGCCTCCTTTATGATGTAGTTCAAAAATTGTTGTTAAATTCCTTTGAATTCTTCTAATTTATTTTCTAATCCAAATATTACCCTTTCACATGCAGCTGTTTCAGTGAGACCTGCACTGCCTCTTTCTTTCTCTTCTCCCAAGAATTCTCATCAAGCAAATTTAATAAGCCATACACTTGGCATTCTCATAATCATATATGACTTCAATGCATTTCAAATTAATATTGTTGCTCAGATAGTTGGCTTTGCTCCCAATCTGAGTCTTTTTTATTACTCATTACTGGCCAAAATCAAGGGCTTTTCAGTTCATTTATAGAACTATTCCAAAGCAGTCTCTATCTTTTGTTACAATATGACAGAAGTTTCAATAAGGAGTGCTGAACTGTAATGCACACTACAAAACAGTGAGTTAAGGCTCAGGCTAAAGCTAACAAAAACCATGGAAATTAGATTTAAAACTCTAAATCTGATTGTGAAATTGTGTTAGCTGTTTTTAAATAAATGCATTTTCTTTACTGCTTTGCATAATTTTCTTTAAATTTTTTACTGAATTTTAACATTTCATACCTCGATGGTAAAATCCAGCATACAATGATAGAGAAGGTATTTCTGACTACGATGCCGAGTTCTGCATATCTCATAATACCTCATCATTTTTTCTAAAAAAATAGGTAAGGGAGAAAAAAAGACAAGTATGTTTTTCTTCAGTTATTGATATAAAATGAAAACTTACCTACAGTTCTTAAATGAGAATTTAAGAACCTCAATTAAAAATGCCTGTTAAAAGATGCCATGCAATTATTAGTCCCCATGTATCCTTTATTATCCTGTCAATCCCTGTTTAACATTCCATGAAAGAGAAATACTGGATTTCAAGCATCTGCATCTGGAAGTATAAAGTAACACTAATCTTGTCAGAAAAAATTGATTATTGGAACACTGTCACAAGAAAAGTAAGATAACAAAGATTTAGTGAAAATGGAGGCTTTAGATAGTTTTCATTCAATTCACTTATCCCAATTCTCATTAAGTGTTTATAAACATCCTCTCTGTGTGTTTTTACTGACTTTTTTAACATGGAAGATGTTTTATGGCAGTATTTTTAAGTCATCCTCATTGACCTGACTATGGTCATAGTGGTTTTAACATTGCAATCGACCATGCCCTCCGTGGCAACAAGGTTAGGTCAAACAGAGTGCTCCTGAGTCTCAGACACTTAAAGTTTAATTTATCCAATATATCTTTCACGAAGGAGAAGATGAAACTGCTGGGATCAGATCGAAAGCTATTTGATTCTGAGCAGCTTTCTCTGGAATTATTTACAGCTGCTATATCACCTCACGTTATGCTGCAGCCAAACAACAGTTGCTTCTAAATCTTGGGACATTATAGCTCAGATTTTACATTAGGCTTCAGATGTACAGTTGGGCTGGGTTGATTTGCTCTGCTACAAGTAAGTCAGTAGCTGGGCAGGGTGTTGTGAGATAAATGGAAATCCCCAGTTTGTTGAAAGTGGGCAGTATAAATCCCCACAGGTCACCTGTAGAAAGGGATGCATGCACAATACTGTGTTCTCTATGGGAAGATAAGATACACCTCACTATCTTTTTCTCTCTGCCCTCACTCACTTTCACTCAAATGCCAAGCTAAGATAGTCCATTTTCCTGGTGGGGGAGTACTGACTAATGCTTATAAATGTTACCCATCATACTTAGGAGTTGTATCATTTTCTGGTTATATTCCTTTAGCTCTGGGGAACAACCACAGTGATGAGAATGGTACAGGGCAATACCTTTCTTTGGTTAAGTTTGCAAGGATATGGAGAATTCTGTTCACAGACAGCATAGAGTGTCAGCAACAAATTCTGGAAAGGGAATTCTGAAAGGCATCTCCTATGGGAGTAGACCCAGGGAATTACAAGAAGACACCAGAAAGCATGTCCAGCCAACAAGGGAGCGTGTCACACACTGCCCTGCCTGTCTCCATTCATTCCACCAGTCTAACCCTTGTTCACAAAGTCACCTATGAAATAGTTTGTCTAACAAGCTAGTGAAGGTTGCTATCTCAAATTAAATGTCCTAGCCTTTCTAACCACCTTAGAGTTAAACAGGGACCTGTTTTCCTGACCCTGAGAGCAAACCCATTATGGAACACCTGTCTTAGAGATAAAAGCTTGTGGCCTGATTGTTCAGCTGCACTGGGCGTGCAGTGTGCACAAGATGCCACATTAAGATTTCAGTGGCCTTTCAACTCCAAGGTTTTACATGGGTGGGACAATGAGGTAAAGGAAAAACAAGAGAGCTCAGTGCTGGTTAACCTCTGAGTAACTTTACCAAAGCATGTACTCTCACTAAGATGTTTGAGCAAATTAGTTTAGACTGGAGGACTGAAAGTTCAGACTGGTCTTGGGGCTTTTCTCATTGATGGACACAGTACTGATTGGTTCTGTAGCAAATGTGGATAGAGCCTTCCCAAATCTTCGTTCGCGAAGCCTCGCCATGATGATGACTCTCCACACTATAAATGATGTCTCCACAGAGACGTGATTATCTCTGACTATTAAAAGTCATCATTTTGCAGAGGAGCAGCTAATATTTCCTGGAAATCCCTTGAAAATACCTGGAATTTTAAAAGCTTTCCTATTGTTGATGACATAACTGTATGTTTTCCAACAAGGACACAGGCTAGGGATCAATCCAACTCATTGCTGGATCATAGATTAAGCTGCATTCCAAAGAAACTTTGGTGCAAAAGGACTGTGTTTATAAGTATATTAAGTTAATTATAATTAATCATATTCATCAAAATAGGTTGACAAAACAGTCATAAAACATGTATTTTTTAATTTCTCAAAAACTGTAAATCAAATCATTATAGTCTCTTGACCCTAGTATGTTATCATATAGTTTCAATATAGACTTCAGACTTAGGATAACACAATCACTAAGGTTGGAAAAGATCTCCAAGATCATGAAATCCAACTATTGACTGAATACCACTATGGCCACTGAACTATACTGCAAAGTGTCACATCTATTCATTCTTTGAGAACTTTTGGAGATGGTGACTCCACTACTTCCCTGGGGAGCTTATTCCAATGCTTAGGTTGATGCTGTTCCATCCATGATTATAGACTCAAATCAGAAGCAAATTGAAACAGTATAGTAAAAGTAAAGTACGGCAATGGAGGTGTAAAATCGACTGAAAGGGAAAAAGTAATCAATTAATCAAAAGAGTATTATCTGAACTCCAGCAGAAAATTTTTACTAAAAAGAGCCTTGTAGGACTAAAGGCAAAGAGGTGGCTGAAGTCAGGTTTTGGCTCACAATATCCAAACGACACACCATCACTGTGATTGGTCATTCTGCTGCTTTTCTGCTGGCCTATGTGTCTTGTAAACAAGTTACAAGCAGACCTACAGCCACCTTTGAAACAACAGATCTCCTTTCTCCAGACATAGGATACAGCGACTGACTTTTAGGATTCTTCCATGAGCTGTCTTTTCACAAGAAAATTAATAAGGCACTGCAGATTCTGCTCCAGTTACAGAGTGATTTCTCCTGAATCTGTTGTTAAAAACATGTGCCAGGAGCTGCAGCTGCTGTTGTTATCTTTCTGTGAGAGAAGGAAGCAGCTGAGCAGAGCTGGCCATGTGTTACTAATGCCCAGACTGCATCGATCTGTTTTACAAAGGGTCCCACCCAGGATATTTTGCACCTGAGAGAAGTAGCCCTCTAAATTCACTCTAAATTCACAGGGAGAAGCAGCCACAAAACGAAATAGGTTGAGTACCCTTATCTTAAATCCTCCACAGTCCACAGGACATGTGTGTGCCCTGTGGCTTTGGTTCTGCTATTTGTGTGAGCATCTAAGAGACTAAACATTGGAGCTGGGCTTACTTCTATAGCACACAGCCTATACTAATATATCTCTGGCTAATGCCTACTATTTTCTGTTATCAGACACTGGATTGTTCATAGATAACGTGTTTACACTTCTGGGAAGAAAAGTACACACACAAATGTCACGTTATAATGTCTCTTACAATTCAATCTCTTGACTTATAAAAATTTTGAGAGTATTTCAAGACCGAGAAAAACCCTACTTACAGCAAAATATCCTCGATAATTAGCCAGGCAGCAACTACCACAAAAGGTAATTCCCATCCTTTTGAAATGAGCAGCCTAACTGACAGCTGTTGTGATTTGTTCAGAAACTCTACTTAGGGAAAAATGACCTTTAAGGCACTGCAAGAGGTCAGGTGTTTCCAAATACGCGATTAGCAGAGAGAAAGACTAAGAAAGTTATCTTTCAAACAAGGTTACCACCAGTACTAGATTCTAATCAGTCTTTGCATATGTGCTGTGCAGGAGGAATCTGTTTTCCCAGCACAGTCTCAGTGCCTACAGGAAAATTTCATAATAGAATTTTTTTTTTATTGTCTTCCAAGGTGTACAGCATCACTGGCTGTTGGATATGAGATAACACATTTGATGGCTAGTACTCTGAGGGTAAACAGAAAATTCTTCTTAACTAATTCATGGCACTGAGGTCTGGGAAAAAAAGACTCAGGTCTTCAAAAAGTATACAAGAGGTCTTTGCCTAAAGGATCCAGTAAATTCCAAATTCCTGGTTAGCATCAAACAGGTTGCATGCATGAAGTACTTTTTTCCATTTAAGTGGAGACTGAGCATAAAATTTAGCTCTGATGGGCACTGTCTCCAGCTGTTTCATGGTTCCCTTTCTGCAGCTGAACAAAAAAATCCTGAATTTCCAATGCCCTTGAACTCCTGCAAGGGCATTCAAAAGTTAGAGAAACTGGGGCTTCAGACAATGCTGCTCAGAAAAGAGCACAGGTGACGAACTTACAGAGGTCAACAGAAAGGTCTGGAGAAAAAGCTCATTCTGATAACAAAAATATGAAAATAAAATAGCATTTGGAAAGATTTATTTGTATTGGAATAGCATTAGTAGAGTTTTGCCCCTGTTTTAACTAGTTTTGCTTAAAGTAAATACTTTGGAAATGAGTAACATTAGGGAAAAACCTTGCTCTTGTTTTCTTATAGTGCATACAGATTTTTATTTTTATTTTGGATGAGGCCTGTAGCAAAACCTTCATTTTGCAGCTGTTCAAAACAATCAGGGAGAACAGAGAAATGCCCCTGTTGTTTTTCTTTCTGAGAGAAGAAAATGATACAAACATAAAAAACTTGTAAGCACAGTTAAAAAAGAAGAATGGTTTATGTTGCATTTAGCATATGGCTATTAGGAGTAGACACCTGAAACTGTATAGAAATTCCTGCTAAGTTTGAGATAAGTAACTTATACTAGAAACAACACAAGTCACAGCCTTCTACCCTTCTAAGAGTCCAAAAACTGGCATCTCTAGACATTAGCTCTCATTACAGCTCCAGCCTAAGTACCCTGGAGAGAACAGCCCCTCATTCTTGTCCTGTGCTTTCTCTTACAACCTCCACTTTTCCCTCCTGAGGCACTGCTGAGCTGCAGTGGTGTCCTGGACATGCTGGCTGAGCCCTGTGTTCCCGAGCTGCAGTGCCATAGCTTGGGAGCTCAGTGCATCCCTGCAGAGCCACCGGGGTGTTACAAACACGCTGCTCTCCTTCATAAATTGCCTTCTTTTCTCTAAGTGAAAATGCACCAAGCACGTGGTGCTTGTAATAATTATTACCTTTAAAATGGATTGCAACTGACAGGACGTGTACAATGAATTCCAGATCTCCTCACAGCTATTTTCTGTGGTTAGCAGAAAAGGCTGAAGTCTGGAAACACGCCAGGTGCATTGTTTGACCAGATGTATCATAAGATCTTATGGAACCCTGCAGAATAGTATAATGCTATAAAGAAAGCTAAAGCTGCTTACTGTATGAGTTTAACAAGAATCGTAACAACACAAGAAAATCTTGATTTCTGAAAAAGAAAATCATGTCTTTCAATCTGAATTTCTTAACAAAATCCCTCATTATCTGACTGATGTTCCTGATTACTTAACCATGCTAAAAGAATGTTAATCTGCAGTCTCTTTACATATGAGTCCCCTTAAATTTATGTGGAAATGCTGTAATTGTTTCCTCTCTTTCAGCTGTTAGCTACATGATGGATGGTAAACAGCTTGGAAACATTGCTACGAGTGAAGCGATAACAGTAGACTTTATGGTGTATCAGTAATTACCTGCATAATTTATGGTTTATATCATAAATTAGCTGCTATCCTATCCATAATACTGAAAATACCGGGTATGCACATACAGAAATCTTGTTAGAATATTCAGTCTTATACTTCATTCTGCAGTTTTCATTTTTCCTGTTTTTGCACACCTGCATTAGTGACTCTTTAACTGCAAATGTGCACATGTGCTCTGGCCTCATTAGTTCCCATCAACCAAAGTGTCCCCATATTTTATAAGGAAAATCATGTTCTAGTATCTTAAACACACAGCCCCCTGAATAAAAAAGGTACTTTGGACCTATGAAGAAGAGAAAGTCTCTTGAAAAACAAACCAAAAACCATTTTCCTTCATTTTGCTTAAGCACAGTAACTGGAAAATACAACATGCTCAAATGTAATTCATACCCTGAAGTAACCCAGAACTGCAGTGAAGCAGTATTTCTAGAGAGAAGCTCATCTTGTTGAAAAATGATGTCATTTTTGATGCTGGTAGGCTAAGGAACATAATGCCATATGCAAACTAGTTTCCAAATGGCTTCATTAAAGTTTTTACAATCTGTTTAAACATTAAACATTTTCTTTAAATATTAATAAAGATCTTAGATTGTTAAGGTTATAGTTTACTCTTTACAGCACAGTAGCAGATGCCAGCAGTTAGCTAACATATACCAATTGGAATTATAACCTATAGGCCAAAATCTCATTGGCATATGGAGAAATGTGTAATGAACTTCCAAACTGAGACACATGCTGTAGTTTCTTTGAAAGGTGCCCTGAATCACAAATGAGACTCTCATATATCTTCATCTGTGCGGTGGAGTCAAACTGCATGGGGCTATGTAAGCTACTGCAGAGCCCAAAACTGCTTTATGTAACTATGCAGATCATGTTACTGTGTCTTTCTTGATCTTCTCACAAGATGTTTGAAGAGTGATCTCTGAAACTTTTCTCCCTACTGTGGGTAGTTAGCACTCATCCCTAGTTTTTAAGTCTGCATCCATGCAAATATCCAGCCTTGTACCCCACTTCTGTAAAGCACATCTGGTTTTGTGAAGAGAATTCCCTCTAAGCGTGCAGCCTGTCAAATCAAGGCCTTTCCTAATTACTGCCTCCCTCCTCATCACTGCAACTGTGGAGTGTACAGAGGAAGAACAAACAAAAATCAGTCTAGTGCTGGGGTATGAACATATTCTCACATCATCAACATGTAGTGCTGAAACAGAGCAGGGTGCAGGTCAGTGTCCCGTACTGAGAATGTGTATGGGTACCTTTAGTTTGAAGTATATCTTACACAATCTCGTGTTTTGTAAAAGTTGACAATTACAATTCCCTTAAACATGTAGTCAGTCCCTATGCTCTCGTCTGAGAATCTGTGACAAGGATAAAAAAATAAAGGTAGGATTCTTTGTTTAAGTTTTTCTTAATTTTTCATACAGGTAAAGTAATTTAGCAGAGTTTTAGATAATGAACCAAAGCCCATTGACGTTAATGAGATTTGGCTTATGCTATAAATGAACAGGTTCTAAATATAATGATAACAGAAGTCAACACAGTCTCTTACTTAAAATACAGTTATGTAATGGCAGTGATTTTCTCTAACTAGAAAACACTGACACTTCACATTATTATGTGATTTTACTACAGGATTTATCAATAAATTTTCCAATTAGGGAATGAATCTCCAGAAAATATTATCTGTTTTGTATTTCTATGCATAGTACATTATACTGCTAAATTGGAGTGCAGTAAAATTATTCAGCCAATAGGTTTACATAGTTTTTAATGTTGAGGGTATCAGTAATAGACTCCTTAATTATAGCCCTGTGTTGCCTTACACTTGCATGAGTACGTGTCACCGTGCTCATAATTGCTTTCCTGTGAGGACACTGTGTTTGGAAACGCAATTAAGAGAGCTATTTCTGGCGTGGTTGGAGAGGCTGCACTGGGATCTTTGCAGAGCATCAAGAGTTTTTTGTTGTAAATGTGGACTGGCCTCACCCAAAGAAGCCGGCGTGGTTTGGGAGCTTTGCTACTTTTTTACTTTATATTTTTTTAAACGGTGATACTTTTGCCCTACCCAGAGAGCCTTGGGGCAATGGGAGGCCTTAAGGAATCCGAGCTCATATTATCAAACTGCTATTGACAAAGATCCATTCTTGCAGTCTGAAATATGTTTTATATGTTTCTTCTTTTTGCATGACTGCTGATTCCTCACAGTTCTCTTTCAAGGGTTATCATCTGAAAAATTCCCTATCAGCTAAAAAAACTGCACAAAAGTTTTGGTCAACACTTTTTAGAAGTATGTAGCTAACACTAAAATTCTCACACAATAAGCTACCAGAAGAAAATACATGTAAATAAGGCATTATAATAGTCTAAAGCCCTTGCCAGCATCCTGTCTTTTTACTGACTGCACAGCTGTGTTTCCATTACACGATTAATGGATTTGCTACCTTCAAAAGAGACATTTGTACCAAATGGTGGCACAGTGCAAGAAATACTAAACAGCTGACTATAGCTCATCTCTTTCTCATGGTACCGTCTGTGCACATAATTAAGGGCTAAAAAGCTCTTTTGTCAAAATTTTTCAGACTGAATGTCTAAATCATGACTGGGATTCAAATAAGTGCTCTGTCTTTGCACATATTTTGGTACCTATCCACTTCCATTAACCTACAATAATGAAATAGCATACAAGTTTGAGCATCTATTTCAGGCTTTTGACTTTTAATTCTGCTCCAGTCACACCAATCAAGGGGGTTCACGCACCTTCTGCTTTCCTACAGATTCTTACAGAAGGTATTTTTAAGTTGCATTAGTATTATTTTCACTACAGAGACCTAATTTTATTTAAAATAGTCTCCTGATCTCCCAGATTCAAGTACAGTTGAAGGTGTATCTTAGTTTAGGATTTCCAGATTCTGTTTGTTTGACTGTGTGCCTGGTTTGTGGGGTTTTTTGTGATATCAGTCATGGGTTTAGTAAAACATCACCAAGGAGACCACAAGTAATTTAGTAGACCTGAAAACCCTGGAAATCCTTGCAATACTTTCTCCAACAGCTCAACAGCTTCTATTCTGTTGGTTTCAGCTGGAGTCACATTATGTCTCATTTATCTCATCTCCACAGAGCCTGCACTCTAGATTACAGCTTTAAGAAGTGTCAGATGAGAAAAGTCATGTACTCTAATACTTCAGAAAAAAACGTGACACACGAAAACAGATGTGCTTTTCACACTTCTAGTCTTTTTGTCCAAATGGATCATCAGTTTTTGAATAGCAGCCTACATCAGGAGGCAGAGAAGCTGTTTAAAGATGACTGTAGAAATGAAACAAAGAATTCCCCAAATCCCCACCCTAAACATATAAGAACAGATCAGTGGACATACTAATTCAGTATCCTGCTTCAGATACTGAACTGCAGAGTAATTGCAAACAATACTGCCCAAGGGTAATACCACCACGGGGCAGCATTCTCCAAAGTTGACTCATCAGTAATAGGTCTTCAAGAATAATAAAGAGAGCTTAATATCATCAGAATCTCAAACTATTCAACACTGTTTAGAGCAAGAGCAATTCTCAGAGTGAGGATGCTCTGCATATGTTAGGAAGAGGTAAGGTCTTGGTTCCATTCCCCTCCAGCCTCTATAAACAGACTTATAACAAAGCAGTATTTATATGGAAAACCTTGAACAAATAACTGTGGCACAGAAAGTAGAGATGTTATTTAATAAACGCTCTTTTATCTTAGATTAGGCACTGAATAAAAACAAAACAACATGTCATCAGAAAAAAAATGCATGCAAATACTGCTACTGCTTTCTGGGTTAAGGTAAAACAGATTTATTCTTATTTTGCAGTTCTGCAGCGCTTTTTTTCCACAGAATTAGTTTTACAGACTGTAAAGGGAAACATCAATATTGGTAGCTAGAAGCTGCACTATATTATCTATAAAAGAGATGCAAAGAGGGCAAGTATTTATCCTGTAATAGTCAGATTTGGAGTGAAATGAGGACCTTACAGATATGAAGAAAAGACACCACAGACTTTATAAGAACCTCTTTTTATTAATTCCTGATAGGTTAAAAGCCCTCATATTTGTTTCTAGTTCCTAGTACATCAAAGACTAACTTTCCAACACCCAAAATTTAGCAAGGAAACAAACTGTTTTTATGAACACAGTTCAAGAATTAGTATTGGAGCATATTTTTAGGTACAACTTAAGGCCTGACATATAACAGCAAAAGTCAGTTGTGCTGCAGGAAAGGGAGGGATCTAAAAAGTTTCCCTTTCTTACAAATTGAGCCATGTTTGAAAAAAACCTACTTTGCAGAAATTCCCATTCCTAGGCAACTTAGCAAGACTAACATTCTAGAGCTAGATCCAATCTACCAAAGGCAACATTGAATTTAAATGCTAAATTCTAATTTAGCTGCCTAACTTTCAACATTTGCAATTTAAACTTCTTTTGTCAAGCAAAGCCATTCAAGACCAATGATATTTTTAACAATAGGATTTGCCTTTATATCTGAGGCCAAGATCTTTTTCTTTGCTATTGCTAGTCAGAAGTGTATTCTGTGCCAGCAGTTTTATCCAGCTTCTCCCAAGCTGAAATTTTGTGATGGTGCGTAGATTATGCCAGAAAGAGTAACCATACCACGGAAATGCAAAATATTGCTGCTCTTTCCTTTCCCTTGGTGCTACTGTTTCTTTATTTCTTTTTCCTTTTCCTTTCTCGGTTCTCCCTCAGGCCTTCTCAGTCCTTTAAACCTCCCAGCTCCATAGGGAAATGGAAAGGTATTGTGAGCCTTCAACAAATCTGTTGGGGTGAAATTCATTTAATTCAGTAGCAAAGCCTACTGATAAGAAAGGCCAGAATTTTTCCCCAGGACATTAAAGATCTTGTATGAATCTCTCTCTGCTACTGTGTGTGCAAGTCTAGAGTCAGATATGCTTGGATATCAAAATTAACACCATAAACAAGTTTATATTCTATCATGAATTTGAGTCACTTTTGCTGATTCTTTCAACTAAGCATGTTATTCAGAAATGAGCATTTTATCACTGTGATGTGAAGATTCATTATAGCTGTATAAGACTTCAAGCAAAAGGTTCAAATTCAAACCTCCTTTTTCTGATTTTGAAACCCCTAATCAAAATAAAATTAAATAAAGCAATTAGGCTATAAAAAAGTCTTCTACAATCTCAGAAAAAATATGGTAGTTCAAATTCTAACTGCATTTTAATTTAAAACAGTTAGGGAAAAGCAATTTTCATCAATTATTGATTTATCAATATCCTTGATTTCATGGAACATTTTTAATAGCAGTGTTCTAATTAAATAGCATTATTCAAATATAATAAATTTTATAACCATCACTTAACATTGACTGCTTGGGTTTTTAATAGCTCTCTGTCACCTTCAGATGTCTCTTAAAAAGTATAATCAATTTTACATGCTCGCTTCCTGGCTGCTGTTGGACTAGGGAAACTCTCTGTGTTTTGATGCAAGAATACATCAGTGCAGGATGTACCCCCGAGACAGGTGGCATTTCTTTGTGTTGTGACCAAAATCAGTACAACCAGAGAAGGCTTGCAGGTACCTGCAAGTGGGGGATGACATTCCTTCAGCAGGTATTAAATCAAGTGAACAAATGCAATATTGCCATCAGTGAGTAAAATTCCCTACATTTTGCTGGGAGGAAGCTGTGGATGTGATTCAGCTTTCATCCAATACCCCCATACTAATGTTATTCCCTTCAGAGAAAAGAATGCTGTTTGCAGTTCTGCTTTTACCCAGTCCCATTGCGCTAACTTTATTCCCTTGAGATGAAAAACGCTCTTTAAAATATTAGGATTTGAAAAATCTTATTTTCCACCTCCCCAGCCACAACGGGCTGTGGCATAGATTGTGATCATTTTCTCCTTTTGATGATCCTTTAAAGAATTCTATTTTTATTGCAGCTGAGATTGGTACTTAGTGTGTCCCATCTTCCAGGTGCACTAATTACTTACCTAGATAATCTTTCTAACACTCAGTGAAAATATAAGTAGTTCTATAAAATGAATAGAGTCACAAAAGCCATTCTGGCGTATCTTGTTGCTCTAATTGGCTTGAAGTTAACTGTGGGGGTTGAGGGAAGGAAGGAGAAGAAAAACATGGTGCTTTCCTTGTCTTGCTTGAAAGATAAAGCTAAAAAACTTCTATATCATATAAAATTTTTCACTTGAGTTAAAATAATGCATCAGTATAAGATAAACTCAGTGGTTACAGCAAGGCTTAAGGTGCAAACAGCCTGGATTTATTCCTTCCTCTGCCAGTGAGAACTGAACTGCAAGTGGCACTTTCCAGAAGAAGGTTCCAACTTAAAACACACATTTTTTGCACATCCCTCTTAGCACTTACAATGGCTGAGAGTAATAGAAAAACTAACCATATTTAGTGAATGATGTGGTTTAAAATACATAAGTATTATATAAATTTTACCATAAATCTTTTGCAATAAGCACTATTTACAGAGAAAATTACTAAAGCAAAGCAAATACCAGTTTCGGTAACTCACTGAGCTAAACACCTAAACCAAGTGCCTGGATTGGTTCTGAAATGGTGGGTTTGTAATTAATACTTTACTCTGCAATGTGTTGACATTGGTGATTTATTGCAGCTCTTACTTTAAAAGTATAAGCAGATTTATAGACTTTGAGGTGAGGTAGAAATGTCACATTAAAAATGAGGGGGGTTAGTTGAAAAATTTTCTTACTACTGTGTGTGTATTAAAATGGTTTCTAATATAATTTTCTGTTAGCCTTGGGAAACTAATGGTGGGATATGAGCACTTTAATGCTGATTTCATTTAAAGTAGAAAGAGGTTAGTTGTCTGTGTGGGTGGCAAGGGAAGGGAATTTATGGTTACAGACAAACCACTTCTAAAGACTCAGTTTCTAGGTCTTTAATCCTAACTTTTTCTTCCTATTAAAGTAATCCCACTTGCAAGGATGTATATTCAAAATAAAGAACATTTTTTAATAGCATTTAAGCAGACCATGCATCATAGCACAGACCCGGCCCATGGCCATTCAAATAAAAAAGGACTACTGTGTATGGTACAACTCCCTGGATGACCCAGGAAATTTTAAATTCCAGTTGAAGGCATATTCCTCCTGTTTTTCTGCTTCTCATCAAAAGGTCTTGACACCTCACCTTTAAAATAGTGATAGAAACATTTGAGTGAAGGGCATGACGATTTGGGGAAATGCTCCTATGGAAGCTGTTTCTTAACATGGCTTTCAGAAGATCTCTTAAGAATGAATTGTTTTGCACTGAAGGGATTTGTGCTGCACGGCACTGACAGTTAAGTGGTAAATGGAATATCTCAATGGGTCTGTATTACTGCTGAACAAAACACAAAAGTTGAACACTAAATAAAACACTATGCTTAAATACAGGAATAAAAGTGAAGTCAAGAGGACGGTGGGTTTTGTGTCATATCTGCAAGTGTCCTTGTTCCAGCAAAAGGCATTCAGATATCACTTCTTTGATGACAATAACTACTTCTGAAGCAGTTGGCTTTTTTGTTTGTTTTTGGGTTTTTTCTCATGGTGAGAAATTTGAATAAGTTGCACTCCGTGAATAAAGTGTCATATGAGTGAGTGATATACTTTTTGAAAGAGAGAGTAAAATATGTGGGGAACACAGAAGATTCTGATGGAAGGTAACAAGATAGTTCTACCATTCTAAGGAGATGAATCTTTCATAAGAGATCATATCATGGCTGTGACTGGAATAGGAAGGAGCTGGGCCTGCTTTAAATGATCTATTGAAATAGCACCTGGATATTTGCTACACAAAGGATGGAAAGTAGTCTGGATTTAATCTTATAGCAGGCAGGCAGTGGTCTGATAGTGGAAGATCAAAATACGGAGAAACTAGAGATAAGAGAGGGAAAAAAAAAACAGCACAGTTCAGCAAACACACAGATACACACACACACACACAAAGGTTTGAATTAGCAAGAAACAGGATGCACATAGTCAGTAGAAGGAGGTAAAGTTATTGGGAAATATAAAAGATGCACTGAAGTGGATTCACAAGAAATCCATGAAGATTTCATCTTGATCAAACTGCTGGAGACAAGCGGTGAGGAGTTTAAAATCAGCTATGTCATGAAAGCACTTCAGGCAAGAGTAAAAGCTTGAATTTACTGGTAAAGATTATTGAGAAAGAGTATAGAGTGAAAGCAATGATACAGCAAAAATCTGTTTTCCTCAAAAAAAAAAAAGTATGGTAACAGAAGATCGGAAGATACAAGAAATAAAATTTAGTTTCAGAAATTGTATTTCTAAAATGCATCAATAGTGGATCTACTTTGCCTTTTTTTTAGTCTTGAATGAGATTTTGTAAATTAAGAATGAAATATCATTCAGCTTTAAAACCTCTGGGGCACCTTTATCTTATCCCAACAACCAAAATATGCAGTTGTGGCTCTTCATAGCCATAGTATCCTTCCCTAAAAGGATTTTCATGTATACACAAATAGCTATTTTATATATATGTAGATCCTGTCATAACACCACTGATACATTTTTCTAATGATTTAAATAATGTATCAGATGACATTCCCACAAAGACATGGGCTCATGGTTGCTCCCAAATGGAAATGCAAGGATTTACCATCATTTCTATGGGTTACAAGATCCCATACTTTGAGGTTTTTTGACAACTGGTTTCTCTCATTGAAATTTAATGAAAATAATTTAAAACTGCTAACCTGCAAATATTTTATGTGTTTGTTTTCATGTCGTTCAGTATTGCAGCAAAAAATGGGGCCTATGGAATATGTGCTTGGGATAATTGATGGTGCTGCCATGGGGTCCAAAATATCTTCCCACATGCTAATGGGGTTTATGCCATTTTGCCTCACAAATTTGTTTTAATGATTGTGACAGCTCTCATTTTTCCTTTGTTAAATCTTAGTGACTGTTATTGGATATTTTTTTTTAGAAGCGCAAATGTATTACAAAAAACACATAAGCTCACTGAGGACAAATAAAAAAATCTCCATAGTAACATTCCAAATAGTGATGTATGGCTGTTGTAGACAGACTGACAAACTTCAGTCCTAACTCTGCAACAGGATTTGTTAGCATAGAATCCTGAGCTCAAAAGTGACTTCAGAAGAGAAAAGCCCTCCTCTTCTCTGTGGTTATTTGACAGCATTTTTTTCCAAATGTGGATAAACTTATTTTATTAGTTTTTATATAATCAGCTGCAAATGCAATCAAGAACATCCCCTCAAGACAAATGAATATTTTGGCTTTGCTTTTTTGTTCACAGAAGAAATTCTACCCTAATCATGTATTTTAATCTTATTTTATAACACCTTTAAATGATATCTTAAATAGCTTGGTTTGAAATGAGTATTGATATTGATGTCCATACAGAGCAATAAAAGTTTCCACCTCTAGGATACTATTCATGGTAGTAAGAAAGACTGTGCTATATTTCAAAGGCACAGGTTCTTGGGAGTCCATTTAGGAAATCTTTTTTTCTCTCTTGGCATTAGTGCACCCACACCCAGCCACTTTTGTAGCCAGGAGCCATTTCCCAGGCTCACCTCCATAAACACGAGTGAAGCTAAATTCCCTCAGCTTCCTTGCATTTGCACTGAAGCTTGTATAACTTACTTGCTGTTTACATATTCTACCATTTTCTATGTCAAGCTTTCATACACGAATCAGAGAAAAACATGCAAGCAACTATGATGTTTAAAGCTAAAGGACACTCGGTATACTGTATAGCAAATTAGGTGGTTTTAAAATCCACCCTTGCAATAGCAGCAATTTCTGTTCCTTTCATCTAAACAGTTCTGTATTCCAAGGGAATCTGGAATAATCAGTAGTTTGTTACAGACATGAGTCATAATTATGTTCTTTCTCTCTCTCGTTTAAGTTGTTCGAGTTCATGAATTTTTTGGCTGAGAACGTCATCTTCTGTTACATGGGACTCGCACTATTTACATTTCAAAATCACATCTTCAGTCCTCTTTTTATATTTGGCGCATTTGTATCCTTTTCTTTAAAGAAGTATGTATCTAAGTGCATGTGTATATATATATATAAAAATGTATGTTCCATGAGGAAAAAAAATAAAAGCCAACAAGCAAACCAGTCAGTTCCTTGAATACTAAAAATCAATTTTTGTCAAGTCCAAGGGCAATGATCTGTATTACCTGTATCTTAATAACTGCCCCAGGGCACATAAGCATATGTTCTTTGGACAGTTGCTGTTTTGCTCACCTGCTACCAGGTAAATGGCATTAAACCATCTGGGGAACTTTTGCCACTGGTTTACAAGTGGAGTGGGAAATTGGGACGAGTATTGGGGCACATCTCTGGGGACAGGTGCTGGCACACAAAATCTTTTTGCCTGTCCAGAGCCAGTGCAGATCCACAAACTGTAGAGCTGCCTCCAGATAGATGTGTGCCATAAGCAGGACTTCCCCAAAACTACTTAAATGATATTAAATCCTTAAAAGCAAGCAGTTCTGCTTTCCTTCTTTATATTTGATATCTCTAGAGTACATAGATTTATTTATACCATCATGTGCCTTACTGGTAAGAAAAAGAGTCTGTGTCTTTAATTCTGCCATGGTTTCTCAACAAATCTGTGGTTTACTTGTACAGTACTATAGATTTTTTTTCACACTGACAATTTATACAATGATTTGTTTGGCTCAGAGCAGCAGCCCTTTGCTTATCACTTTAAGATGAACTGTAATAGCTTTGAAAGTTGGGATCACAGTGTTTACTTACAGTAATTTTTATATGTAATTTCTAAATGAATAACAACAACCCCTCAGAGCTCCCTTGGCTACAGGTTGGTTGGATGGCAGAGAGGACCCCCCCAACAAGGCAGTACAGTCCCGTGTCCTGCACTCCTGGCATGGGAAGGCAGCCCCATGTTTCTAACTAAGGTAACTTTTGTGAAAGTTTCATGGAGAAGTAATAAAGAACATTCAAAGAATCTACACAGAAAAGGGGAAGAAAAAGCAAAACGTGCAAGGAATCGTCAGGAAATAAGAAAGTAATAATCGGGTCCAAAAGCACATTTATTCTTTGCAAATTGCTGCTCAAGGAGATAATGCCATCTCTGCAATTGATGATGGGCATTTTACTGAAGGGATGAAGTCACATGTGACACAAATGTGATGAGTAGAAGTAGAGTGATTGAAGTGGGATATATAATGATGAATATAAAACCAGGATGTCTGGGGAAGGCTAATCTTTGCCACTGCACAGTTTTATTGGAAGCAGAAGGATATGACATGTAAAATATGATGGAAGATAAAAACATATTCATTTTAATTACACTTTAAAATAACTTTAGAGAAATATTTGGTTAACTCTGGTTTTGTCAGTAGTTCCTCCACTATTTTCCTCAACATCTTACATTTCAGGTGGCAGTTTTTGTAGCAAGAGCATGCAACATATACCCACTTTCTTTCCTTTTGAATTTGGGTCGAAAACAAAAGATTCCCAGGAACTTTCAGCACATGATGATGTTTTCAGGTAAGAGCTATTTTGGTATTTTTGGTATTTTTCCTCTCCACATTAATGACTGACAAAGATAGTCATCTATCACTAGAAAAACCCATATCTATCACAAAGAATTCATTATTCTCAAAGTCAAGGTCATCTCTTCAAAGCTACTGAAGCAAATGGATGCATTCTCATCAACTTCCCTATGCTCTAGACATATTTCAATTAACTTTTTGGAAACTCACCACCCAGGAAGCCATTGTCTTTCCAACCATTGTGCCCCATTTGTCTACACTTCCATGGCAATTTGGGAATACCATGTTTGTGTGCTGTGTCATTTTAAAGGCACCTGTAGTATATCTGACAGTATGCTTACATACCAGCAAATAAATACACAGCTTGGACACTGTTAGTACTGATACTCACATCAGACATGGTCTTTGGCATTCCTTTAACTACAGGAACAGTTTTACTTTGAAACATGAGACTAGAAGACTTTAATTCTACAGACCTTTTCATATGTGTTCCAGCTTGATATTTATTGATTTTTGTTAGCATTGTAAAATAATCGAAAAAGAATTTAAAAATCCAGAAGAGGGAGCCGTGTTCTGCTATGATTTGTACTCAGCCCTGGAACTGCCAAAATCTGAACTGGATTCTCTATTTTTTGATTTGTACAAGCTAGAAATAACTCCACGTGACTTTCTGACGCTAGTTAGGAAAAACTAACTTATAAGCTAAGAACATTTGTTCAGTAAAAGATAGAAATGCAGACCCCCTCAATGCCATTTATGATACAATTTTCTAAAATTAGAAACTTAGCACTTTTTTCCCCTTCATTTTCCTGCTTTTTATATAAAAATCTATTCCAGATTCTTATGGATAAAAGTCCTTGATTGACAGCCTTGATGCACACCAATCCATTTAGCCAGATAACAAGTGAAATACAATGAGCCACATTTCGAGCCTCCTCATCAGGAGTGCTCCACCTCAGGGGGCCTCATTTATGCCGACGTAATTCCAGCTCTCTGGAGAGCAACACAGTAGTTCATTTCTATATCTATTCAATCCTTCTGCTAAAAGCTGCCACTGAAAATGTCAGTTAATACCAGCTAGACTGTAGTGAGAGATGATGACACATCCAGTGGGAACTGCCTTTCAAACCACCTGCTCACCTGGACTGTCCAACGGGTAACTTGTGTATGTAGATCACTCTAGGAAAGACAGCAGGTGGCCAACTGGACAATAGCATGAAAAACAGCTCCATATCGTTTGTTATCTAGTTTTGGGGCTTCATTTTGGCCTTTGTTTTTCATCAGCTAAAGCAGAGAATTAAAAATCTTCTGAAGTGTATCTCATTCTTTAACTTTTCTCTCCTCATTTTCTGCAGTTGAATTTCATTCTCCACAGAGCAGGAGCAGAAAGTAGCCTGCAGCCAACAAGTGAACGTGAGAACTCACACTCACACATTAGCTTTTCAGGGCAATCTGGCAGCAGAGAACTGAAACAGCAGTATTGCAAACTTCTAAACTGTAAATGTTAAAATTCTCAGAAAAGTAATTTTTAACTATTCTTGAAGAAAAAAAAGTGTATTTTGTAGAGAAAAATGTCTTTACAACATTAGAGTAAAGTAAATGGCATCATCTGCAAGTAGAATAAAGACTGACTGTCTCTCACACTGCCAGCAGCTGCACACTTCACAGAACGCTTAGGATACACAGATTATCTGTGTAATTGTACTTTTTAAGATGCACCAAGATTTGTGCTTAGCTACCAATAACATTCTTATATGCTATAAACTGATCATGCTGTATATTGTGATAAACAGAGAACAATGACTGCCAGAAGAGAGACACATTTCTGACATAAGTAAACAAGACACTGAATTTTAGTTTGAAGGAAAACATCATCTACCAAAGGTCAGTAGCAACAGTCATAAATAGTTTGGTTGGAGGGGATCTTCAAAGGTCTAATCCAACCCTCTGCAATAAGCAGGGACATCTTCAACTAGCTCAGGGCTCAGAGCCCCATCCAACCTGACCTTGAGTGTCTCCAGGGATAGGGGGATCCACCACATCCCTGGGCAACCTGCCAGTATTTACCACCTTCATTATTCTGGTGTAGCATCAGGTTCTAGTCAATCACAGGGGAAAATGGGCTTCACTCACCACAGCATCAGACATTCAGGTGTAGAAAAGAATGAATTTGGGGATAGTTTTGTTTTCTATCTTATCATTACCAAATACACCAAATATTTACTGGTTTTTTAACTGAGTTTTAGAGCCACAATCACCAAAGTGATTGCAACTAAGGTCAGGCAACTACATTTTCAATTAGTATTTGATTATAACTTATCCTGCAAAGAATTCTACTGAAATCATCAAATTCTGCTTTTTGAGGAGTGTTAATAAATTTGAGAAAAAGCAGAAGTGTTAGGCTTGGAAGTGGATTAAGTAGTATTTTGATTTATCACATTCTTCATCTGCTTCTGCCACTCCTCTAACAACACATTGCAGAGGGTGGATTCATTTCTACAACTATGTTTAATCACGATTCCTGATAACATTCCATTGTAAATGAAAACTTGATTAGTCCTTGTAAATTAAGTCTGAGCTTCTCAAATTAAGTTGAACATCACCTAAAGTAAACAGTCCAGCAGTCTCTGCTCATGTGAAAAAGAAATGCTTTAAAGTCTTAAATTGTAAGGGAGATATCACCACACACCAGTGGTCTACGTTCCATGAAAAATGCCTCATTTCACTTCAGACCCTACTATGATGCATTTAATAGCTAATAAAATTAAAAGGAAAGGAAAATTAATGGATACAGATGAACTTCCACTCTTCTTCCAATATCCTTATTTACTTTTTACTGTGCCCTCTTCTCTACAGCATATAAATCAGCAACAGAGAGGCTTGTGGGACACAGTGCTACAGGGATTGTTGCTGTTAATGTAAGGCATTACAGCAGCAGTGGAGTCTGAAAGGGAGGAACACAAATGCCAAAATACAACAAAAAATAATGCCAGTATACAGGCAGCTGTTGTGCAGGCATTTACAGCTGCACACTCATACAGACATGGAGGCGGGAAGTGTCAACGTGAACTTTTCCAAGAGACATAGATACATAAAGAAATCAGCTAAATAGAAGAGAAAGCAAGGAAGAAAAGAGCAGAGAACTACAGTTGAAACCAAAACACCAGATTTACCTACAGAAAGTCTCCCTTCCTGGCAGATTCTCTTCACACCAACAACAAACACTACATCCCTCAAAGCTCCTCAGAGTGCTGGGCTGGGAGAGATGTGTCTGTGTGGAGTCTGAGCAAAGGATGGCTAACAGCCCAACTGGGTTATTCCATGGGCCTCTGACACTTAACCCTGGGGTTGTTTTCTTTGAAGGCTCTGACACATTGAAGAATATCAGTTAAAAATGAATCCATAATGGCTGGCACAGCCAGCAGAAAAATCTGATAGGAAATCTGTGATAGAGCCCAAGGATGAATGGATCACAGCACAGATGTGGAGCTGCTGTCAGTGCAGCATCTCTGAAAGATGAGGGGAGAGAACCTCTATTCACGGTTCATCAAGTGTTTTCCTTCTGCAGTGCCACTCTCTCCAGGTGGAGCTGAGGTACCAGTGTCCACTGGAGCCAGTCATTCCACTCTGCTGTGTTGGCATTTTTCCCTGAGGTGTTACAGAAAATCTAATCCTCCTTATCTTTCTATTTCAGAATCTTAACATTTTCTGAGGTTGTTAAAATTCCATTCCTTCATTTGTGTTATTACCCAGAATATATTTTGATATACAGAGAGAAGGGGAGTAGTGTTCCTTGCTTCTCATTGAGTCTTTACATTTGAGGTGTATTCATCTGCTTCCCCTGCTTTAGTTGGAAGCAAAGGCTTTCATCATTTATTTCACTTTAAACATTTTTTAGTTGAAACTGAACTAGCTCTTATGGACCATGTTGAGTCCTGTATAAATGAAAAATGCAGTGAAGGCACTCACTACTTTTCTAAACTGAAGAAACAGCCAGTCCAGTGCTCAAGAAACAGAGATATATTAATTAACTTTTTTTTTTCCTATATCCTCTCTTATCAAAACAGATATTCTGTATTTAATATTGCAGTTGTGGAAAGCAGCATTGTTTTCCACTGAAATGTAGCTGGGCTAGTCATCCAGATTACCACTATAACCACTGAAAAATACCTTTTCATTCCCTGTTCATTCCCTTCTCAGACACATGTTTAAAATGAGTTGATATTTTTTTCCCTGTAAGAAAATAGTAAAGCATCTGCCATCTCAGACACATCTTCTACACAAAAGCACATCCAAGGACAAGCCCTGTTGCTGACTGCAGTGTTTGGAACCTGCTGCACTGACTGGGTAACTACAAGCTGGTTCTTCCTTGCAGAAATGGCTTTGTGCTGTTCCCTGGATAAACTGCCCAGCTTCTATTGCAAATAATTCGCATTCTGGCTATGTAATCTTTGAGCTTTAGAGTTCTAGGCCAAAAATAGCTGCATTTAGCAGTTAATTAAATGATTCTGCATATGCCATCAGTGCCTTACAAGAGGTTTAATTACTAGATTTAATCTCTCAATTCCTCCAAAGTACTTTTTGGATTCAGTGTGTATTGTATACATGTAATAGCTTTCTTCTCTACTCTTATTTTGTGGAATTCTTTTTTAGAAAACAATAAAGTAAATTTAAATAGATAAATGAAAAGCATCGGAAAATACAGAGCGTTATTTGTATTATGCATCCTGAGGGTTGGAGGCACCAGCAGGAACTTTCCCCCTCAATTTTTAAACATGGAACTCTGAGAAGACCTATTTAGTCAGCTTATTACTACCTATGGGGCTTTTTTTAAACTCATTTAGCTGTTATCACCACCTTTGTAAGTTATTGTTTTTTTCAGTCTCCGTAGGTGTATAATTTTACAACTATTATAATATTTCAAGTACACTAATTTATTTTGCATCCCCTTTTAGATACTTAGAATCATCTTTTAAAACCTATTCATTGTACTTAAGCCATATTTTTTCTGACTGGTCTTAGCACATTGAATTATTTTAAAGAAACGTTCTTTTTTCAAGCAAGAAACAATTCGCGTGTTTGGGTACAGGTTTTAATGCCAATCCTCTTTCTCACACCTGACTTCAGGAGTAGTCCCACTAAACACAGGATATAGATTTCTTTTTCAACATGCAGAAAGTTCAGATTACTATTTCATTTGCAATTATTCAAGACAAAGAATTCAGTGGATGTAAAGCAACTGTGTGATTATTATGTGAATATGAGAGTACTTTCATTGTCCACTTTTCAAAGTTGTTTACATTGCATTCAAACCCATCCTTTCAATCAGCACAATTCAGTATTTTATAAGGAGGATTATGATCTGAAAATTTCCTCTGCCCTTGGAACTGGGTTTGGACTGAAAAGAGTAAAATTCTGTTTCTCCATCACATTAAGTTCATCCTCCTTGTCTTTTTTCTTTTTGCAGGTTTACGTGGTGCAATAGCATTTGCATTGGCAATTCGAGACGCAAACTCCCAGCCCAAACAAATGATGTTTACCACAGCACTGCTAATTGTGTTTTTCACAGTCTGGGTGTTTGGTGGGGGCACGACACCAATGCTCACCTGGCTTCAGATCAGGTTAGTACTCTCTTTACAACATCAATCACTACCTTCTCACAACGTTCTAATGCTTACATATGCACTTTTTAAGAGTTTTAACAAGCAAAAAGGAAGTATTTGTCTACCTGGTAGAGGCTCCAGACCACAAGGAACAGGTTCTCCCCAGGTTTGTATTGGGTTTACACCTAGGTCAGACCCATCCTTATTTCCTAAGAGTTTGTTTCACTACTGTTCCTTTGAAACACTGTGAATAAATGTTAGTAGTGTCCTCCTCACTGTTGAAGAAAGAGCTATAAAAGTAGATTTTGCCCTCATCTTAAAATGTGTATTTATTACACAAACTTATAATAAATCACATATTTCTGATTATAATGTGAATATGCTAGAAAAATCTACCTGCACTGGTTTATCATTCAGCCTCTGTTGGTACATCATTCAGTAACTAATTTATTACTAATTGTTTTATATATGCTTTTTTGCTATGGCATTTTTAAAATTACTTCATAGTGACTTGTATTCACAGACAAGGATGAATGACAAAGGAGGTTAAATGACAAGAGAGAGTGAAATAAGAAGCTGGAATAAAAAGTAACTAATTTAAATGCAGTGTCCTTCCAAGTGTGCTTTTTTGAAACCCAACTTTTAATAATGATTGTAATGCTATTGCTGAGTTCTGGTCACTTCATAATCCATTTAGAACTCACTGCCATGATTCGTAAGATTACCAAAGAAAACCACAGTATCAAGATAGGCTTGCAATTCACAATTGCTTGTAATTTATTCTATATATAGCATATATTTTCCTTGTTTACAAAATGATGTCTGATTACAAGCCTTTATGTCAGCCTCTTGCTGTAAAATACCAACCGAAGGTAGCCAAATTGGAGCTTTAACAAAGAGCATAGATAAAACTCACAGACAAAATAAGGACTAGTGTGCAAATTTACTGTATAAACATAAAATGCAGGCATCCATATGTGTGTAGGGTCTTTCTATTTCTGTGACAGTTTGATTCTTTTACATGACATGTCTCATGTCCCATAATGTCAGTCAAGTTCATCACAGTTTGGATACACTCTGGCAGTGTCAGCTGCCTTTCTGAGATTTGCCACTTTTTCACTGTCAGTCAGCAACAGAGTTTACATGGCAACAGAAACATGGATGAGGAGGAGTGCTTTCATTAGGTCTTGGGGGCCATATCAGTTTGGATTTCTACAAAAGGAGAATAAGGAATAATTTTGAGACTACAGCAAGGGAAAAAGGCAGTGAGCAGTAGTCACATGTCTAGTCTAAGGACTTATCACTAGATGCCTGTCCTGGTTTAGCTTTCTGGGTAATTTTTAAATGAACATTGTCAAGTGCTTTCACTAAGCCAAGCAATTTAATTGGATGTAATTTCTTCTGCTACTTAGTGCTGCCCAGAGGTGCAGAGTCCCACAACACCACAAGCAAGGGGCTCTCATGAATTGTTTATACTGTTCAGTGCAATCATGTGCTTCTTTCTTCACCCACCTGTACAACAGATTTAACAAAAGACACTGAAAGCAGACAGTCATTATTGATTTGAAATGGTCATCTCTTTGAGGATCTACTCTGAATCCCAGCAGATCTTCCAGGCATTTTTCCCAATCAAATAAATTGCTTTTGTAATTGGGATATAGATTTTCTTACTATAAAGCTATTAGGTTCACAATTTCCAGCTAATTTCTTGACATCGGAGCATACAGCTTCACAAATTATAAGGTGGTCAAACTGAGATAAAATTTTAAATAGGCAAATGTATCTTGAGGCTCTGATTTCTCTCTCCAGTGAATATATTTCACTGTCTGTATAATTTATTACACCTCAATATGGAATTTTGTCCTTAGCTACCATTTGTCTTTTTAATCTTAAGTAATTTTGCTAAGTAATTGTATCTAAAGGTGGTGGTGGTAATTCATGACAGATGATACTTGTATGGATTCTAGCAGACTTGAGTTTGCTGAGAAAGTCATGGGCCTGCTGCAAATTACACCACCTTGCTTGGTGCACTCCCCCAGTATGTTTGCAGCTGTGCCTAAACAGCAGTTCTGAGCTGCATCTATCCCCACATTTCTTTTTATAAATTTAGAAGAAAGAGATTGTATTTTTCAAACTAGTTTGGAGGGTTCAGCTCACAAAGCCAAGGGAAACTGTATTACAACTACACAAAAATTATATGATTGTCTCTGAAGATATTTATTGGACTGGGTTGGGTGTCATCAATTACATAAAAAAGGGGTGAAGTGCTGCAATGACGTCTCTAAGCACACAAGAGGGAGACTCTTCTCACAGTAGCCTTCAGTGTTCAACTGTTATGAACTTACATCAGGCTCCACCCCAGGGCAGTTTGAAACCTCTCCTGTGGGATTCCCCAGTGTTTTGGGGAAGCAGACCTACCACTACTGGTCAAATCCAAAGCACAGTGCTAGATCAGTTAATCTAAACAACTGGAAATAAAGTTATGCACATTATCAAAATAAATGAAAAATAAATGAATGGTCACCGTAACTACACTGGATTTCTCTACATAATCTGTAAGTTGCTGTACTGGTAAACCTTCTCAGAGGGCAGTAATGATCAGAAATACCATCATTTAGCAAATAACAGTTCCAAGTTGAATATGGTTTTTTGCCAGTTAATTCTTTCATTATAAAATGGTTATCCAGCAGATAATGTATTTAATTGAACAGGAGGCTTTCAGAGACTAGTAGAGAGGAGCATGTGATTTCAGTCTATTTGGATGAATTGAATCTTATCCACACAGAGTTTTGTGCTCACCCTCCCTATGTGGAATAGGCTACAGTTCCCAAGTAGTTCCAGAGATGCAACTCAGCTCCTCAAGGTTGATCAACTCAGTCTTATCCTAGAGTTAAATGCTTGAATTTATACGGTACAGACCAACTGTTTGGTTTTAAAACATAAATAAATCTAGCATCCACTATGTTGAATATATATAAAAATAACACAAATCAGAAACAACTCACACCAATATCTTTACCATTTGCTCTACCATAATCCATTATAGAGTCAAGGTGAAAGAAGGTATCCAAGATCTGTCTTACTGTACATTATTGTCGACATATTGTACAATGTTTCACTTATGTATTGCACTCTCCATAATTTGTGAAGTTCTCATAACAATGACCAGGACTCTTAGGGTATAAGGAAATATAACAATGACAATTTAAAAATTATAGCAGGAATTAATCGTCTTCTGAAAAATCAATCTTTGTTTCCATAATAACTGGAATTTCCATAATCTTCCATCTCTCCTCACAGCAATAGCATCAGATCTGCTTTTCTTTTTTTTTCCTCAGTTAAAATTTAACACAATGTAAATATAATCTGTCACTCTATTTTTAGAGAAAAGATGAAGATGTGTCCTCAGAGATAACTACCACTTGATTTATTCCAGGAATATGTATGGCTTATACAACACTTGCAAATTGTTGCCAAAACATGTAGTAAGATATATTATCAAAACTAACCATGTGCTACTGAAAAAGGCTCAACTTCCACCCCCATTTAATGCAGCAATATCACTCAACTATCCCACAAGGTTGCAGAAGCCAGCTGTGCTAAGAGCTTTTGTAAAAACAAGCTTAAATAGATCCCAGGAGTTTACCAAGTTTATTAAAGTTCAGAGTTCTAGTTCCCTTTATTTAACAAATAAATTATATTGAAACATTTATTCCTACTTAAACTGTAGCTTGAATTTAAGAAAAGTTCTTAAAGCCTTGGAAATCTGACCTGCTAATGGCAAAATTTATGTCTACATGTCTCTATATGTCAAAACACAGTTTTAAAAGAAACCCATATGAATAATTCTCATTATTTTACTACCGCATTTACTCATACAGAGCAGCCTTTAAAATGAGTCTTGAAATTCTGGGCAAAGACTAAATATTTTTTAACTTTGTTCAAAAAAAAATGAAACATACACTTCTGGAAATGTCTTATTTATTTTAACTGTCTCATTTTTAGATACCTGAAACACTGTGTTTTAGGAAGTGTTTAATGTTCTCTTACTGAAAATCGGGTCCTATTTAAATGTTCCCAGTTGTCTGGTGCATTAACTTTACATTTCTGAGCAAGAGGCACATGCACAGTCCATTACAGCATTATCAGCTGGCATTCAGAGAGCAGAAGTGGTTGCACCACATTCCTAAATAATACATTGTCTTTTGGCTTATCTGAGAGTTATAACTCAGGGGAAAAAAATTGCTTTTACTCCCCATGTGAAAGGACTACAATATTCTGTCCCTGGCAGACAATGAATAAACCTGCATCAGTGTGTGAGAATAATTTCATGATACATCAACACCAAGACAAAGATAGCCATGTGGGTTCCCAGTCAAATTGAAGTATTCAATAAATGTGCCTTCAGAGATGCTGAGTATTACTTGCTAATGCTTTTGGATATATGTCTCCCTTCGTTCCCCATACTCTGATTAAAAATAGAGAGCTACATTTTACAGTAAATCTGAAATGAGAGGTTTGAGGATAAAGGATTCTCCTGACAGGCAGAGCAAAAATACAAAGCTGTTAATAAAATATGTCCCATAAAAGCACTGTGCTAAGTATTAGGTCTTGTTTGTTTATCATCACTTTCTGTGTAAATGTTTGTCAAGAGATTTCCAGACTCTTTGTTGCATCTCTTTGCAGCAGTTCTTCAGTTAATAAGGATATTTTTATTTCATATTCTAAATAAATACTAAGCAGCATTGAATAGTAACTTTTAATACTGTGCCCATCAGGCCATTGCCTTTGGTACATGCTTTAGAAAAGCGTGTGCCCTTAAAATCATGCCATCTCTAGTTCACCTAAAACTTCAGTTCCAAACCTTCAACTTTCTCTAAATACTAATGCCAGAGGCCTGGCATATCCCATTTCTGGGGGATGACCTAGGCTGACCAAACTCACGTTCTCAGCAGAAGTAGTCAAGACTTTGGTTCCTTCAGTATCCAACACTTTAATCCATTGTTCAGTATCAAAGGCCAGGGCAGTGTGCATGTTTACCAGGATGTCACACTAGGGATGCAGATGGGCAGTGGGGCTAAATGCTGTGCCTTGACTGTGTGTGACTACAGCTGTCTACCACAACAAAAACAAACCAAACCAAACCAAACAAAAACCTAGTTGGTAGTCTATGATTCTGTGCTCATCTCAGCCCTTTAACGACTAGTTATAGACTGCTGAAGGACAGAACTTTATGACCCAGCAATCACACTAACAACATGACCTTGGCCAGGATTATAGCACTCCTGTTTCAAAAATATTTTTTTCATTATTCCCAACTCTACAGTAGCATTCCCTGTGTTCAGCTGTGTTCAAAGAGATACTGCAGAATAACACAGTGCAACAGTGGTAGTGCTTAGTACTGCCACGTGGGAAGCTTTGAACAGATTTGGTCTGTTTTATGCTTCCAAAGTTGTTCTTTCTGCTTCCCAAAAGAGGCCCTTCAAACTGAAAAAAAAAAAAAAAAAACCTACACAAATCAATATCATGGTCTTTGGAAACACTTCTGCCTTATCTAGAAAGGCAACAGTTGCAGTAAGAAATCTCAAGGGCTGAAATGGTGGTAAAAATATGACTGAGCTTCGGGGCTCCAGAACAGGAGCACTGAGCAGGAAACTTCCTTTTCCACAGCCTAAGATCAAAGGAGGATGTACTTTAGATCAAAGGATTAACAGATTGGTTTAGACAAGGTAGATGGTGCTGCCTACACTACTATACTTTCCCAGTTACACAGAAAGATTGATACATCCTTTTTTTATAATGACATGCACGTCTTTCTTATTAAAAATCTATATATTTCTGAGTTTTCTCAGAGTTAAGATCCTATTTACCATCATATGGTTGTAGCATCTGGATAGTTTTATTCAATCTCCTGTCTCAAATCAGTCTTAAGAGAAAATAATCCTCCAGATCCCATTTGTAGAAATTTGTATGAATGGGACCTGTGGGAGAGATGGTGAGATAAACTGGACTTTTAAATTAGGATGCTTAATCTCACAGTGTTTGCTAAACAGAAGTCTTTAGACAATAACAAACTGATTTAAAAGGACATAAGCAATATTAAAACTCGTGGTTTTCATATCAGCTTCTATTTGCAGCATTTGCTGGTTTGTGGGCAAACTCAGGTCACATAGGGCTGATACTTCAACTGACCTGAAAGTGTTTGCATGTGCTTGACACCCTCCTGCCCTGGAGCTTTACGAGCAAACTGCACTGGACCCTTTCTGGTGCTTTCAAGTAGGTGACTGAGCCCTCTCAGCTCCTGAGACCCCGTCTCTTATTGTAAATGCAGGTACTGAGAATCTTGAGACTCTTCTAACTGTATTAAAACTTTCAGAGAGATACAATAACTATGTCTGTAAATTCCCAAGCTTTAAAACAGATAATAGAAGGCTAAGCATATGTGCTATGTTCTATTACAAAGCCCTATAGTCAAAAGTGGCTTAGAAACTTAAGTCCATTGCAATTCAATGGAGGTGAAGCTCCTAAGTGACTTTCAGGAGTTTGTTTTAGGTAGTTTTTCTCAGTGATAAGTGGAGCAATGCCTTCTCTAATCTTACACGACTATGGCACTGGAAAGGACGGTGTCCTGACAGGTGATCCAGGCAAAGAGGCTGGGGCAAGGAGGAATGGTCCTTTTGCCTCATTAAAAAGAGCCTCCTCAGAATACTGTGCTCCACTGCTGAATTCTGCTCTGCTCATGGAGAAGAGCATGAGATAGTACATCTCCTTACAGTCATTTGTTATGAACTAGATTCAAACTAGAGTTTGATCTCTGCTGTTCCTCATTTATTCCTATATTAAGTAAACACATCTTGGCTTTCCTTTTTCACCCTCACATAGGTGCACAAGGATTATCCTTCCTGAAACATAGCTAGTCCTTGAGCTACTCTGAATGTACCAGCCAAGGGCACGTGTTCATATCTTCAGATGATCCATAATTTAATAGTTATAAATTATAATGAACCTTCTTAATTGTTTTATTTGTATTCCTATGAGCACATTTTCCTGTCACTGTACGCCCAGAGGAAGTCAGTTTAGAAGAATAGATTTAGTTAAATGTTTTCTCCTGGCCTTGACATGTTCTCTCTACTATAACCATATTCCTTTGGGTCATATTTCCTCTAGATTCCTGGAAAAGTTTAGCTGAAGTGAAGCATCTGTTGCTTTACTATTGAAAATGGAATGTCAGCTTAAGTATCTTCAACTGTAATTTGTGAGTGACCACAACATAGAGACAAACAGTGCAATTAAAGGCACTATGTTTTTAAGTGCAGTTATATTTTTTGTACTGTTTATTATTTTGTTTTGTGCTCAGAATAGTCATAATCAGCCTAACTGGTGTTCCCTCTCAGTAACAAATATAGCTCCAATAAACAAAGCTTGCTCTTGTTTCCAGTGTCATGTAGAGAAGCAAGATTCATGATGGGAACAGTTAAAAGCACACAGCAATTAGCAGGACTTTCATCTACACAGTGCACAACTGCACATGCCCAGGCTTCCTCCTCCCCCTTTTGCCTGCGCCGTTCTGATTTGCTCTGTCTGATAGCCCACCCTATGTTCTGCCCCTTTTTCCCTGGCGGGACGGTTAAGAATCGGACACACACGCCTGAATAAAGAATTCTGCTTGCACCCTTCCTGGTGTCCTGTCCCCCCCTCCTTTCGGACCGCGACAGTGTCATATTCATCTTTAGCCAGAGTACAATATATATTTAAAATCACACTGCAATGAACACTCCTGTGGAGAGCCCAGTTTCAGTCAAGTCTCTTCAGCCCATCGAGTTTCTTTTCACCCAGACACACTTTCAACAGAGATCACACCATCTTTGCCTGGAAAGGCTTATAATCCGAACAACCCTCTGAAATCCAGAAACTGCTGTAATTTAATGTAACAAGTCTAATCATTAATGCTGCAGCTATTTTTAAATTACTACTGTCCTTAGTTGGCCAACTATCTCCTCCTGAACATCTACAGGAGAGCCTTTTGTCTGGCATCTTTTATACATGACAGTTTGAATATTCCTGCATTAACAGTAATTGCATACACATGAGAAAACATTCTGCTGACTCCCTGGGCTCTCCTCAGCATTAGGACATTACTCATTTATGGGAAGATTCTTAGGTCACAAAATCTACTTTGCTGTTTAAAGGCTGAGTTTCACAATTGTGAAGAAGATCTTTAAAACTATTCAAATAAAACTAACCTAACAAGGAAGCTTTTGTGTGAGTTCATGGACAGTCCGAAACAACGGCTCAGAGAAGGCCCTGTCCCACAGTTATTGAAGGAGTGTTACCTTCAAGACACCATTTTGCTAATGAGCTCCAGCACTGTTCACACACATTACTCCAGATACAACAAAAAATAGTAGTTTAGGGTTAACATAGGAAACTGCAGGGCTGTCAATCCCTCTCTGTTCACCCAGTAACCTCCTCAGTATGATGGGGAACAAGTAATCCAGAAAGAGACTGGAAAAAGCAGAGTTTTGACTTCAGCTATAAGACATTTAGCCACTATAAGTAACTATCAGCAATTCCAAGTGTAGCCAAGCACATCAGATATCATTGTGATTAAGCACTGGAATAATTTGCATGGTAATCTATTGATTACTTGTGACAGAGGTCACAGAGAGCATAAGATCAGATTCTAGTTTATCACTTCATTCGGTTTGATCTCCTGTAGTAGCCCAGACTAAAATATTGGCTTACATCCTAGCTGCAGATCCTTTTTTAATACAAAACCATTGCTTGATGTGGTACTTTCTCTTTGCTTGGTCGTCTTTGCCACCAGTTCTGGATTCGTGGATATGTAAACCCTCAGTGTGTATGTGGTATCTACAAGGGACAGGAAATGGTCTGGTGTTCCTGACTGAAGTCATTTTAGAGAATTGCATTCTGGTTCAAATCCAGAGGTGTTCAACATCACACGTGAAATTATCTGTGAGGAAAGAAAACACTTCTTGGGGCACACCCACATTGAAAGGGTTAATATAATAGCTGCTTTTGTAATAGTAGCTAGAGCACCATTAGCCTGGGAAATGCTATAAATCAAGGAGCAGTATGAAATTGGACATCAAATGTATTGGATGTTATAAAAAAAGAAAAATAAATTGGATAATTTCCTTTCATTTCTATCTGAAAATGAGAAATCGTCCAGGTAATGAATCTCAGTGATCTTCTGAAATGCCTATCATTTATTTGCAAGGTACAGTTCTGCTAAGATAAGGTGTGCATTTGATCCCTCGGAATTATTCACCATAGCATTTTGCCTGAATGATACTAAACAAGATTTATAAACAATTGTGCTTCATAAGAAAATAAAAGACCAAAATACAGAGGACTTGGGCTTTCTGACTGCAACTGTGAAGGCAGTCCTGAGCAGATGTTGAATGGGAGATTTTGGATTGCAATTGTGACTCGTGCACAACTCCTACATGACTCCACCTGTCAGCTTGTTGGTCTTTATTGGCCAGAGGGGTCTAATTTTTAGCATAGTCTCCTAACACAGCAGACAGTTAAATCCCACCTCACATATCTTTTATTTCTTGATCCACATAGCTACTGAAACCAGAAAAAGAAAGAAGAAATGAAACATACACTTTTATTGCTAGAATATTTGGTACAGGAGAGAGGAAAAATTACACAGCAATAAAAGATTCATGTCTAACAACAAATGGTAAGATGAATTTTCCACAGGCCAAAAACTCTGAATAGTTTATAGGTATTTCCAGAAAATTATAAATAAACCAATAGCTTGGAATATAATCCATCCAGCTGGATTAGAGTCAATTAACTATATAGTTTGTTATATCTTAAAGTACTGTTGCTTTGATATGTCTGAGTATGAAAAAACCGATTCTTCCATTTAATGCAATAATTTTATTCTTCCATGAAAACTTTTCTCCTTGTCATACAAAAGGTAGCTGCTATGCAGCAGTCAACATGATGAAGTTCTTCTAATTACAAATAAAGAATCTTAAAAACCTATTTGGAAATGCTGCTAAGGAACATCTTAATTATCTGGGACTTTGGAACGAAGCTGATGATTTATTACTCTCTACCAAAATATCCCAGATTAATTTGGAGCTCTAACTAGTCTGTCAGAATTAAATTGGTGCAAGAATAAACCCAGTTTACTTCATGCATATGCCAAAACTGTGAGGGTAAACAGAAAGCACAGAAAAATAGCTGAGCCTTTAAAAATTATGAGATAAATATGTGGTATGAAACCTGGCTCTAGAAAAAATAAGGATCACATTTATTAAGATGAATCTTATATTCCTACTCTGTAAGTACTGATCAAGATACCTCTTAATTCTTTCTATTATTGGTTAGAAACTATTTCTGCAAAATAATTGCTCTGGAAATTCACTGAACTTTCATATTTTAAGAATGGTGTGATGGACTGAAAAATAGAGGGGTACAGAATTAATGCTCTTCACAGTTGTTAGTTTGCATAATTTCCAAAGTGCGTATATTCATTCTTTTCCCATTTAGCTTGACTAAGAATATTAGAATTTCTTCAGCAAGAAAATATGAAATGAATGTTTCATTTTGAAGAGATGAAAGTTTTCATCGTGACTTAAAATATCATTTCAGTATGAAAAAACCTCCAATGTTTTTCAAACTTTCTCAAGTTTTTTTAAGCTTTCCTGTGGTTTTCTTTCTTGCTATCAAATATTTCACAAATGCAAGAACATATAATTCCATTTTTAAACTCTACATTAAATGTAGAAAAAAAAACCCGAATATAGTTTTTTCTTCCAACAAGAATAAAGGTGGTAACTGGGAAGAGCTGGGGTCTTACAGGCCTCCTTAAGGGTCTTATACAGCATATGGAGTATGGTATAAATATTCTTGTAAATCGAAACAAAAAGGCATCACTGGGTCTATCTCGGTTTGCAAAGGAACTTAGTGACAGAAGAGAACTGTGACTTCAAATTTCATGAAACTTGCAACCCTTGTGAAACATTCCTCTGGAAATTCTCAAATTCCTGTCCTTTTTTGAAATGTAGAGTGGAAGAAAAGGTCTGGCACCCTTGATAACAAGCCTATCAAATTGTTCCAGAATTAGTTGAGTGTGAAAAGTTAATTAAAGCAGATATTAAATAATCTAGGCTCTGTATAGTGGTATGGGCTTTTAGCTTTTAATAAACAGATACAGATTACAGGGAAATACAGACTTTTTTATAGTGAATTATCAGTGCAGAAACAGTCCAACAGTGACTGGCTAGTCAGTACATCGATGAGCTTTAAATGAGAAAATTACCCCCTATCTCAGTAAGAGGTACTTGATTTCAATGCCCTTAAATGTATATTTCTGCTTCTGCATTTTTTACTTCTTCTAAAAGATACACCATTTAATTACATAATGACAAATAATATATAAAGGAATCTTGAAAGTGTACTAAAAAATCTGGGTTTATAATTCCAAAACATTTCCTATGCAAATAAATGTATAGAACTGATGTTTATAAAAAAGTTTATATGTAAGTGCTGTTTATGTAAAATATCCTAAACAGCAATCCTAAAAAAACCATGTTTTGCTAATCTAATCTTACAAGTAGACAAGGTGTTGTACACAGTGACCTTGAAACTACCCAGTTGCATTTGCTATTCACTTATCCATGTGCATTAAGCCTGGTCAGGAATCACAGTGTAGGTTCAGGGAATCTGCCTGAATCTTGATCTGAGTCTTAATCAGTCCCTGAGCTTTTCTGATCTCCACCCAAAGGGATTCCTACAAATGCCATGACAGCCACTGTTTTCCATTTAGACACAGCATGGGGGGCTCTGCTCTCCCTTTCCTGCTGCATCCGCCGGTGGCATGGACACGATGGTTCCCTTCCTCTGCCTCATTCAATCCATGTGCATTTCTTCCACCTTTATGGAAGAATTCCAGCCCAAACCTCACCAATTTTGTGTGTGTGTGCAGATGTATTCACGAGGTAAAGAAAACAGAGAAGTCAGAAAATAATTTTAATTAACCAGAAAACGAGGCAAAAATATTCTGTAGACTGACAGTTAAGGTGTTCACTAGGAAGGTGTCAGCTTCTGTCCAAAAAAGTGTTTCTGTTCCATTTAAAATGAGTCATCAACTAAAATACAGTCATCTCTGTGTATTAAAGATGAGAATCCAGGTCTTCCAGTACCCTGTTCAGTAGTCTACAGAAGAATGATTGCTCACATGCTTTCTGATCTAGTAACCCTTACATATACATATATTTAAATTTACTTAAGACCAACCTTTTTTAAAAGCCTAAGGATCATTATTTTTTCCTCCTGAAATCAGTGGCACTGCATAATCTCCCACTGATCTGACTGTCCTTTATTTGGCTTTGTATGACAGCTCCCATTTTAAACGGGCACCACTTGGGCTCCTCAGTGCTTCTGCTCCTTTTGAAACTGCTGCTTGGGCACAGTTTTATATTTCACTGATTCTGAAAGTCTTAAGAAAACTTCTCAGCCTATAAAATGAATTGCCAAATCTGGTTCAATTGCCATGTCTTAGTTCACTGACCAAAACAGTTGCATTATTTACTTCTTTCACATTTTGAGAAATACTACTGTAATGCTTCCATATTGATAAGTGATAAAATCATCTATTTGCTCAACTGAATTCCAAAAGACAGTCTGCAGCCTATGTACTTTCTTATTTATGCTCAGTGCAATATTGGGGGGAAAAAACATTGTATTGGATTCTCTGTCAGAGTTCTTTGCATTGTCCTATCACTTTGAAATCTAAGTCATAATGGCTGTGTGCCACTTTTCTATCACTTACATTCAAAATCAGAATTATAAATAAGTGACAAGCTCACAAATTTAGATTAAGCAAATGTCCCAGCTTTCAGTACAATTTATTGCATATATCTCAAGCTGCACTACCTTACATAAGATGCATGTCTGAGAGAAGAGCAGTGATACATTTTAAAAAGTAAAATTAATTAATGTTCTCTTTATTTCACAGCCTTCCCAGATGTAGATGTGGCCCATTCTTTAGTGGTGAACTTGGCGGTGCTGGGTTAACAGTTGGACTAGGTGATCTTAAAGATTTTTTTCCATCCGAAATGGCTCTGTGATTCTATGGGGAATTTTAAGCATTAGACTTGCCTTTCAGCTATCAAGTTTACTGGCTCTGTACAGCAAGGTAGGAACCTGAAGCCAATGCCAAAGTATCACGTATTTGTGAATACACCAACAGAAATATCACATAGGCCTGAAGTCACAGGCCAGTGAGAAGTACTTAGAGCCCCAGGGAAGCTGGGTGGAAGTGGATAAATGGGGACAGATCCTCAGCTGGTGCAGGCTGTTATAACGACATTCATTTATTTTCTTGGCAGAAGCACACTGTGCTTTAAGAATCCCTGATCGAGGCAATTTCTCACTCTACTTTTTCCCTTCATCTTTTCATAATCTCTTGCAAGCTATTGCTTCCATTGTCATCACTGCTAGAATTCAAATGTTGGTTCATAGTTACTCCATACAGCAGTTTATTTTCATTTTTGCAAGAAGGCAATGAGAATGGAGTCCCTTTCTTAACCATGATGCAGCAAACACCTTCTAGCACACTGCAAAGCGACACAAGAAGCTTAAGTAAAACTATAAAACTTTATAGCATGCTCCCTATCTCATCCTCGCAGCACTCCTTTTCCCCTGAACTAATTTTCAACTTCAACTGGGTGTTTCAGAGTTTTTGCTCAAGCTGTATATGGTTATAAGGAGAAGAAAAAAAAATTAAAAAAAATAAAACCAAACCCACAATCAACTAGAAGCTTTGAAGAGCATCTTCAAATGCTCTTGTGAAAAGATAAAGACTTCAATTAATTAAAATGAAAGTGTTTTATCAATCTTAACTACAGTGTCACAATTAATAAGTACTATACAACAAGGGGGTGACTAGCCCTCCTCCTGGGTGCTCATAAAAAGCTTGCAAGGCCTGGTGCAGGCATTACAAAAATCTCAAGACAGCACATTTTTAGGAGAGAGTGCCCAGCAAACCAGACAGGAATGCTGATTCGGTTCATTACCAAAAGAAAATCAGGACATTTTTGAGATCAACAGAATGACCAGAATCAAGAGGTTTTTAGCCACAGTTGAGTTGCCGACACAAAAGGAAAAAGCTACTATTGGCATCTGAAATCTTTGCCTTGCCAGAATAAGTGTGCTCAAATGCAAAGTAAGTGCCTGACATTACCTAAATTCTCTGAAATACAATACATCACAATGCAAATACATGTATATAAGTTGAATTTCAACAATGTTAGGGCACTGGGCCTGAGCGTCTGGATCATTTACATTCCATTTAAGCTCTTATTCTCTCCAAATGAATGAATCGATTCCCAAGTCATGCATATTTAGAAATGTGAGACTAGTAAATTCAAGTGTAAAAAAAACCTCAAGCCTAACATTTGTATTTAGTGCACTTTCTGAATTCTAGAATAGGACTTTGCACACTGTGAAATAAGGACGGTTCCTGTAGGTCTGGATAAACACAGCAACTAACTTTAAAGTGTCTATCTTTGGTGGTGGTGGTGTACAAGTAAAAGTTGACTGCAAACCAAAAGGAAAACCCACCCCACTGAACAACATTGTATCAAAGCCAGACATCAGTAATAGTTTTGCATTGCCTCACATTGCAAACAGTGCAAATATGTAGATTGTAAATAGATCAGTATCTATTTTAGATACTTACTATTTTAATAAGTTTTTGTATGAATTCCCTAAATAGTATTTTAAACAGCCAGACGATCTAAGTGTATCACCTGCAACTGGTAAGGGTGGCCAAGTTTCTTAAGCAAAGATTACACTGCAAAAACAATTCAAAATGAACAGAAATCTGCACTGTCTAAACTAAACAGTGCAATTGTCAGAACAAGGTTATAATGGAATAAAACAATTCATGAACTAAAAACAACATGGGATGACATAAACCCTAGATGAAAGGAAGCATACTTTTCCAGCACTTCTATAGCCACTCTGTCAAAAAGACTATTACACTGTAATTGATATTTGCTATATCAGCACCATATAATGTACGTAGGTTTGGTTTTTTAAATGACAGAGTGAAAAATTAAATAAAATTGGTGTCTTTGAGTCATTATTTTATTCCTTGTTGCTGAGAAGCAAAGTGGTGTAAAAAAAATTAAAAGATAAATTTTGCATTAAGCAGTGTTTTAGAACATTGCCTCCAGAGAAGACAGTACTGTTTATCCTGCTCTATTTAAAGTGGCTTCAAAGAGTGTTTTGACACAAATGTGCACAGGTGTTTTCCTGCCATTAAAACTGAAAGGGTAATAATTGTTGACACTGCACACATCAGACAATGAAAATTTAGGCAAAATTCTTCCATTTTAGTACATGACATTTTAGTCACTCTGAGACTTTTTCCTAGATGAGGAACTGTGGAAAGATCCCATCAATGCTTATTCAGACTACACCCTGCAGTGTATCTGCCTACGAACGTCATGACCTCAGCTCTAGAGGCCCGTGTGCTGCATTCTCATTTTAAGAATTCAGAAATGCCATTTTGATTTACATTTTGATTAAAAGATTATACAGGGTATCTTTGAAAGCACATTCTGCTATATACCGTATATCTGCTTTATACACCCTTGGGTGAATCAATTCATACAAGTCCTTCCTATAATTCCCTGATGTTCTGAACATTTCAGACAGAGCTTAGGTGAACATATTTCAAAGCAGGAATTAGATATGGACTTAAGCAATGCAGCTGATTTACAAGCTGCTTGTGAAAAAAACAGCCTAAATGGACATATCAGTGACAGCTTTCATGCCACCAGTTCTCAGCAGCAAAGCCAGAAGCATTTACTCAGTGTGTTTTGGTCATCCCATACATTTAGCCTGACCAGCATTAGTCTTCCCTTCTGATGGCTCTGCACAGAATTGCTCCCAGCACCAGCTTCATATGATAAATTTCAAATGTCAAGGCAAGAGATGAAGTGCATGAGATGTTTCTCCCTGTGCTGTGAGCCCAAGGAACTTAGAGCCGGTCATCTCATTATTTAGACTAATGCCTCAGGAGGATTTAATGTTTTACTTTGGGTTAATCACATTAGCAATAATATAATGCATCTACAATGGCCTGGGCTTCTTTCCAAAGCCGTGCTGTTTATGTTCAAGGAAAAAAAGGAAGAGACACCTAAAGTGATTCAGAGAACAAACATTTTACTGCTCTAAAAATCACTGACATAATTCACTGGAGGGAACTGTTATTTCTGAGCCAGGAATTAACCAGACTCATCTGTAGGAAATTGTCAAAATACATCTGAGCACAGTTGCTTTTCCTCATACAGATCTTTAGTAAAATCAGTTCTAATTTTTCCTGGCTGGCAAAGCTTATTAGTAGTCTAAGTAAGAAGCCAACAAAATGGCCTAATTCCTGACTTTTTTTTTTTTTTTGAAAGCTGTATTCATCTCCACAGAGTTCATAAAAGTAGCAATTAGGATATTTGCTATGTGTGAAAATGATACTTTTTATAATGCATCAGTGTTTCTGTCTTTTTGCATTAACTGGAAATGCATTTTTAATAATGCTCCAGGCACTTTTTTATTTATACATTTTCAATATTGTGTACAGAGCACTTGATCTATAGACTTCCTTGCAGCGGGGGAGAGGCACTTTAATAATAATGAAAATCTTAACGCACATGGAGTTTGATCAATATTGTGTTTTGTGTACTGTCTCTTATTGAAGAGACAATATAGAGATGTCTTTGTATGCCTATACATCTCCATTTGCAACATCTTAAGTTAAAGCAAAGAAAAGCACCTGCCATCATCAGTAGCTCCCTAAGACATGTAGGCTGATATCAGTCCCAGTAGGTGCTATTGAAAATACAAGATCATTGACTTAAACAAGGGAAATCAAAGCATACACACACATCCCTTTTTTTTTTTTTCTGTTCCCCCAAAACACAGGGTAGAGTTTGGATGAGAGGCATCACAGTCACTTCATGAGGACATCACCACACTGTGTTGTGATTCAATATTTCAAAAGCTCAACTTGGTTGGGATTAACTGGGTTGGCACTCAAAACAAACATCACCATTACTACCAAAAGGGACACCCAATCCCATCCTTTCTCCTAAGTCAACAGTATAATACAATATCAAGTGATCTTCTTATTCTGAGTCCCAGTTTTCATCTGAGACTTAAAGTTCAGGTGAAAACTAAACAGCAAATGCAGCCTTACTAAGAAAAAGATGATTGCATTGTATATCCCACCTACTACCATGCACATTCCTGATATCTGAGCTTCTCCTGCAGTTTTATAAAATCATTCAAGTCACATCATTTTTCACATATTGTTATTTTTCAGTTTCTCTAATTGCAATGCAGCATTTCTGAGTGATGTGACCCTTGTAACAACATTTTTTTCTAGAGGTCTCTGCATCTCAGATGAGTTTGAAGTGGATTTTTTTTTTCCAATGCAAAACAAACCAAATTTTTAATAATTTTTTAACATTTAAATATCAAATAATCTACTGTTAGCATAAGAATTTCATTTTAGAATTCTGGTAGCAATTATCCTGAATTTTAGATTTACTGAGGGTTTGGGGTTTGGGTTTTTTCTGTAGTGGAGATTAAAAATAAAAATTCAAGAGGATTACAATCCTTTCAAGCTTTCCCAGCCTTCCCCATTAATCTATATCTGATTCCTACAAGCAATCATTTACCTGTTCAGTAAGTAGAGTGCAACTGCAAAGGGCAGTGACTATCAACTATGGCTGTGCAACTGCATGACCCTGCTCGGGTCTTTCTGCTCTTCTTGCACTTCAAAACAAGAGGGAGATTACAGACGGAATTTAAATGCTTGAAAAGCAGGCAGTAAAGTGCTTACCTTGTTCTATAGATCTCACTTTTTACATAAATGAGCTGCATAAAACTATCTATTTCCTTCCCTGAGAAAATAGCAGATGACAGCAATAGCAGTAAGTGCCAGTCTCCAGTCAGTCTGCTGATGAAAACCACACTAGATGAGTGATGCCAGTACAATCATAAGTGGAAAGTTAAAATGACCATCACATCCCTGTATAACTCAGAAATGCTGAGAGATGGCAAAGATATTAAGGAAAGACTCTTTGGAAACACCCAGTGCCAGTGTAACTTTGCTCCCCTGGAGTCAGTGAGAGCAGTGATGCTGCTTGACTGAGAGCCTTGGGGAAACCTCCCCTCACACACTGCAACTCAGAGCCTGCTCAAAACACAGAGGGGGCATTTTAGAAAAAGAATGGATGAAAAAAACCTGCTCTTTTGGGGAAGGGAGAATGGAAAGCCTCACATACAAGTACGTGACATACAGACCGGTCCTTCCTGAGGAGTGGGGAACACAACAAAGTTTTACTGAACTGTCAGAGGGATCTGAACATTGCCAGGTTCCTAGAAAAACAATTGCATCTGAGATACATGTTTACCAAATAAGGATATTAAAAGGGGGGAAAGGGGTAGAGTTTGCCATATATTTTAGAACAGAAAGTTTATTAATTTAAATATGGACTACTAAAAATACCATCTTACGAAAGATTTTTCTTCTCCCTGAGGCAGGAGTAAAAAATATGCAAGTGTATTGTTACTCAGCAAAGAGCTATAAACACCAAAGTAGAAGGTGATAGCTGGATCACCTACCACAGTGCAATGAAAGGTACATCAACAACATGTGACTATAAGCATATATAAATAGGAGAACAAAAAATAAAGGGGAAACAAAAAAAAGAAAGGGGAAGTGAAGAAGAGTCTCACAGGAGAGACAACAAAAGAAGTAAAACAGTATTGATCAGCTGATGTCCCTAGAGTATGTTAAACATTGCTGCCAAGGGTCAATGGGCTTCACTAGTTGTCTATGGGCCACGTATTGAATATATTTGATAGGATAATTCCTGTGAAATCCAAGAAAAAATTTTTAGAGAAAGCACAGAAATCAAATTTCTCACACATTCCCTTTGTATCAGGAAGCAACTGTGAGTCTGGATCCCTAAAGACTGCACACACGTACGTATAGACACAGGAATGTAAACTGGCCTTGCCCTGTGTTTTTCAGAATGCAGGTTTAAAGTAGGAACCCCAAGCAGCTCACTGCCTGCACAAAAACTCCTGAACTGACCTGCAGCCACCTGCTGTGAGTTCAGCCTCTTTAGTTAGCTGGAAGCCGGAAGTAAGATATTGGGGCAGAGTGGGTTTGGCAGAGTCAGTAGCTGCTAGTTGTCCAATTTGACATGGAATTCAATATAATTCATGCAATTAGTGTCTGTTGACATAAACATACAACTTACATTTCCCATTTAACTAAATTTGGTGACCTTTGGCATAACAAGCCTGAGTGTCCCAATAAACAGTAATACTTCTTATTCTGTCATAGAATCTACTACAATAATCTTTCCTTAAACCTGAAAACTAGTCCCAGGTCAAACAGTCACCAGAAGTTCACATTATTTTGGTTGCTGCCAACCTTCATGCTGATTTTTTTCCAATTCTATTCACATGCACTGATGTTACTACAAATGATGATTTCTAAAATTTCCACAAAAGCTAAATTAGTCAGTTAACTTAGTTTCATATTTTTAAACAAGAGGCCTGATTCCTCACTACAGGTATATTCACATGGCACAATGACATTCATAATCTCCTACATATGCCAGAATTATAGTGATGTAAATCTGTGCTGCTCAGAGCCCCTGCACTGGAGTGCCATGACTGTGAGACATCTGGCACTGCACTGTGCCATGCAGATGTACTTTGCTACTTCAGATTGACCACACTATTTGAGCATCTCAATACTAGGATAAAATAGGATTAACAGAATAGAGAACCAGATCCCAGCTATGTATGAATCCAGTTCATTGTCCTAGTTACTATGCACATAAGTGCACAATGTAAATGTAAACGCATTTTAGCATTTTCTTCACATGGCTGCACACCTGTGGGGAAGTGATTGCTAAAATTTTATTCAGTGATACTACCCACAATTTTACAATCTTTTTGATACTTAAGGTCACATCTAGAAACTGTAACTTGTGGATCTCTGACAGAGCACTACAGTTCTTTCTTCAACCTCTTCTTCTAGTTGCATTTATACATTATCTCAAGTCATCACAGCCCTCCTTTACTTGGACTGCTTTTACAGGTATATTAATTTAACTGTCACTTCTGCAACCAGGTAGTTCTCCACATGTCCACCAAAAGCAGTGCGTAGACTTTGAGCACAGAACTAATATTTTGAATTTCCAAAAAGATTATCTTACCAGTTTTATGAAATTGCCAGTTCAAAAGTCAGACTATGGCACATTTATCTCTTACTCACATGATTCTACAGGTTTAAAATCACACTTTTTGTTCCACTTGAGTATTTTGTGTATAGAAAGCATTAGCCACAAGACAAACAGCTGTCTTTAGGAAGCATCCTCCGTTTAGGAAGCATCATTTACCTGATAATTTATTTTAATCCTCATCAGCATGAGATTAAACTGATTTGCTCTTTCTGCTGTGAGACACAAGTGATTACTCTTGCCTTAAACTTAAACTAAAGTGTTTTCATTTATTAACAAAATCAGTTTGAGCTGAACTTTGAAGATCTATACTCATGAAGTTCTCCATGGGGTTTATGTCAATCAAATATTGTGCTATAACAAAGCAGATGTTTTTGGCAGCATCAGTCCACAGTAAAAGCAGCATGTAGCAGTAATATAGCAATCTAGAAGCAAAAGCAGATTTGAGGTATCAGTTTGTTAGGAATACACATCACACTTACTGCCACACTGACAAGAATAATGTCCTAAGAAATCATTATTTATCCTGAAGGTTTTTTAATTTCAATTGCAATGATTTATTAGAGATCATGAAACAATCTTTTTTGGATTTTGCTCATGTTTCTAGTCTTTACAGTTAATAATTCTGTACTGAATGCAATATGCTGCTGATGGATAGCTACAAGCTCCAGATTTATTCATGCAAAAATATTCAAGACTCCTGTTGCAAATGCTGTTTAATGGCCATCTTTGAAAATTGGGTTATAAATCACTTACTCAGAAAACCCTTCCTGGGATGTGTAGTTTTTGAGATGTAAGCTGAGGCTTAAAGACTGGTTTAGGTACAATGAGACAGTGGAAGGCTGAGGGGATTGCACTGATAAGGTGAGTTCCTCCAGTAAAACCTTTGACAAGTAAAGAAGCCAATATTGTTATTAATTATTTTACAGCAGCACTCTTATGATCTCTAAACAAGATCATAGCTCTGCTATACTACATTTTGTACAAACATAATGAAGAATATGTACTTACAAGCTAAATACGCAAAACAGATGAGCAATAGGGTGAAAGGAGTATTGTTGTCCCTATTTCACAGTATGAGGTCAGAAAGAGAAAGAGATGCCAGACTTTTCACCTTTTGAAGTGCCTTTGTTTTCCCACTGATCCAGAAAAGGAAATAGAGGAGACATGGCTAATTCTGGCCCTTATGAGACAGCTCTGTGATATATTCCACCAGGTACACATTTACCATCACACTCTTAGATCAGGGAAGACTTGCTCACATTAGGAGATATTTCTCTTCTAAACTTTCACAAGCTTTGTTCATTAAATCATTAGCTGCATTAAATAATACACTTATAAACAATCGTTTCTAAAGGCTTCACTGGTGAACAGTGAACAGTGTTTGGTACAGCAGGAGAGTGGATAGTGCCACCACTCATGGCACCACACAGGCCAGTATTTTAGGCACTTCTGAGAGGTGTGGTGTGGAATCACCTCAGTTTGAAGTGACTAATGAAACCAGGCTTCCCTGTTCTTTGCAGGACACTTGAGTTGATCAGTCATTAAATAAAAAGGGGATGAGATCAATTATATGCTCTCAGAACAGGTTTTCAAACAAAAGCAGTCCCGGCTGCCTCACCTGGAGCACAACTAACCCACGTGCACACGTAGGTGCAAACTAGACTAGGTAGAACTGCAAGCAAGATTCAACTTGCAAGAACCAGGCTTTGGTTCTGCAAATACAGAAAGCCTATACAGGCCCAGAAGGAGAATTTCAGTAATTAGAACTCAGATTTCAGAGAAACAACTCTATTTACAGATTTATTGGCACCTTAAGTGAAGGAGGGCTGAGAATCACAGTTGTAAGTATAGACACCAAAAGTTGGGCTCTGCATGCCTAGGTCCTCAAGAAGATGTGGGTCTTTATGCTTTTCTGTGACTTCACTGTAGAAAGCAGATATTTTATCCTATAGTGTTGACTTTGTGGTGATTTCAACTGAGGGAATTAAAAGTTTACAATGCCTGAATAGTGATTTACTACTTGATATTCATATGGATTGGGTTTGTATTTCTTACTACTGGTTCCCCTGACAATTTAGGATTTATCTTTCGATCCATTTTCATTTCAAACCACATAAGAAGAGATGTTATCGACTGCTTTGTATTCAGTGACAAATTCCTCCTCTTATTAACAAACCGTCCTGGCTCTTGCTAAAAAGATGATGCACTTGATAGCACATGGGGATTTAAATACTGTCCACTGAAAGGGTACTTGTGCAGACTAATGCACAGTTCCCAGCAATTCCTAGGCCTAATTGCTACAGACTGGCTGAAGTCACAAGCTTCCAGATTTTGAGTATAGCAACTTGAAACATTCTCTGAATTCAGGTTTTGATCCAAGCGTCATTTAAAAACAGAACAAACAAAAACTAAAAAACAAACACCAGACTACACATCCTACCCCACAATTTAAAAAAATTAAAAAAAAATGAAAAAGAAAAAAGAAAGACCCAAAGCAAAAAAGACAATACAGAGAAGCTTTTGAATTTTGATTTCCTTCTTATCTAGCGCATTTGGACCTAAGACATTACTAAAGCCTACCTAAATATATAAATTTCATTGCAGTATAGAACTGATTAAAAAGTCTTTGCATCTGCCTTTATGGGAAAGAAGTCGTCCTAATATTTAATGTATAGAATAAATTGTCTTTATGGGAAAGAAATCATCCTAATATTTAATGTATAGAATAAAAAGATGCAAAAAAAGAAAAGCAGAAATAAAAGCATGCAATATTTAGAAGACACAAACAAGTAACAGAGCAACCAAGGAAAGTGAGACAAAGATGGAAAAGAGAGACTGCAAGAAGTACAGCAAGATAACAGGAGAAAGGAGACAAAAGCTGATAACAAAGAAAGGAGAAAAAAATACTAAGAAAATATTTTCCTGAGCATCTATTAGATCTTCTCACAAGAATGTTAAAAGAGGAAATATGTTTGTACAAATATTAACAACAGGGTATTTCTTAAAGGTCTTTGTAGTAATTTATACAAATTTTAAGTTTGAAAGTTCTACTGGCAATAGCATTAGATCTAGCAGGTCTTTTGAAGAAGTCAAGGATGCTAACTTGAAGTGCATATTTGTGATGAATTTCAGTTGCCTTGACTGTCTCATATATTTTTTTATGCTTTATTTTTTCAATATTTAAAAACTATAAAGTAGCATCCTAGTTCATGTCAAGTATATCAGAGTTAATTATAGCAGACCATGATTTGCAATGCTACGTGCCTCATGTTAGGCTGCCAAGCCTATTTTTGGATATGAAATAATTTGCCTCAATTTCAGAACGAACTGGACTGAGTCTGCTTCGTCTATACTTCATAAAATTCCCAATGGTGAAATTATTACAAAAATGTATTGCTATTTTAACGCATCAAAAAACTCTCCCATAGAATGCAGAGAATTTTTTGGTTCTTTTCCCAAGGGACTTTAAATCAGTTGGTAAGATTGTGCTATCCACACTAATTCCCAGTAGTGACATAGCATTCCATGAGAAAAACAGAAAATGTGTCTGACCATGTCTTTTAAATGAGATTAGAGATAAGAAAAAAGAAAAGCATCAGCTCTCTCTCTGTGACATTCATTGGCATACAAGCCTTCTTTTCTTTCTCATACGTGAAAAATCTAAGACAGAAGTTTGATTTCCTTAGGTTTTTTTTTTCTGGCTTTAAATGTAATACTTCCATTAAGATTTCATGTGAGTAGCTTCATATGTGCCATGTTATAATAATCTGTTGTCTGCAAAATAAATTATACATGCAGCATATAAGTATATAAGCTAAAGTATACCACAACTTCTGCAAAACTTGGAAAAAAAAGTCTGAATTTACAATGCCAGTTGATTCCTGTTGTCAGTGTGATTAGCTAGTGGTTATATCAGTGTTACTCAAAACAATATCACAGCCAGAAACCCTGGTTCCTGTTGGCTCCACTGCCCACCCTTTTCCATTTGCTATTACAGTCCTTTTAGTCCTGGGTGAAACATTCTCTGTTGTCTTCACTCATTCTGTAATAACACATCACAGCTCCAGCACACACAGTCAGAAGTGGCAGTTTCTCAGCTCCAGTAAGTTCAGAACTCCATGAAGACTAAATTACTTCTGTTCCAGAACTCACCTTCCTTGAGATCAAGTTAAGCTCATTAAGGAGACAAGAGTTTTGGGAAGTCTGTGCTGTAGCCTTGCCTTTCAGCTGCACCTGTCACGCGTAAACACTTTGGATTTTTGTATTTCCACAGCTGTGCAGACCCATCACTATAATGTCCTGCTGGTGGTTTTCACATTGCCCAAGTCGTGCTGCTGGTGAACACATCCAGCAAATCAGCATGGCCTCATAAACAGGGCACCTGACTGTGCTTGGGAGACTGAGATTCCCTTTCTGATTCTGACCCTTTGATGAGTCTGGGACCATCACACCTGCACTGTGCCATTGCTCCAGCCTTCACAGCCCACTGCGCTTCCACTGCACGCGCTGCGGGGCAGGGCTGGCTCACACTGCTCAGTTTTACAGTGCCAAGCACAGACAAGGCCCTGGACACTTCTGTACATGGCAGTAAGAAATCCACTGTTAAACCTCTCTGTAATTATTCTTTTTCTTTTCACATGTAAATGTTCACAGTTTAATGGAATGGAAATACCTGACTTGCTTTACTCCAAACTAATGAATCGAGTTAGTGCCATCAGAAGCTTCTTCTTGCAATTTAGGGACCAAGAAGACAATAAAAGAAAAGAAAGAGAACCAGCTATTCATTCAGTCTCCTTGTTGAGTCAGCACCAGGATGGTTATTTTTAATAAAAAGATAGAAATATTTATGCCTGAAGGACTAAGATTTGTTGAAGCTCAAGAGCTATGATAGAAAGAAATGTTGGGGGTTTTTTCCTTCCATTCAGTATTTACATATAAAAAGCATCTACTTTGCATATAGTACCTGTCATTGTCTCCAACTCAATAAGAATCTATGCATAATATTTACAGGAAAGAATGCTGAGGTATGTAACTGCTAATATTAAATATTATTTTAAAGTATACTTCAATGTGTTATTACCAGAAGTAAAACTATACTCCAGAAGGAAGACTGTCAGAAAACCAGTAAAGTGGCCTTCAATTAATATCTAGTTAGAGAGTACATTTTCTTTGCATCAGTAAATTCTGTTTTAGCTTGGTGGACCTGATACTATGTGGGAGCTCGTGAGGAATACAAGGGGCCCACACGCCTTAGCTGTGGGCTTCAGATTTGGGTGATAAAAAGGTGCATTGTTCATCCTCTCTTGATGCTTTCTGTACTTTCTTGGTGTGAACAACTTGTGATATTTCTCAGTTGCATTTCCCCTCAGCTCTGAGGATCAGCCATACTCAAAATATGTCAATTCTTCCACCACATCCCTTTTAACAGCCAATTTTATTTTTTCCCATCCATATTAGTAAAAAGCCACCCAGGTCATCATCATCTTGCACATCACCCACTGTAATCTCCCCTTCCCTCTGGTTTGCTTCCCTGTACCTGGTATGCCAAGTAGAGCCCTCTCCAAATACTACCCAAGCAATCCATAATGCAGCAGAGCCAGGAAACACCTGAGTCCTGTAATCCTATCCTCCACATTCCTCTCTAACTCCGGTCCCTCAGCACTGCTCTTCTGCCAGCAACCAAGGATTTCCTAGCACAGGTTAACAGCTTGATTGTCTCTCTCCCCAGGTATGGATCAGAGCCAAGGTAAAGATCTAATCTCAGGTGTTAGGAGTGGCAAGAACTTCCTTGATTAAAAAAGTGTTCTTAATGTTTTGCCAGCTCTTCTCCTCACTTCTCACCTAGTAGGAAATGAGTGACACAAGAAATATTTCTACCCTCAAAGCTCTCTAATATGGATCAGATCATTACCATATGTCTTCAGGTTTGGTGTTCTATTTTTTTTTTTACAGAGTTGGTGTAGATCCAGATGAAGATCTTAAAGCTGAAGCTGCAAGCCAGGTATGTCAGGATTTTAGACATACATGCTAATTTATTTTTTTTTAAAGTGTTCAGCTGTTGACAAATCACGTCTGGAATTAAAAAGGAGAATGCGTAATGTTCAATACTAATAGCTCAGGTTTCTAAAAATATTTTTCAGTTAGTTTTCACATGGAAGACTAAGTACATTGTGAAGTTGAAAACTTTGAAGGGAGCTCTTGAACAAGCTGCAGCTATTCATCTGCCTCCTTCCCTTTTTTGTCACACATGTAAGGCATTGTTCCAAATGCAGGGCTGCCTGCAGCAGCAGGAGAGATCTGTAGAGAGTCGATGTACAGGACACAACGTGTGCTTCAGCATGGCAAGGGGAACAGCAGAACCACTGGGGAGAAGCCACACTAGAGCTGACAAGTTGCTAAAGCAAAAAGCAAACAAGTGCCTAATGCCACGTTCCTGTTTCTAGGAATACCATCCCACACACACTTTCAGACTATGCAAATGGAACTGGAATTCAGCAATTATACAAATGTAGAAAATAAGTTGGGGAAGATAAGAATAAGATACTTTATTCACTTGAAAATACATCAGAGATATCATTAGGCAGAATTTTAGTATACCTTACATACTGAGTATTCCTAACCTTTACACATTTGCCCATATCTGAAGGCACATAGGGTGGGTCTCAGCTTTCACTGAAATGGAAAGGAATTCTGATGCCTAAGTGTCCTGATGTTTTTTTGAAAAGAAGAAAAACCAATATTATTCATACTGACCACATCCTCAGTTTTACAACCCAGTCACTATTAAAAAGGCTGGAATAACACTTCATTGCACCATGCCAAGATACTGATTTATTCTGTCTGAGGAGACTTGTGACTAAATTCACTTTCCTAAGCATCTTGGTAGGAATTCCTACAATGCCTCTGTCCAAATTCTGAAAAAGGGTAGGACACAAAACCATAGTCTATTCTTGAACAGAGTTTAGAGATACATAATTTCAGAAATTTTCTACTCTGCAGCACTCGTGAATTATCAAAGACCGGGGAATGCAGAATAAAGCATAAAATTGCCTGAATGTGTGTTTTGCAAAAACCTGATTTCTTCAGAAGCCGATAGGCATCTGATTTTCTCAATATTCTATTAAAAATGAAAATAGTAATGTTTATTCATAACAATAACACTTTCAGTGTCCCAGCTCTGCCCTGTGAATTAACACCTATCTCTGCTGACAAAACTCAGCAATACAACATGGAAGGTGTAAAAAAATATAACACCTTTCATGCCCTATCATATCCAATTCAGCATTCCTTATAGTAGTAAATTATACCTTGGAAAATAATTTTGCTGCTCTGATTAATTCTCCCACCCCATCTCACCCCATGGTACTCTATTTTTATTTGTCTATATTTTTCTGTATTTTATATATCAATCTTTTAGTAATTCAGACCTTTGCTGCATGCCATGTAGCACTCTCTGGTTTAACTCAGTACCTACCATAGTTATTCAATTTAAATCAGGTTGTTTCTTTTAATTTTCTCTTTCATCTCATGTCTCATTTCTCTTCTTCTCTTTTTTTTTCTTTCCCTTCATTTCTAACATGATGTTTTTATTTAGTTTGCCTTTCATTACTTTTCATTTTGTTTCTATGTTTCTATGTCTTCACAGCGAAAGCAATGATTTTCCTGCATATATCCCTGGACAAATAACGTGCCAAGTGCCAGTAACTCCCACTGCCAGTTAAAGCTCTCACCCAGATGAAGTTCAAACCATGTGCCAACTCCCTCTGTTGTTAATTGAAGCTTCATGGGAGATTGCACCAGAAATAAGAACTAAATATGTTAAAAAATAAAATGTTTAAAAGAGAGCAAAAGTTAATGGAAAATAAGCCTCTAGGCTCCTCCCTGATCATCCAGAATGGGAAAGCCACAATATCTGCTACTGAGATTTGAATTTAGCTCCTCTGGGACCACTCTAACTACCAGGATTCAGGGTACCTTACTGTATAGATCTCAATCTATATCTCTAACAAGACCAAGACCTTTTTAGGGGCAGAATAAGCTTTAAACACCTTCTACCTCATGGGCACTGTCAGATGCAATACCAGCTATATGACTGCATAACATTTTTCCTTCCCTACCTCTTCATCTTTACATTCCTTCTTTCCTTCCTTTGCCTCCCACAAATTCAATTTCTTTGAAGAGATTTGATGGATTTATTCAAGAATTCCACATACACAGTGGTTTCTGGACTTCTGGTTATGCTCTATTCTGGGCTCCCTCAACCAATAATTTTGGCAGCCAGCTGGCAGCAGATTCCAGTTCAAACTGTAAGACCTGGAGCCCAGGGCTCCTTCCCTAGCAAAGGCATAGAGGCTTTTAATGTATAATTAACCATGATCTCATCCAGCAAAAGCATATCTCAGTTTCTTTGTGTCAGTTCTCCCCTGCCTTTCCTTAAATTTGTTTATCATTAAATCATTATCCCAGCATAAGCACCATAAACAGAAAAAATAATAGCCCCATATTCATATCCACTTATTTACTGATGGACTCCCATAACTTAGTTTCAAAAGAAATTCCATAATACATGCTACAAATAATACATATTACTGTAGAGAAAATAATATATAAAAAAACAAGCAAAAGCAGTTTGCTGCACATCACATACATCCAAACACCAAAAGGTAACTGAAAAGCACAATGCAGAATACACAGTCACCAAGCAGAGTTACAAAGCTGATCTGTTGAAAAAAGGCAAAAGCTTTTATGGCAGTGAGCTTTTTAACTAACTTTCCATAAACAAGGACAACCAATAGCATATTTTATTCAGGTGGCTTACGTATCCCAAACTGTGCTGCATTAATCTCAACTGAGACAGTGTAAGAATATATTTTCTACAAGCACTTTGGAAAAAAAGTACTTTGTAGATGTACTATTGATCTCAGGAGAAAACTAAATAGCCTGAAAAACACCTATCAGTATCATCTCTGTCAAATTAATATTCACAGTTGATTTAACCATCCCTGTATTTTTATAAGTATAACATGGAATTTAGTTATATTTTTCTCATCAGTTCCATCTGCCAGCTGGTTGGTGAATTTATTGCAAGTTACTAATGAGAATAATCTCCATATGAGCAATTCCCATATGGAAGAAATGAGAAACACTGTCATCCTCACTTTCCAGAGAGAAAATCATTGTGTGGAAGAGGTGGAGAACTGTCCCCCCCACTTTTACCTCTCTGAACCGTAGGGAAAATGAAAAGTTACTTTTTAAGATCACAGGATCTACAACAGCCCAAGAGCATTCACACCAACATCTCCCACCACCCCTTGACTGCACTGTTTATGCAGGAGCTGCACTACAGGTAACCACCCAATTCCCATTCCTGCAAAAGCTGGTAACACGACACAGGTTTCACAGACAAAAGGAGGAAGGTGCAACACATGTCAAACTAGAAATAAAAGGAGGTCCAGGTCAGGCCCAGAAAACCCCTGGGGAGTTTTACCCTTGTGTAGACTTCTTTGTCCACTGTTTTCAAACAGGAACAATTCATGATCCTGTATAAGGAAACTTGTTCCCATAGGAGGAAGCTGGATATACAATGAGTTTGGAAAGAGGAATTAACCAACAACACTGTGGCTTCTGAAAGCATTAGTAGTCAAACCAAGGACATACAGGCCATTTTCAGAGCTCCCTGTGCTTTTAAGAAGCCCTCCTCTGCACTGCACACAAGAAGCCCACTCCATGATATGTTTATTTCCACGCCTGACCTTCTCTTTCTCATCTCTACCCCTGTGCACTCTAGTTCTTCACTCTTTTATTCAGTGTTCCTGTGGTTCTGACCTAACATAGACCTTTCCTGTAATCACACTTCCTGCTTAAATGTTTCAACTCTTTTCCCAATTTTTTATCTTTCCAAAATGCATTATTAGATATTAAGAGCTTAGAATAGTGTTCTGCTGCTAGATTAGGGATGAGTACCATCTTCTTTCCCCCTCCAGCTTCCCCAATTACTAGGGAGAGTTGCTAGAATTTATGTGTATGCTAGTGTTTAATAAGAAATCATATCTTAATATATTATTAGATTAAAACATGAAAATTAACAGATAAATCTCTTTAAAATTGCATAAGAAAAAATATTTCCATTAAAAATAACTGCACTTGCCACAAAACACAAACAAGACAATAATTGAGTATCCTTAGAAAACTGGCCCTCCCATTCCTAATTCCATCCTGCCACTAAGACTTCTTAGTACTGATGTGATGCCCAGAGTAAGACCAAACTGGCTGTCCGTACAGATAACTGTTCCTTGTACTATTCCCAGTTATGACCCTGAGTAAAGGACAGTCCACCTCTCTACCTGTACAGCACACCCCAAAATGAGCATGCAGAGCAGAAAGTGGCATTCTGAGTCTTCTTGATTCAAGTAATGTTCCTCTCCCCTTGGAAAGAAATATAGAAAGGAGTTTCATAATTATTAGAATATCTCAATCCCTTTGGGAATGACGTTTTGTTAGACATACATGAATAGCATCTGATCTTGTAGGAGTAAACCGAAGTAATCCCACAATGGCAATTAAATCTAAATATCATTTTATTGATCTCAGAAATATAGTGCTTCTCGGCTGCTTAATAAAATTGGAACCGTTAATAAAAGTAAATGAGTGCAGCAATGAAAAATGTGCTATATGAACCAATTTGCTCCTGAACTGATTCACAGAGATGACATCTGTGCACCAGCAAAGCTTTTTAAATTAAAAAAAAAAGTGCAGTTAATTTTAATTTGGTTTGACATGCATTTTTAATATGGGAACTCTATGTTTTATTTATTTTATAAAAATGCTTTTCACTTCATTCATTTGTTTGTTTTGCAGAGTGCATCTAACTTGGATAAAAATACAACCAAAGCTGAGAGTGCGTGGCTGTTCAGAATATGGTATGGCTTTGACCATAAGTATCCTTTGCTGTTATAAGACATGCATTATAGTTGCATTACAAATGTCACCTTCAAAATATTTAGGAATCAAAAATTATTATACTTTGAAAAACAAAAGCATAATCTATTTTAATGGGTTTACTAAGGAGAAGAAATTGTGAGAGTCCAAAGCAACAGAAGGTCTAGAGAAGCCGGGCAATGTGGTGGTTGTACATTCCTGACTTAGGCTACGGGAGTGAGAACAAGTTAAGAAGCTCTGACCTACAATAGGTTTAAATAAATTAACCTTTTTAAATTCCTGGATAAAGCTAATCCAATTATTATTTAGATAGGGTGTAGATACTCTGTTTGGGGAACCAGGTTAGAGACAGAAGCCTCCAAATGGCTGCTGCCTGCCTGCATACTCACAAAGCAGTGAGTACCCCAGAAAAAAGACAACATTGTTTTATCCACACCTCTTACAGAGAAAGAGGCATCCATTGTGAAAGGTTCATAGGACTTCCCTAAAACTTATACTTCCTATTCCCTGGATTCCTGAGCCTTTGTGCTTTTACTCACATTCCTACTGAGGTGTGTATGGTGGAGATCTTGAATATGAGTGTCTGATGCTTTATTCCAGAAAGTCTGGTTTCCATGTCTTTTGCTTTTCATGAAAATATTTTAAGTGATAAAAGAACATCCTCCCTAAGCCAAGGCATTAGTCTGCCACTAATGCCCGTGCAAAACCAGCAACAGCTACTATTGTCATTTTAAATTACCAAAGCTTTACATACCTGTCAGTGAGATCCCCCAGTAACAATCATGCCCTAAGCCTTTAACAGAGATATTCAGGGAATATAAGAGAAGCCTGCCTGCTAATTTCCACACATCCTGGCTCAGGAGCTGAACAGGCAAAGCCCTACCAGTACTGCCTCCATTATCCAATAGCACATCTATTGGTCCCTCACCCTGCACTGCTGAGCAGAGATTAACGTTCAGGCTGCATATATATTTTTCTGATACCAGCTGCAGCAAACCAGGATGACACATTTCAGCTGATAAAATGTAACTCTTTGGGAATACAGCTTCCTTAGAGAGTTCAAGTGAAGTTATCCTTCAAAGAGACTTTTTATGGAAAAAACATCTTTTTGGTTAAAAATGAATATATTGCTCTAATTCATCTAGCCAAGCAGTTTTAAAGGCCAAAAAGCACTTAGCATTAAAATGTTTCCCTAGGATAATTCTTCAAAAATACATAGAAATAGTAGGTGAATGTTGTATGAAGGGGGAAAATACTTTTAAATGTTAATGCTGAGTACCACCATAACTGGCTTTAACCATCCCTTTTTCACAAGGAATAGCCTGTGGTTATGATTTATCCTTGGAAATATAAGTCAGAAAGAACAGAAGAGAAAAAGAGAGAAGTCAGAGAAAGGAAAAATGTGGAAAGCAGGAACAGGAGGAACAGGACAGAAGCATGAGTTAAAAAAAAAAAGACATGAAAGAGAACAAGGGTAGAGCTAGAAAACAAGGGACAGAGGCAGAAGAGAGAAACAGAAATAAATATGAAAAAGACAGGCAACAGTACATGTAAAATGAAGCCTGTAGAAGGCACCAGAAGCACTACTTCTCAGAGATTATCTGTATGGTAGAGATCTTGAATATAAGTGACTGATGCTTTATTCTAGAAACTCTGGTTTCCATGTCTTTTGCATTTCAAGTAAATATTTTAAGTGATTTTAAAAAACAATATTCTTAAAGAGAACAAATTTATTCATGTCAATCTCTCTTCCACTTAAGTCATAATCTTTCTTTAGAATTCAGATGCTCAGAGATTATAGCTGTGCCATTATCCTAAAATATATTTTTATTAAAAATAATACTTCAACATTTTACTAATCCTGAAAATGTATGCCCATATTCCTGCATGGAATGATGGTTCAACCCACTAATGCTGTGACTCACAGCTCTAAGCATTTCTTTGGTATGACTATTTCTGAAAGACATTCTTTTCAGAGAGAGAGAAATTATCCACCCAAACTTTCTTCTGCCTTTCCCTGCTTAATGTTACAAAGCTGAGTTGCTAAATTTAGAGAAGTTGTCATGTAGCACAGTATTTATGCCCAATACAAGATTGCAGAGAGCATTATGATGAAGTTTTCAAAGAAAAGATACAGCAAACCAATAATCTATGTGGTTATATACATCGAAAGCATACAAGACTGACATTTCTATAGTTTGACATTTGCTCTTAGGCATTAACACAAATCTACCCACTCTTCTGGCAATAACATCTCTTGTGCCTACTTATTTCACCAAAGGAAAGCAAGAGGGAAGAAATACCACTAAGGAAATCAAAAAGTTGTGCTGTTCCTCGCTGTTCTTATGAATGATTTCCAATTAGTTCAGTGGTCTTGGGCAATGGCAACACGCCATGCTAGGGTAGAACTATACAAAAAAACCTGCAATTCTGTCTGAGTCAAATTTTATTTTTATTCTGAAAGAAACAGCAGGAGCCTGATTCAGAGCCAAATGGGTTCAATGAGGGTTGTTTTCTCTAAGTAAGTATCTTTGAATCCGGTATTGACACCTAGGAAAAACATATTGTTCTCTAAAATCTAAGCTAAGAAATGTTAATATTGGAATAACAAAAATGAAGAACAGATCATTTAATTACTTAGAGTTATCCTCTTGGATTTTCATCTCAGTAATTTAAACAAGGAAAATGCAAAATAAAATACTTGTATCTGACAGTGGGCAAATTCCAGTGAATGCATTTCAGCTTCTTTGTTTTTACAGCTTACAATGCATTACACCATTTGAAGCCATAATATCCTACTTAAGGCTAGGAGGAAAACAAGGGAATAAACAAAGGTATTTCAAGAATTTATTAGGAAAAAAGACCGCACAGATTAATAATCCAGCACTATATACATGTCTTCATGCTGTTGTGTTTTCTCAAGGCAGATGTAGACAATTTTAGTTAACAAATGAATAAGTAGGTGGAAATTTCATCCTGCAAGGGCAAGAACCTGTGTACATATGAGCAGAGCTCAGACAAATGATGAGCAAAGGTGTCCCATTCCAGAGCATCACAAAATTATAACTTTACTTCCAGGTAGTAGCAATTTGCTGTTAACTCTGCTCAGTCCCAAACCTCTCTACTTGCTTAGTCTAACGAATATTATTTGATTTTGCCTGCCTAGTCCTAAAATGCTGTATATCTGATGGGAGTTAGAATTCCTCCCTTATAGAAGCCTGTGTTCCAAGTTACAATCTACTGCTAAAAATTAAGGACAATTCATGTAAGAAGAATGTCTTCCAAACTACCTTCACCTATTTTACCAGCTACTCTAGACTAAACTCCTGCAATCATTTCCAGCTTAATATGATCTTATACAAGGCTCTTCTTTGTCCACTGAGGCTTCTTTCTCTCTCATAATTCATATAATTCTTGCTCTTGCTGACTGTTCTGTAGCATCAGTCAGGAAGACAACTAAACTGTTCTCCCAGCTTCTCATGTTGTGTAGTGAGAGGAGAAGGAAGGATGTGGGATTGCTGCACTAAAACACAAAAGTGAAAAAATAATTGAAAATGAAGATGAGAAAAGCAGAGCATAATATATGCACTAAGATGTTTCTATCCATAAATGTTCACCATCTTCATAAGGAGAAGCCTACACTGTGTTGCAGGATAAGTACTTTAATAGTACATGCTGAAACTTGCACTGAGAAAAAAAATAGTTACTGCATAACAGGAAAACATGTGCAAGAATACAATGGAAGAAAGCAAGAAGGGGAGGAAGAGGGACAGAGGCTTCAAATGCATGGTAAGTCTCTTTGAATACTCTGTAAGTACTAAATTGCAAGACACGGGTCTTAGACCCACCTACAGCTAAGTCTGATGTTTTTTTTTCTGGACTGAGGTGAGGATGACATTGCATGTAGTGTAACCTTCCAAATTAAACAGCATGACCAGAGCACTAACACTGCCTACCTCCAGCATATATGTGAGGGGCCAGAGAGGCACGAGGGTTGCTGTTTGTTGGCTGGTATGGGTGCTGTAAGTATTGCAGTGACAGGCCTACTGCATCCCTGATACTGCTCCAAGCTACCAAATAGCAATGTAGGCTGTCCAGCTTGCACAGGGCTTTGCTTTCTGAGTGGCTCACACACACACTGCCACCAGTAGAGTAGTAGGAGGAGACCTTTCTCCTTCTCTACAGATTTCATTTCAACCCCGGGAACTAACATTCAGTTACACTGAATAGAAGCAGCGTCTGGGACGGAGTGAGACAATTCTCCATAAAACAACTACTGAAAGTGTTTCTACTTGAACTGCAGTTATCCATCATTCAGATGCATACCTTTCAGGGTTGTTTTTTTTAGAGAGGCTGTTTATGTCCTTTGCACTTACCTGAAATCAATCAGCCAAAAGGAATTGCGTTATTTGTAGACTTCAAAAGTTTATCTGCCTTATCAGGGCACCTATCATTTTATTTCTCCTGTGCCTTGTACGTGGATAAAACAGACATAATGGCTGCCTATGGAGCAAGATAAGTACTATTCCATGCCTGTGAGAAAATGGAAAAGCCACTAAAAGCAAAAGTGCATTCTAGGGTGAACTGACAATCAAAATAAAACCTCAGCATTTTGTGGTCTTCAGCTGAATTTTCCTTCTGGGCTGACTTGTCACTCTGGTATCAGAGACAGACATCTTTAGAAGGGAAAGACAAGAAAGAGACTTTAAGCATGTATGTGCACACTATTTTCATTTACCAGCTGGAGAATTAAAAGTTTCTTAACTACCAATATTCTGATTTGTTATTCTTTTATCACTTCAGTGAAAACAGCAAGATAGCACACAGTGTCCTGATTTTAGACCAGAAGCTGATTTTGCTAGACAATTTTTAAACAGAGAAAAGAATCTTATCTCAGAGAGACTTCAGTCTAACCATAAATCAAAGAAGCATTAGATAACACTACGATTCAGGTCCCACTCAAGCACTAATGCAGAACTGGCTGGCAGGACAGGTAGCCATCATAGCACAGATATGCCAATAAAGCCCAAGAATCAGTTCTGCAGGTGTTAAAAGCAGATCATATTAAAAGCTGAGAGGAAAGCACGAATCTCAGTAAATGAATTATAGTGGATATCATAACATGAAGATGACAAAAGCAGCTGACTGTATCATAAGGCTTTCTCAAATACTGCAAACTCGAGCAGCACAGGGCAGGTCCCCTGAAGGTATTTTATCATTGGCAACAATTGCCTGAACTTGGTTCAAAGCTCATTTCAACAACACATTTTCAAGTACACGATCTAGAAAAACTCATTGTACTTTTCACAGCACAGATAATCAGTATAGCTGATTTGGTGCCATTTCATGACCCTTTCCAAGGACACGGGATTGTTGAAACTCTGCAAATTAACCTAATAAATAAACATGGCTAATCACAAACCAGAATAATAAGTGACCTCAGTTTATCCTTCATTCACAGAAAGAAACCTGGATAAATAATTCTCAAATAATTCCACACTGAATATGCAAGTATAATCATTGTCATTTGCAAAGTTTCTCTCATGTAAATACTATGAAAATCTCATTCATATCCAGGTGGTTTTTTTACAACGGAAAATTACCAAACTTGACTTAAATGCAAGTATAAATGAAAAGTTAAAGTGTTAAATGAAAAATCTCTCGTTCTTTTACAATACTTGATATGTGATCCTTTTCACCCTTACATTGCATGGAGATGCACATAATGATTATTCATGATCATTTCTTGATATATTTATCACAAAATATAAATTTAAACCCACTCTTTTCCCACCATGATCCTGAAAGAAGGGAGCTTCAGGAATTTTGTTTCCACAAAACATAATCAAAAGGAAATAAAATTTTTACTGTTTAGATCTTTGACTCTGACACTAAAATTCAGTACATTGCAGAAAGGACTGTTTACAGGTTTAAAAAAAAAAATAAAGGGAAAAAATGAAGTTAGGAAGAAAAAGAACTGACAAGGGAAAGAAACAAAGATCAGATTCTTTTTTATAATCTAATTTTAGCTCTTATAGATACATAAAATGATACAAAAGCTAAGGCTTTCTGGAATAGGACTTTTTTCGCAAAGGTTTTACTTCACTGGTAACAAAGCCATTATATCAAATTTCTTTATTTCTTTAAAGCCTTCACAGTAGTATGCAGTGCTTTTGCCTTTAAAGGAAGAAATAAAGAGTCACATGGGAGAAACTTCGTGGGATTTAAAAAAAAAAAATCAATGTTCAAAATAATGGTTAAACAATGGAGGCATGTGACAAGTGGAGAAGGAGAGCATGTCATTATTGTTGCAGTGTGAGAAGCAGGGAAGTGCTTTTCTGTGAGCTGTTATCGGATCCTTGTTGTCATCCATGGGAGACGTGCTGGGCTTAGGTTTCTGTTCTTTGCATCAAATGGTCGTTGATTTTTATAAGAATTTTGCACAGCATCTAAGGCAGAGCCTGGCCTAGAAATACCAGCTTTTTTATTTAACTTCCTGGCACATTTGACATATTATACCTTTTGTGTATGCTGTTCAAGGGATTCTCTCAATTCTTCTGGTAACATGGACCTCAACTGAACACAGAGACTTTTCACAGACTCTGGTTGTCCCAGTATAAATGCATGGGTCTTTATGCAACTATATCACTTTCTTTCAGGTAATATATTAAAATCTGCAATAGATAGAAACTACAAACATCATCCCATATGGGATTCTAGGAAAACACATTTTAGTCTTTCCAGTACAAAACCACTCCAAAGCTTGTTTTAAAAGGAAAATATATAATTTGATATATTTCCAAAATGTTTGTGAGGGTCATAAACTGCACAGGAGTGGGGCAGCCCACAAAGGAGGGGAGAAAGTTGAACAAAAATGTAGAGAAGTGGAACTGGAGCCTCTGAGGCCCTAAGAAATATGGCTTTGGCAGGGCTCTGGGCAGAGGCTGTTACGGTTTGCTCCACATGGTTTTACCACAACTAGAGGAGCAAAGGGGAAGGGGGCAGGATACAGGTAAAGTTTCTGTCTAAACACTGCTGAAAGTGACTTTTATTTCAGCAGATTTGCACTTTAGATACAGAGATAACATGTCCGAAAAATTTTGACTGGCTATGACTAATATGTCTATGTTTTAGTGGCTGGCATTAAAGAAGCCTCTTTCTCTACATTCTCTACATTGCTACATTAAAAAAAACAAACAAAAACCCCAACAAAAACAAGCAAACAAACAAATAAATAACCCACTCTCCAGTTGTGCAGCTTACTTCTACCTGCATAGCTGCCTGTTACAGTACCTGTCAAATCAAAATACAGAACTTGAAGGAGTTGATCTAAAACCTAGTGAAGTAAATGGACTCACAGTTTATTGCCTGAACAAATTATAGGTGAAACCATCCTAGTATCTGATTTTACTGATAAGTATTATCATTCTGTATGACAATAGTTTATTTTACTTTATTTTTCCCTCCCGTTCTCACTTTATTATTCCAGCATACTGTAAGCTGACTGTACAAAGAAGCAGAAGCCTAGGCTTGTATTAGTCCACCCAAGCATGAAATTATAGTTTGTTGGCTGACAATACTTAAAAGCACCCAGGAGACCTAAGGATGATATAAGAGTGCCGGAAACTTGTAGCGCAGATTTAATCGAGCATAGCTTAAAACCTTCTTTCAACTCTCTTATTATTTCCTTTACAGCCTTGTATGTGCAAAAAGTTATTCTGCATTACATCTAAAGTGTTTTAAAATGTTCTTCTGCATGTTCCACTGTTGCCTCTCCAGTCACTCAGCATATATTGGAATGCTTGGACGTGCACACAGCACATGCTGCATATGTAACACCACCTATAAATGGCACTGCTTTTACAGCAGCAATTGTCACAGCAAGATATTACTAATTATAACATCACCTAGGCAAGAAATTGGTAACACTTCCTAGTAAGGGTCTGTTATTAATGTTAAATTACAGTGGTATTCCGGTAAAAGCTGTGAGACTAAAGGAATTCAATACGATTAATGTAACACCAGGAATGGCAAAGAGCACATTAATGATTTTCCATCAAAATATTGTTGAATTGAACACTTTTACAGAGAGCTAATATGTGGATGCAAACGCCATAACAATCAGTGAGATCACAGAATGTGCTGAGTTGGAAGGGACCCACAAGGATCAGAGTCCAGCTCCTGGCCTCGCACAGGACCATCCCCAAGAGTGTTCCAGTGCCTTCAAGTAGGGGTGGATGGGACCCTCAGTGGAGGTCTTATGTGGAAGCTTACTCTGTATTACCGATATCCTTCCCATTTTAGGTGGCTGCTCTGGAAAAAGCACTGTTGGTATCTCTAGTTTGTGTTGGCTATGATAGTTTCCAGTTTAGTTAAACTACTTTAGCACCCTAACACAGCACCACCAATAAGGCTGAGGCAAATGTGCAAATGTGAGAGGAAGAAAAAATTTTTTTGCCTCCAATTTTAAGAACACTCTGGAAATCAGCAATTCAAAATAATGCCATTTTTGGCAGCACAGAAACTCAAGAGCCATTTTCTATTTTCTGATATTGAAATAGAAGCCTGATTCACTAGAACATGTGCAGCATCATGCATTCAAATAGACTGTAAATCAACCAATCTTGGTACCAGTTCTTAATCCAGCCCTTCTTCTCAAGGGGCTTCTAAGGAAAGGGGGAGAGGACAGATCAGAGGAATGAATAAATACACTGATGTAGGGCTGACTACAAGTTTGCATGAGGTATTGCAGCAGATCATCACATCTTATGAGCTCACTTTAACTATTGTCAGAGGATGTAAAAGTCCCAAGACAAAGGCTGCCTTTCATCTTACTCTATCACACAAGCTTATTGAAATGCATACTTAATTACATGAAGGAATAGAATGAGTATTTTGATCTGATTATTTTTGTCAATTTTTTTAACTTGTGCTATTATAACCAATGAAAAACACTTTTAATCTCTTAAATATTCATTTTAAAAGTATTGCAAAAGATGCCTTATTTATGCAGATGCTTTTTACAGATTTTTTTATTTTGTTCTTCTGTGTAATTATGTACTGAGGACAGTTGTGCTATGAATGGTAAAATCTCTCTCAAATTCTAAGTTCCTAGCCAGTGTTGATGGACTTGGAGTGTTTTGCTCTCTGTTCATCAGAAATTTACAGGGTGTGTTTTATTCAATCTGCCAAAAGCAACCTGGTGATTTTCTGAACTGATTCAGTAAATTGTTATTTATTTGTTATCCCTATTAGAAAAACTTCTGCTTGGTAGTATCTATTTTAAAGAACAGAAAGCCCCAGCTTTGCAAAATCTCTTAAGTAGTTCAAGGGGAGGTTCCTTTCTTGTATCATTTTGTTGTTTGTACCCCTGGTCTAAACTTGGCAGTTGTTACGGGGATGTAACATCAGTAACTTCAGCACAGCCCATGAGCCTTGGTTTGCACAGTGCAAGGGAGCTGTCCCTGCACACAACCTGCGCCTCAGACACGTCTTTGGCTTCAGTGTCTTCAGTCTCAGGTACTCAGGTAAAACAAAGCATCCCTACTCACGTCTTCCGTTTCCCCAGACTAGTGGGAAAGGAAATTTCCTCCATTCTATGTTGACTTAAATTGGATTCCTTGCAAAGGAAGTATAGGAAAAGTGGATTTTTTCCTCAGCTACTACACTATCCTACATAGTCCTGGCCAGAAAACTGCTGATGCTTTCTCCTTCTCTGATCAGTCCTCAGGTGGGAAGGGGGAGCACAGCCTCAGAATACAGAATCCTGATTTCCACTTTAACTCTTGACAGAACATCTAAAACCTGTTTGAGAAATTTTGAACAGTAACATTAAGCCCTAATATTTCCATTCTTATCATTAAGATAAGAAGTGATAGACTGTACTTTAATGGGAAAGCACAGAAATGGGTTTTACTCATAAAAAGACCAGTATGATTTATTCAAAGGTTGAGTCCTCATTAAAGGTAGAGAATAACACATGTCACAAATAGTTAAGGCCTTGAAATTCTTTGTGGATTATTCACTGAAATTTGCATTGCTACACAGCATGAACTATTTTTGGATTCTGCATAAATAGAATATCTAATATAGAATTACATTATAATGTAATATGCAATAATGCAAGTACCCATAAAGTGCTTTTCATTTACTCCAGGCATCCAAAAGTTTCAACTGCATAAAAGATGATTGCACTTGCTGCACAAATGACTGCATATCAGGTTCATTCACGTGTAATTAAAACTCAGATGTAAAAAATACATATGTACAGTCTGCTATACATAATTAAACTGCTATTGATATTTTGTATCATGACAAGTATCAGTGGGAACTGGAGTGAATAAAGGTTGTGATTGGTCTTTAGGGCTTTGTCCCTCTAGCTAAACTGGAGACTTACACTTTGTGTGATGCAGAAAATTCTATTTGTTAATGATCCATTAAAATGCAAATAAAGCAACTCTGGACCTGATTGGTCCACAAATTGCTACACAAATTTAAAGAGGCAATATAAAAATACTATTTTTATGTTTAATTATATTTTATATTCAATTAAATAATACCTTAAATCTTAAAATACAAGAAAAATATTTTTAAATTATGTATGTATACATACATATGCAGTCCATAATTGCATACAATTTTTTCAGCTGTCATTTCCTCCACTTTCCTACTCACACAACAGTACAACCTCAGCAGCAGGATTCAAGAGAGAAAGCATGGCCTCAACTCAAGCTGGTCTCTATCTTGCCTGCTAGGATATCCTTTTAGGAAATAGAAAGAGTTGATCCAAACCCTCCTGGGCTAAGAGGAAGCAAAAATCCTGATCTTTTACTTCCCAGATCAGTGCTTTAACACCTAGGCTACTATGTAAAGAAATGGCCAGTAACTCACCTGGCAGCTGAGAATTTTTTTGGTTGAATTCACTGCTGACTCAAGGAGTTAGGGATGGTACAAGGACAACTAACTTACCGTGTCACTCTAGGAAATAAGGCAGAACTGAAATATTTCCACAACCCTCTCCAAATTACAGTGATACCAAGGCATCTACCACTTTGAAAACTCCCTTCCTAGCCCAGGTTGCTTCTTAGCATTCACATGGATATGATTAGGAACCTAAGGAGATTAGTGGCTAATAATGCAGGTGATTTGTGGTTTATTCTTAACAGTGCAAAATGCCAACTGTGCTTTTTTTATTGGGCTATACATCTTCACCAATATTTCCAAGAACATAAAAGATAGCTGAAAATTACATTTTTATTTTAACTTTTTACATAGCAATAAATACACCTACTTCTCTATGTTTTTGCTTTAGGCTTTGTTGCTACTGATTTAACAACACAGCCAGATATTTATGGTGATAGTTTTACTTTTGCACATAGAAGAGCCAGACCTTATTTTTTAAGCATAAATGCATGGATGCTTCCATTATGGTGTAACTCCAAAATGAACATTATGTCTTGGATTGCTTTTTCAGTATTCCTCTATTTACATATCCATCATTTGTACAGCACAGAACAATAGTCTATTACCTATTTCAGTAATGACACACAATATTTTCCTAATATTAGACATGTCTGATCAAAATAAACACTTGCTGGACCAAACCTTACTGCACTGAGCTTCAGCACACAGCAGTTGTGAGCACACAACACCCCTGCCCTTCACACAGTGGGGTTTACAGCAACACCCCAACAGAATTGGTGAGATCAAATCTGACACGAGGCATAAAAAAAAGTTTCGGGTAGGATTTCATGTACACAGTGACAGGTCCAATCAATGCAAATGAGCAAAAATGGCTGCACACTCCCTAGCAAGCAGGTGTATGCTTGCTTTGCCTCCATGGGCAAGGTAACTACAATCTGAAGCTACACTGCACATGGGAGCAGTGCCGAGCCTGCTAATGTCTCCTCAATGCAAATGTCAGGAACAGATCACGTAGTTATGGAGCGAAATACAGCTGGGAAGCTGTAAGCAAATAGCCATGGATCAGATTGGGTGGGAAGCTCAAGCAAATGCACCACAAATGCTTTCTTAAGAGTTCCTCAGAAGATACATCTGGGATCTGCTCCCATATCCCATCCTGGAAAGGTGTGCCTGTTCCCTAAGGTGGGGAGTTCCTGCAGCAGAAGCTTCAGCAAGACCTTGTCCCCCAAAACCTCCCTCTGCACAGCTGGGGAGAAAGGCTGTATGCTTGTCACTACAGATAGATACTTTCTACTCAAACTTTCAGAGGTAAATAAAAAGAAAATTCAGATTCTGTAGAGCAGCTGATCAGCTACAAAGCAAATAGCTATGATTCAGTTTATCACAATAACAGAATGGGAATTAACATTAACAAGCTAATGTTTCATCTGATTGTGAGGGGGGTTTTATAATCTTGTTTCTAATTAATTTTGACAGATTGAATTAAAATCCTTATTTGCTTTGCATTTGGTGTGTATGGGGCCCTTCCAGACTTCCTCTTGTAAGATATGCTGTCAGCACCAGCCTTTGTGAGCCCTTTTTCTTCTGGACACCGGACAAGTCCTTATTTCCACTTGTTAAATGTTTTTGATTTATTAAGAGGCTTCTGTTTCTCAGCAAGGTTTTCTTGCTTTTTTTTTTTTTTTTAATTTTTCAGATACAGAAGTTTTCTTTTAACTCGAATATTATTGCATAAGCTCCCATTTTGATTCTGGAGCCCCCTCACTATATTCTTTTTTAAAAGCCTTCCTGTGTTAGTTCCAGCTGAAGTACCAGAGGAACGGGTCTCTTATCCTTCTCTGTACTTTCTGTCAAAACACTTGGAAGAACCTCTTTTGAGCCATTTCAGCTGGAATTAACAAGAGAAGACTGATTTCCTAAGGTATGCGTTCCTTCTCCTGACAGAGTCAAGGAGACAGGCTGCTTCAGGAGACAAATTACTTTCCTTGCATTCTTTTCTCCATCTGATGTATGAACAATTCTCATTATCATTAATTTGAATTCGAGTTGCTTACAGAGGTGGGTGTAAGCTCCTCAGCAATGAACATTTTTTAGAGCTACTGTGTGCAAAACTGGAACTATCAAACAATGCTCAAGACTAATTCTCAAGAGCTACGATCTGTCACAGTCAGGAGATTATTGGATTCCTGTGTTTCTGTACCCTGTATCTTAATACCTGCAGTTTTGATGACTGCTGCTAGAGCACAAAAATTTCAGGGAAGTGGAAGCAAAAGACAAGAGAGAAAAGTCTTCTAGCAACAAATTTCAAAGTAAATGATAAAGAGCTTGGAAAGTCAGAGGGTACAGTGGTTCTGCAGAGAATTTCAGCCAGTCCCCTTAGACTATACATTAATTACATTTGTAAAATGCATGTTATCTGAGCACAGAGGTGACTTTTTTGTTCTGCATTTATCCTGCCCATTTGGGGTTTTTTTAGGATAGAGTTACACAAATTGTTGTAAAAATAGCATACAGGAAAAATATACAAATGAACTATATGCAAAAATAGCACACACATTCACTGCCACCTTGTATTAGCGTCAATAAAACAACAAATGACCCAACAAAAAAGTAAATCCAAAATAAGCCCTTTGGAATGAATGGAATTGATATGACTCCTGATATAACTTTGCTCTTGCTCCAAGTGCTAAACCCAGCACAGATGGATTCAGTTACTCTGCATTAGCACTGCTGTAACTGAGGGCAGAATTTTTCTTGGTGACTCCTTCCAGTTATTTCACTGGGGTGGTAAGACCAGTGTAAAGTCTTCAGAAAAAAAATCTGTAAGATGCTATCCTTTTGATCATCCTACAGGGTTTTTTTGATTGATCTAAACCTATTGCATGTTAACGATTATTTAATAACACCATCTGCATAGAAGGAATGATATTTTGATGACCTACAATTAGTATTTTTAAAGATCCCCATAAACCAACAGGTATTATTTCCATAAATTCATAGTTTTTATTTGACTCATCCATTTTCTCAGTATTAGCTGGCATTTTCAGACTTTCAAAGTGCCTCCTAACCAGTTCTAAGAGCTACATGCAGATCTTATCATACCTATACACAGTACACATTTTTTTTAAACTTCATATATGTTAAACTACATGAATTAGATATATGTAAAAACTAAGAAAAACCCTTTTCATAAATATTAGTTATGCCCTATAAAATATAATAAAACCCCAAACTGAGTCATTCAAAACCCCACCATTTACTGTGGAAGGCAACTTCCATAAGTACACACAGAGTCTACCACCAGTGTAATTATCCCACTCTTCCCCACAAGGACAAATCGCAGTGTTTTGAACTGATCTCTAAGGGCAGAAACATGGGATCCATATTTAAAATGTAGCTCTCCTCCTATTGCATGAAAATTACAAGCCAGCAAACTTGTGATTCAGAAAAACCTGCTGTGGTATTTTCTCTAGTACCTGGAGAAATCTCCAGGGCAGAGAATTCTCTGCACTGGCTGTTTTTGTATGGCAAGAAAAGAAGTTCTGCCCACTGCTCTATTAACAAAACTGTCTCTTGGTAATTTGTGAAACTCTGAAGGAGCTGAAAACCTTGTCCTTCCTCCCCCTACAAAAGCACTGAGCTGTCCTCCATTTGCAACTCAGCACTTCATTGCTGCAACACATTTAATAGCTTATATTTTGTTTAGAGACTTTTAAAAGATGTTCTTCACAATTCAAGCGCAAGTCTCTCGAGGTTTCTCATTCTTCAGTTCAATATACCACCAGCATGGCCACTGCTTAGCAAATTGTAAACTGTATCAGCAACAGGCTGTGACTAACAGTCATTGGAGAAGGCAAGTTGCTAACCTTGAGTGAATGGAAGCTTATTTTATGATTTTCACAAGCATTTGATAGCGTCCTGTTAATGAAACTTCAGTTGCTCTTTAATCCTTACAGACAAGAGCCTGTTCTGTATCTTACTAGATCTGGTGACTGTGACTACTCCTGCCTGTTTGCTTCTAGCAGTGCAATGCCTGCCCTGACAACTGAGTCCATTCCCTAAGAACTGGTGCACCCCAAGCCGTGCTGCTCCTGCTGTTGTGCTGCCAGAGCCGGAGCGAGCTAATGGAACAGCAGCAGGAGCAGCCTGGGAAAGCCGCCGTTGCACCTCTGACAGCAGCACTAAGCACATCATTGGATCTAGAGGATAAGTGACAAATCAGAAGAATGAACTTTGGCATGTTGTAAACAAAACAATGTCCTGGCTCACAGAGCTGACAGCTCTTCAGACACTGAGGTGAGGTGTGTCCTCGGTCCTGGGAGGCAAGAATGGGCAAAGGACTACGCGATTTTTTTTATAAGATGCACAGCAAGATCATTGCCTGCTGAGGGCACAGATGAACATTTGAGGAAGAATAGAGGCACAGTTCACCCAGCCCCTTTTCCACTCTCTCTCAGCACAGCGTATGCAGCCACAAATCCCAGCAGCTGTGCCCTGGGGCTGTGTGTCCCCAGGGGCAGCACCACCTCGCTCCCCAGAGCTGGGCTCCAGTAACCCCCATCAACTCCACTGGCATGAAACAACTGAGCACTTACAAGGCTCAGACCACATCACTCTCATAGTAACTGTCCATATTCATTCTCCAGCACCACTGTGTGAGCCTGGAGTGGGCAAGAGACATTTTTTCATTTTTAACAAGATTAAAAAATATGGATACATATATTTTTTTTTCTTTCAGCGATTTCTTGTTTTTCTTTACTCCAGTGTTTCCCTTGAAAAGCAACTATCCCTTTTCTGTGCTTTCTCTTTCTATGGGAGTCCTTTTTTGAAGGCTGAAATCTCCCCCAAATACTTTAAATATTGGTCATGAATGGTTCTCACAGCATTGATTCTATGCCATGTGGCACCAGCAGATATCATCCACTCCTGAGAATGAATCACTGTCTGTAATGATTGGCATTTTCACCAATTAGCAATCCTTCCATGAGATGCACATGTCAAAACAGTATGTAAGTTTGTTTTCATGCTGCTGCTACGTGTCTTAATTTGTTAATACTGCTTGAACATAAAAGCCAAGAATACTGCACAGCTATTTTTTTTTTTACATTTAAAAATGGCTTTAATTTTAGGAGTCAAATTTCACAAAATATACAAAATATTCAAAAATGATAAATCAGAAAGCCCCTGACATTTTAAGAGGAGTCTTGGGGAAAACTTCTACTTAACTACCCATTTAACATAAGAGAGAGGTTTGTAAGTTAAAGACCTTCAACTTCCGTGCCAGGTTCTCAAAAGTTTCACTGTGTAACTTGACAACAGTTGTACAGGCCCCAATCAGCACCACTGAAGTCACAGGGAGCTTTTAAATCTCTTTTATATATGCAAATTTGGCCCTTTTTTTGCCCAATTTTGAAACCAAAGGTCTGTACTGCATGTATCAATAAACTCAGTCAGCACAGTCTCAATATTTATTCTTTCAAAATCATCTATGATATAAATATTACTGTTCCCTGTTTATTCCCTGCAGCTGAATAAACCTCAATACAAAGCCATTAAGGTACCAATTGCTGACCAAGATATCAATTTCTACAGATGCAGCAACAATAAATTGCTCCTGTAACTGTTCTTTCAAAGACAATTCACACTTTTTTAGAGGATGTTTTCTTTTCACAAGTTTTGGATATATGAGTACTTGCCAAGAGATAGGAAAAATGGTTGTGGTATGGTAGACAGTCTGGAGAGAAAAACTAGAATGTTTTTAAATGGTGAAAAGATAGAAAAGAGCAACTTCATACATCCCTATTTTGCTATCATTCCAGGTCTTATCAAAACATTTTCATCAGATTTGGTGTCATGAGAGAAGCAAGCCACAAAACTGGCTAGTGAGCATTTCTTATGTATCAGTGCTGTCTGCAGGCAGGGTCACTGTTCTTGCTACAAAAAGGTAGGTTGGTATTTAGAAGAAATAACAGAATAATAAGCATCTTTGAGAATTCTGCTTTTGTGCAGAAGTTACGCAATTGAAGAGAAACCAAAAAAAAAAACCAAAACCAAAACATTTCTTTCAGAAAGGTGAGAGTGATGAAAATGCCACAGTTACACAAATGTAACTGCCACTGCATCAATGCAGGACTGAATGCTTCTATATATACAAACACATATGCTGCTCCTCTGAAAGAATGCTTTTTTTGTAATCCAGAGGAAAAAATAGAAGAGAAAAAAAATTCAGGAAAGTAATTGACATAGTAAAGTAGGTGGAAGAAAAGCTCAGTGCAATCAGAATAGGTGGAAACATTTCCACTGACATCAGTGAAGTCAGGATTCCACTGCACCTCTATAATGGATTGAAAGCTCTTTCCTTTGAATGCTGACTCATGTTGACAGTGAAGTATATTTTTAGTTACAACAAAAGGCAGTTTTCTAGCAGAAGGGTTTCTAAATAAAGGTCAAGTAAAACTGTACATAAACTCAAGGTCAGGTTTAATATGGCCTTTTGGACACAAAAATGAGGAATAGTTTCCTGTTTGCAGTTAAAGAGTATAAATGCTGGAAGAAGTCTTCCTTGACCTACTTATATGTGAAAGCCTGATGGCTTCAGAGTACTTCCTACTGGGAAAAAAAATCTAATAGCATCTGTCCTTTCCAAAATGCACACATTTGCCAACATTAAAAGATCCATATTCTTATTTTCCTGTTCGCCACAAAACAAAATACTTTTTAATATTCTGTAAACAAATAACTAAAAATATATTGTGTCCCAAAAATTGACATAATGATTTCATTTATCATTAATATAAATTCACATTAGACTTTTCTCCAATCAATGGATTATCATACATTTTTCTTCTCACCCTTCTTTCCCTGTAAGGGAGAAGAAATATGTGTTTTCTGAGGGAATGATTCACTGGTTTCTGCAGCTAGAGTGTCAACCTTGGCTAGTCTTGGAAAACCCAGATGAGCACATATGGTTACTTGAGGTGCCATGCAGTTCTTTCACTTCAGCTCTTATCAGGGGATATTACTTTCCTTTGCAGTAATCTAATCTGGGGGAAAGCTTTAAAGTACCATAGGCAGTAAGAATGGGAGTAAAATGCACCTTCTTGCTCTGTTCAGATAAATAAAAATATTAACTATGTTTTGCCTTTAGTAGTTGAGAACTTTTTAAACAAAGTGAAGCTCATGCAAAATGCTGCTCTTTGAGAATCATTTATCTCATATACCAAAATGCCACATAGAGTCTTCATAGATTAACTGAATAAATCCAAGCCCTGGTTCTTAACTAACATCCCTAGACTTAGAAGGAATTCTAAAATTTCGCACCATTTTTCTCCTGTTAGTCTGCATTTTATAAAATTTTCTCTATTTTGCAATCCATGAATCTTGTCCAAAAGCTATATGTTTACCAGTAGGGTGATATACTTATGTGACCTTCAGGTATCTTTACTGTAGGCTAGATTTAGCTCCCTTATCTTGAAGTTTCTGGTGGGGCTCTGAATTTCATCAAATATCATTATGAGAATTTCAGTGGCATCTTCCTCATCTGCCCTTCTATTTGTCATATTTCTGTGAAGCAGCTCATACTGTCTGCCAATCCAAAACAAGCAGCCACATGTAGCCTCGTGGAGAGTGGCTGAGGGCACTTGGTCTGTTCAGCCTGGAGAAGAGAAGACTGAGGGGAGACCTCACTGCAGTTACAGCTTCCTCATGAGGGGAAGAGGAAGGGCAGACACTGATCTCTTCTCTCTGGTGACCAGTGACAGGACTCGAGGGAATGGCCTGAAGTTGTGTCAGGAGAGGTTTAGGCTGGATATTAGAAAGAGGTTCTTCACCCGGAGGGTGGTTGGGCACTGAACAGGCTCTCCAGGGCAGTGGTCACACACCAAAGTGACAGAGTTCAAGAGGCATTTGGATGATCCTCTGAGGCACATGGTGTGACTCCTGGGGATGGTCTCGTGCAGGGTATGGAGTTAGACTCAATAATACTTGTGGGTCCCTTCCACCTCAGCACATTCTGTGACCCTGCCATTATCGATGTTGATCTAGTAACTTTTGCCAACCAGATCAAGAAAACTTTCTTGAAGACAATCTTGTTTTTCTTTTAAGTTTCTTAAGGACACTGTGCCCTCACACCGTACTGTGATGGCGTGTCTGTGCCTGCAGTAATATCTGCCACATACAAAATAATTACTTTCTGTTACTTTGATAGGTGTGAAAGACATCTCATGAACCTCAGAACAGAGGACAATAAGTATTAACATTGCACATGAAGTATCAAGAAATCATTTTCCATTCTAAGCACTTTTTATTAAGATCTAAAACTAGTGTACTAACAAGCTCTGTACTGAGCAGAAGTATTTGAATGTTCCTCATAGGAGAGCCAGAATGTGTCTCAGATACCATTGAATTATATGATAAATGCATTATACTAGATAAAAATTTTATACTGCCTAATGCACAAGCTATTAAGTCCCTACTATTACATTTGATGCCTGGTAGTAAATCCAAGCTAGGATGAAAAATAAAATAGATCTTTGTGTTTAGTTGTGTTGTAGTAACTGTCAAACAACACTAAGGAATTTTTTCTCACTAAAGAGCGTGCTTTCAGCAAAGCAGGACACGAACAAACATGTTTCAGGTTACAACTAAAAAGTATGTTTAGATTCAAGAGCAGAAACTTGAATGTTTCCTGCAGTTCTTTGGAGAGATATCAAGCAGTGACATCAGTTCTTGTGTTTCTAAAAGCTAAAAAAACTATAACTAATCCACAAAAACAACATGTATTCATAACAATACAAGAAATTTGCAATGTAACCCACACACCTAATTCAATGTTTGGTTGACATAGAAAAGCACAAAGCAAAACCCTGGAATCAAATTTCAGGCTTAGTAATCATAAAGGTCAATTGCAATACTTATTTTTAAAGTATTTGTGGGTTTAGATACAAAAAAGAGTGAAAAAAAACCAGAAAAATATTACTGATGCTGAGTTAAAATGTATTATATTAAAGGGAGAAATCCTGAATATAATTCTGAAAGTCAAAAAAAAAAAAAAAAAAAAAGATGAGTTATTATCTGTGTAATAAAAAGTCACAGGGAAAGAGAAAAATACCTGGAACAGAAGCCATAAAAACGCAAAAGACTAGTGGGGAGGAGATTCACTGGAGAGATTACAGGATGTTTGTTTTATCTGTGACTGACCAAAATGGTGACCTGCCAGTACACAGATTGCCTTACCTCAATTCAGCAGGGAAATGAGGAATATTGGATTAATCTATGTTTAACAGAGGGACCAGGGAAGGAAATGAGCCCGTTGTGCAGTCCACCCCCTTCCCTCTGTGTTCCCACTGAAAGTCTCCCATGCCACCAGCTGTCTCTCCTTTCCTCCTTTTCTCAGTGGCTTGATCCACTTTGGATGATTGTCTTTCCATGCCCTGGCTACTGGGGAGCACAGTTCTGAACAGAGTAGGCAGACCTATAGTTGCTAAAGGAATGACCCAAGAAGACTTATAAGGAGCAGATACATCTCATTTTGTTGATTAATTGGCAGAGCACTACTCCACCTCTTTAATGAGGTAGTAAGTAAGGCATCATTATTTTGCCTGATGTTTTAAAGTGATATTGGGATGACACAAAAATAGTCCTACAGCAGAACTGCCTAATGTGGGCAAAATCTAGTCATTTGGCTACTACATTTTTCCCCTCAAAATACTCATTTAATTCTGCTTTCTTTTGTATGCATTTGCTATGAATACTTTTCTGACTGACTCCAACAGCTTCTTTTCTTAGTATCCAGCTTCAAACACAAAGAAGATATGTCTGTCTGGATACTAAAAAGAAAAAAAGCAGTTGACACCTTGGTAAAAGATCCACTTTATTAGAAAATACTATGGCCCACACATCTGGCTCTTTCAGTGCAGGAAATCCTCAGCGTGACTTGACAATAATCTTCTGGATAAACACCTAAGCCTGCAGAAATCAGTGCACCTCAGTACTGGACTATGCTGCATTTGAAAACAGAGAGGACCAACCCAAAGTTACAGAATGCCTGGCACTTTTTCATAGTAAATAGTCTACTTGGCTAACTAGTGTAAATGAAAGTCCATAAAATATTTTCCCACTTTGCAGGCAGATATCCTAACCAGATTTCCCAATTCTAATAATATTTAGATTTATTATGCTATTTTTCACTTTTCTATCTCCTCTTTGGTCTGTCACCCAAGGGTATCAATTACTTGTTGCTTTTTAGTATATACTGACTTGATTTGCATACATGTCTCACATGAGATATTTCTTATATTACTGTTTCTCTATGTAAATAATTTTCTCAAATGGCTGCAGTGCTGAGCTAAAATAATACGTATATATTATGCTCCTGATATATTTAGGGCTCTAATCTTGTTTCCTAAAGCTATAGCATGATTCATAGGATAAACCCAAGGGAACGAAACCGTTGGATTCAAGGACACACTTTCAGTATACCCAACTAAATCTACAAGGGCGTGAGAAGCAGTACGGAGAGTTCTATGATTTCCAGAAAAAGTGTCCAAAACAAGTTAGAAGTTACCAAGGCTTTGCATATGCTGATTGTTATCAATCTAAATGGCAGACATGATACTCTTCATTTGTGAACTATTCCCAGACTCCACTAGGCAGAGAGAAGAATGGACTCTGAAGCCTGTCTGTGCCTCATGTGAGGAAAACTGAGGCTCAAGCCCTTGTCCAAATGGGTAAATAGTAACACTGCTACTGCTATTAGAGATGGGACACACAGAGATGTACCACAGAATGCCATGTAGTCCTGACTCTGATTCAACTTGTAACTCTGGGTTGGGCAAAGTAAACCTGAACAAAGACTTCTGAATGTGCTCCAGTCCCCTGGCCATTACGTGTCTGGAGTTGTGGGTGGAGGCATTACTTCCCAGAGAGAATATCTAAGAGGAGATTCCAGTTCAAGATCCCAAGGTAGTGATCCACTGATGGCAGTGCCTGCCAGAGCAGGGAGCTAAACAGGGAGAGGTACTTATGCTTTCCGCCCACCTTCAGCATCTCGTTTCTTTGTAGCTTCAGTGGATTTTCACTCATCTGGACTCTGAAACCTTTTTATGCCTGTCTTGTTACTATAGAGCCCAAAGTTCATGATTCCAGCAGGCACTTTGGGATCCTGGAGTTAGGTGGTGCAATGCTGAGTGTTACAGCACCCAGATAACCCTAAAACATCATTTTCAGCAATAAATTTCACAAGGACTGTACAATACCTCAGTAGATGTGGTTCTGTAACTCCTGTGCACAACACATTACACCTACACAAATGAGCTGGGGCAGGGGCTTGGTGACAAAATGGATTGTCAGTAAGGACTATAAAGCTGCATCCCTTGACCTATTATGACAAAACACTATCATAACTACACGTAAGCATTCATTAACATTTTTTAAATTATTATGTAACTACCAGCACACTTGGTTCACAGCTGATAACAAAAATGAGTTACTTCCTTCTGTTCTCAAAAGAGATGTTTCCAGCCCAGGCAGTGGCACAGGGTATTTCTGTTCCAGAACAAAGTCCTGCCCAATCACACTGGCTAGACAGGATAAGAGAAAAGGGAAGCAATCCATCTTTGCAGGACTCTGTGTTGCATGAGTTTGCTATTTTCGTCTGGCAGTTTGGTTTATGTGACTGCTGGTCTGTTTGTGTTACTTGTGAAAAATCTCTCTTCCCCTGTTCTCAGCATTACCCCATTAAACAGGTTGGAGAACTTACACCCAAACTTTATTCAAAGTCACGCTGCTCCATGGTGGTATTTCACAACTGACTTAAAGTGGGGCAAAACCTTGAGTGGACACCTTTAAGCACCAGACACACAACAATTTATGACTGAGTTACCTGATTTAAGTTTCAGTGGTACAGTCCTGAATATAAATGTGCCCAAAGCAAACAAATTAAGCAGCAAAACACAGCAAAAAGTCTGAGCATTCGTGCAGTTCTTTGGAGAGATCCCAAAACTTAATAGCATGAACAGAATAAATAAACTTTATGGGGAAAAAAAAAATCAATTTTTCAAAGGTAACAGCTGTTCTGCACTGGCTCCTGGTGTGAACAGATTCCTCTGCACACACAAACGAGTAGGCTAATGGGATTCAGTGTACTCAAACACCCAATGCACGCTTTGTCTTTGTCAAAAACTGATGTGAATGGGACTCCAAAGGTTTCTTTCGGAAACAAACAGAACAACTTTACCTATTTTGTGAACTGTTTCATCCAGATTGTTACATTAAGTCCTTAGAAATCAAAACCTGAGAACGTTTACTCAGAAATGTCAAAAGGGAAAGGAATCTGAAAATGTGTCGGAGGCAAACTGGTAACCAGGGAGAAACATTTTTTGAATCCTGCCTTTTTGATACATTCCCGAGACTTCCTAAACACCAAAACTGTGCTGTGCTAGAAGTCATGTGACTGCTTTACCTCACGCTATGTTTCATCAATTCAAATCAAATTTTCCACAAAGTATATGACACAACCTAGTTATATCAAATATAGAAGAGAAGGTGCATGAAACAAATTGCAAAAAGGTTCTTTCATCTTTGTTTCATGAGTTCTCTGAAGAAGCAGAAATCAATGCTTTAGCTGGACAGAAATTAAAGATCATGCTATGCACAAGCACAGGTTACATTTTAAAATTATTAAATTTAAAGTTATTAAAGTTAATACTATCTTTATACATCATGCGGATTATAAGGAAAGCGGTCAGTTTAGTGTGTTGAGTTCTTCTTCCATACTTCAAAACTGCACTTTGTTTTAGTTTCTTTTCTACAAATTTATTCACTACTATGACTTTATAAAAGCCCTTTAATGCTTTCTTTTGTTCTTCCCCAGTATAGTTTTCATTGAATTTTGCTCATGATGTAAAGTTATAGCGCCCAGTAAACACAACCCTTGCTAGCAAATAAAATCATTAATTATTAACAGGAGCTGTTAGTTTGAGGACAGATATCTGGACATTATGTTATTCTAACATCTCTTGGGAGCTGGGCAGGTAGAGGGGAAACCAAGCAGCATCCTGCAAAACCTGGGAAAAGAGGCTGTGTGACTGGGTCAGAATCTTCCTTCATGTATAATAGGGCAGTGACAGCTTCACCTTCCAGGAACTGCTGCATCGACAGTGCTGCTGCAGTGCAGAAGGGAAGAAGTTGGCATGTCCCTCCTCTCAGCAACACCTCCTTCTACCATTACAGCCCTCACATTTCACAGGGTGAATTGCACAGAGATTCACCCCAAGACTTTGCATGGGGTTGTAACCACTGCAACTGGTCACAGATGTGGCACATGCAGATAGGCGAGGGGGGAGGGAATGTGGTTTGGCCCCTGTGAGAAAATACCTAAGCTCCAACATCACTCTATTAAGGAATTTTCAATTTCAGCCCCAATAAGACTCAGATAAGCAGCTGTGATTGACAGGAACAGTCTATAATTCAATTGTAGCCAGTTTCAGGATCAGATAATATTCAGTAGCAGAGAGGAAATTGGTGCATTAATGCCGAAAAGCCAAAGAGAAACTCATTTTGAGGAAATCACTCCTGCATTAGTAAAAGGGTACTGAAAGACAACAAAATGAAAACCAACAAAAACGTGTTGTTTATTATATCTTAGGGTTTGTTTTTTTTACTTTTGCTAGTTTTAATTTTGATCTTTAACTGAACAATGCAAAATCATGAGTAGGCACAATTTTAATTTTAAATCTCTTTTTATATTTAACATTTGGGGGTGGAGAGCATGTGTATAAACACCATGATAGAAAACTCTTCCACAATACAAATGGAAAATTATCTGTTTATATTTTTATTGTTCTTTCTATACTCTTTGTTCTCCTAATACCCAGTAACAAAGTGGAGGCTCTGCTGTGCTTGGCACTGCACAGAAACCTAAGAGAAAATTCCCCCACAGTCTACAGGACAGCAACCTGCAAGACATCAGACAGAGATACAGATAGAGAAAGGTACACAAGGAAATTATCAGAAACTGTATTTTTTATATAATATTATAGTATTTTAAGGAACTTTAACTAGTTTAAGTTTTTCTGAAGTATTTTTCTAAGAAAACTTACTGGATGTGTGAGGGACAACACAAAGAACATGCTTCCTGGAAAATTTAATAAATAGGTAACATGAGCTAGGATGCTGACAGAGGTAGAGGAACAATTAGTAATCCTGAGAGAGATGAATGATGAGGTGGGGTTTATCCATGAAAATTATGTCAATCAGAAAATCTATGGAAACAGACAAGAAAGAGTCCAAAAGAACAGGAGGGAAAAGAAAGGAAAACATATTATGTACATGAACACCCCTGGGATTTAGCATGACTAATCATCACCAAGCCTGAAATCTGGGGGATAAGTTAACAACCCCTTCGCAGGATCTCACTCTTAATAACAGCAGCATGCAAAATGCTTTGCTGCTTTTTTAAAGCTGTAGTGTTTCATATTTAAAAGTTAGACAATATCTCTGCTTTTCTCATTCAGCAGGCACTGTGCATTATGATACAAACTAATATTTTTTCACAAAACCCTTCTTTTTTTCCCCTCAAAGCTATTTTACTCATTTTTCAGTGATCAGTGCACATGCTGGTCCTTTTTCTCTCCACCTTCCCACTGCAGGCTTTGCTCAGCCTCCTGACTCTCCATTCAAACATCAGGAGTGAGTGTAATGTGACAACTTAGTGGATGAGCCCCCTCTCCCAGCCCCTTTGTCTAGCTTGCCTGACAGACACTTAGGAGCAGAATTCATCCAATTATGCTGTTCCTCATCCCTTATTGCTACCTCCCAATCCCTCCAAGCTCACACTAATTTTTATAGTGTAAGCACAAATGCACATGTACAATAGTTTATCTTGGCAACTAAAAGACAAAGACCATTAGGGCAGGTCCAGAATTGGAGAATGGTTACTGAAAAAAAATGTTCAAAACAGAAATCTTTATGAGTTCAAATAATTTAGCTACTTTCCCATTGTTACAGGAGTACCACAAAGTAAAACTTAGCAGCACTTGTAATGACTACAACTACAGAGCTCACGTTTCACGGGTTTGTAGATATTTAATTTTCTTGAGAGAATACTTCATTTGATCATGAAGTGCTTTATAACACATCCTATTTAGATTACAAGACGCTGTCTAGTCTGAGGGGGGTGCTCTTAGGTAGCACTACACTACCAATAAGAAAAAATAATATTAGTACTGGTATTGCGTATTTGAATTTTCTGCCCTTTGTCAGGCCATCCCATACTGCTCTCACACACACACACATCAAGGACCTGCTGCTATGCCTTAACTGAAAGCCAAACTGTGCAGGTAAAGCCCGTGCAATATAGAGTAAACCATAGAGTAGAGGAACAAATACTGCCTGGGAGTTGGGACCTACCAGCCTCAATTCCTCAAGGAGACTGCAGAGTATTTGCTGTTCATTGCTGATTCTAGGGACAGAAGTTTATGTAGCTCAGCAGGGAATGGCCACAGACTGAATGAGTTCTCTTGGTTTCCTCAGTGATGGAACTGAGATGCAGGCAAATAGAACCACCTGACACACAATCTCAAAACGATGCTGGGCCTGTTCAAAGTTCCATCTCATCCTTAAACAAACACAGGAGCCCGATTCACCCATTCAGACAATGTTACTGCAGCCATAAAAGATAATCTGCTGTCATCTTTTCTTTCAGGATAAAAAGCTTTCTGCTGCCTCTCAATATAATGTTGTAAGAGTTTTTTTGTCAAAACAGTGAGGTCAAAAGACTGCTCTGCTATTAAACCTTTCTGCATCTTAAATTTCTTCTACTTCATATGTCACAGGCTCCTTTCAGTTTGCTGACCTGGGGAGGTTCACAGGACAATGCCTCAGCGTCCAGAGTGACAGGACAGGAAACAGGCACTTCTCAGGCACCTTTCTCACATTGTCACAGTGTTTTACTGCAAGTCACAATCAACCTGATACTATGAGAGAAACAACCAGAAATAAGAAAATCAAGGAGGGAATGACACAGAGAGGGCATAACATTTTTCTAGTACCTGATATTCACAAACCCAGAGAAGGACAGCCCTGCAGACACCACCAGATTCAAAGCTACCTTTTCCCAAGACTAGGGCCTGAAGCACATCCCATACAGCCTCTCTCCATTCCTAAATGCTCTTTCTGAGATGGCCCAAGCTGTCTAAATGGGAAATTAATTTCTTATCTATCTTCTAATGCATACTATTGCCTTTTGTCTCTCTCAAATAATAACGTCCCATGAGGCAACGGACCTTATGTGTGTTACTTAAACTTACATATATGTATTTGTTTTGCTACTTCAACCTTGTCTAGCAAAACAGTTATCTTATCAAAGACAGATACTGGTCTAGTGTGACACAATCAGCTTTTGTTAAAAACACATTGCATTTTATCCGATTTTCCATGTAACTCCATGTCCTTGAATTACCCTTTTCCTTCAAAAGGTGTTCAAAGACTTGCTTAGTTCTGAGGTCAGACATCCATAGCCATCCTCAACCCAATTACTTATAAATCTCTGTCCTTGACTTCTGTCTTAGGTCAGACAATATATTTTTTTATATAGCTGGGCCTTAAATATGATGGTCAAATGTTTTTCAACAGAAAAATCAGCTTTCAACTGAATGAAAATGCCCTTGGAAAGATTCTGACTTTTCACTGAAATGTCAAGCATCTAAACCCAAAAACATTTTCAACTGAGAAATCAAAGATATTTCTATTACAAATGTTATTTTAGCATCTTGCAGAAATTTAGTTCAAGTCCCTCACTCTGAGCAGAGCTTTTCTGGGGGTGGAATAGTCAAGAACTACTAGACAGAATCCACAATAACACCCACCATCATGCACATATACAGAAAATAATATTTAAAAAGGGGCAGACAGAGAGCTCTTGTCTGCAGTCTAGAGGTGTGTATGCCAAAAATAGCAGAGACAGCTGCTCCAGTGGTGCTCTGGAAGCAAATTATTAGCTATAGAGTCAAAAAATACATATTTTTAGTAAAGATGCCAATCTCTCATCTAGATCATGGCAATGCCAATGATCCAAATGGATGAAAGGAAATTGGCCCTCCATGGAACTTCTGTGGACTGCTGAAGTGTAACTAAAGAAAGGAAACTTCATTTAAGTCTTTCATGACACTGATACCCACAAATCATCACACACTAGATATCAGCTACTGCCACACTCTTAAGCCTTCTGGACAAAAAGTTATCAGGTTTCTGGAGTCCATACCTAGTATCTGTTACAGCTCACTAACTCCCCAGAAACTGAGCATCTGTCCCTGGAAGAGAAAGTGCCAGGCAGAGGAATTGGGAACACCCTGCCCTAAACAGCTCTCTCCTTCACTGCTGCTTTCCTAGGTCCAGACACCTCCAGCTGACCACACACACAGGTTTGCTCTAACTCACTGGGGAGCAGAGGAAGTAGCATCACTGGGCTGGGCAGAAAGGAGGGAAAAGCAATCCTTGCCCAGGAGAATCAGAGACTGTGCTAAACACCAGGGTGAGAACTGGATAGCACAGAAGTGAATAAAGACATCATAGAGATAAGATGGCCCCAGCTATCCAGGGCAATCTAGGGCCACCTACAAAACTAGTTACTGTAAATACTGCCACAACCTGGTAACTTTACTGCTGTTCTCCAGTGAAACTTTCATCATCATGATGCTCATGAAGATTGAGTCTAGTTCAGCTTTAAGTCAGGTTCTCTGACAGTACTGAAGGTATCTATTGCCTGGGACACCTATTGTGAGCAACACCTGCAGTAAAATAAACATTTGAGCATCTGAAAGCTGTACATCACTAATCACGTTCTGGCTGGGATAGAGCTTTCCCTGTGCACCTTGCTACAGCATCCTAACAACAGTCCTGCAGAGACAGAAATCTTTGCTCTGGTGCCAATTTCCATGAGATTTCAATGTGATTTGGATATTTTTCCAGAATAAGAGATAATAGTCCATTACTATAAATTGTATTCTTATGTACTAGAGACAGGATTTAAAAAAAAAAAATTACTTTAAAACTAAATACTTTGCACAAAGCATTTTTCTCAATATACTAAATGTTAAATGCTTTTTGTTGACAAACTTCAAGCTATTATAATTGAGTACAGAGCCAATACAGTATTGTAAACTCATCCAAGAACTACAGGTTCACACACAAAGACAATGAAGTACTTATTCCACTAGTGGAGGACAAAGAGGAGCTTAGATGATGTGCTCCCCCAGAATGTTAGCAAGACAAATGAAGCAGAGCTAAGTAACTAGAAAGACAGGGTTTAGCAAGTGTAGTCACAGAGACATAACCTGGGACAACCAGGCACAAAAGATTAAATATTTCCTCAGGTACTAAATCAACCAACTTTCCAGAGGGAATTAACTTGAACAAGTACTTCTATGACTTTCCTAGTGCTGAACACCTTTTAAATGTGCTAACTAATTAAATTTATAAAGCCTAAATTTTAGGCTGCACAGGGCCCTTTACATTATCAAGGCTGAACTCCTGGACATCAGGACACTTAAGTCTCACCTTGTATTGATTTCAGAAATTTATGTGTGCCAAAGGGTACCAGGTATGAGAAAGTTATCCCTTCCCAATCAGAAAATACCAACAATGGAGAGTTCATTACTTCCTTTAGGAATATGTTCCACTGGTTAGTCACTGTTAAAACATCTTGTGTGCTTTAGCACAGATTTAGTTTATTGTCTGCATTAAGTTATTTTTAAATGAATATTCCAGCATCACATTGGGGTATTTTTCATGAAAAGGTTCTTAAAGAGTCCCTTAAGTCACTATTTCACTTTGTCCTTTATTTTTAGTATTTTGAGAGAAGAAAGAGGGGGCTCTTTCCTAGATACTTCCCAAATTTTTGATAAGCATTTCAAAACATAGACCACCACATCAGACACAGTGTTCCAGCACTGGCCTCAGTAGTGTCTAACACGAAGGTTGGCACACTACTTTTATTCCCTGCTCACTGGGGGAAAGCAACACAAGGAAACAGTGAGCAGGGAATAAAAGTAGTGTGCCAACCTTCGTGTTAGACACTACTGAGGCCAGTGCTGGCCTTGTGTTGCTTTCCTTAGAGCTCATGAAAAGTCTTGGAGCTACGACCCACAAGCACTACAGGGAAGTCTGGCCCTCCCTGCTTGTTTGTTTTCAGGAATGCAGTTACAGGAAACATTTGAATGAACAGCTTACCAGGCATTCAAGGTATATCAACTCATGGCAGTTCTCCAAGGGCAATTATTCTTTTAGGTCTATCAACCAGTCAATTCTTAACTAATTTAATGTGTGTCTTATTGATACTGTAGAGAGATAATTTCATCATAATGCCGTTTCAAATGCCTTAACAAAGCTTATTAAATGCAGGTCATTTTTATCAGATTAGTAATTTCATCTCAGGATAAAATTAGATTGGTCTGACAAGATCTATTTTCTATAGAAACAGCCTGAGCAGCCTTATATGTAGGTTAAATACATGTTATTGTCTCTGTGTTACAATTCTCTTCTTCTTTGAAAGACACAAGAAAAAAGTTCCAAGATATAGACCTAAAATGGTCTATATCTCCAAGAGGTTGGAGAAGGTTACTAATACCAAACACCAGAAAATAAGTCTATCTTTACAATTTTTATTATGTAGTTTTAAACTAGTTATTATTCACTAATAAAAACGCATAACTTTTGACAATTTACAATATTAAGCCTATTTGATACTTACTGCCCAGATTTCACTGTAAATTGGCTGAAGATAAATGTAGCCTACTTTAAAATAATTTCCTGGAAATTTAAATAATGTCTAGTGAAAGGCAATAAAAATTCCCAATTTTGACAAAACCAAGACATTTATTTGAACCTTTGCTCTTCCTTTTCCTTTTTTTATTTTAAGAATTTGACTTGAACTTTCCAGGCAGCTCATTTCCTGAGAAAGCAGTGCAAGCTCTATAGCTTCTAAGGGTGGACCTTGATGCCAGCAATTTCTATACTGCAGTGTTACATAAAATTCATTAAGTACTCAAAAATATGACTGCTACTGCTAAGATACCCAGTGAACTTATCAGTATGTTTTAAGTTTCCATGCTTTCTACAGGTTTTCTGGGAGGCTCAGGTTTCTGCTTTGTTGGGGGGTTTTGTTTCGTTTGGGTTTTTTTTATTTTTTTAAGGTGCCATCATGGATTTTGATTTAAAAAATTATTAGAGGTTATCCTTCTCCTGACACATAAAAAGTGACCTTCTATTTGGATAAAATAACAAGGCAAATCTAGATGTAGTGGTCCATACCAGAGTACTGGAAAGCCTTGCTCAGTCAGGTGTCTCTGGCAGTACTGCACACCTCATGTTGACAGGGGCTTGGAGGACTGTGTGACCTCAGACACTGCCTGACGTGCTAAGGAAGGCCTTGCCTTGGGACTCTTAATGGTGAAGCTCTGCACAAGAGCTTATTACAGTTCAACAGGAACAATTCAGCCCTTAGACCTCACAAAACCGACATCACCTCAGTTTGAAGGACAAATCAAAATAACATGTACTGTATTTGGATTTTCACTTCCAAACACCTGCCACGACTTTAGCAGTTCACACACAGTGATTCTTGTCCACTGCCTTAGCTCGTATGGAAAGCTGGAGGCATGTCATGCCTGGTGCTGCTCAAAGCTCTTCCATTTGGGGAAACACGGGTCCTGAGAAGATTTCAGTTCTTTGCTTTATGTTCTGTTCACTGCCCTGGAGTGCTGTGGTTGTTACTGAGATAGCTCCAGCCATGCCATTGCAGAAGACAGTTCTTTACAGGACCATGCTATCCATGCTCCCCTCACTGGCTTAGAAGTCATTTTGATATCTGACACGTCTTAGTCAAAGGCACTCCAGGAAACCAAAGCAAGCAAGGCTGCTAAATTATAAATAAAATAAATCCTGAAAGCTGAAACCTCAGAGCAGAAAGGGCCATGCTTTGCTTCCCTTCCACAGCAGACTGCAGAGCTATGTAAGTGTGCTAGAGGCAGTTAACTGCACTGCTGAAAAACGGGTCCCCTCTGCACGCAACAAAATTCTGTAAGAATTCTGAGATGTCAAGGGCGTCCAAGTGACCAAATTCCTTCTTATGTTTTCTCACGGGGGAAAATAGATCAATGGGATTAATTATTTAAATGTTGCCATCCAATTCATCTGTCAACAGCAGCTGCCAAGCAATAATTTGACTATAGTTTTATGTGGGGAAAAAAATAGCTGCAAAAAAAAGGAGGTAAACTGAGCATAAGGTCACACAGAGTTAGGCTTTTGAATAGAAGTGTAAACCTATAAGTGTAGGTCTAAATCAATTAAAATGTGAAGGTATTTGGAAGTGAGCCATTACAGTGAAATCTGAGTAGCAAACAGTTTTGAAATCAGATCTGGATTGGGAGTTGAGAGCAGGGATTGTCAGAGATGGGAAAGGAAAAGAAAAGCAGTGATCTCAATAAATGCGCTTCTTAACCAAGTCACATTCATAGAATAACTACACCTGCTCATGCACAGTATTGCTGGCTTTTGTATTATGAGCAGCTCATGACTGAAACCCCAATAAGTGACCTCTCTATCTGCAATAAAACCCAGAATGAGAAAGCCTGATGCTCGTTCGTGCACCGTGCATTCCCCACCTCCGTCACTGCCTGTGTTTGTGCCCGTGCCAGCACCAGTACATGTGCACAGTGTATTGCAGTAATAAATAGAAGGAATCACGCCACCATAGAAGTCACTTGTCACACTGCCTTGTTCCCACCCTCCCCACGTTTCTCAAACCTGCTCCACCACAGCTCCCTGTCCTCACTCCACACACCATTCTCCAGCATTCCCAGCTCACAGGAAAGCCTCTTGTGCTCAGACAGTTATCCTGCTCCAGGCTGGGACAGTGATACAAGCACTGAGATGAGCCACCCCAGCTGGAAATCTAGCATTTGCTTTTGCCATTTCTGTCTTATATTTGATAAGCTTCTCTGCTGATCAAAAGGCAGTTTGATCTCTTAATATGTATCTTCTGTTATTTTAATCTGCCACTTTTCATAAACAAAGTATCCAGTTTACCTATTCAGAATTTTAAGCTCTAATTTGAATTGAGTATTGAATATTAGGATAAATATCTCATATTTCTTTCTGTGTTCACTAATTTTTATTTATTGGATATGTGCCATAATTCATTATCCTCAATTGTTCTTTGCACTGGAATTTGGTTTTCTAACTGGTCTTTATCTGATTTAAAATATCCTTACAACAGCAAAGATCTGGCTTGCCAAAAGGCTGCTTTCTTTGGATTACAGCAAAACCTATTCCTGGGCAATGTGTTTTCACTTCTTCAACACCGAGCCCCCTCCACTTCTTAATGTGCTTTCTTCACAAACCTATTAGAGACTTCCAACTTCATCCAGCTAGCTAATTGTGCATATAACATGGATTACACATTGGTAAAAGCTCCTAGAGGATCTGAAGACAATCTCTGGACCAATCTGCTCACGGGAGTAGAGATTTTCAGAGGCTATATTAAACTGAACAAGCTTTCTATTAACAAGACTCCATAAAGGCTGTCCTGCTCTCAGTGGCACAGCACAGCGAGACTTAAAGATTGCTTATTTTGAGCCAGTCCCAGCACCTCACACTCATTACCAAACCAGTCAGAAGTACAACATGCTACTGAGTAAAATACACTTCTGCAAAAGGGCTAAACCATGTCCTGAACTTGTCACATAGCTTTGGAATCTACTTCCATACCTGAAATGAGCATGGTTTCTCACAGTCACACAATCAAATAAGCAATGATGTATTTCCATGTTCTCCGATTGCTGTCAGTGTGGCCAAGGGCTTCACCCAGCACAGGCCACCTTGCTATCCTGCTTTCACGTTCTACACCCACCCCTGATTACAGTTCTGTTTGTACACTCATGCTGGGCCAAGAGACAGCACTCTGCTCTGAACTCTTACCATACCAAACAGTCATCAAAAAGCTTTTTCAGAATTTTCCTTTTCCTTGGGGCTACTATTTTCTTTCACTTCTGGCATGACACCAGTCTCCTTATTTACTCTTTATGCCATAGTCTTCTGAGAAGGGAAGAGAGATTCTGTTATCTTTATACAGATTTTTTTTTTCTAAAAGATACATTGAATTATCACTCTTGTTTCTGGTTTTGTTAATATTTTACAAAAACAAGCAAGCATCAGAATAAAAGCCATGCTGCTCCTCCAAGACTTCCTCCATGTTTGTATCTCATCCTTCTACAAAATTGTGCAAGAAATTCCTTATAGGATTTTCTCCTAAGGGATCATATTTCCCTTTCAAGTTGTACCTTTATAACTGTGAGAGCATCCTTTGACTCTTGGCAATGCTGAAGCTGGAGATTTGTCAGAAACAGTCTCCACAGATCTGTGAACTATTTTAACTGTTATTGCGCTGTTATATCTAACGCAGTGATAAAATATCTCATTTGATTTCCTGAAAAAACGCCAAATAATTATTTTTCTAGTTGAAGACAATTTTGGTGTGCTGGCTTTAGCTTTCAATCCGCATCACCAGAGGCCCATAGCAAAAAATATTACTCCAGCTGCTGCTTACAAAGTTCTAGCAGCCATTTTATTGCCTTGCTTTCACTGCAGTATTTTAGTTTTAGTAGAATGATGTCCATTTGTTTGGAAAGTCTTGTTCCCCACTCTTTCCACCACCATCCTGGTCCCAAAGTTCTTCTGTTACAGAGTAGAGACACTACAACCATTGCTACCCTCAGGACCTGCCTTAGTAAGTGCAAATTCATTGTACCTGATATATTTTATTGATGTTTCTAAAAGCTTTATCACTTTCCCTTTGAGTCAGACTTTCCCTCTCCTCCTCTGTGATGCAACTGAAGTAATTCATTTGAACAAAACCAATTTGTACATATACTTTGCTGCATTTCATCTTTAAGGTTTACTCTCCCTGTATGTTGAAATGATTCGACTCGTGGTGCCACTGCCATTAAATTGTCATTAGCAAGGTGTGTAACCACTGCCAGTCCTCATTCTTCACACATCTGTTCTCTGGAATACCTCTCGGGCAGATGGCGATGCCAAGGACAATCTCATGGAACACAATCTTCCACACAGAGTGCAAAAATCCCTCCTAAGTTGCCTGTGCCTCTAAATTCGTTCCCTCTGCCAGCACCGGGGTTCAAGCATTTTATACACTGACTGTGCTTCATGTGAAGAGCTTCAAAGTGATCTCATCTGAGGCAGCTGGCACCTGAGACTTTCTAAGGCTTTAAGGGTCTATGCATAGCCAGGTCACAGCAGTGTTCATCCTTCCTAATGCAATAATTTAGCTTACTCATGCCATAGGTATCTCCAGTTTTGTAGTCATGCTAAATGTACCATCTGCAGAAGTTCCTTTTCTGCAGGAAAAGAAACCTTATTGCCAAGCTATGGGTAGACTGGTTTTGCAGTGTCCTGAGAAGTTTTCTGTACCTTCACACATGCCAGGAAATATTTTTAATGAAATTTTCCAAGGTGAAATTTCTTTTTATGAATCCCATGTTCACTCACGTTTTCACAAGCTTAATGATTTTAAAGTTTTCATTTCTGCTGCTGGATTGGCACCATAGTTATTACACAGAAATTTATACGCTTTTTATCTTTTTTTTTATTCTAAATGCATTTAATATAATATTTCCTAATTATAAAAATAGATGCCTTTCATACACTCTTATTTTTCCTAGGTGTGGAGGATGTTGTGCTTGACTTCTTATATTTTGCCTCATGAATTCTACATTCTCATGTCCTGAGGCAAGATTCATTTCACCAGGTTTTAGATCCTTAATTATTAGCCACCTAAGTCTAAATTCGTTTAGACTCTTTTATAGTTGATAGAGGGAAAGAAATTCATTCTAATCTCAGTTCATTCCAATCCTGCAGTGCTGGATTTAACTGCATTGGGATTTGGCCATTTCTCTTTATTGAGGAAACAGTAAGACTGGTAGGTTAGATGTCCTTCAGATATCCAACTGCAGGGTGTCTGCGGACAGGGGTGACAAATCCTACCAATGATGTCAACTGAAAATCACACATACACTTCAGAAGAGTCACATGCATGTCATCAATGCTGATGGCAACACAGTCTGACTTCCCTGTGTGTGGAGCTGACTCATGTGCATCTCTGTTGGTGCAAGTTAGTTGGTTGTATTTTTGTTCATGCTTTCCATTTGTTTGAGGTTTTGGGTTTGTTGTTGGTTTTGTTTGGTTTGTTTGTTTGGACGGTTTTAGGAGGGTATTAAGGAGGTTGGGGTTTTGGGGGTTTTTTTTTGGTAGATGAAGGGTCATTTCCTTGTTACTATACAACTGATGGCAGCGAAGTTTTTACTTCTTCTCTTTATCTGCCTCACATAGTCTGCATCTTACAAAGCTCTTTCTAATGTTAATTTGTCTGACATTATTGCCTCTTTGTATATTGCTTTTGAATCTTATATGAGTATTCTCCCATCCTCTGCAAAATCTATCCTTCTATTTTCAAAAGTAGCTGCAGTGCCATTCATCAGTTATATAAGCAAGTCTCTACTTATGTTTTAAGATTTTTTTTTCTTATGTGGAGGTGTTCTATTCAAAATATAATAGGCTTCAAATATCTAGAGTAAGATGTCTGTTTTCCTCTCTGCTTTAGTGAGCTCACAACTAAAGACTGGTCTGCAAATATCCCAGACATTTTACTCAGCACATGTAAGAGAACAAGCCACTTCTCAGTCTGCAGCTACTCATGTATAAAAAGATCTGACTAAGAACAGTTCTATTAACTTCCTCCATTTTTCCCACATCTCTGCAATACTTCCAGTTTCAAAGTTGAAAGCAGAAAATTTTCAGCCATATTCTGCATGACAGTCAGAGTTAATTCTTAGGGTCTGACATTATATCTGGGTCTAGGATCTAAGTCAGACAGACTTTCCTGTAAGGACACATTGGACTAGATTTTATTAATACTGATTTTCATCATCCTCCCTTCTCTCAGACATGAGAAAGAGAGAAGGAATCTTATCAAAAAAAGACCTGATTACTTGACTTTGCAGAGCAACTGTATGACTCCTTTTATCTTCAGTTGTTTAATATTTTAAGTTAGAGCAGGAATTTTCAAATTTTTTTACACCTCTCTATAAAAACATTACAAAGTCACAACTAACTAGAGCAGATTTTGCTAGAAACTATAAGTTTAAATATCATTTAGACCAGATTTAGTGATTCCTTCTCCACTTTCTCCACAGTGCAGATCAGGTTATCTTGTTAAATCACTGCAGATCTCATGGTCTTTTCAAAAACATAATTCTTATTCTAACAATTAAACCTAACACAACCATTGCCCAAGTTTTCAACTCCAATAACTCCCCATCCTCTGGTACGTAAGAAAACAGCATCCTCTCTTGCAAGAGCCAGGAGGAGAGCCCCCTGTAAAACACCTCTCCTTTGGGTCATTTTAATCCTCTGTGCATGCACTTAAGACCCGGCGATGTCTCTGAGCCTCCCCAGCTCAGTCACGCACACAAGCTGTGCTATAAAGTACACAAATAATCTCAGTCAGCTGGTAGCAGGAGTCAGCCACGTGCAGAACTCAGCCAGATAAAAGTTTCATGGTTTGCCTGCTCCCACTCAAACACTACCAAAATGGAAATGTTTGATCTTTAGGCTAACACATAGCTAATACCAAATCAGCCTTTAAAAAAACCAGCACACACAAACCGAACAAAGAGCAAAACCTCAGTTGTCATTATCACAGAAAATAGGTTAAAGAATAGAAGTGACATCTTTACTTCAATACATTTCTTGTGTATATTTCTTCATAAGCACAACAAAAAGTAATATTAAACTCAAAAGTAATCTACAAAATAAAAATATTTGCAAAAGCGACACTAAAACAAAAGCTGCAAATCTCAAGAAATCTTAAAAACATTGGACAAAAGATGGATTTGGGGAGTGGTGGCATTAAGTTCTAGAGACTCATGCCTACAGCAGAAATATAGCACCCAGCAGTAGACTATCAAATAACATACATGTAACAAATGTGTACTTATACCAGTTTGATACAGGAGAATATTCTCTGGAAAATTTGCCATATGTAATTTTGGCTAGTATCACAAGAATTCATGTGCTTTGGGGCTATTTAATAGTAAATATAGTGTGAGCAAGTTTGCCCTTAGAGAGGATGGGACTGCCTTCAGTTACAGAGCCCCCATTATGTGATGAGGCAAAACTCATGCCATCTTTTGGGCCAAATGCAGGGCTTTACAGAACTGCCTTATGTATTTCCAACTGTGACTACATCTGCTGCTTTGCTGGGGGCTGGGGGGGTGTTTGTTTTGGGATTTTTTTGTTGCTGTGGTTGGTTTTTGTCACGAGTTCCCCCTTGAACAAGTTATTTCTCTCTTACTATGATGTTTTTCACAGCAGAGTCACAGCTGTACTAGAATTTTGTTCCTCCAACAAAAGAAAAGTGAACCAAGTCAAAACAGGCACAACATTTTTACAAGAGTATATTCCCCTATCTGAACATGCTAATGCTATTTAATCAAAAAGACAAGTAGTGATTTTTGCCAACACCCTCAACATTCGGAGGAACATGTCAATTTAACAAAGTGCGGTCACAGAAATTTTTAGGTTCTGATTTTTCCTCCTAATATAATGTCAAAATTAGTTTTACATCTCAGAATTTTGTGCATAATGAAAACCTAAACATTCTGCAACATGGCTAGTGTCAGCAGTGCTTCTCATCAAATTTACCTGAGACTTCTCACTTGAAAAGAGTCTTTCAGGTTTCTGTATTTTTGTGAAGCAGGAGGAAGATTTCCATAATACATGTTTGTTTCAGACATAATATTAAAGAAAAGCACATCACACAATTCCATGGTTTGGTTCCTCAGGAGATTATTTTTAAATGCACTGCACTTAGAGCAGAGACCTCACATTCCACCTTGAAGATGGCTTTTGCCATTTCTTTGAAACTCTAGTCTAAACTAGATCACATTGGAAACTTGGGCCTTTTTGCAAGAGTGTGAATAACCAAACCACTTCTCAGTGTCAAGAGCTAAATTCTGAAGGTCCTGCTGCTACCGAGCACACAGGACCCCCCCCCCCAGCCCTTATTTGAATTGTTCAGCCCCAGCAAACACCCTCCCTGTGGTGTAACTCGGGGCCACATGGTTCACACACTTGCCTTCTGTGCTCATTGCTGGGCAGCACGGCACAGGACAGGGCAGAGGCAAACTCAGAAGAGACACAAGCTGAATCAGCAAGGGGGAAACAGATTCAGATGTCAGGTATCAGTGAGACAGAAAGGGAGAGGAACTGTGCCTGGCTAGTGGTGAGGGAAGACAAACTGCTTGGGCAAAGGGAAGGTCAAATAGCAAAGAGAGGACCCAGGGTAACCATTTCTGGCATGAGAACCAAGAGTGGAAGCCTGGAGATCAACAGGAAAATCGGTATTTTATTATAAAAGCAATGCATGGTAACATGCCAGTGCTGTATAAGGATTAAAATTCTATGCACGTGCAAATACTGGCATCCTGAATTCAGTTTCACAACTTAGAAGTTACCACCTTTACAATATTAATGATGTTGTTTAACACAGTGTGTTGTATGGTTTTGTCTGAGCCATGCAGGTGGGCTGCTCTGCCCACAGAGGGGTGAAGTGCAAACCTCTCCTGCTATCTTCTGCCTGTCCCTGATTAGGCAAGCATGAATTTGGTTCAACTGTAATTTCTGAGTTATGCCAAGAGGTTACACTTAGGCTGCTTTAAAAATTGGAAGAAACTTGGTGTAATAGAAAAAGATAGGTTTTGCACTATTTAAATTACTTCTCCCTGGAGATGTAACCAGAGCAGCTGGAGTGTGATAAGACTTCTTGCCAGCCTTAAAATGCTGTAGACCCACGTCTGATACACTTTTGAAATGCCAGTGCAGCACACGGATTTTTCTTCCTCTTCTATGCTGCACTAAACGAGGTGATTATGTCTGTAATGCTATAAAGCAACTGTGTCAACAGTAAAGAGGAAACATTTATGGCATAGGTTATTAAAACAATGAAAAATAGGCCAGTGCAGTTTAAGTTCCTTTAGTGGGCTGAATAATAACTAGTTAAATAAGGAACAAAGATAAATAATTTATTACAGAATCATCACAACAAGCACAAGAAAATTGCATTCACTTTAAACTGCATCTCAAGAGGCTTCAAAGCAGAAGCATGGATAATACACAATGAATGTGTCAGAGCACATGCAAAAGTAAGGGGATTTAGAGAACCTGTTGTGAAATGAAGTAATCACTCAAATCCAGGACATTGCTGTACACACACACAGCAACCAGTTACATACACAAGACACGAGATTTTATGTTAAAAGTAGTAGTGGCTCAAAGGACTGCAGGCTACTGTGGTGGCTGGGTAGATTGCCTGCTTCAGCATGCAGCCCCTACTGCTGCATGGGAAAAACAGGACTTGCTTTTACGGAGTGGTAGAAAAGCTCATTATGAAGTTATAAGACTCCTTACAAATAAGGCCTAGCTCAGACACCATCAGATTAAGAAATGTAGAGGAATATTCATCTTCAGTTACTTATTCTGGAAGAGAATAAAAGAAGAGAGCAGACAGAACTCAGTACAATCAAATGCAACTTCCACTACAAGCCTGTATTTTTCACACTCAGTCTGACAGCTCAGTTCAAACAGTTCAAGTTGTTTGTAACAACAAAGCAAATATTTCCAAAGATTAAAAACCAAAAGTTAGGCTTGTATTTCCATTTTTGGCCTTTTAATTAGGCTTATCTGAAGTGCTGAAAACAGAACAACTCTAATTGATGGCTTTCATACTTTGCTTTTTAATAATAGCTCTTAACTGCTTGGCAGTTTGGAGGTTTCAAATAAGACTGGGAATTGATCAGAAGAGGATTTTCGGCTTGATTTTACTCCACCAGAAATGAGACAATCTAAACCTTCCCCACACAATTTGATCTCACGAGATTCCCACCTTGATCATGGCTCTGATAAGAATATTGAAATCTCACCATTTTTTTTGAACCAGACTCAATTAATGTTTCACACTAACTCAATATATGACCTTGGATAAAGAAATCAACCAATTTTCCAGCAGCTCCAGCTTAACTTTAAAAAAAAAAAAATACAAATGCACACACACAAACTCCATACACTATAGAACAACTTCCATGGCTGCAGTACAGAGACCAGAACAAGTTATTTGGCCTTTCAATTTGTAACTGAGATCATAAGCATATTTTACATAACAGTTTCTTCAGGATAAAGAATTTGTGCATTGTATGTAAAGCAGTGAGACCAACACTGAAAGCAAAGGAGGCACTGGTGTGATTAGGTCTAAGAGCCAGTGTTTCTCCCTCAATATTTCTACAATATTGCAGCAGAACTTGAATCGCTACTCAGTGTTACGTTTGTTCCTCTCTTCTTTAAGGAAGCAGGGAGAAAGAGTGGGGAAGATGGCACAAGCAAGGAAGCAAGAGAAAGGAGCAGGGCAGAGAAAGTGGGACAACAAATCAATAAAGCAAATTTTTCCTAGCAGCAAAAATAGCTGACAGATCTGCTTGCCAAAGAACACTGAAAATTACTTTGCGAGTAAAAGTAGCAGAGAAGATAAGTCGGCTTGAGGGACTCGCGGGAGAGCTGGTATTGACAGATACACAGATGATGTAATTGCTCGAGATGAACGGGTTTTTCTTTTATCTCAGAAAAGCACTTCTGGATGAAAAGACTAGAAAGACAGGTGTGAGACAATAGCACAAAGCCTCTTTCTTACTTAATTTTATATAAAGAAGCATTGATGTATCAAGTGTAAAACAAATGTGTTGAATGCTGAAAGTAAAGTATTACAGAGAACAGCTTATGAACACTCCCAGCAATAAAGAAACTTAATATTTGATGAAATACACTTTGTCTATTGAAGAAATGCACTGACTTTACAAAAGATCGAGTATATGTAAGAAAATGTTCCCTACTGTTCTTACATAAATTGGCTGATAGAGTGGCATCTTAAATTGTCCTGTTTACTCTTCTAGTCTACTGTTTGTTTAAAGTGTGATCTCTTATGCAATTTTAACAGGAAACAATCTAGTACACTCTTCCTCTCTTCCAGCTCCTGCTGCATCTGTGTATCCCATGACATATTCCCTTCAGCCATTCTGGTACCCTTTCAAAACAGGTTTTGAGCATCAAATCGTTTGGGGTTTGTTCTGGGGTTTCTTTTTTGGTTTGGGTTTTTTTGCTATTCCTGAGGAATATTAGATAAGAACTGGTGACAGGTGAATGTATGCAGTAGTGGGCAGGTAAAGAGAGAGTCTTTTCTATATTTCCATTTAGTTAGATGATTTCTGTGTGCTTTAAAATGAAATTTCTTCATGTAATAGAGCAGCATGTTGATATCAGTGACCCTACAGGAAATATTCTTTAACAAACCTCACAGATACCTAAAACCTATCTTAACCCACGCTGGTCCACCCCTCACAACAACATTACCTGAATGGTGCAACCCTGTTGCCAGGATTCTGACCAGCCCCACTGCATATGGGGTAAGTACCCACTTGGTTAATTGTCCTCAGGATGTTATCCAAAACCTGCCACTTTTGATCAAACACTTTGGTATAGTCCCTTTTCTAAAAACTTCATACTTTTAGTGTAAGAATTATACAATTTCTTCAGAGTTGTGAAGAAGGGGTCTCGGAAGGTACAGTGCTACATTTCCATTACTGGTCACTAAATACTGTGAGTTTCAAATATGAGTGATATATTCTAAATAATTCAGCCAGATGCTGAAAGTATTGGCTACCCATCAACGATATTCAAGCATTAAAATTATCTAAAATATCTGAAGGGCAGGTTATGTTTCTCAACACTGCTCAAGTGCAGAACATGATAGGCAACTATTTGCTTTAATCAACAATAAGATGGTAAATGAACACCTGAAAAAAAAAGCAAATAATGAAACAAAATGGAAGCAAAATTGCACTAGACTTGTTCTTCATTTAAGCTTTAACAAAAATCCTCCTCAAGAGTCTCTCTTCCACAGATTTTTTTCTTTGTTTGAATACAGGATCCACTCAAGGATGGTGACACAGATTATATCATAAATAATGATGAATTGACCGAAAACTATGAATCGTCTGCTCACATACCAGTGCCAGCACGGGACAGGACAGGCTCCACCCAGGCTACAGGCAAGGAAGATATTCAAGAAGGAGATCTGGGATTAGGAGGGTACAAACTCCAGCTTCAACCCCAGATAAATTCCCTGGCATGAACAGGGAAACGTTAATGACAAGAAAGAAGACTAAAACAAAGAAGCAAAAGATCCTATTATGTGAACAAGAGGCCAGAAAAATGTACTAAGCACAAAAATCAAAGACAACTCAGATTTCACCAAATAAATGCCTGCTCCTCCCATAAAAGTAGTTTACTATCATCAATGTAGTTTACATTTACAACAATGTGCAGGTTTTCTGACTTCAGCAGATGTAGGACAGTATCAGCCCGCTGTAAATACAGTACGGTCATGTGTTGACTGTACCTCTCCCCTCACATGTACCCAGGCCTTTGAATGTTGCTTAGAGTCTTCAGCAAGTTGGAATGGAGAGAAATAGCTTCCTGCTCACATGATGACAGCTCTTCTATACAGCTGGTCCTGAAAAGATCCACAGTTAGCTACTACTCCAGTAGTACTTCAGCCTTGATAGATAAATCTCCCTCATGCTCACAATACAGACTTTTCCTGACAACCAGCCAAATGTCTTCTAAATGCACATATAGCCTAGTCCATACAGGGTTTCACCATGCAGCCTCCAACTGAATATCGACAGTAGGAGGCATTGAAGTCCATAAAATCAGCAACAAACACCCTTTTAGGGCAGCACTGAATGGGCATGACCACTATTTAAACAGCAGTTATTCCTCAAAGCACTTGTAGTTAGGGCCTGGCAACACACAAAGCTTACATGGTGGGAAAAGTTTTGTTGTTTTCAAAGATCATTCTAAACATATGTTTTGATTTAACTGTTTCTGTTGTTATTGTTCAAAGGTAGTTGTTTCTAATCATATATTTCTGCAAAACAGCTATTTCTTAAGACTGTCTGCTCCAAGGACAAACTTGTCTCTCTCTAGTTAAGCTGGGCACTCAATATCACACTAGCAATGAGGAGAGTGGTGGTTAGATATTAAAAAAAATTCCCAAGAGGAGAGTTTATGTATCAAAGTATTAATTCTGCATAAACACAGTAACTGGATGAACAGCTGGTCAGCCATACATACAGCTAAGCTGCCATATACTGCTATCAAGCATTAGTACAGATCAGCTTTGGCACACATCAGCTAAGCAATGCAAAACCAGGGATAGAGCCAGGCTTTCGTTAGAGCACGTGCCTTTTCCCACCACAGAAGTTTCAACTAACTATGCATGATGATATTCGTACTAAGTCAAAGCATCAGGAGTTGTCAAGTAAGATGCTTCTTAGCATACAAAGACAATGGGCAAGCAAGAAATTTGAGATCTAAAAGAATAAAAATCAAGCCATCTCCATTAATAGTCCTAAAGCTGAATATGTCTTGATTTCATCACAGATAGAACCTGAAATACAAATGCAAATATAATCAAGTTTTAGTTATCCTTTTCCAGGCTAATTAATTTCTGGTTAAAAGTGACTATTAAACAGCCATTTTAAGCATAAATTTGAACACTGAAGCTCTACGTGCTGTTATGAAAGATCAGAAGCTTAAACTGGCATTTTATTTTCCCCTAAACACTAATCAAGGAGCTTCAAAGGATCTTAATCCCAACGTGGTTTAAAACAAATAATATTCAGGCATGATAACAAGTTCTTAGAAGAACTAATGAATTTCCAACTCCATGCTTTGCTTTGTTTAGCTGCATGAGGTGGGGAAAGATGCACAGCAGGTTGCAAGCAGGGATGGAGAATGGATAAGGAGGTAAGGTTTTATGGGCAAGTACTGTGCACTGCAGAGCATGCCCTGGGAGACAAAAGAGAACACAGGCAGCATAGGCAGGCAGAGACACACTGCAGTGAGGTGAATATGTGGCAACACAGAGAGAAGGTATTCTCGTAGATGGGCGCTAACACAGGCCTGACTTCAGCAGCCAGACTTTCTGATTTCAATCTTCAGAAGTATTGAGTGCAAGTCAGGCGGCTTCTTAAGCTTCTTGGGAAGCATGGATCCCAGTCTTTACATTATAGTGGAAATCAATAAACTGCTGTAGTATTATGAAGATGCAAAGCTGTATTTCACAATTGCTACACGAACTGGAAATGACAAGCTCTTCACCAACAGTTCTGCTCTTATACTCTACTCTGAAATGCACCCTCCAGCATATTGTATGGGGTTTTTACTGATTTATTTATTGTGCCTATGCCCAGATTTCTCACATTTGTGCAATGTGATAAGTGGAGAGCTCTGGGGTCTGAAATTCTCTGTTTGTAAAAAAAGTCTGTAGCAAATACTTTTCACACTGTTCTACCCAGATGCCTTAAAGGGCTACTTTACTTGGTAAAGAAAGTCATCCCTTCTGACAGAGAAGTCATACTTCCCATCTTCACAGGTCAGATTTTTATGCTAAGACTATCAAGAGGCTGAATCAATGGTCCCAACAGGATGGGTACCATGCTCAACAACTGAAGTATCACTGGCTTTTAGGAAAACTACTAATACGAGCTACAAGCAAACCTGAAGCTTCTACTAAATAGCAATAAGAGTCTCAATTGTCCATTATGCTGTTCAGCCTTCCTATTTCCTAATTTTAAGGTATTCTTTTCATGACATGCAGATCAAGAGAGTTAAAACAACATTAGAACAGATGATATATTTGCATTCAAGAAGAAATTACAACTAGTAATTCTGCATGACTTTAAACAGAAATGGATGTTAAGAGAGGCCTTTAATGTTAATTTACAGTTCATACACGGGAGATTTAAACTACTCAATATCACATAGTGTTTGACTGAATGTGCAAGTCACTCGTGATAAATGTGAAGCTACTCTTCATATCTGAGTTAATCTAATAAAACAGTGCTTGGAAAATGAAATGTAATATATACTGTCAAAATGTAGTGACTACATACTGAGTATGAGGCCAAAATTATAGGAAAGGTGGATATCTGCAATATTACTAAACCTTTCAGGTTTCAGAAGCAATAACTGAAATATTATATTGAACTGTGGACAGCATTGGCTAAGGTTGAAAGCAGTGGAATGAATTCTGGACATACAACACAGCCAGACCAGAAAGACACTGTACTAAAAATATCAGATCACTATGATAGCTTTCACAGAGAAGTGCAACATTTGGTAACCCCACTGAAAGCAGGGGCCAGTGAAACTAAACATCTATGTAGCTGTATTAAAAGCTCAAACTTGTCCATAGTACCACATCAGGGTTATCTCCAAACCAATCAACGCTGTGCATAATTTAAGCCACTAAACTCATTGTATTGAAGCCCTTAGAGCAGGTCACACCCTTTCCACCTACAACTCATTGAAGTACCTTGCTGACCCAGGACAGTCTGTTCAGTGGGTCTTTGTTTCCCTTTCAAAGCTGGTCTGTATTTTGCTATCAGCCAGCAAGTAACGCTGAGCTCGGTGGCAGCCCGAGTGCTGTGTACATTTGGGTACAACACGAATGCAGCAATACACAGACGTCTATTTTAGATGCACATAAACATTACATGTGTGCTTTCAAAATTCTTTCTTCTCAGAGACTGAGAAATCTTAGGATATAAACATTAACCATGAACTTCAGAGAACAATGATACCCTGAATATTCACTTTACAGGTCAGAAAATACTACTTCTAAAGACAAAATTGTTTTCCCCCTATTCCTTCTAGCAAAATGGAAAATAACCCTTTTCTACATCTTAAAGTAAACCAGTTCTGAGCATTTTAAACAACTTAACACAAGAAAGATCATCTCTAGCAATATAGCCCCAACAGACAAATTCTGGTCAGTGAACTATAAATGACTTGTCAAAGCTTTATAAAATAAAGTCTTTCAGAACTTGACAATTCTCCAGTTGATCCAAATTTTCTAAGCAAGTATTAGTTTATCCCACAGTCTTGGTCCCACTATCAGTCAATTTTCAGATCATGAAATCCCCTGCTTCCTTCAGCTCAACAATTAGTTTTTGTGGTAGATATTACTGTTCAGGAGAGTTAGACAAAACAGCTGAACATATCTTCTTGAATACTGGTTTGCTGGTGTTTGGGGGTTTTTGTTCTTGTTAACACACACATTTTTTACACCATAATCACATAGTCAAGTGCACAGTTCCAAACAGTACAACAGAAAACTTTGCTAATGCAGTACTTCTCTCTTTATTCATCCCTTTCAAGCAATTAAAAGAATAAGACAACCTAGTGCAAGCATGGGCATCAGCCAAGCCAAGATCCCCTTCAACAGCCTTGTGGTGCAAGTCACACTTCCAGTTTTAAAACTCCCAACTGAACATCCTGGCATGTGTTTAAAAATGCAGACAAATTCCTCAAAAAGCAAAACAATGTCAGTCAGCTCTGTGGTGCCCACCTATGGCCCAGGTTTGTCTTTCCTCTGTGAAAGGTACAGGGACTTTCCTACAGTTACCCCAAGGTAACCAGGTCTCCAACTTTGGCTCCACTCCTAACAGCTCCTTGGTACCACCAGCATGGGCCCGCTGCAGCTGCATTACTTTCATGGAATTCCACAGCAAAAACCCACAGCCTTCATGTTTCCAATTAGCAAATTGGAATTCCAACCCTTTCAGCTTTCCCACTGTAAACAACCACACTGGCTTCCTCCCACACCAGCCCACCCTGGCTCTGGGCAGAGGAGGCAGCGAGTGCTGCACCACATGTGTAATAAGAATTATTCTGCTCACAAATAATTTTCACCAGTGTCAGAGCAGAGGCCACATTTTCCCCAACTAATTCAGTGTTACTGGTCAACATTATTCCCCTACAAAAATCATATCTGAGGTATGGAAGAACAAATATTGTTTCAGGTCTCAGAGGATCCCAAATCTGAGCATGTCAAATTAACACCATCCTTCTGAGAAACCAGCAGGGCTTGAAATTCTGCTGCAGGAAGCAGCAGAGAATATCCAGGAGTGTTTTCCAGCTACTGTTCTATATCATTGTTTACCACATGCTGCCTGTTTCTGGTATGCTACAGCAAAGGCACATGGACAAATAAAATACTGGTACTTTTTTTATTAAGAACTTGAAACTAGAGAGAGTCATATACATAACAATCTAAACACTGAAAGAAATAACCTTATGCCGTGGAATTGGGCATTACATAAGCCTAGGACATAAGTGAGTTGAAATAGGGTAATATCCCATAAGCATAATGAGATTTCTTATTCCAGAGGTACAGGACCTTTGGAACGCACGCCTGACTGGAAATGAAAATATAAAAGAGAAAGGGACATGAATAAATGAATGATGAAGGAAGGAAAGGGGGAGCAAGGGCAGGAAGAATCAGTGCCAAAGATATTCAAATTGAAAAAGTTGACAAAGATATTCATTGCAATTGCAGGCTAAACTCCAAATTAGGTGTTTGACAGCAGTGTGAGAAACTAAGGGTTAGCTTGAAGAACACTCCTAAAAACTTTGCTGAGCTGTAGATAGTCCTGACACTACAACTGCACTGCAAAATCTTAGGCATTCCACAGGCCTAAAAGGTAGCTGCCAGCTGAAGGATGACCAAATTTAAAGAAAATGAGGAAAAAGAACCCAAGGTGAAAGGCTAATCCTTCAATAGCACTGTTGGCAAAGCAATAAAAGCAACACAAGTTTGATATTTGCAGAAGTGTGGAAAAACAACTGAAGATATAACTTCTTCAGTCTTCCTTATTTCATCTCTCCCTCGTTCACCAGCTGTTCATTTTCTTCACTAAGTTGTCTCTTTCACCATTTCTGGTTTACCTTTACTTTAAGATGAAAACTTTACTTTTCCCCCCCTTGGGCTAGCAAAATTTTATGAAGTCCTATTCTCCCTCTGCATGATATCCACACCCAACGCAGTTTTAACAGTTCTTCAAAAAGCAACTAATACAATGCAAGACTGCATGAACTATATAACTCCTTCCCCAAGTGGGGATCATGCCCAAAACCAGGGTGTCAAATGCATTGCAATATCCTTTAGGCACTTCACTATCACTACAGAGGTTCAGGAGGGCAGGGGGTGCCCCGCACCTGCGGTGGAGGTCTCTATGTAACCTTTGTTGACCTCACCAAGGCTTTCGATACCGTGAGCAGGAAAGGTCTAGGGCAGATTTTGGAATGCTTAGGTTGCCCCCCCCAAGTTTTTTAAAATTATCATCTCACTCCATGAGGATCAACACGGCCAAGTCAGTTATGGCAATGCACCCTCTGAGCCCCTTCTAATAACCAGTGGTGTGAAACAAGGTTGCGTTCTTGCACGAACCCTACTCACAGTCTTTTTCAGCATGATGCTTCAAAGGGTCACAGCAGACCTCGATGATCAGGACGGTATCTACATTTGATATCGTACTGATGGAAGCCTTTTCAACCTAAGGCAACTGAAGGCCCACACTAAGACCTTAAACCATCTTGTCTGGGAGCTGCTTTATGCTGATGATGCCGTCCTTGTTGCCCACACAGAAGCAGCTCTGCAGCGTTTAACGTCCTGCTTTGCAGATGCTGCTGAGCTCTTTGGGCTGGAAGTCAGTTTAAAGAAGACAGAAGTTCTCTATCAACCTGCACCTCAGGAAGTCTTCCATCATCCCCACATCACCACTGGCAAATCAGAGCTCAAATCAGTCCAGCAGTTTAATTACCTAGGTAACCTCATCTCCTCAGATGGTAAGATTGACAGAGAGATAGACAACAGGTTAGCAAAGGCATACAGTGCTTTTGGACAGTTTCATGAAAGAGTTTGGCGAAATAAACATCTGAAGTACCAAGATCAGTGTTTACAGAGCCATTGTGCTGTCTACTCTCTTATATGGATCTGAATCGTGGTCATCTACCGTCACCACCTGCGTCTCCTAGAACGCTTCCATCAACGCTGCCTCCGTTCAATCCTAAACATCCACTGGTCAGATTATGTGACCAATACGTCTGTTCTAGAACAAGCAGCAGTCACAAGTATAGAAGCCATGTTGTTGAGAACGCAGCTGCACTGGGCAGGACAGGTCTCCAGGATGAAGGACCACCGCCTCCCTAAGATCTTGCTTTATGGTGAATTTGCCACTGGTTGTTGCAAGAGAGGAGCCCCGAAGAGGAGATGCAAGGACTCCCTGAAACAATATCTCAGCCTTGGCCATATTGATCATCATAACTGGTCTACTTTGGCCTCCAATCAGGCGGTCTGGAGACACACCATCTATAACGCTGCTGTTTCCTTTGAGAACGCCCACAGGATCACTCTTGAGGAGAAAAGACAATGCAGAAAGAATCATGCCTTGCAGAATTTACCACCTAAGGAGTCTTTCTGCTGTGCCTTTTGCAACCGGACATGCCTATCTCGTATTGGCCTTTTTAGCCACCAACATGCTTGTAACAAACATGGGTAGAGCCCTTCCCAGAGCTTTGTTCGCAAAGCCTGGCCATGATCACTACAGAAGTTAAGAGCAAGTGTTCATGTAATTTTAACCAAAGGAACCAACAAGAGGGAAAAACCCTAAGAATGGTTCTGCAGCCTTTCTCAGGAAGGTCAACATGACATGGTTGCAGTGCCAGGGAGCAATACCATATGAGCAATCTGCATCATTTTTTCCCATAGCAAAGCTTGGGCACTCTGGCTGACACCTACTGCTGGGGAGACTCTGGCACAGAGGCAGTAGCTGCAGAGCACCAATACACACCCCAAATCCAAACCATTTCTTTTTACCCTTTGCACATATTTCCACAGCCTGGGGCAAATCCAGGGGAGAAAGCTCCCTCACTGATGGAAGAGCTCACGTTTATCTGCAACAAACCAAGCTGGTAGAGCAGGGAAGGTGGTGCTGCTCTCTTTCTGTTTGTGGTCCAGGCACGTTTTCCTCCTGGTACTCCAAGAGTACTGCTGCCACTGCTGATTAGAGAAGTGACTGGAACACCTTTTCTGATGAAAGCTAATGTGAAGTGGACACTTGAGACAAGTACTCTAGTTTCTGCTGCATGAACCGTCAGGCTACGCAAAAAAAAAAGAAAACACTGTTCTATTTCTTAACTGTTTTGTTTACTGCAAGAATCTGTCTACAAACACCAAGCCCCTGATATTTACAGGCCTGAACACCAGTAACAGAGATGTGTTATTAGCCCTCAAAACTTCCTAAATTTGGCTCAGAACAAGCACCCTCCTCCTCTGCACAAGCCCCCTATATGCTATCATCTGACAGGGTTTCACTGGAAAATTGCAATGGTCTATCCCTAACCTGAAGTTTTCAAACAGTGGAAGCGGATTTCAGTAGACATGGATGCAGATTCCCTGATTATTAGTGTAGTTCAGGTGCTCTGAGAGGGCAAACCACCTCTACCAACAACTAACTTTTAAAAAAAAAAAAAAAAAAAAAAAGAAGCTCCACACACACAAAGAACACTAATGGCACACATTTGTAACCAAAGGCAGGTATTCCAGCTAAACTTCCCAAGAAATAACACTCTTCGGGCTATTTTACAGAAATTTTCACCTTCTGTACATAGAACTAAAAAGCCATTTGTAGGATTCCTTTATGCTCATGCAATACCCACAATGAACAAGTAGTGACACAGTGTGTACCATTAATACACAGTCAAAAACACAGTTCTAGTGCAGTTGCATGAAATAATAATAATTTACTTTTAAGCTTGTTTTATGTCCCACCTTAATCAGAGGCCTGAGGAAAACTGTACAGCCTTGACAACTGGAGTGGGGAAGATACAGATGCTGTCTGAGGGCACAGCCTCCCCTTTGCCACTTCCCCCTTCCTTTCCTACAGGAACCTGATCAATGAAAGGGTGGAGCAGTGTATACTAAGTCCCAGTTCATCTTCACCCATAAATTCATTTTTTTATAAGTCTAAGGTTGTCCAAATATTTGCTTCATATTAAACTCTGATAATAATTTTTACAAGTGAATGTAAACTTAAGATCCTAAAATTCATGGGCTCCTTATTAAATAATCTATTTCTTGCAAGAGATGAATACTCAACAACTCACACTGAAACCTGCTACAGCCTTAAAGTCACACTGAAATTAGCCCTTAGGAAGTGCCAAAACACACCCTGCTCCCAGCAGGGCCCCCAAAGCAAAAGTGCAGCATAAAACACACTTTTTTCAGATTGGCACAATAAGCTCCCTACACCAAGAATGAAACCAATTTTCACTGCAGGGTGAGTCAGCTGCTGTGCAAGGAATAATTTAGAGACCTGAACAGGACTGACCCTTTTCAGATCATTGCTGTTGGATTTGGGTTTTTTTCAGTTCCTTTTTCTTTTTTTTTTTTGAAGGCTACCTGGGGAGGACCTGGGCAAGCACACGAAGTGGTGACTTCATCTTTTGTTGAGCCTCGCAGCCAAGGCAGCGTGGAGCAGCCTGCAGGACTTCACAGTGGAGCCACAATTTGTGTGAAAGCCCAGTGTGTTGCAGCTTATTTCCCTTGGCTGCTTCAGCACATGCCTTCTGTATGATTTGCTCATAACGGTCTTAGTTGACAGGGATTTTTCCTCAAACTTCTGTACAGAAAGGTATCACTTCAGGACACCACAGTGCAAGGCTAGAAATGTGGTTGTTAGCACTAACCAGCGTCCGAAACTCTGGGATTCTTCATGGGTTTAACATCCAGGATTTACTCATGTTTAGAGCCTGGTTAGGACTCAGTTTATTTAGAAGAGCTTTCACCATCTGTTCTTTCAAATTCTGAAAACACGAGAATACACTTCACAAGCAGCTACAAACACAGATGAGCTTGGCAATTTATACTGGGATATACTGCACACAGGGAAAATCATTCACTGTATCTGTGAGGTTTCTCCTTCAGGCATAAATTGAAAACTGAAACTCTAGCGCTTTCACATTTTGTGTCACAGTGAAACCACTCTCTGAATTTGCCACTGTGCATCTTCACAGTATTAAATGGAGACCTGAATTGTTTGAAACTTAGACAACTTAAAAGATTTTCTAATTAAACTGGTCAACTTCATTAATATATCACCTGCCATCACACAGTTCTTACAAAGAGATTTTTCTTTATCTAGAAATTAATATCTCTGAATAATTAGCAAGCTAAGGTACAGCTACATTAATTAAAGCTTCAAGCTATAGCCCAGTGACAAAAATCCATTAATATCTACTTTCTAGAAAGTGAAACTCCCAGCCCTTATTCCTGAGTTTTCAACCCATTTCCACCTACTTGACAAATCATGCCTCAGCAAACTCTGCCCCAGTTTCCCAGACATTATGGGTACCATGGGGATGAGGGATTGGAACTTCCCTGAGCAGGCTTCTGTGAAGGCCCCTCCAAAGGATGACCTGCTTCACAAGCTCCCAAGGGAGTAGGAGCCTGGCCAGACCCTGCCTACACCCGCATGGACAAGAGCCATTCCAGACAGGCAAGAAATACACCCTTCCCACTCTCCTCCTGCAAGGATGCGTATTTCCACACTTTACTCCCAGGTAAACTGGTTTGACAAGAAGGCACCACCCCTGAAGGTTGGAGAAACCAATCACTCATTCCCAGCACTTATCCCCAGTGTCTGTGTTAGGCTGATGCTTCCCTGAAGATGGCAAACTGCCCTGCACTGCCTGCTCTCCTGCCTGCCGTCTTCAGAAGGGGCAGATTTACCTCAAATCCTGTGAAAAATGCAGTATATGACAAAGGTAAAGGTCAGCAAGCATCCCCCCCCTTTGAAGGGAGCCATAAACCCTCTTGCCCTCAAGTCATGTCCTTTTTTCCTCCCCTTTATATATAAAATATTCTTTCCCGTCTCAACAATGCAGACATCTGGCAAAGCCTGTACAAGAGTTCCCAGGACAAAGTCAGTGTCCCCTGGTCTTGACATTCATTGATGTTCCATTTTCTTCACCCTATTTTATTTCCCCTTGGACAGTCATACCTTCGCTGTTCCACTGCAGTGCTGTCCATAAGCTATGGAATTCAGAGTGACTCAGGCATAGTTAAATTATCTCTCCTTGTTGCAGAGCACTTATTGTAGAGTGGTCAAAAATACCACTCAGATGTTTTGCAGTAAGAAAGCACCTTGGCATCAAACTCAAAGACCGTACAATACTGTGCTGATTTCACTAAAAGCTAAATGGAACAGAAGTGTGATATTAATCATTTTGATTGTTTCTTTGTTTTGGTTAAAATTTTGCCTATTTATCTACTTAATGCATTAAATATTAGTATAGAAGGATATTATTTGACGCTGTATACTATACTCAGATTTGAAAGTAAATCTTAAAATATTCCAGTTATATAACAATACTGGTTAAGGTCCTCATAAAAATATCAGGATTTTATGCTAATTCAGAAGGGGAGGAAATATTTCAGATACAAGGAATTTCTGTCCCCCCTAGGATTAACCATCATAACATGAACATGTCTCCTTGAACCTTGGCCAACAGCCTTTTTAGGCTTCTCCCAGGCCCAGAGATCAACTGCTATGGCCAAGAGCCCCTCTGGGGACACAGGACATGCACAGGGCTTCCCAGATAAGAAAGAAGAAGTATCTCTCTGCTCCAGCAGGGACAGGGTAGTAAAGAGTGTCATTTATCTCATGAACTCCAGCCCTCTCAAACCAGCTCAATCGCTCTCTTTGCTGGTTCCCCGTTGTCTTCACCCAAATAAGCCCCATCCCACAGCAATAATCTTTTTCCATGCTGAGCCCTCCAAACCCCCAGAGGTTTAAATGGGAACATGATGACAAAGGCAGGAAACTGACACTAGTTAAAGGAAGGACAACTGTCTATTAATACGACCATGAGCAACAGCATCTGGTAGATTCTTTTTTTAACATAATCTTAATTTCAGGCTTAACTCCAGTTTATGAATACATGAAAGACAAATTTCTTGCATAAATTATTCAGTATGAATTAAACACCCAGCTGCACATAGCTGGCAGATTTCTTTTAAAAATAAAGTGATAAGTCATTCATATAAGCTGCCCATCGGGCAAACATTCCTTTTATACACTTATAGGAAAACAGAGACATTTTTAAGTATCACATACCTTTAAGTCAAAAAGAAACTTATACAGTAGGAATCATACATTTGGGGAAACTTGGCATGATCCCAAGGTTTGCAAAGTAGGAGTTTAGGGGCTATTTTTGTTTGGTGTTTTGTTTAAGAAAAGTTCCAGGGGACAAAGGATGCACCTAAGAAGAAAGTTTATACAAAAAGGAAAATAAAACACTTTTTTGAAGAAAGAACACATAAATCCTTTCCCCAGTAAAATCACTTTTGCTAATATAAAATCAGGACTCCTATTCTTAGAAGAAAACATTTTAATTTTCCTTGGAGTTTTTCCCTTGGACAAACTAAAAATTTTGTTTCAAAAAAAAAAAAAAGAAAAAGTGCAATAAGCACCTTTTTTTTCCACAAGATCTAATTTGTTATTGCTTGAAAGGAAGCTGAGAGGTAAAAAGTAACTGAGTAGTATTAATTTCCCATTTTTCTGGTGGTTTTGGTTTGTTGGGTTTTTTCTTTCTTTTAAATGAATTAGAGCAGTTAGGAAGTTCTGAAACTTGAAATGCCCTTAGTTTCAGGGAGGTTATAGGGACCCAGTGTGATCTTCATTTCAGATCTACCTGCTGAAATCTTAATATCTGCATTAGTCCAGCTGCAGGTTTATCATTATGTGCAAAAAAATCTTAATCCTAACTAAGAAGTTAGCCCTATCAGACAGTATTCTTGTGCTAAGAAAGGGGCTTGCCAGGCGCAGTGGCAATTGCCCTGTAAATGTTTGCCTTTCAGTGGTGCCGCTTTTTCCTGTCGTGCATCAGTGGCTTGAATTCAAATACCTTAAGTAGGTTTTACAGCAATCTCAAGAGCCGAATGGAGCATAAATCTGGACAGTGCAGCAAATTTCTCTAATGCACTGCCAAGACTATTGGTTTTTCTGAGAGAATATATCCTTCTGACTAGAAACTCGATTTGCATTTTTATATTTTACAGGAGTTTTTTTTTGAAGGAAGGGAATCACTTTGACTTCAGAAATTTAAAAGCTGAAAAGGCAAATATCAAATAGTTTTGCTAATCTTTGAACCATCAAAAATATCCTGGCTGCCTTTCACCATAAAGCACTAGGTCCCTTTGCATTTGGGGATCAGATGCACAAACAGAGCCTCCTCTTCACCTTATTTTGGGGAATGTAGCTTAGAAAGTTTACCAGGACAGGCATCCCAGCCACATATCACTGTGCATGTGTCTGGCCTCCTTTGCCAGTGCTGCCAAGCAACCCAGCCATGGGGAAGGCTGTGCCTGCCCTGAGCTGAACTCAGTCACACTGAGGGACAGGGAAGCGAAGCTGCGAGAGAGCCTTTGGAGACATCTTTTCTGCTGAACCAGAAGATGAACCCAAAGTCAGTACCCCAAGGAGTAGGAGGACAAGGGACTTAGGCACTGCTGTTACACAGCTGAGGCATTAGTAAGAGCAGCTAAAGGAGAACATTTCTGAGGCTGGGTTTGTTCACTGATGTTTTCTTGCCGCCTGAGCCATTATTACAGAGAACATGCCATTTAGGGCATTCCTGCTGTTTCCTGGCCACCAGAGTGGGGGGCAATGGTTTTGTGGGGCTGTTTTAATTCCCTCCTATTCCCCATCCCACTCAAAAAACTAACTATGAGATTGACAAATTGAATTCATCTCGTTGTATTCCACCCAAGTGACACACTGTGTTTGCTGGAAGCAATTATGTGCAAATCAGCAGCCGTGAGATAACTGAGGGTCTCATTTACTCCAACAAAAATCTGCTGCTTTGCCCCTGTTGTATGACAAGCTACAGAAGGGGTGGGCAGTGTGTGTTCAGATGAATAGGCATTGCAGTGGGTTTACATTCAGAGTAGCAGAGAGCTGAGGTTGAACACTGCAAATAAAAGCTGACCCATCTGGTGGGAGCAGATTGCATCAGAGGCTGCTTCTTACTCCTTTTGCAAAAATTCCACACACAACAAGACAGTCACACTTCAGACAGATCAAGCTTTGTGCTACCAGTCCTGAGAGGGGACAGCTCCTACCTTAGAAACCAAGACCTCAATAGTCTCTATGCCAAGTTTAAGGTTGGGAATTACAGTTTGAGTCTTCTGTTGCAACTCTGGTTTTGACTATTTTCCCCATCTCTGTAGCCTTGATTCTGCCACAAGCCAATACTTAGGTAATCACCAGTCCAAGACTCCAGATCTCCTCTAGGTACTTCAGCTTTCCAGTGCCAAAGGGGAATATGCCATATTAAAAATAAATTATTTCACAACTAGTCTTTCAGGTTGTTTCTTCAGTCTGAAGCCACAGATGCCTACACGTGCCGGTAGCTTGGAAAGCACAGCATCACTCAGCTGGGGAGCTGGGAGTGACCCAAATCTCTGCCATCCACACCAGCACTGAGCACAAGGCATAGAAACAAAATGACAGCCTTGATCTCATTGAATGTGCATGTCAGACCCTCATGCCATCACCAGCTATATCCCAGCTACTGCCAGACCCAGTGGCTCAATGTTTCAGCTTTTCCACCTTTACAAGAGCCAGTTGCTGGCATGGTCTGTCTCTTCCTCAGAGTGTGCCAGTGGCACACAGGCTCCATTGAAAGACAATGTTCCATGATATAAAGCCTAAATTTTTCTTCCCTTAATTTCAGTCTGTTGCTCCCAGCATGTTGCTTATAATTATGGAAATGAAGCCTCTTTCTTCTTGGCATTTACACCCTTCAGAACTTGAAGACTTGAACGTTCTCACAGAAAATGAGTTTACTTTTTCTGCTTTTTTTAAACGGCCCAAGCCAAGTTCACTTCAGCTGGAAAACAGACTGAAGCATAAGCCAAAGAATTTCTTTCTCTTTACTTCCACTCTTTAAAGTGAAAATTTAAGCAGAGAAGTGGTACTTTCAGCCCCTACACATTTACAGGCTTGGATAAAGCAATGGATATAAATTTCATTTAGAACAATAATTTTTCTTGGTGAAGCAGCTGACCCTCCATATGAATAAATAGTTTGGATTTTTTCAGAAAGAAGGACAGGCATTTTCTCAGAAGTTACCAAGAACTCATGACCGGTATTGAGCTAAATGACAGACAGCAGTGTGCCCCCCGGCCTCACAGTGCTCTAGGACTGAGTCAGGGAGAACACTACCATTTACCGAATCAACAGAATCATTTCAGTCATTTCTTGGAAGGTTGTTTGTCTGGGAAAGTCTAGCAGTGCTTAGCTTTAACTGTCGACAAAGATCCCAGAGTTGAAAGTGCTGTGAACTGTAAATAAAACAGAGAATAGCACTACCACAGGAGCTTTGCACTGTCTTTGCAACTGTTGCCCTTTCCCGCCCCAGCAGAGATGTGCATAACCTGACCGAACATATTCATTTGTTCAGCAAGGCTGCTGGTTGTTTCCACCTCCCCAGACAAAGGGCTGATTATTTCCTCTCATGTTAATGACTACTCCTATAGGCAGGTAAGCTGCCATCTCGCTCTCATGTCACTGCCTTTCCCTTTCACAAAAAGAAAGATCCCTCCCTGTAGCACTGAGGGGAACACAGAGCCCTTTGCACTGTCTGCAGTACCTACCTGGCAAAAAAAGCCAGGGCTTTTACTGCTCTGAATATCCCCTCCTGAGACCCACTATATTGTCAATTCATTTCACCAGCCTCAATAGCATCCCCTTTGTGAAGGTTTGAAAGACAAACCCATCCTTGGCATAACTCTACTGCCCTCAGTAGAGTTGTAGCAAAGTTGAATTTGGACCGAACTTCACTCTGATTTGCTTTAAAAAGCCACATTGCCCATGTGTATAATTATTACAGGCAGATTCCTTCTCTCCCAATAGCAAACCTCTTCTCTCTACCTGCCATTTCATCTTAACACAGCCATCTGAGTTACAGACATGCCTACATGAAGCAGATCAATAGATGCTCTCCCACCCCTGCCAGTAATAATTCTTTATCAGACATGTCTTTGCCACTTGCCTTTTTCATGTTTTTGTGTAGGAGGTAAGGGGGTTGGCAAGTATTTTTGTTAGTTTGGTGTCTTTGTTTATGATAGATGGAAAGCTTGCCAACAACACAACCAAATGCTCTCTAATTAAAGTCAGTTCAGTGGCTGTGATTAGATAGAGTGTGACTGACTTCTAAACCCTTTACTTCTCAGCCATAAATCCCTCCTGCTCCCCAATCACCTGAAGTGATGACTAATGCCAGGTTCCCCTAGTTACACTGGAAAAGGGGAAAGTGCTTGGGGATTAGACAAAGTCTGCTGCCTCCAGCTTATTTGCAGGCTTTCAGCCCCATCAAAAAATTAAATATGAGAAAAGAAGCCATATTAACTATATTGCTCCTCTCCTTTTCATCCCTGGATGTCTTAAGTGCTGTACACATCTCATTTTCCTTTCAGTTGATATTAACTGCCATTTCCTGACATGTTCTCCTCCATTCATTTCCTGATTCATTTGTCATTATCATTCACACATGCAGACTTCCACTGCAATAGACAACATCTGTATTAAAAAACCAAAAACATAGGGGTCCAACCTCCTCTCTTTCACCATAATCACATCACCATATCTGTGGATTTTTACTTCTGATTTATATCAGCAAAAGACAACCAAAAGGTTTCATTCTGTCCCATGCTGGGCATCCCCAGCGCTAAGGCACGAAACTCAATAGTCCTGAAACACCAATTCTTATTAGAGATAAAATGAGGTAGACATGACAAACAGATTAAGCCTTTCCCATGTCTTGAAGTGCAGTTTGCAAGATGAAGTAATACTTGTATCAGCTATGGTAACTGCAATACTAATAAGCTTATCTTTTATCATAAGCATGAAGCCCAGTTCTATTACAAAGAAGAGGAATCATCATGCATCTTCATTTTTTCTGGCTGTAGGGGAATTGCCACCTCCTTCCCCACATTTCCTCTGTAAATGGCTCCATGGCACAAGTAGCCCTCATTATAGACAACTACTTTTCCTGAAGCTAGGTGGCTTTTAAGAGCAAGGTTACAAAAATTAAGAAACTTTTCATGGAATTTACACAGCATGTTTTTTATAGTACAATTTTCTCGGGGAATTCCCATTCCTATCATCCACCCCTCTGTTTTACTACAAGCACCTACAAAGGTAAAGCAATTGCAGTCTTTCAGCAACCCAGAGATAACAGCAAATTGTTTGCCTATGAAATATGTCAACAGTTCCCAGCCTCAGCCAGAGAAATTCTCACAAACTAAGAACTCATTAAGCACAGGATATAATTAAGTCTTTTCACACCGTAAATAGGGCTTGTTAACAGAAAATGTTCCCTCAGAAAGCACAAGGAGCAACCTCTTATCTAGTGAGGCTGCACAGAAAGGTTTGGGCTACTGTTTGCAACAGACAGTCTTAAGTGCCTGATCGTCACTAATGACAAAAGGCTTCATTAGATTTCTCTCGGTTTTATTAGATTTATTCATTTTCATTGTGAAAAGAGGGTTAAGTACAATTTGTTCCTTACAGTGTTCTTTAAATTAAAATTGTCTTAGCAGACTGCAGAGGTTGAGTTGTCTTTTTGCATCTGCTGTATGACAGATTATTCTCATCACAAAGTCCTCTCCATAAAGAAAAAAAAGAAAGACATCTGAGCGGTCTATATTTCATTCCTGTCCCCAGAATCAAGAACAGTGTTTCCTGTAGCAATCTTTAACCAATGATATATTCTGGACATTACCCATTATAAACACTAGCTAATATCTGTCACAATGTATTTCATCCTAGAGTGCTCTGAGAACCAAGGCACACACAGCAGCAGTTTTTTAGTGGGCCTGCCATTTACAGGACAGCTGCCTCCCAGTTGTTCGGGCACAGAGTCCATTCTCTCCCCCAGCCGTGGGCAGCGTTGGAGGCAGGACAGCATCCCTGAACCGCTCCCGCCTGCCAGCAGTGTTGCTGGGGAACTTTGGCATGGCAGGAGTGTCAAACACAGCTGCTGTCACCAAGTTGCTATCACTGTGCTTCCAACCCAAAAGCCAAACCACTGCCCATCCACATTGTGTGAAAATCCCCACTAGCTTTGGCAACCCTCAAATTACAGCAGGACCTGTTTATCTATCCCCCATGGAGAAAGAGATGCTGCATTATAAGGGAGATGATGTCAACTGCAAATCAATACCTAACATCACAATAGAGCATCTTTGCATGTGAGAACACTGCATAGTCTGTTGGATGTTGGCCTGTAGTGTGCTGTGTTTTTTTTAGATAAATTCAAAATTGTATCTTCAGAAAACGGTCAAATCCCACTTCTTACAACTTAAAAAAGTCACATTAGACAAGAACCTTATATAGGACTAAAATTAACTGATAATAAAAAATAACCATGCACACACCCCAAATGCTGAATTACACCTTTGGGTAACAGCACGCAGTGTGGATTTGCTGCTGTCTTAGTAAAGGGGGAAGAGAGAGAGAGTGTGGATAAGAGCAGAAGAATCTCATTTTATCTTCAGCACCTGCTGGAGAAAGAACTATTGGATCCAGCTGAGCATCTGATCAAGCAGAAATCTGCAGAAACATTAACAATCTGGTTATTAATTTTCCTTGCAAATGCAGCAGGTAATCATGTGGGGGAGGGGAGAAGAGCAAGGGGAAGAAGTAAAACACTGCAACCATTTTAGTTCCTCACCCATGGTTTTGATCCCTTTAACTGCAAATTGTACCAAATGCCAAATCAATTGTTCCATGACCTTGCACTAAGTGAAAGAGCAAAACAATCTCTTAAAATGATAAAGGTAGGCTATCACAGCTTGTGAACATAGTAATCAATAAACCACTTCCCATTTAACAACCTTCCTTCTAACCAGATTGGGATTGAATGCACTCTGCCTACACCATCCATCTGGGGGGGGAAAATCCCACACCACAAAAAACACACACCACATTTGGGCCAGATAAACACACACAGGACACCAACTAATCCTTTTGACACCATTATTCCAAATCATAAAATTAAAAATATGCACCTTATGTAGCCACAGAAGTTACAGACTAAGAACTTGTTATCGCCTCTTTTCTCACAGCAGGAACAGTATAATCCATTCTAATTCTGTGCCCCTCTTCCCTAAGTATTCCAAGTCTTATTTGGTTTTAATCTTCAACGGCACTGAAAGGTCAGGGAAAGAGGGAAGACTCTTCTCAGTTCTGTCTATAAGCATTTACTTTCTATCTATGACCAAGAACTAATATTCTGTGAGCCTCATTTATTTGATTCCTGCCATTTTACCGTTATTCTTCACTTCCTACTTATGTCCTCTTTTTTAAGGTGTAACATATTGCTGGGATTCTTCTAACAGCTTCCTTACAGTGATACATAATTATACTTCAATTATTTTTAAAGCTGTCTGGGCATTTCTGCTGTTTACAACACTTGGTATAACAAGATTCAGACCCTGACTGGGATCTCTGGGCCTTCCCACACACAGATAATGGGCACACACCCCAACATTAGATTGAAGATTATTAGTGTCCCTATTTTAGGAAGGGGAGAAACTTAAGGCAAAGAGGAACATAATTATTTTTCAGTCTTTTTCAGTGTCATCTGTAGTAGAAGTAGCTCCCACAAGTGTACTCTTTTGTCCCAAGACATTTTCAGCCTCCCGATTGCTCTTGCCCACTATGTTGCAATATTCAAAGTTCTCCATTTGCCCCTCCATGCTCCATTCCTCCCCTTTCACTTTAAGGTACATCATAGTGGACATCAGCAGCCTTCCTGACTTTTCCCCCCTGCTTTTGCTTTTATGGTCTTTTCCTTGTGGATGCATTTCCCATTACACACTTCAGGAGTGCCTATGACAACCTTACTCTGCCTCACTGTCCCCACATTCCCACAGAGCAACCTCCTCTGCCTGTTGCCCACCCAGTTTCTCTCTCTGGGTACAGGTGGGAACCCAGTGCTGCCACAGTCCCTTGGTTACTGACCTCCAGCTGCCCTGGTGCTTCAGGCAGGTCTCTCACAGTGCCTTCACTGTGGCAGTTTTACATGCTGAAGTTGTTCAGCCAGGCTGTTATTTGAATTAGCTCAGAATTTTTAAAATAACATTTTCTGTTACAGCTGTAGGCTTGGCCTTACGCACCACTGCACCCCAATCCTTTGCTCCTCTTCCCCAAGCAGCTGTCATTCCCTCTGGAGTGCTGGCAAGCTTCTTTCCTTAGACAAACCATCAAATCCCCTGCTGCACTCAGTAAGAGCCTTTCATCATCAGGAATGGGAAGCAGGACTTCATTCCCAACCAGTTTCCCTCAGTTGCTGGTCTCCTGGAGCGAACGGCAGCAGTTTGTGCTCCCTGGGCGCTGGCCAGCCAGGCAAAGAGCCCAAAGAGACAAACAGAGCAGCACAAACGATTCCCTCTGGTGCATCATCCTCATTTTAATTCAGCATTGTGTTTATTATCCAGAATATTAAACTCATGTCCTGCTTCTTCGCAGTCAAGAGAAATTTAGACTGTGAGGGTGGATCATTTCTTTGGCAGCAAGCCAAGCCAGGAGTGCCAGGCCACTTGTTCTCCTGCTCTAATTTGTTGACACGTATGTATGTACTTGGAGAAGACCAGGCTTGGCAACAGCAATTTGCAGCTTATAACTTACAGATGCAGAGCTGCTCTGAATACCAGCTCTGTTTGCAGCATCAGTCGAGCTGCCTCCCCAGCTCTGCTGCTTCCAACACTACGTGCAGCTTCAGGAAGCCCTGCAGAGCTCATCCACAAAGTCTGCTTTTGTCCAAGGCTGGGCTTCTCTTGTAACATGAAATATCAGAATACACAAGTCCGTGTGATGTCCCCTCATGAGCACTGGAGACACAAGAGCACGATTTGCCTACTGTCAAATGGCAAGTCCTAAGAGAGGATTTGCTCTCCATCCATTACCAAACTCAGGCATGGAGTTCTGAGGGAACAAAAATGTTCACAAACCCATGTCAAATTCAGTCAACATGTTTGAAAAAAAAGGTGTAGATGGGGTTTCTTGAAGAGGTTTAAATACACAATTTTTCACATTTTCAGATTAAGTTATTCTCTTGAAAAATACCAAGCTATTATTTTCAAAGTGAGCGTTCAACTAGACTAGACTCATATTTCTAAGAAGCTGTTAGGGGAGGGGGAGGGTATGGTGGTGAAATAATCCAAGATCCTATTTTGTTTCATGCAATTTAAATTAAAAAAGAAAAAAACAACAAATAAGAATCAGTTGCCACTGAAATAAATATCTACTTTTTTTCCCATTTTGTTGAAAAGTACATGCACAAAGTTTTAGTCTAAACAGTTTCGAGTTTGCCTTTTAATTTGACTTTTTTGCTCAAATTCCAGTTTTTGAGCAGCTCTTTCTAGCATCAGTCTATAAACTATTCTACTCTGAACCCTACAAGCTCTTCACAGCCATAGAACTCCTAAGCAGGTAAATACAGTTTTGCAAAATCTAAACTCAAAATGGCAATAGATTAAAACTCTTCAAGCTTCAATTCTCATCAATGTACAGATGCACCCAAAAAACATTGGATTCATTGCTGGAACAGCTACATGAAGTCACAGAGGGCAGCTTGGGCGGTTGCACAACAAATATCTCACCACTTCCTGGGGACAAGCATTACCTCTCCCATCTCTATTCCATATGACTCTGTTTGAAGGAGGTGTGATTGTTCCTGTATTTTCAAATGTACATAGCAGCCAACTGTATTTCTTCCAGACTGTTTGATGAAGCCACTAGAGCATTTAAAAATGCAGTTCCATTCCCAAGAAAATATTGTATATTTGAGTTTGGATAATGCCTGGGCAAGCACAAAGGGATGCACATGCGTTTCCAGAGGAAGAAGCCTTACATCTGCACAGCTGGATGCCTGTGGCACATCACTTGTAACAGTCAGCCATGCTGCTCCTAGAGCTGCTTTTTGCATACACTACAGGGTTAGATATATAAGACTTTCTTATTTGTTTTTTCTACTGTTTTGACAGTCGTTCTGAAGCAGTATCTAAGTTTAAAAGGCTGTTTTGCAAGTCAGCCAATTTGAAATCAGATCTAAGATCAACAAAGCCAAGTCCTTGAAGGCACGTTTTTCCAGCTGACACACACAAATACACCTTCTTTTCTCGGTCACTAATTGGAGCCATGTCGAACTTTAAGTCTGGCTCTTCCATATGCTCACAGAAACTTCAAAAACACAGGAAATGGCACAAGATTATTTGCTCTGAACATTTGGCTAAATTGTTATTTTTTCCCCTGTGGTTGCTGGGTCTGCACTTAGTTCTTTTTGTTACAGATTACTGTATTGTTTATGGCATTCCACATATTACTAGTCTCACATACTTGAACACTTAATTGAAAATAAATAGAAATTGCAGTTACACCCTGAAAAAGCTGAAGAAGGCCATAATAAAGGAATCCTTTCCAAAAAATTGTAGGGTCGTTGATTTTTGGGCATAGACTATGCTCTCCAATTTTCACTTGTTACTTGAGGTGACTAGTTCACCCAATGTTAACCACTGAGAAACTGGCACACACACCACATTGGTATCACAGGACACAGAAAGGCAAGTCACAGATGGCTTCCTCAACTATTTTTGCAGTGCATCAGCACGGACCCATCTTCAAGATGATGCAAGCTGATGTTAAAATTGTAAGATACCCTCCTAAGCAGTTAGAAAATGTTATTGGTGTAAGGCAAATAAGGCACAGCTTTTCCCTGGAAATCAGCTTATTGCCATTGGAAGACTTTGCACAGCAATGATAATGCTGCATACAGTCCTTGTGTTTGTTTCAGGGTGAATAAATATGTACATACATAAATCAAGTTATATATACAGTTTATCTGCAATGCAGTCAAGAAATGTATCTGCAGTACATAAGAAAACACTCAAACTAGCTTGGGCTAGACAGCTCTGTTATCCATATCAGTAAGACTGCAGATCCCTGCTATCCATCAGGGCCTGCACGAGCCCATCCAGGATGCCAAGTGTTCTCCATAGCTCAAAACCCTGCTCCAAAAAAGTGGCTGCTTTCAGAGGGGGAGCTTTACCACAGCGTGTCATCCTTGCCACATCAAGTCATCCTTGAGTCTTCACGTGGATCAGTTCTACCTTGGACTGCAATAAGTTATGCTCCTACTAGCCCCTTAAAGTCTGCATCTTGCTTTTCCTCAGAGAAGTTGACACTGGACATGTCAACTTCCCCCCCCTGTGCTAATGCCACAGTTGAACACTTGGGCTGAAAAAACAGGAAGTGGTTTAATTACTGTGCCTGAAAAATACTGGAAGACTTCTACATTCCTTATAAATGTACTGTCTTGTAAGATGATGCACATTGCTGAAGAACTGCTCAGAAACCTCCCATATTGGTTGGTATTAGTTATAAAGTTGCTGAGTAACCTCACCTGAAAGTGCACTGCCTCACATGACTGGGTATTCACTGGGGAGAAATTCTTGAATATTAAGCATAATTGAAAGTCATGCTTTGAAATAAAGAAAACAAAGAAAACAGGAGAATTGACTCATCTATTTTTTCTTACACAACTTCATGCAATTTCTATCTCCCTTTGTTCTTTCACGACATACATTTGCTAGCAGAGCAGAGAATTAACACACAGAACTATCCTAAGACACATTGATCCCCTTGAATAAAATGTAACAGACAGAAAATAAGTTCTTTGCTATATTTTACAGGAGGGAGATCATCTGCAGGTTGGACAAGATATTTGGTGTATGGTCAGCAGTCTTTTAACCATAATTACAAGATCCTACACAGTGCCTTAGTGTCTGAGCCAGCAGTACAACTCCACAGACCAGAGATAACCATCTACTGACCAGAGGTGACCCTGTTTCTGTTGTCTCAGGTCCTGATAACAGGACTAAGACTTCAAGTCTTTCTAATTCCTTAAACATGATCCCTGAAGTGTTCAAGCTCTTCAGAGCACACACTAATTTACATTCAACCTTCTTAGATATCAAACAGCAAGCTTCACATAGAAAAGGTTATGATTTTAAGGAAAGCCATCAAAGCAATATACATCTTACATAATTCTTTAGAAGAAATCTCTCATGTCCATATTAGTTTCTATCAGTGATAGAAGTGTCATGCTCTCAGTCACTCTCAGCGTTCACCCCTTCTCTTAATTCCATGATTATTTTGACCTTCTAACTCTTCCTGATAATTCTCCTATCAAGATCAAACTTGAAATAGTCAAGCATATTTTGACACTGCCTTTGAGCAGAAAGAAGAGATTTATTTGCAAAAGCAAACCCAAAACTGCTTTCAGGAAAGTATTTTATAGAGTAGCTGCATCATCATCTTTTGTTGTGTTCAACCAGCTATTTCAGTAAAATGTTGTTTCATAAGTGTCTTACAAAACTTTATCTCAGTAAATCATGCTACATTGAAAACGTAGTTAAGTTAATAGAAGCCTTGCAGTCACAGAAAGAGAAGATGAGAACTGTGCCTGTGACAACTTTAACTATGCTAAAATCTGGACAGTAACAGAGATCTTGTCCAGCAATCCACTAATTAAAAATACTAGAGAACACGACCAACAATAAAACCCTTATAAATCAAAGTTCCACCCAATTTATGATGTCTTCTATGGGTCACAGAATTCATTTCTCTATTCAAACACCATATTTCACACATAACCAAATTCCAGAGGCCCACAAACACAGATAGCCAAGGATCAGTGATGAGAAGTTCTACAACAAATGCAGGAGTTTCTGCTCAGGTTTACTGCTATATCCATTTCATTATCCTCAGTAATTAACAGTACAAGCTGGAATTTTTAATAAAGGAAGCAAATGTGACTTATCTCACTGTTACTGACAAAATCAATAGCAACCTTAATGAATTATTCTGTCCTGAGATGATGGCCAGAGTCCCCATGAATAAAAGGATGCAGCTTGTAACAGAACACAATGCCAGTGATGAAAAGATGTGGAGAATAATTTATCAGAAATTAGGGCCAACCACATCTTCAGGTGATATCAAGACAGACATAAAATAATTTTAATTCAGATTAAGATTACTATCACTGAATACAAAATCCCCAAGACAAAATGGCTTTGTTCAGAGCAGCATTAACGCAGCGTGTCTTCCTTCAAGGAAAGAGAAAACCTATACAGTTTTTAATAAATTATTATATTGTCTGCTTCAGTCCTTGTGGCTTTTCACAGCATACATTTGTTCTGATGTTATTTAGGCTTGTTGTTGTTTCCCCCTTAACCACTTTCTCCTCCTCAGTGTATAATTAAGCATTTCCCCCAGACTATGTTATAAATTAGATCTTTAGTTGAGCCATTCTTAGCTATAAAACAGGAATGAATCTGGGATTGTACAAACACAGCTAATTTACATTTTATCATCTTCAGAAGAGGCCTGAAGGAGGCCACTGCACTGCTCATAATGCTTTTCTCAGAACTCATCTGAAGGGCTCAGACAGCAGCAGCCCCCACAGAAGAATTCACAGGGATGCTGGGGTGTGGGTGGGGAAAGAAAGGAAAACAAATAAGAACTTAAGATAATAAACTAACAAATGGTGGGTGTGACCAAGCATGGTCTTATGAACCACTGGTTTTAAAGTAGAGCTATAATAAGTATATCCAAATTTGACATAACACAGTAAAAACCAGAGAGGAGAAAAAGGCAAATTCTGAGAAACATAAACAGTCAGTTAAATAACCGGTTTCTATGGGATATTTGACATTTGACATGCAAACAATCCCAAGAGAACCTCTACAAAACAGTCCATTCCTCCTGCTGCATCTTTACTGTAGGAAAATATTTTTGTGGCCTGTTCTTCCCATAATGCCAAAAGCTATCTGTTTGCAGGTCAAATTATTCTTTCAGGGAGAGGACAAGAAAAGAAACCACTTCCTCTGTTATGCACTACTACTTAGCTCCAGCTTGGGGGGTGGGGGTGAGCGCAGTTTGGCAATGCAAAAACATTCTGACAAAATATTCATCAAGGCAAGCTGTGCAAATGCTGCTGCCAGCCCAGAGACAAAGGCTCCATTGTTCTGCATAGCATTGATTTGGGAGCAATTTCAGAGGGTCCAGCAAGGAATAAAAGGTAACATTTTTGCAAATTCAACTCACTTTCTCTGCTTTAAGAGTGGTTTTCCTTTTTAGGAAAGGATGTTGAGCTGTGCTTAGTGTCCAGGCTCTGTTATTGGAAGCAATTGCTGCTTTGCCAATTTACTGTATGCTAATTCAATCTAACTACCTAATTCAATTAGATACAGCAAAGAAACGTGCCCTTGATCATGTTTAAAAGGACTTGAATGAAGAATGAAGGTCAGAAACATGTGATGCTGGGTTATGGTATTAAGTACTTAGACACGCCTTGTAGAAGCCTCTACCCCCTTCTCCCCCACCCACTTAATCCCAGTGCTTTTAACTGTGGCCATGGGACCAAGTCCACTTTGAAGCAGAGAAGACTCTGTAGCATTGCAGGGCAGTGGGACTGACACAGTCACAGTACTGAAGCATAACACCAAGAGTCTGTTAGCAATGTGAAAGAACAGGATTGGGGAACATTTCACATCCATGTTCTGTATTCTAACAAACCTGGAAAAGTGCTTTTTGTATCATAAAGAAATAGTATTTGCAACTCTTGTCTTTCAAACCCTGATTGGCAGAAAAAAACCCCACATTATTTTTTTATTTGCCTCCCCTCAATAATTTATTGGCATAGTTAATCACACTACCCTTATTTGAACATATTTATTCTACTGAAAGAGAACACTGTAGATTTATGATCTCAAAAATAATAAGTTAGACTTAAAAATTCATCCAGAATAATTCAACCAGCATGTTCAGTGTTCAACCCAGCAGCACAGTATCTGCTCTTAGGCAGGACCTTAAAGTGATCCAGAATGAGCCACAAAGCAACAATTAAACCTCAGCAAGGCCAGAAGCAGCATTTATTGGAGAGAAGAGAGGAAGAGAGGGAATATCAGTGCACTGCAAACTACAACAGTGTACGTGTAGTAAGAGTCAGTTGTTCACAAGACTTCATGGTCAGTCACCAAATCCCCATCCAGCAATACTGCAGCCCTCAGCCTCTTCCCTTTGCTTCCACAGTTTCATTCCCCTTACCCACCCTTTCTCCACCTGTTCTTCCAGGCTGTCTTTCTCTTCTTTCACATATTTCCAGAGTGAAACACACAGATGCTAAACAGTTCAAATACAGAGATTCCCCCAAGACACTTCACACTGGGTGAGTAACTTCTTGATAACAATTTTATGGGTTTGAGTGACTGTGTCTGGATTCCAGACCGGACATACTGGATGCCAGGTTCATGTTCCCCAGGAGTCTCCAGTCACAGGGCTGCTGGAACAGGCAATCCTACACAGGAGGATCTGCAGAGAATCTGATGCAGCTTCCAAAGGGAATTGTCCCACACGGTTGCCGAAGAGGCCTCATCAGCCTCCTCAAGTACCAGTTTCTCAGAGGGACTTTTCTGCTGCAATTCCTTATGAGCACAGAAGAGCCTTCAGTCAGCTGAGCACTAACAGTTTTCACCATGTGCAACGGGGTGGAAAAATGAGGACATAGCTCAAATCATTTACATGCACTGAAATATTCCACAGGGTTAGGTTTGAACTGGAGAATATTCTATTTGAAAGTGTCATATTTATTTCATCTAGCACAAATTAGTTGTCTGCCTTAATTATCAATAACAGGTGTCAGGCTACTGTCTTATTGTTATTTTTTCATCTGGGAATAGCATTTTAAAGTTTGAAAATTATGTATAGATAACATTAGTTAAATACTTGAGCATATTTCTTCTCATGCTTTTAAATGGGCTCAGAGAGGAAACAGAACCAGGTACTGTTCTGACTTCAATACTTGCCCACCATAAATCAACACACGAAGGTGAGATTGTATTTTTTTTTTTAATTATTTGCTCCTAGTCCTGGGGTGATCAACCTCCCTATTAGATTGCATTTACTTAAAGTTTTCTATTCAGTGGTAAGGAAATAACTACAAAGGCAGAAGCACCAAATAAATAATGAGCAGGCCCTCCAAGCTCATGCTGAAACAAGTGAATTCTGTCTCCAAATTCTCATCTTGTGAGTGGGATTAACAGCTCAGACCCCAGTTCTTATACCCACCATACATCCTATTTTACAACTAAATGCTTCCCCCTTTGGAATCAGCCCCATGTTCCAACATCTCCACAGCGTAATTCATTGAAAAGAAAAAATAGGGAAACATTGACTATGATTGACAATTTAATGTGGGATTACAACGTGCACTGCTTATTCTGCTGTTATTCACAGGCTCAGATTTGACTGCAAAGCAATTTTCCCATAAGGTTCAAAACATAAGAAGTCCCTTCAAGAGCCCTTTGAGCCACGGCAAATTAATCATGGAGTATTTTGGTGGATCCCACTGTCAGCCAACAAATTGTTTTTGTTAAACTATCCTGAAGCACTCTTATCCTAGAAGCAGCCAATAATCCTGAAAAAAAAACAAAAAAAAAACCAAAACAAAACAAAAAAACCCCATCAAGCTCAAAACACATTTACCTGAAGGTTTTTTCCCAGAAATTATGGCTTCTAAAATACATTCACAGCCCTTCAAAACAGTCCCATGAATAGTTTTCCAGAAAACAACATTTTGACACACCTACAACTACCCATATATTTTTCTGGAATTATTCAGCTGAATAATAAGGCAGGTTATGTCAAGTGCAATAGCTCTTCAGGTAATGTCCTCACCTTGAAGTTTACATTACTTTGGTCAAGCCTAATGTGGAGACCTTGTGCCCAAAAGCTTTCTGACCTTCTCCCAGCTGAATCAGATGTTCCAATAAAATGCATCATTTCAACCTATAAATTTTGTCTTTTATACCTGAATAAGTGCAGGATGTCAGACCTATGAATACTACTGTGCAAGGATTACCCAATCCATACATTTAAATATGAAAATCAATACACTAAGGATGCCAGATCTGCAAGTCAGAAGCATAATGATTTTAAATAGTAACTGAAAAATAATAGTTTCTAAGATTGTGCTACCAGCCTTCTTTTGAAACATTTCTAGCAAAGCAGCAACTTGAAAATATTCGGCCTTTAATTCTGAGGTACAGTTTGTTAAAACCCTATGCTCCCACTTAAAGGATGTCAACAGAAATACATTTTCACCATGTTAAATAATCGCTTCAAAGCAATAAGTGCTAAGAAATATGCTCATATCTCAGGTATTTAATGCAGGTTTTTTCTCCTCTCAATCTCCTCTTTTGTTGCTCCCAAAATCTTTCCCTCTGACAGCAGAAATGCTAATGGATGCAAGATGTTGCAGGCACACTGATCCAAGGCTGTCAGAAGAAAGCTTTGGGGAGGGCACCTGGGTTATAACATACTCTGGCAACATGCATTAAAGACAGGGGAAAACTAATAGCTGAAAATCTCAAAATGGATCTGAATAGCCTACAGTACAAAAAAGCCCAATCCTTGGGATCTGCTTGTCAGCATAACTCCCATTACCCTTATCAGTAATTCAACAGTACAGAAACCTTAAAGATGAAAATTCCCCATTAAGCAATATTAGACAGACTGCTTTTTTTGTGGTATTTGCAATGTCACAACAGACGGTGGTTGTACAGTCCCCATGAGAACCAAGCCAGCCCCAAGGCTAAAGCAACAGTTGTACCTACATGTTACCAGTGTCCTGAAACTACCCCTCCAGCCTTCTGTGCTGCAACTTGTGCTCCACCAGATTGAAGAGGACTAAACTTTCGCTTGGGACTGCACTTACTTAATCATGTCTCCAGACAGGCAGCACGCACCTCACGTGAGGCTTTAGTGCAGTGTATGGTGTAACAACCCCATCATCTTCCCACACCTTCATTGCCAAGAGGCCCCTTGGTAAAAAGGCAAGAAGGTTCAAATGAGCCAACACTGGTGGAGCAATCCAGAAACACAGGAGAAAAAAGTGCAATCCCTTATATCTAATAATAGTTTCTAAAAAACACTTTCCAGCTTTTGAGGGGAAAAAGAAGAGGGAGAATAAACTAAATAAACAGCATTTCCTTTTCCTGATTAGACAAAGGCCATCAGAACTTGAGACACTGAATGGGGGGAAAACAACTGTTTTGCACATTACTAATTTCCATACTGAGGTCAATCGAATAAATAAAGCATAAGGAAACATGTACCACTAACACTGAAGTTGTGCTGCAGGCTGGAACCCACAAACCCAGAAAGAGCCTCCTTTGATAAGCCTCCAGCAAGTTCTCAGCACAACCTTTAACAGGACAGCCCGTGGGACCAACCAGGACAAAACTCTCGCATTTATGTCATCACTCCATACTTTGCTTTGCCAACAGATTGCCATTTCACAGGAGCCTGTGCCTTCTTAGCCTTGGGCAGGGGGTGTGATCTCCAGTATATATTGTGAAGTATTGCTACTGTAAAAAAAAACTGCTAAGCTTTGAAGAGAAGCAGCAGGCAAAGCTGTAACAATACATGCTTCATTCACAGCAATGATTGCACTCCAACACCATAAACCAAGGGAAGCCAGCAGGAGAGGAAACCCCTACAAGTAGACATTTCCAGAAATGTTTTGAAAAATTTGGTTTATATATTGCTTTGGACAATGCAGAGATGTTTAATTTTAATTACCATAAGGGTACTGAGAGCACAGATGGATGCCTGTTAATTAAAGCTAGCATAGTTCTGCATAAATTCAAAGAATAAATCAAATAAATAAATATCAGCCTCACAAGAACATTTGAAGTAAAAAATGGTAATGAGTTTTGGAAGGAAGGAAGGAAATTGTTGTCACTGGAAAAGAGCCAGCAAAGATAACAGACCCTACCAGCAGGTGACCATCAGTAACAACTCTTAACAGGAAGCAACTTGTCAGCCAAGGCTGTAGATTAGAGGGACAGCCAGAAGCCAGGTAGATATAACTGTAGGTATAGACCAATTCAGTCAGGTCCTGTCCAAAATCCAGGGGGAACAGCAGTAGTAAAGTAAATCACCTCTCCTGAGGTAGGAGCAGGAAATAAATTGAAAAAAAAAAAAATCTAGTCAACATGGATGAAACTAAAACACACAACTAAAGACCGCCAAGAAAGATCACTGCTATGTCTTTAATAAAAAGGCATGAAGTGGGAAAGCAAGGACAATGAAACATGGACAGCTAGATAAGTCTCCATTAACAGCAGTCTCTGCTAGATTTCAACAACTGAGATATCTATATCCTTTCATAGTTAATTTAGGACTCCAGAGAAGTGACAGGTTCGTAGCCCTGAATACTTAAGTGTCTCAAAAATATCAAACGAGGAATATTAAAGTGGGAACAACTTTTGCAGACACTGTCACAGGATTTCTTCTTGACACCAAAAACAAGGACATCAACTGTAAGGATGAGTTTCTTGCTAGAGTCAGTATCTGCAGTCACCAGCATCTCACAAGAAAGAGGTCAGCAAATAGCCTGAGCCTGTAGCTACTTTCAATAAACACAAGCCTAAAATGAACCAAAATCATCACAATATCACACCTCATACTTGGCAACAGACTTAAGATGTCACTCCACAAACTACTCTGGGATATAATGTATCAGCAGAGTCCCACAACAGCCCCTCCCTTTTGTGCCTTTTGGTAGGTTTAACGAGAAAGGAGCAGTTCACAGTACACCCCGAAGCAAAACTCTCCCTTTAACGCTGTTTTATTCGAGGAACAGGTGTGACAACTACAACTGAGTCATTTTATGGGATCTGCATCTGAAGAGAAATAAGCCAAGGAAGACAAACTTAATATACAGAAATGGATTCATGAATGAGAAAAGCTTCCATGAAAAGCCAACAGAAATAGATTGGTCTTGATAAGGAGCATTAACCACTTCCTTAAAATACAAGGCCTGGATAAGTGGCAATACCCTGTATGGGAAAGACAACTGATTTTACAGGTGAGCATTTGTAGTTACAGGCAGCACAAGACAACAAGTAGAGTCACCAATAATATGGGTTATATAGATACACATTATTTATATAATCGAATTGTATATTTATTATATACAATATTATATATTATTTATAACATAAATTAATTTATAAATAATATACAAAAATCAGTCTACAGATTCTATCAAACTATTTCACCATAAGGAAATACCTCATCGTCTTCTTAAACATTTGCAGGGTTTTCTTCTCTACAAAAAACCAGCTGTAGTAAGACTGAGATATAATATCATACCAGTGCCTTCAGAAGCATTAAAAAAACCCTCAAAATATCAACTGCAGCATCTTGCAATCTTACCATAACAACTATGCAAAAACTAAGCTTTAGTACGGCTATTTTAAGTATAGAAGATCTTGAGGTACAGAAACATGACTGAGTAATCACATTTACAAAGTACCCTTAAAAAAAATGCAGTGATACAAAATGCACTAATTTATTCCAGTAGCTTAAACATTCCAGAGAGACTTGCAAGACCAGCATTGCTCCTACTGATACTACACACCACCATCCTCTTCAACTTGTGTTAAAACTACTGGAGAAAGCAAGGAAGATAGCAGTAATAGCAAGTATGAGGCACTGCAGACGGGAAAATTAATTTTAAAGAGAGCCTCAAGGAAAAGATAGCTAGGTTTATGTTGAAAAGCTAAGTCAGACCTCCCCAGTCCTGGAAACAGTATAAACACATCACTGCAGCCTTGTCTTTAGGCTAATCAGCTCTGCAGAGCAGGAGGGCGTGTTTGCAGAGGCAGAGCACAGTGTTAATGCGGTGATGCTGTTCCTGGGACCTACCTTGTTAAGCACTGCACTGTGTAGGCACACGCTAAATGGTTCTGGATAACAGCCATTACTCCTCTTACATGTGACTCTGAGAAGAGCTGAACTTTTGCATTTGATTTTAACATTTTGTTTTTGAAATCTGAACAAATAAAAGCAGCCAAATAACTCACAAAAGGTCAAGAGCCAAGAAAACTGAAAACCTAGTGATTTCTGCAGCATTAGAGCACAATTTAAGATATTTCCAAAATATGGCATTTGAAGATTGCTTTCTCTCAGTTTTCAATAATGTACTTAATTCCTTTACATAGTAAAGATGACTACCAACACACATTATTTGCCAAATATTAATTATTCTGTCTTTTAAATGTGGTGATTACAGAAGTGTTATACAACTGTTTCCTCCTATGACACTCTGCAGAGCTGTATACTACGGGTTTCAGCTGCATCTGTGTTTAGCTATTTTAATTGTGCCCACAAATCTCTTGACTAAATGCTCTAAGTAAAGGATTGGTACCTTAATGGTTCTCACCTTTGACTCAATCTGAAGCCCTATTGGAGATTACTTCCAAATGTCAACCATTAGCACAGAAAAGCCCTCTGTTAGCCTGCCTGGTCAGTCTCCCCAGGACCCATTAGCCACTAACAAGCTGCAGAGCCCTGACAAACTCAGAGTAATGTTAGAGATGCTGGAAAAGGAGCACCTTCAGGAAGTGCAATCTGGAAGATGTGACTGCTTCACTCCTGGGAGGATGATTACGTTTTACTGAATGCCTAACACAGTCCTTGAAGCAGGAGCCAACGACCACTTCAATCTGAATGCTCTGATTAGGAGGCTACAGAGCCAAGGTCTTTCTTACCCACCCTTTTCTAAGTCTCATCCCAGCTCTAAGACCTAGATTTGAGATACAGAAGGCCAGGACCTTACCCCTCCCTCCAAAGTGTACTTACAGCGATGGCTAGGAATATCTACAGCCAAAAGAGAAATCAAGAGAAACTCCTTACTACCTCCATGGGAACTCCAACAGCTTGGCAATCTCACCAACTACAGATTGTAAACACTGTTCACCAGCCCTGGGAAAAGAAATTGCTTCTGCACAAGGTGCACACCTGATGTGGCCCCCAGGAGAGGCAGGGAGGCAAGGCAGAGCTCAGCCCTACCATTTCCAGAGGTCACTGGGGATACCTCCCTATTCAGCCTGCTGGAGCACCATCTGTCTTGCCTTTCATGCCCACCATGGAGCAGTTAGAAACTTTCACATGTAACCTGGATACTGCATAGCCCCATTTCAGGGTCAGCCTCCTCTTAAATTCTATACCACCTACATCATATGCCTGATGCCAGGGGCCCAAACACAGAACTGTAACAGCCCACATTTGCAAGTGTGCAGCACCCTAATATCTCATTTTACAGTGCAGAATTTCAACATCAAGCTGGCTGGACAGGTTGCCATCCCTGCCTCTGTCTCCCAGGCACTCAGTGCCTTCCTCCCTCCACCCATACCTGAGGTGCACGTCCCTGCCTGCTGGCCATGTGATCGATGCTCACAAGATCAGTGACATAATCCAGGTTCAAAGTGGATTATATTTAACCCAGCCCCCCACTCACTGATCTAGTTCATAGCACAATGTTACACCAGTTGTACCAGCACAGCCAGGCACGAGCAGAGAGTAAGAACAGCTGGAGTAGCAGGAAACATCAGGTTACTGCAGAGGCCATGAACTGTGGCTTCAGAGGTGACCAAGTGCCGTGTCATGTAGTTCCATCCCCAGTATGGTTCTGCATTCCGTAGGAAGCCAGGGTGACACAGTGTAAAATACACAATGATTTCAAAAATGTCATGATTAGACCACACAACAATCAGGCTGCTGAAAACTTCCTGACCCGACAAAATGCTCATACAGTCTATTTCTTTCCAAATGCAGTGCTGCCAAGCTCATTGGAACACCAGCCTGACCCAGGAGTTACACCAACCCCTTCAGCTTAATTATGGCACTGTTTTTCAGGTGACAAAGGAGACAGCTTCACAGAGCAACATCCTGACACCACTGCAGTCTTCAGGTCCCTGCCTGCTGCTGAGGTAAAATTTCACACCACGTTTTTCTGCTACAAAAAGAAGTGCTGGAAGAAGTCAATCGGGTCTAAATACATTGTTTTTAAGTAAAGAAATCCAAGATCCGTCCTAGCAGTAAGCTGAGTAGAAGATTTACCTCAACATCTGCTGACACCTCTAGCTTTCTAATGTCAGTCTCTTTACTGCTTAAATGGTTAAAGAGTTTTCCTCTTTACTGTTCACTCTACATTTTCTTCATGCAACTCAATCTAACTTTCTTGCTGATTCAGTGCTGCAGAGCACAGTGCCCATGCAGCCCACAAACCGGATGGACACAAATACTGGGGAGCACATCAGGGATGTGGCATCACTTCTCATTTAGCCATTTAATACATTTAACCAACCAAGCTAAAAGTAGTGGTTCCAAAAATTTGAACTCCCCCTGCACAAGACCAGTTTGGATTCTAGGCATTCATCCCTATAAATCAAGCAGGAGACATCAATCTCCATGCTAGTTAGAGACACTAATCAGGCTACCCAACAGTTTCACACTTAAAGCATCTTCCTGTACTCAAACACAGCAGCATCACACCAAGGAAGACAGTGGCTTGAACAGCCTACTTGCCTTAGATCCTAAATGAGCCACAACAAAGGCTGATGACAAATAGCCAACTTGCTCACATCCCAGCTTTATTCTCCTCCACACTTGTAGTCCAGTTTTATGGCTACACCAAGCACCTGTCCACACACATATTTTGAGAAAGAAAAAAAACTACAGCCACTTAATATTGTCAGAGCAGTGTTTGGGATGACATTAAACAAGGCCAAGTTCAGAGCAACTTCTTAAATAGCTCATCTCTAGCCTATGAGGCAATCACAGGCTGTATGATACATGAGCCAGGAGCACAGGCTGCTCTCCTGCTCTCTGGCTGTCCCTTCTCAGGGACAAGAGAACCCAGAAGGCAGCACATCTGGCAGAGCTTTCACAGGAAAAGAAAGGCTGCTTCAGTGAAAGAAAAGCTCAAAATTGGTAGACAACAATAAATTATATCGTCCAGAGAACGGATAGTACCCAACCCTCCTTTGGATCAACTGAAATCAGGTGTTGCAAGCAAGTACTCAGAATTTCAGCCAAATTTCTAATCTAGTGCTAATGATTTGAAAAAGCACAGATGTCCATTGCTGTGTACCAGCCTGCAGACACTGTTTGCACAAGCAAAGTTTAATCTCAAAAAATAAATATGGGCAAAGGGAAATATTCCTGTTTACCAATTAAAAGATCATTTGCATAACCACCATCTGGAGTCACTTTTCCCCCCACAATTTAAATGAATGAAGAGACCCTTTCCCTCTGTGCACAGTGGATATGCCTTTAATGGCTGTAGCCTTTATCTTATTTTGAGTCAGATACTGAATGATCTTTACTTACCACTCTAAATCAACTCTGAATGTACCCTTTGATAAGACTGTTCTTTCCCAATTATGTCCATTACTGTTAGTCATCTGCTTCTTTCATTTACTCTGGGTCTTGTCATGTGCTCTTAATATAAATGGAGTTTTGCCATTGATTTCAGTAACAACAAAGTGGGGAAAAAAGCATTAGTCACAACACAGCATGGTCTGACAGCACTAAGGCCCAATGCAGATTTTCCTTGCATCCAATTTATTTCTCATTACAGTGATGGAATCCAAAACTCAGGCCTTTCCTGCTCCCCTCTTTCCGAGTAGCTCCGTGCAATAAGAAACTGAACTTGGAATAAGTTCCATCACAAAAGTGCCAAAGGATTGTTCTGGGGGATGTTGCAGATGAGGCATTCCCTGTAGGAAAGCAGTGAGAACCACCTCTCTAGCACACCCGTGTCAGGCACTGTGAAAGCTTTCTGCTCTGGCTCTACTCTAACCCACGCATTTGCACTTCCCTCCTAAAAATGTATATTCTTCTAACTTTTAGACTTTCAAACACCTAAAATCAGAAACCTCTCATTTGCTGACTTCAGGCCTCTGCTTTGGAATTATAGTCAAGAGACAAACTTGGCCACATACACATAGATGAAACTGTATTCAATAAAAATGGAGATGACTACAAGATTTCAATAACTAAAAATACTTGGGATTTCTGGAAACATGAGTTCAACACAGAAATTCTTTTCCTCCACCAGATTTAAGAATATTTCTTGATAAGATACTCAATAATATATCTGCTCTGAGCAGATATTGAGCATTTCATGAGCTTTTTATAAACAAGTCCAATTGTGACAGTAGTTGACAGAGTACCTAGTCCATTTTAATTTCAAATTGAAACCTTTGCTTGAAGATTAATTTTCATATTTGGTACATAAGTAGATGTTTATCCAGATATTGGTGTTCAAAACAGTTTTCTAGTAAAGGAAATTATCAGCAATTATCTTAAGTTCTGCAAAAAGATTGGTGTTGGCCCACTGAGTTACATGGATAGTTTCAGATGCTCTTTGAATGACACGTATTGCTTGAGTGAGAGTTATTCACATTGCTTTTGATCCACAAGTATACATGGCATGAATAAGAGTGACAATACCTGCAAAATATGTACAGACTCTTTTACTCAATAATGCCAAAAACATACAAGGAAGTCTTATTTCATTTGGTTTTAAAAATGAAATTCAGTTGACTTCACACAAAAATACTGTGGTACAGGAAAGCAGCAGAATCAAGTCTCAAAGCACATAAATAGAACAAAGACTAAATGTAGGGCCAAGAACTAAAACTGAATTACTTGAAATACTGCTATCCTAAATACAAGATTTAGAAAATAAAAACATACAAAATTTAAAGTGTCCCTGCCCACGGCAAGGGGGGTGGAACTAGATGATCTCTAAGGTCCCTTCCAACCCAAACCATTCTATGGTAATTATATTGAACTTAACATTTCATGTTTTTCAGTACGCAAAAAAATTTTGATGTTCAGTATGTGTGTTATAAACTATCTATAAAATGCATTCTGATTTGATCTGTAGCCCAAGTCTGAACCATATGTTAGATTTGATTTAGAGCACATTCACTAGATTACTGACGTGGTTTAATTCATGTTATTCACAATTGGGAGAGCTTGACGATAAGTAGAAAATAAATTACACAAGTTTATTGCACCCTCCCTCTCACTTACACAAGGAGTGATTATAATGAGAGTTATAATCATGGAAGATTTAAAGAGATGGACACACAACTCTGCTGCTGGTTCAGCATCCAGAAACACAACATAGGCCCCACATACTGATGAGGGCACATTATGCACAGACAGTTGTCTGCAAAGCACTGGCACAGCACTAAACTGGGCTTTCCTCTCTCGAAGCTGATCTACATATTTGACTGTGTAACTCATTTGGGCTCTGTCACCAAACACTTTCAGCGGGGGCGGCACGTCACACAAACAAAGAGCATGAACCCAGCAGATGGCTGCCAGTTCTTAGAAGATGACACATGTTCCTGTAGCTGGCACTCAAGATGCATTAAAGATCATTTGATTTCACAGAAATTTGGTCTTGCATTGTTCATTAGGCTGCCATGGATGTTTAGTGCCTCAGAGTTGACTGCAAACAGCTTTATCCCACAGTTGTGTTCCATAATCTCACTTTTCCTTTCCAAAGGAAATTCTCTTCCAAAACAATCCAAAAAACTTAAGCTATATATAACACTGAGGAACATAGAGCTATCACATGGCTACTTTGAACCCTGCAAATTCAAATAAATTTGGAAGTACTACCCTGTTTGGGAAGTATTCATGCCAGAAAGCTCTAAGCCACAGAATCCATCAGCCAGTCCTTCTCTAAGAAGGGAAATGATTAGGCAACATTTCAACTTCATTATCCACAGGAAAATTCTTGATTTAGATTTGCACATGACCAGATTAAAGTTATATGATTTTTAAAAGGAGAGAAAACCAATTAGATATATTAATAGCTCTCTATACCTCTTAAGCATTCACCATTCTAAAGCTATAACTTCAAGAACCTTGTGTTGAAAAACTTTGGACAACATCTCTGAAACAGATCCCAGAGAGCAGGGCTTTTTCTGTGGAAATTGGTCAATTCTAAGAGTTTTTTTAAATAAGCTGTTTAATTTGTGTATTTTTTAAATTCACTCCACTAACACATTTGATCATCACTTGTGTACTAAAACAAGGTACCATATCTTAAGCCAGCACACCCAAGGTTTTCTAGAAAACTGAGTAATGCTTTTTCAGAGAAATTTCCAGCCAGCTAGTCCTGGATTTGGCATGGTTATGAATCTGATGAGCTTCATTCAGAAATATTCATCCTTGCTGAACTGAGAAGGCCATTCATCTCTCCCCACCAAATAACCAGCTGATTTTGTTGTATTACCTACTGTACATTTCTGCTTCCCATCAGAAGAGCTAAACTTGCCATTGAAATAGAGGTACTCAGTAAAAAATCAGACACATTGTCAAATGAATCAGTGCATGGCCCATTACAACGGATGCCCTGCCTATCATTTCACATACTGTAATGTAAGGCATTTTGTGCTGAATATATTTAAGAATGTAATACACAATCAAATCTGAATCCTGATTCATGGCAATAATGGCAGCATCCTTTTTAGTCATTTCAGTCCATCAATTTGCATATTAAGGGCTCTTTTCAAGTTTTTAACAGCAAAAAAACAGGGTGAAGAGACATGGTCCCTCAAGGTAGCACTTCAGTAAGCATATTCTTATACTAAAAACCAACCCACACTGTCCCTGTGCCAAAACCCAGGCATATGCACGGTCAAAAAGGGTATGGAGGGAACAAGGATTGGGCTGCATCTACCCTATCTGAAGCTTGACTTCTAGGTTTTCCTTCAGGGACTGCAGGAGTATTTTCTGTTGTCTGAGAGGTTTTTTCTTTTACCAGCTACCAAAGCCAGCCTGAGCCAGTACTGAGGTGACTGCCCAGGCCATCACTTAACTGGATCAGACCACGATCCATTACTGAAACAAATATTGCAAGTGAACTTGATAGATCAGCTGTTTAGCTTGTTGCTTCCACTTTCCAAGCAGCTGCAGCTTTTCCCAAACTCACCGTATTGACTTTCTGACAACAAATGTCACTACAGTGAAATCATGATGAAGCAGCAGATAAGAAAGCAGGAGTGCCAGATCAGCAACACCAATTCCCACAACGCCTTAGAAATAAATAGGAGTGTTCAAGAAGCCAACTGCTTTTATAAAATATCTCTCTATATATAAAGTATTCCTGGAAATACAGGGCAAAATCCCTCTTTCCTTTCACATCAAGCACCCTAGTTTCAGTGCATGAGATTATGCTAAATTCCTGCTAGGACCAGAAGTGTCCCTCTGACCCTAAAAGCTCCATTATAAGGCAATTTGTGAACACCATCCTCACTGCCTGGACACAGGTTGCCATAAAACTCTACGTGAGAGAAACTGTGAAACAATTGCCTGCCAGAGATGTTGCTGGGATGTGGCATAGTTCCAGATTGGTGCAAGTGCTGGGGCACCTACTGCTCTATACTCAGCTGCAGAGCAAAGATTGGAACTTACAGAGGCATCCAGGGCAAGAGGAAGTGCCAATGACTGAAGAAAGCCAAACCTAAGAAGCAAGGCAAGTCTAAATCAAAATACAAACACATCTGGAAGCAATTATTAGGGATTCCAGTTCCATTTTAAGAAGTGGGAGAATATACTTCAAGGACTGCTCAGCCTAACAGAAGGGAAGTGTTGTTACAGTGCAACATGCTTTATTAGAACAAGACATAAAACCCTATATTTGCACCTCTTTACCTAGCCTCTACTGTAAATCTGTCCTGCCATACCTAACTCCCAGTCCTAGTTCTCAGAAATTTATTTTGATTCTGCTGCCTGATAAGCTCTTGCTATTAAGTGTAAAAATGAAAGTGATTTCCATTTTTGTTCTTCAGACACCATGTCTTCTGTGGCTTGCTCATGCACTACTTGTTCCCTAAATGCCTGACATAAGCATAAAAAAGGCTTCTTCTTTCTAAATTACCTTACAGCTCCTTTTTTTACTTAAGAGAGGTTTATCTGAAAATTAAACGTCTATGAGTTAAGACCATATTCTAATCTTAACATAATTGTATTTTTAACTAAGCATAGATTTTTAAATTAATAGTCTGTTAAATCAGCGAGCCAAACTGCCCCCGTGCCCAACCATGTCCTGATCCTCCAGCCACTGAACCACCTCTTGTACCACAGCACCTGCCCCTGTATATGTTTATCACGCAGCCCAAGCCTGGATAGCTAAAATACAAATGTATATGCAATTAGCAACATTGCTAGACCATTTTAAAAAAGACTTACTGCAAACATTTTCTTAAGTGATTGACTATTTTTATGGCTTTTTTCCCCCACAGCCATTGGCTCAAAACACTTGATTATTCTTAGGGGATCTGGACAGAAATCAAGAACTCTTGGACACAGGCTCCCTATCAGGCACAGTGCCCTGTAGGCTGCCCATGGCTGTTTTAAGTCCTAATTGGCTCCATCTGGGGACATCCAAAACCCCCAGAGTCATCCAGGAGCAACATGATCTCCTCCACCCATCCTCATCATAACCTCTCTCTGTAGAGAAGCTTCACTCAGGTTAGAATGAAGTGTCCCACACGAGATATGAGGTGCCTCTCCCAGGTCACACTGCCACTAGAAGAGTTACCAAGACTTTATGGTTAAGTAAGTGGATAATGGAGAGGAGTAGTCTGCATCAGTGATGTATCCAGTGGCCTGAAAACAGAGTTCTGCACATACATAAGGATGCCAGAGTGCTGCATTTGTGTCAGTATTATAGTCCAATAAATGCTAGAGATACATTGCTTTCACTGAAGTACCAGAGCTGAGTTAGAAACAGTAATAGCTTTGTATAATGAGGTATTTACTGTTTGTGTTAGAATAGCCATATGTCAAGCTTTTCAGACAATAACATGGTCATTGTGCCACATATCTCCTCACTGCCCCCCTTGTTCATCAATTCCCAGAGTACCCAGCACAACCTTGTACCAAAGATGCTGGTGCACTAATAGGCAGTGTGAGTACAGGGAGTTTATTCATCATCTGCATATCATGGGATACCCACCCTTCTCCCTCCAAGCCCACCTGCATAACATGGAAGCAGAATGCCCAGGCACCAGCAGCCTCCAGAGAGAGCCCTTTGCTCTCCCCTCTGAGCCCTTTACAGATGAGTCAGAGAAGAAATAATAAGGGTAGGCATCTTGATTTAGCTTCAGTAACCTAATGCAGAACAACTGCTGAGAACACTCGAGATAATTGTCTTAATTATAGAACAGAAGTACTAACTAAATAGTTATGAGATTTTTTTAAAACATAAACCATTTTAAATGCATCATCCGCCTGTGCACTTAGCTCCTCTTTCTCTAAAATTATGTTTAGATTTTTCATTTCTTCCATTTCACCTTCCCACAGGAATAAATTCAGCAGCTATGCAGAAGGTTGTTACACATTGCCTGTGTAACAGGCAAGAAAATGCAAAGGCAAGAAAATCCAAGGTTTACATGTGAGAATAATTTATGTCTATTGTTTTAGCCAGGAATTATAGATTATAGGGACACATTCACAGGGCTCAGAGTAGTCAATAGGACTTCAGCTGTGAGCCCACACACATGCGTTTTCTCAGCATCTCCTACATAGAGGCTGATAAGAGAAAATGAGGAGCCATTACCAGATGTTGTACCAAGATCTGAAGCCTGCAGTGAGGAAAAGGCCATTGATTTCTTGATAGGATTTAAGGCATCTGTCTAAGTATAGTTTATAGGCTATGCCACAGCCAAAGCCAGCAATTGCAAAACATTAAACTTCAAAATAATCATTCAGATAGAAGTGACAAAGATAAATGGCTGGCTACCCTTCAGAGCAAAGCACTTATCCAAATTATTCATTATGAAAGGACTAAATTAAGCGACAGGGAGTCTGATCATCTCCAGGTTCTGAATGAGACAGAAGCGAGGAGACAAGAGCTCACCTGTGCAAGAGGGATGAGAGGTCAGGGCAGCTGCGTCCAGTTCAGAAAGCAGAGGAAGAGAAACAGACACTTTCTGTAATTCATCAGGTCTGCCACTAGATACACTAAAGGACTCTGCACTGAACCCCAACAAGACTTAAAAATGGTAAGGCAGCATACACAGATTTTTCTGTCAGTACATGTGTGTAATGAATGATCAGCTCCAAAGCCTCCCCTTACCTGTAGATTTGTCTGAGCGTTGCACGTCCCTGAAGAGGTGAACATACACAGGAGTGCTCAGGTGCCCGGAGCCCAGCAGAACACGACGCCTGTGGCACCAAGCAGCCCACAGTGGTGTGCCAGCGTTCCATGGCACAGGCAGGAGCCGAGTGACCTCACAGCAGCAGAGCACCCACCCCACACCCCAGGCACACCAAACCTTCCCCTTTGGCTGCAATCAACAGACCATGGGCATCACTGCTCCAGAAAGGCCCCTCACAGGCTCCAGTCATTCCCCAAAATACATCTGGGGCTCCCCAGCAGCAGCAACTGGGCTGCCAGGTGGGAGCTTACTCCCAGCTTCCCATCACGGTTCACCCACCCTGGGCTCCCAGTGAGCAGAAGCCTTCCCCACATCTCATTTCCCCCTCAGAGCTCACTTGACTAAGCATGGGCTTTGTGTTCTATTGACTCATTTGTAACACCTCCCCAGATGAGTTTTCTTCAAGATTCAGCCTCTCCCACTGCCAGCCCAAAACAGCCCTCCCAGAGCCCTGCTGCCATCAACAGCAGGCTGCCAGTGCCCATGTCCTCGGCACAGTTCAGCAGACAGTGCTCCCAAACCAGCTCCACCCTCACACGCAGTCCTGGCAGAGGCCCCGTCCCAATACCACAGTCACCCCCACCCTCCCCTTTCCACGCTACCCCCACAGCTCTGCCATCAGTGGCTCACCTCCTTATCCTGAGGCACCTCACGGGCTGCAGCTCCTGCGCAGTGCACGGCCACCTGCATCACTTGGGAGTCTTGTTTCTTGCTTCAATGCACTCAGGAGCTTCCTCAGTCCCAACTGATGTTCTTCCATGTGTTTTGTCAACTCTTTACACTGAAGAGTATCTGAGCACAGCAGTCCTGCCACCTCTCCCCGTTGCTCAGGGCACAGCAAAGCCTCTGCACTGAAAAGAGCTTTTGCTCGGGCAGCTTCCTGCAGGCTCACAGCAGTCCTGGGGCTACAGACACCCTTCCCCTCAAGGGTACCTCAGGCAAAATCCCATCAGCCCAGAAAGCACCTCCCCTGCTGCATTTATCCTCCCTGAAGGCCACCCCAGGAGAGCTCCTTGAGTGCTGCCCCACCTCACCCAGCTGTGACCCATCAGGCTGATGGCACATGGCAGCCCTGGAACCATGAGAGCCGGAGCACGGCTGGGCCTGGGGAGCTGGCTGGGCTGGGCCTGGCGTCCCCTGAGCCTGGCAGGGCACGGGCATAGACAGAAATAACGGGGGGCAGATCAGCCCCGTGGGACCTGGGAAGGCAGGGAAGACTTCTGCTTTGATTCTGTTTTCCTGAAAAACTGTTACCTGTCTGTGAGGTGAAAGGGTTGAGCAGCACAGCCCCCAACTGCTTTCAGGTGTGCCTTTTCTATATCAGGTGTCAGAGATTCCTAATTAGCACCTGCAGGGCACAGCCTCCAGAAAGGCAGTGGTTGCCTCTCTGGTGTGGCATCAGATACAAGGTTTCCTATTTAAAGTAAAATAAAAGGGTAGGGGGGTCTTGTGTGTGAGTTGTCTCCTGGAATGAGAGCTCCTGGGTTAAAACAACACAGCAGGTATTCTCTGGGCAGTAGCCACATTACTGCACTTTTATATTTTTACCTCTTCTCAGCAGGAAAGAATGTGCAATTAGGGACCAGGTATTAAACTCTTACAAAATCGAAGTGTTGTGGTCAGCACCGGCTGTTGCATTCCCATAGAGGAGCAGAGAAACACAAAAAACTCTTCACCACTGTAATTCTTTGAAACAGGTATCCTTTACCACTGACAGCTCTGTCAGTTTGCACTGGAGCTACAGCCAGTGAAGCAAGTGCAAAGCACATAACCCCATCAAAGTCAGCCTGATTCAGCCCCAAGCTCTGCTCTGGGAGTCAGATTTTTTCATTGTTTCATGAGTTGAAAGACCCCCAGTGTCTCTAACCACCCCACTGTGGCATTGGCAGGGCCTGATGTAGCCATCTCACTGCAGAACCATCTAGGTTGGGAAAGACGTGTAAGAACTTTAAGTCCGTGTCCCTCAGCACCTCAGCTATGGATCTTTTCAATACCTTCAGGGGTGGTGACTCTACCACTTCCCTGGGCAGTCTGTTCAGTGCCTGACAACCCTTTCAGTGAGGAAATTTTTCCAAATATCCAATCTAAACCTCCATTTATGCACCTTGAGGCTATTTCCTCATTTCCTATCACTTGTTACTTGGGAAAAGAGAGGGTAAGGAGATATAAGGGTGTTCTGAAGAACAAAACTCGACCAACTAAGGTAGTACACCTAAAAACACCTGCTCACTGAGCATGCAAAGTGTCTGATTTTAGCAAATGGACCAAATAATGTGAGATCTGAAGGGCTGATCCCAGACCAGTACAAGAAACATCCATAGGAACCACCAGTGGCAAATAAGCAAATAATGAAAGCTGCCAGAAGTGATTCTGGAAGTTACATAAACACTAAATATGTCACTTTTCCATTTTATGTCTCCCATGATAAACTGTTATGAGACATGCACATGGCTTGAAACAGATAATTGTTGATAACCCTGACTGGTGGGAGAAGGAACCATCTGGCAGATGGAAAATAAGAAGGTGCCAAGAATTTAGCAGACTAGGGGGCTTGGGAATTTATGCACAGAGGTCTGAAGAAAGGAATATTTAGACAAAAGTTCAGCAACTCTGTTTCTATCTATACACAAAACAAATTGGAACATCAAAGTATCCAAGTAATTATGAAAATGATTCCTGTTTGAAATTCATCATGAATTGTGAGCAAAATCGGTGAATCTAAAACTGTGAATTTAGAAGTGAGGAATTCTTTGTGCATATCATGATTAACCACAAATGCTTATAGCACATAGCATCACCACATTTTATCTTCTATCCTTCAGGTTTCTATCCTTGCTGCTTTTAACATGCAAATGCCTTTATTCATCCTCTCCTGACCTTGCTGCGTGGTATCATTTGTTTCTCTCAATTTTCCTTAGCAGCATTTCTTTCTTCCTATAGCAGAGAAAGAGCAACTTCTGATAAGCTCCGCTTTGTATTCCTTTCCTTTCTTCTAAGTGAATTTCTTTTCCCTCTGCTCTCCCCTTTATCCCTCCTGGGTAAAACAATGGACATTGCTGGATGCGGCATTCTAATTGTGAATCCGCATTTTTCCACTGAGATCACTACTCATTAGCCATTTTGCTGCTGACCCTTCACAACAGCTGAGCTGCAGCCAACATCTATTGCAGTCAAGGGGAAGTGAGGACATGACCCAAGTCAGTAGTCACAGGCAAAACACAAAATTAATGAATTTATGTAACATAATTAGTGATTTGGGGCTGGTTTTGCTGAAGCATCGTGGGTCACCATGAGGACCGTAAAGCACTGCAACAGATTGCTCGGGGACATTGTGCTGTCTCTGTCCTTGCAGGTTTCCAAGACCCACCAGGTTAAAGCCTGGAGCAACCTAGTTTCATCTCATAAGCTGGCCCTGCTTTGGGCAAGAGGTTGGATGAGAAAACCCCAGAGGTCCCCTCCGATTTGAATTTATGAGGCCATGATTTCCAGAGGCACCCTGAAATATAACTCCCACTGACTCACACATAATATTCCCATTGCAATGAAAATGGCATAGGAAAATATTCTTGAAAATCTCAACGCTAACTAGCATCTTCAGAGTTCTTAAAATTGTAGCTGCAGAGCCCCTTCCAGTCAGCAACTCCCACTTCAACTGATGCCATTACAAACAGGTTGCTCAGCAGATCCTACCAGCCTTCCTCACTCAGACTGCCCTGCTAATAATTTTTCGTTTGGGGAGTTCCTGCAACCCAATTTTCATCTTGTTTTTCAGCACAAAAGTCCTATTTTCATTCAAACCCCATCAGAATAATGCCATTATATCCAGGTAGAAGTCTGTGGTACCTCATATTAAAAGACCTGCAGGCTGTCCTGGCTACTCACCAATTTTTTTGATAGGAACAATGAAATGGTAACTTACCACTCAGCCTCAAGTCCCTTCTCATCACCCTGTTTATAACAAGCACATTTCTAGCTCAGACACTGAAATGGACACCAGAGAGCTCACCCACATCAGTGGCTGTAAATGGGTCCCTTGCATACAGAATTTTCTTCTGTGAAGGAATATGCCATGTATTTTTACACACAAATTTACAGCCTTATGTTTCACTGCAGAAGCAGATGATTCTTTAATCCCAGTTCTCCCATTTGCAAGGCCATTAATATTATGAATTTTTTTTCATAGTTTTCGTGGTATCAGTGTGTGTGAGGAGTGCTGGCTCTTCATGAATCGAGGGAAGACAAGACACCTGAAGTTTTGCACTGATTCTCTTTGAACTTGCACTGATCCAACTTTAAATACTCAACAATGCAGGCCCACTCTTGTGATCCTTTCACGATCTCACAATACAAGGAACCCTGAGCCTCAAATTAAAATAAACACAAGGAAATTTTCCAACTTGAAAACAATTCTGTGTTGTACCAACTCTATGCATTTTTTTTTTTGCAGAAATGACAACTTACACAAAGAATCATGGATGTCATGGCAGCCAAGAGCCATTATTTAGACACATTAACAGAACTCATTTGTTGCCAGAGAATCCAAATAAACCAGATAAACCTTATTTTTTTACTTTAAATGTGTGCAATATAGTGAGTATTGCTGAAATGTTATTCCATATATTTTTTAATTATAAAACTTGCACGGTTTTGTAAGATCTTGCTCAGGATCTCTGATTCAAAATGCAAACCACATCTACAGACTGCCAGGGTAACTAGAAGAAAGCACTGACAATTGAAGTTGGATACATCAATAGAAAGCAGTCTCACACTCAGAGCTTCCAAATTAAATCTGCTTACCTTATTCATATGCATAATTTCAGCAGAGTAATATTTATACAACACTCTTAATTGAAATGGCACTAGAATAAGAACATTTTTGATCCATTTGATTAAGTAACATAATACAGGCAGCATTTGCCTGATGTCTGTTCATGTAAAGCAGCCCCCCACACTTTGACACAGTTGCCACTCACCACTCCAAAGAGACCCACCCATTCCTGCATTAACGAGTCACACAGGAGCAAAGCTGAGACACTGACTCTTAGACCACCTCTTGTGGTGTGCAAGGGCTCATGTTAAACATCTTTCAAGGACACAGCAACTGGAAATGAAGGGGGAAAAACAGAATAATCTCACTACTCTTCTCGTGGCCTGTGGGATGAAAAACAGTTGTTTCAGGATTGATTATAATCCCCAGTATTTCATCTCTAGAGATCCAAGTTGTAATCATAATGGGAGAAAAATTGTTTGTTCCTCTTCACCGTCAGGGTATGAAGTTTGACACCTGACAAATTACAAAGTTATCAGACAAATAAAGAATTTCCTCCTTTTGTTAGAAAGACTGAAAGACACTTGATCTAATGATTTTCTCATTGTCAGCTCTGAGCTTAGAGGCAGCAACTTACACACTTCTACACATCTTGTGTTTTAGTTGATTCAGTGGAGGACAGAGGGTTTTCCTGTGTTTTCATGCACTGAGTGATCCTTGCCATTTTACCATACTTGTACAATTTTCTGGCTTTGTTCACAGCAAAAGGCAACACATAGTTGCCCACTGTCCTTTCTCTTCCATCAAACCAACGTGTCAAGTCTTCAGAACAGTCTCACTTCCCATGCAACTTAGTGCACCCTGTACCTTGTGTATGCTATTGATTCTTCACTAAGCATTAGCTTCAGCTGAAGAAACACACTGTAATTATTAAATCAGACAGAAAGCAAACCCAGGCACTATTTTTAAGCATAAGAGTCAAGTTTATTTAAGTATTCTGACCTCAGCTAGCTGTCCCTCTCACAAAAGGAAAAGCTCTTTTTTAATCATGTTCATCATCTTTCTCATATCCTATTTTTTCTATAATTTTCCACATTTAAAACTTTTTTCAGCTATGTTTGTTTTTTTAATTCCTCTAATCCTCTTTTCTGAATATATAAAAGGACTAAAAATGGTGTTTTAACAGCCAGTTGTTCACATACTTATTTTTTAATACAGCAGCATGAAACATAGGGCTTAGCCCACCAGCATTTTCCACAAGCAGGGTCCCATTCACTTCTCCTGAAGCTTTACCTGAACAAAATTGCAGTCCTTTATTTTCACAAAATGAGCATTGCATTACTTCTTCTGTTCACCCAAAAAATGCTGAGGTACAACTGTACAGTACGTTGGGTGATTCCTTGCTGCAATGTAGTAGGTGGAGCTCAAATTATGGACCAGAGTCAGATGTTGTAACTCTACTGGCACAGTGTTCATATCAGTAAAGTGAAGCAGATGCTTGCAATGCACCATTATTAGAAGAGCAGCGAGTGCTCTCGCGGAATGACAGGATGAGCTTTTTAATATAATTAGAATCCAAAGGAGATTTTTGGAAGCTAAGTCAATTGGGCTCATCTGTTTCACACTCCCAAAGGCAGTTAATTCCTGCCCACTTTACTCATCCCGAAAACTTTTCCAGAAGAGAGCAAGGAATTCTGCACACAGAAAGGACTGTGCTTCAGCTTCCAAAATCAAAGCAGCTTATGCTGTAACATGCTATTATGAAAAAGCCCCATTAAGAAATCTCAGGAAAGTTCCACGCCTAAAGAGAGCGGGAGCCAAGCTCCCGGCGCAGTGTCCCATCCCCGAGGGAGCTGGACTGGCTCTGGGCAGCTCCCTGCTCTGCAGAGGGGCTCCACAGCTCCCACTGCTCTCCTGCCGGGAGCAGCGCTGCCAAACACGCGGCTGCCACGAGCACAGACAGGACAGTGTGGTGGCAGCGGGGCAGATTCATTGAGCAGTGGAGGGATGAAAAGCAAGCGACATGCTCCATAAGCAGATCAGATTTTCAAGCCCTGCCCCAGGACACACTGAGTGAAGAAACGAAAAAAAACCCACAGATACAGCCCAAACCCAAACATTCAAAATCCACTCAGCACCTCACTGGAACACGTACAATGGTAACACAAAAGACCTCAATCCACAACAACACAAGTACCTTTGTATATATTTTAAACACCAAATAAAGTATCCCTCCCATTCTCAGCACTGCTGTCTGGAATTTGGGAATATATCCTAACGGGCCAATTAAAAGATCTCCCATTGCTAGATTTTGTGTGATTTTACTGATGGTGAAGATGAACTGAGGGAAGAAGATGTGTAATGCAGTCATTCAGCAAGTGTATAGGCAACCTTATGCAATAATCTTTGAACTAGTTTATTAAATGTGTTTCCTTTTCAGGATAAGTTTAACATCTAATGCCAAAATTTCATCAAGAACTCAAAAAGCCTAGTAGCCAGTTATCAGCTGTTTAACTGAGAGTACTAATACAAGAAATAGACATATATACACATCACTAGAATTTTCACACATACACACACATACCCACATCAGCATCCTGTTTATATCAATTTATTTTCACAAATCAATTTCCTTTCTCCTACTCATACTCTTCACATTTTCTGAAGGCACAACACCCAAATAGGCAATGTAAAATGTTACTTCCTGTAGAAAAGTCTGTAGTCTCCTAAGAGAACAGTTTGGCAAAACCACGTTTGTTTAAAAACCTCAAGTTGCAAAATGAGCCTTCAAAGAGCAGCAGAGACCACCACCAAGATTAAAAATTACTTGAGGTGTCTGCACTTCTCATATGCAACACACCACTTAACCTTTAATAAATCAGGACTTTTTCCAGGAAATTACAAAAGCAGAAGTAGCAAAATCTCTCTCTCTTTTTTTTTTTTTTATCATCAAGTTTTAACGATGGGACAAGTCTCTAGGCAAAGCTCCCAGAAAGAGCCAGACCACCATCTGGCTCCATCATAGAGCAATGACAATTCACGAGCACCGAGTCTCCAACCAGCGCTCTGAAATCAAATGCTAGGCTGGCTCCATAAAAGCTTTGTTACAGCTATGAACACACAGCTGTACTCTTCCTCCCTCTTCGTACATAAATATACCCCTGGACATAGACAAAGGGAAAAAATAAATCATTTTATGCATTTTTCTATGCTTCCCTGCTATGCCTGTTACCAATCAATGTCAAGAAATATCTTACATATCTTATGTATTGTTAGCACTATAGAATATATATAACATATATAATTTTATTTTTGTTTTTACACATGCTAATGTTTCCAATATGACAAATGTCTTTTTGAATCCTGCATTTCTTGTCACACTGTAGATCCACTTCTGTTTGACAGTGACTCCTGGACATACATGTCAAGACAAAAATAAATACTGCTGTGATGGCAAACCTTTTAAAACTCTTAGGACGCTAATACAGTGGCACTTAAAAAGACTTTTTAAATACAACAAAAAAGACAATAGTTAAATAGAAACCTGCTCTGACACAGCCATAAAACCTGCACTACACTCGTGAGATCTCTACTTGATTTTGTGAGAGCAGCCCCTGTCTTTGAACACATCAAATGTTGCACTCCAGCCCTCCACTCATACCCTTTAAAAAGTCCATGTCGCTATTTTAAGCAAGCATCCCTTCCAGCTGTACATAAGCAACACTGTAATTCCCAAACAATTGAGGTAATTATAAAAATGAATATCATTTATTATTTTCTTTTATTACTATCATGTCTGAACATTTGCTTTCATACAAAAGTCTGATTTTCAGCATTATATTTTCCAAGGGCATCCCCTCCGCACCAAGGGAGATAAAGATGGGTTAGGAATTGTGCAAGAGTTTTTGTTACCATCTTCAAACCCACAAGAACTTCATAAACAAGATTTTGGTACAGAATAACTGCCTGGCGCTTTTAGAGAATGAGAAAGGGGCTTTACACATATTTTCAGTTCCACTTGATTTTTTTTCAAATCGCATCTAACCCAATGAAAGGGGAGGGTAATTAAAAAAAAAAAAAAAAAGAAATCATCACATTACTGTATGTTACCCTTCAGCAGTCTTTGGAGGAAATCAGAAACCAGGCTGCTTTTCCCGGCTCCCTCCCTCACTCAAAGCAGCCGGAGCGGCTCCTCCGCCCGCAGGGCTCAGCCACCCCCGGGGCGCTCGGCACAGCCCGTCACAGCCGCGGCTTCCTGAGCAACGTTCTGCTGAGGTCCTTCACCTCCTCGGGGCTGCCGACCCTCTCGTAGCCCAGCAGGGCCATGGGCTGGTGGCAGTACTCCTCGACCTGCTTGATCTGCTGGTAGCTGAGCGCAGTCCTCCAGGCGCTCAGCGCCTGGGTCGCGTTCCTGGCCGACACCACGAAGGGCTTGGAGGAGTAGCCGGGGCCGCTGGTCATGTTGAGGGCGAACTTCTCCATCTCTGGGCTGACCGCCAGGTTGACGAAGCCGTACACCTGCCGCAGGGTCTTGATGGGCTCGACCACCAGGTCCTCGTAGCGCACGGCCATGTAGTTGCCCTGGAGCCAGTCAGGGGGGTGCAGGGCAGTCTGCAGGGTCTTGGCCATGCTGCTGCAGATCACTTCCATGGCACCCAGGGCATGGTAGTCCGAGCCGCCCCCCCCCTCCTTCTTCCCGCCCAGCTTGTGGCCAGCATCAAGGAAGGGCATGCGGTGGATGTGGGGGTCCCGGCTCCTCACCACCTGCAGGCTCTCCCGGATGAGGCCGTGCCGGGACTTGATGCGGGAGCTGGCGACGGCCCGGGGGTCCCGCACCAGATGGATGACTTTGAGGTCCAGGGTCGGGTCCCGCATGAGCGGGGCGAGGACCGCCAGGTCGAACACGCGCACGCCCTTGATGACCAGCGTGCGGTACTTGTGGCATTCCTCTTGGAAGCGGCTGAGGCGCTGCGGGGGGCACTTTTTGCACACCCGATCGTCCACCATGCCCACCACCTCCTTGCGGTAGGCCGGGCAGAGGGGCGAGGAGCAGATGACCTTGTTGGTGGCCGCCCCGAAGATGCCGAGCGTGGTGAGGTTCTTGCCGGCGCCCCCCGTGCTGTAGAGCTGGAAGACGGAGAGGTCGCAGCGGTACAGGGAGCTCAGCATGTCGCGGGCCGCCCCTTGCAGCGAGACCGCGTCCCCGGGGTACAGCTTCTGCCAGACGTGCCACACCGGCTCGTAGAGGAAGAAAACCTCGGGGTTCTGGTTGAAGAGCTCCCCGAAGAAGGACGAGCCCGAGCGCCAGGTGGTGAAGACATAGACCAGCTGCCGCCGGGCACCCGCCGGGCCGCGGCTCCCGGCCGGCGGCGGCGGGGGTGGCGGCGGCGGCTGGTGGCGGGGAGCGCCCGGGGTGTCCCCGCAGCGCCGCGGCTCCCGCCGCCACTTGTACTCCAGCAGGTTGAGGGCGGCGAGCAGCACCAGCAGCGCGTAGCCCAGGCACAGCGCCAGCGCCTTCCGCCGGCACACTTTCATGCTGGGCGGCGGCGGGGCCAACTGTTGCTCAGCGCCCCGGAGCCCCGGGGCCCGCGGCGGGCAGGGCGCGCCGCCCCCGGCGCCGTGTCCCGGCCGGCCCCCCGCGCCCGGCCCGCATAGCGCAGCCGCCGCGACGGCCCCGCCGCCCCCGCCCCCGCCGCTGCCCTACTTAGCAGCGGCGCGGCCGCCCGCCCGCCCCGCGCTTCTCCCGCGCCGCCATCGCCGAGCGGCTGCGGGCGCCGCCGCAGCGCAGCTTCACGGCGGCCGCCGGGCCGAGGCGGCGCCGCGCTCCGCTCCGCCCCGCAGCGCAGGGCGGGCGGGAGCGAGGGGCGGGCAGGGGCTGCTCCGCGCCCCCGCCGTGCGGCGGGACAGCCCCGGTGCCGGTGACGCCGCCGCGGAGGGGCGGCCCGGGCTGGCGGCGTCCGCCCCGCGCTCTCCATTGGCGGCCCCGCGGCCCCGCCGGGCACGGACCGCCCCGCCGGGCCGGGGAGGGGGAGGCGCCTCGGGGTAGCCGCGGCACTGCCCGGTGTCGGGGAGCGGGCTTGCCCCCGCTCCGCTCGTCCGCCGCCAGGGAGAGCCCGGCCCGACCGGCACCGGCACCGCCCGGGCGCTGTTGGAAGCGGTTCCCTGCCGGGGGTTTCCGTCAGCCCTGCCCCGGGTACAGGCCGCTCACCGGGGACCCCCGCACAGCAGAGCTGCGCCGGTAGCGGGAAGAATAAAAGAGGAGGGGGAAACCCGAAAGGCCTGAGAGGGGCCCTTAGCTCGGTGTGTGCAGAAACTCGGCGGTCTCAAGGGTCCTCCAAAAACATCAAAAAAACCCACCCCACAGTGGATCTTCCTGGCGGAGCTCGGGTACAAATTGTTCCGCCCGCAGTTTTTTACGATGTGTTTATAACAGGTGCCCGGTCGTCGGACAGCCCCTCGGCCCCTTGGGTAGGTGACGGGGCAGAGCGCGGCGCTGCCCTGGGTGCGGGGGGAGAGCCCAGAGAGCCCCGGCCCTGCCCCAGCTCCTGCCCCAGCTCCTGCCCCGGCCCGCAGCTGGCCGGGTGGACTCCGAAACTCCCCGCCCCAGAGCGGGTATCGAAGCGGGAAGGGCTCTCTCCTGACTTCTGTGCTCTAGAGCGCTGTATGCAGTGCAAAGTAAGCAATGGAGCAGCTCCAGGCAACCCACATCCCCAAAACGCACCTGAAAATAGCACTGAGGGGCAGGTCCCGTGTGGACAGGACTCTTGTAGGGCACAGGCTTCCCGGGCAATGCCCAGTGACTGTTTCATCAAGGCATTTTCTCAGAGGTTTCCTCCCTTTCTTTGGCAGAGCTCAGAGCAGTGTGAGAGGTGCTCACGAGTTACAGGAGCATTTGGTGACACTTCTGTCCTGCTTTCTGTCGCAGCAGTGTGGCCTTTCCTGCTGTGCACACAATGTACGAGGCCTACACTCCAGGGCAGCCAGGAGGCTGGAGTTGCTGGAGAGTTGTACCTTGGCCTAAACATACTTCGATCCCTCCGCAACGGAGAGCACTGACTTTTCCCTGGAACGTTTATTTTCCAAACAGCACAGATCCGACACTACAGCAAACACTTTTACATGCAGCAGATAAACCACAAACTGATGTGGTATGTGTCTTGCCTGGTAGCACACTATTTAAAAAGAGCAAGAAAACAGTACAATAGGGTGAAGGAGGCTAAATGTGTAAGCAGTCTTCATATCCCTAATCAAAACACTGTCTACACTTCTCCCACATTTTCTACAGGGATATATAAACAGCCAAGCTGTCTCTGGAAAAGCTTGTAGGCCCCTTCCAGCCCCAAAGTGAAGGGTAACATCCATAGAAGGAGGGCTCCACTCTTCCCTTCTCACTCCTTCAAGGCAAAAGTCTTGGCAGTGAGTGGCAGCATGAGGGGAGCAGGAGTTACCCTGGTCTGAGACACCACTGCCACCCACACCCTGCTGTCCCCCCTGGGATGCAGCGATCAATCCACGCGGGACAAGTCAGGAGAACCGTTTCACAAGCTGCCACTGATGCTGGTGGCAGTATTAAAATGTCACTGTGACTTTTCATGTAGAAATAACTTGTTAACGGCAGAATTTAAACAAGAACTAAATATTGGAGGAAAAGTCTCTATTTCATCAAACAGTGAGGGGAAGGAGAAGCCATTTTTTTTACCTACAGCGCTCCAGCAGAAGCCTTCAAAGCCACATTCTGTAAAAATTATTTGTATCTAGTTGGCAAAATAAATGCCTTTAAACCTGATGAGCTTAAAAAAATGGACTTGTAACTTTTGAAGCATAGTATATAATGAAAAAGGATAAACCTCTGAAGCATCTTGTCACATAAAATTCTTGCAGTTATTTTTTTTCTTTAGTTCTAATCCATGAGTTCTTCACATATAACAAGAAGACTGCTTATATCCTTTTTACAAAGGTACACATCAAATATTTATTTGGCTTTCCATGCTCACTACAGATGAAGTGACCATCACCCAGCTAAAGCAGAAATGTTTATTTTTCACTTTGGAATGGTCTGTAATAGCATCGATTAGTCTATATTAGATGATGAATAACAACAGCAGTACCGAGACACTGTAGTTCATAAAGCAATATCTCCCGCCAATATTGCACTGCAGCACTAATGCAATAAAGGACAGAGACTACAGGGAGCAAAGCCAATTCATAGCAGTGAAAATTCATTAAAATACCATGAAGTTCAAATTAATCCCTCCTTTCCATTTAACTTGGTTGAAGAGACAAAATTTTCTAAAAAAACCCAGAATGCCAGCTCCAGTCCTTACACCGTTTAAAATTTAGCAAGCACCAAATAAAGATAAGCAAACACGAACTGCACGTATAACATTTGAAAAGGTAAAACTAGTCAGTAAACCCAAACATTAAGAGCTGTGACCGGATTCTGCACCTTCCCTGCTGTTATGCAATGGTAACATTTCTGAATCAGTGAGTGCACGAGTACTGACGGCAGTGCTGCCTTCATCAGACTGCTCCACCTTTATTGGGAAAACTCGGGTCCAAGAAGCTCTTTAATCCGACCTACCCGCTGCAAAATAGAATCTTATTTTTCAAAACTGGGGCTATGTCTGTATTTATGATGTGCAGGTGGATTCAAATACCCATGCAGAACACAACTGCAATCCATCAGGTTCAGTGCAGCTGCTGTATTTGGTCCTCCCAGAAGTTTCAGTCCTGGTAGTCAAGTTATCACTTTAAGTCACTCAATATCATGAATATTGAATAAGTTTATATGGAAAATAGTTATACAGCCAACATCGAATTCACAACTTTTTTTTAATCATCTACACATCTGTTGCAAAGTATTAAAAATATATAGGGCAAAAGAACCCAAAAGAATAAAAACTTAAGTGGTAAGAGGCATGGAAAGTGTGTGAAAGAGGAACAGTCTGCAGTTGAACAGATATAGCCCTTCACAAAATTATTCAGACACTTCAGTGCGCTTTTTCCATCCTCTATTTTACTTCATGTCAATCTATTTTAGGCTTATTAATTTCTACACTAGATCACCTATGTCAAATAATAAAAAGTTTACTTTCTGCGAGAAGTAAAATTCACAATTAAAAAAATAAAATTCAAGACCCCAACACTTACTTCTAGATCAGCTTCAGTTTGTGAACATTACATCTAGTGTCCCTTGATAGAGTAGAAAAGAATGCACCTTTTCCAGTGCAGGCAGTTCCACACTACAGACCTCAGATATAAGTAAGGTGGCTGTATTTACCTCAGACTGCAGCCAGCAATGTATAAAGTGAGGGGTAAGTAACTGCAATAAAAACTCTCCAATTTAAAATACGAGGAGAAAGAAATATTTTTTTTTCATCTAATGCTTAAATATTTTATGTTACTGTTTAATATTTTATATTTAGTAACTATATTTATGAATTTTACATGTAATATTTAGGCAACCCAAATCCTGACTACTTGAATTTCTTCCCCCCTAAAAGTGATACTGCCTCAGTCAGAATTCTCCAAGATTCCCCCCACAACATCCCTTCATTTAAGAGATGGGGCTGAAAGAGATTTCATCCTTACTGGAACACTTCCTGACTTGATTTTTTTTTCATGCTTTAAGACTTGCCTGTCTCCTGCTCACAGGGGTGGAATGGGTTTTTCCTGAAGTCAAACTTCAGCAAGACTTTATCTTTTAAAACAAATTGGGTTTGGATGAAAGATGGAGAATTATGATATTATATACCTAGTGTGAGATAAGTTCTGGGTGCTGATTAAATATTCCTGTATCTAGCCTAATCTGTTCAGGATAAATATAGATGCTGAATTCCTCAAACACTGCACAAAAGTGACATTCTTAAAACTAAGGCAAAAGTTATAGAACACAAAATATAAACAAAATTTATATAAAATTGAGTAGTTCTCCAAATTTGGGAAACCTGTGAATTTCCTAAGACTGTATTTCAGTATCACCACTAGAGGTGGGTAAGAACCTGCAGAGTAGCATTTGGGATTGCAGATGTTTATATTTTGCACCCTTCCTTTTAGTGCTGTGCATGAAGTCTAACAGCGTATTCAACATGTTTTGCAGCAGTGGCACCTGATTTCCCTCAGAACACACTTTTTTCTAGTGATGTTGAATCCTTCAGCAGCCATTTGATCAAGCCATGGCAGCAATCTGCCTTCTAAAGGATCCATTTCCTTTTGGATGTTCCTTCTGAACTGTGCCAGTCCTTCTGCTGTGCAGGAGCAGCTGGCAGGGACCAAAATTAAAGCAGCTAATCATAAACTAGAAATACAAACCCAAGTGGACAACCTACCTGTAGCAAGCTCCCCTACCCATCCCCATGCCCTCCACGCAGTTTCTCTTTTATATTCACTTCCAGCTGCACAGGTGACATTTTCAATAAACTTAGTTTCAAAAAATATTTATAAATTCTTGTTTGTGCAGCTGAAGGAATTCCAGAACTTTGTAAATGTCCTGGGGACACTGCAGTGTAGATCAGTCTCTATTTGACTTTTATTAAAATTAGAAATCTTTTTTTTTAGCTGTTGTGTAACTGTTGTTTAAGTTCTAAAGGAAATTAAGAGATTTTATAACCGTGTACCTTTAAAACAACAGGCAATACACTGTTTAACACCAAAGGCTTCCAAAACCTTTAGCGGGTCACACATAAGAGCTACCTCAGCCCCGCACATCAGGGCATCTCTGAACTCCCTACAGCCAAACCCGTGGGCCTGGGTTGATGACTGTCCTGGCACACTCCACCCCCGTGTTTGGGGTGCCCAGGAACATCCCCTCAGCTGCTCAGTGCAGCCCTGTCCCTCGATAACATCCCTGTCCCTGGATAACATCTCTGAACCCTGTGCGGGGGGCTCTGCCTGGCACCGCTGTCCCCCCACACCTCCTGCTGCACAGCAGGGTCCTGGGGGCCTCACTCACCTCCTGCCTCCCCAAGGACAGCAGGCAGCCCTGGATCTGAGCATTCAGATGATGGAGCAAAATAGCTGACTCTTATTGGACTACAGATTGAACAAATTTAAATCCCAAGGAGAGAGATGCCAATCCTTCTCTAAAAATTCAGACAGAGCTTTGAACAAACGAGTGAGAATTCAGTTTCTCTCATAACTAACATGCAGCGTTCTACAAATGACTGTCTAGGAAACTTCTTGAAATTAATGCATTGCATCTCTCAGAGTAGTCACAGAGTAACATAAATCATTCACTATTAACTCTTGAAAATCCTCAGGATTCGAGAAATAGGGACTCCCTGTCTCTAACATTATTAAATTTCTACTCCATACCACAGTGAAACCTTCCTGCAGGCTGGCATGAAAGATGAGCTTCCCCAGTGAAACAGAACTGCCTAGAAATCAGGGTTTACTGCAAATTCTTCTCTTTTTTTTTCAGTTATCTGATTACCCTCTGCAAAAACAGAGGATGAGAATCCACAGCCCCTCTGTTCACACAATGGACAGAATTCAATCCCAGCCTCACATCTTAAATTTTACAGCCAATTCTTTTACAGAGTTTGCCCAAGGCAATATTCTCCATCCAGTTAATCAGCAGACGGTTCTTTTCCCATAGCACAGGGAAGATAACCTAAAATGCCAGGAAAAAAATAAATCACCAGCAACCCAAGAGATGCAGATTTTATGATGAAAATGACCAGTATCAGCTGTAATGAAAACCTCTATACAATAATAAGTTGAGAAGATTCATCTCCAGCCTCTTGAGTTTCTGTTTGCAACAGTGCAGTGTTTGCTCTGGCAGTATTAGCAGGTGAAAATGTCTGGCTAAATCATTACTGAAACATCAGAGGTGGTTTTTAGCATGGCTAAAAAAAGATGAAAACTGGTTTCGACTCCCAGTGATGACTTTGGTGATGATTCTGATTGCTGGTAATGATCCTGAAGTTCAATCCTGAGCACAGGCTTATTCATCTTCCATAAATCCAAACTGCATGCATGAATCTCACCCTCCTCTTCCCATGTCAGCTAAATTTTATAACAAGAACAGTTTGTCACAGAGAATTAAGCTATTCTGCTAGGTTAAGTCTCTCCATGGAAGATTTCTGAGAGCTTTACACAGACCGTACACTTACCCTGTCTCTGTGCTCACCTCTCCACGGGCACAGTTACCATGTACAAGCTCTAATGACCCAAGTCTCAGACCCAGGTCCAGCCTCAAGAGCCCAAGAAGCAGAATCAAGAAACAGGTTCCACACTTGCCTGCAGGCAACTTATTAACAAGGTCTTGGAAGAGTAAAACTGGTGGTCTGTAGTTAAGACAAACAGCTACAGGAAGTTCCCCAGTCCACACAAAAGTAAAAATAGAGCAAGGTCACAACATACCATGTGTTCCTGAACTCTGAGCTCCAAGTAGAGATTGTTAGTGTCTGGAACTTGTAATCTATCCCAAAGGAATACTCTGGCCTCTAACAACATCAGCCTTTCCCATCTTGGAGGGGGTATCTGAGGTCTCTTCCCTCTTTTTTGGCTTTCACAGATCTTGCAGAACCTAAATTATCTTGGAGGTACTTGCTCCTTTCAACTTTGACTGATGGGTTCAAGTTGGAGAAAAGGAGAGGAGAGAGGCACAGCCGGGGTAACAGCTCACTGCTGCCATGAGATGGTCCCACTTCCACATGTCCTGCCTCCCGTGCACTTCATCCCACGGACCTGCCCACCCTGTGCCTGCCCTACCTTTCCAAGAGGAAAACTGTCAAACAAGGCAGCAGAAAGGACAGAAAAGTAAGAGAACAAGAGGCACAGGGAAGGCAGGAACAGGACCCGCACCACACATAAGCACCAAGGTGCAACACTGGCTCAGGCACAGCAACAACTTCCCACTACAGCACGACATGGGCTCTGTTTCCTTCACCTGCAGTTCCCACAAACCACTGTGAGTACTGGAAATCTGCTCATCATCTCTGAATCTGAGCAGCAGTTTCGAGTGGGAGTTTTCTTGGTTCAAGAGAGAATTATACAGACAACTACACAGTGAGCAGCCCATGCCTCATTAATGAGTTTGAGGAGCGCAGAGGTCACTGTTGACAGAGGAACAGCGGCAGCCACTACAGTTCAACAGCACAGGCAGAACCAGCATCAACCAGCAGAAGAGCAGATAAGGCCAAGAAACTGCTCGTGCGTAACAGGCACAAACATCGCTCTCTTCCAGGATAAAAATAAAACCATTTCTGGATATCAGCAAACTGACAATTTTATTGTCGCCGTGTCATTTGGAAAAATTTCTGCAGAGAATACAAACCCAAAAGCAAGTAAGACAAAAAAATGCCATGTGAAACTACCATTTCCCCTCTAAATAACCACAAACAGAAAACTTTACAGCTTATGACAGAGTTATACATAGAACATCCCAGCACAAGATTAGACATCAGAAGTGACAAATGGCAGAGGCTTACCCATGAAAACTGACTGTGCTGACAGAAGCAGGTGGAGGAAAAAATAGTATGCAATTGTTTATGACTTCTGCATCCTACATGGGAGAGAGATTTGGACAAAATTAAATTAGCATTTTAGTTATGATTCTTACCAGAGTGGTTGAACTGAGGAGCAGCAGCTACAGCAGCGGCATGAACCAGCAAAGAATTGAAAGTCTTGCAACAGCTCATGCAGCAATGAGAACAAAAAGAAATTTTAAAATACTGTTATGAGCTTCTTTAATAAAATACATGAATTCAACAGCCTTATTCAGAAAAGTAAACTCTGACAGAATTTTCAGGGTTTGACTGTCAATATTAGGTTTGTAATTTGATAAATCTCATAATGCTGAGCAGCTGATTTTAAGAGAGGATAACTGTAATTCTCATCTAGGTTATCCCACTGCTGCTGTCTCAGCTGTAGAGAATTTATGTTAAGTGTTCAGTGTAGACCCATAATGGCTGGGAAATGTCCCTCCCCAAACTCCTCACACAGCTGTATGAAAGCACAGCAAGCCACCTATCTAAAAATTAGATACCAAGTTCAGACCCTAATCCATCTGCAGCAATACAACCATGCTTCTAATTTTTATTTATTAAAAGCATTAATTCCACTAAAGCACTGTACCTGCCTGTGGAAGAAAACCCCACAAGCAACCTGCCTGAAGTGGTCAAAGATGGTCAGAACAGATTTGCCATTTTTGGCTGATCTTGCTTTTGTCATCACAAGATCCTGCCTTTTAAGTCATGTTACATAAACTTGTCGCTCTCATGTCACTGGGACAGGTGAACTCACATTAGCAATCATTGCTAGTCTAAATAGATCCTTTGGAAAACATATTCTGTTACCATTGCTCCCAAGTGGTTGATTCTCACACCTCAAAGCCTGCAAAGAGGAGGTGGGGGAAGACCACATTGCATGTGCCTAGTGCCCAAACAGCCTGACACTGACCTTCAGAAACCAACTCTTCCTCAAATAGCACAAAAAATATATGCAGCTGGTGTGCACAGAAGTCAAAGGAAGTCAGAGTTTAAAAAAGGCAGTTCAACTACAAACACTTCTGTAACACTGGTGAGGAAATACTTTTAATTGTTGGAAGGAGACTCTATGCCCCAAGCAGCTTTTCTGCACTGGGACAGGGCCCACAGTCAGGGCCGAACCTGAGCAAGGCTTATGGACACACTCTCAGCTCACAAGAGAGTACCTGTAACCACGGGCCAAGAAGGCCTTTCCATAAACATCAGGATGTCCTGGAGTGTGTAATAGGCTTCACCAAAACATGTCAGACACATGTCTGGGAACACACCATGGATATTCCCTTTTCCAAGGTGACCCCACTCCAAGATGGGCCTTTCAGGTGGCAGGGGGGTTCTCAGCCGCACCAGAACTCAGCTGTAGCAACTTGCTTCCTCTGCTTTGGCTAAACCTAAACACTAAAGCATGAATATTTACCTCTCCTATCATCCATAGGGCAGGAGAGGACAGAGAAGCCTGTTACCCACTCAGGCCTCCTCCCCTTCCCAAAGCAAAGGGCTGGACACTCACAGACTGAGGGGTCTCACAGCATAATGGGCTCTCTTCCTCTACAACCACAGAAACCACCGGGACCACAACTCCCCAGGTCAGAACTTTATTTCACAAGGATTCATCTGAATGCTACTTCCTGAATCCCAGGATCAGTATTTACATTACCCTGTTCACCATTTCACCCCAAAAGGCTGCAGGAACACAAGTCACATAGTAATGGCATACTGTGACTGTACCTTGTCACTGCAACATGACCTAAAAAAAAATAAATTGCACAAGCAGCCTAATTTTAAGTCTTCAATATTAACTTGCATATTTTACAAAATATTTGTTACCAGATGCTGTCTCCTTCACGCTCTTCTTTGCGGAAAAGCCAAGCTATAAACAAAACTATAAAAGCAAGGAAGAAATCAACAGAGTAAGGAGGATCAAAAGATGCTCTTTTCTACAGGACAAAAAACCAGGCATCCAGTTAAGGATACAGATTCTTAATTGCTCTTAAGAGACTATTAGGTGAAGAAACAGCTGTTCTAGAGCCCAGGATATGAAGCAAAGAACAAGAAGTACAAGAATAATGTTTAGAAAATAGATACTGAAAAAAGGTATTGCATAATAAAGTGATTACCAAATAAAATCTATTGGGTGTGCTCCTTTAGCTCTCTTGCTACTTGGCTTAAGTCTTTTATAATCACTGATGAGAATTTTATAAAAGCTGAAATAAAAATTAATTATTGAAAAGTACCTGAAATGCTAAGTGATTTTCTACCCTGAGGGTTTTTAGCTATTAAATGAAATATACAATTGATTCTGCAGATAGAATATTCCTGTGGCAAAACCATCTTTAGTCTCACTTGACCCAGAACATTGACATTTATCACTCCTCCACTTATAAACAGCTACAAGATGAAAGTAATAAAGAAGTTAATTGGATCTGAAGTGACTGACTTCCCACTGCAGCCAGGATTCTCCCTGTTCCCAACTGATTTTAGTACCTACGTTTTGCTCCAGAAAGCCTCATCTAGTCTGTGCCAGGTGCAAATACACAGAATTTAGGAAAAAAAAATCTGTTTCTAACAGATTTTAGCTACCGAAATCTGTGCATCTGAAACACCTTATGTTACAGGAGAAAGAAAAATATAAAAAATAAACTCTGCATATTTCTGAACCAGTCTTTATAATGCAATACAAACCAATAAAAAGGGTATTAATTTCTCATTATCAGTGCATCTATTCAATACCCATTCTATGAAAGTCTTCACAGTACACATGCATTCTCCACATTTTCAGTGCTCCAGATCATCTCAAGGTTCTCATTAGCAAAGAGAATTCTCACTTAATTCTCACATTTGCAACAATTTATATAATCTTATAACTATGTCTCCCATCAGAAAAAAAACCAGAGAAAATATATTTTTTTTTTTCCCAAAGACCTTTCAGATCCTGCTTCTGAAAGTGCTGCAATGAAGTTATATACAAGTACAAGGCAAGATTTTCCCCAGCACATTTACAAATCTCTATGTAAAGCCTGTGGACACCCCAGTGTAAGAGCAGGCCCTCATCCAGCACTCTGTGCCTGCAGTGAAGCACAGCTTCTGCTTTTACAAACAGTTCACAAGAGGCCAGATCCCTTTAATTTTATGTTTTTATTACAATATCCCCACACCTCCACATATAAACACTGAACCCTCCCCGTTCCTCATCCCTCTCCCACCCACAGAAAGGTTGCATGGCAAGAGACCAGGGTGGAGTAATTTAAAGCTACATCAATGCCTAACACACACAACAGGTTTGGAGAAGGGAAAGCCTTTCTCATGAAAAAAAAAAAAAAGTTAAACAGCCTCTTGATTCAAAATATTAATAAATATGTAATAAAAAATTAATTTTTCCTATTTTGAAGTATTTCCGCAACAGAGGAATAAATTCAATAAAATAATGTAAAAGCTGTCCTTTTGGAGTAAAAATCAGTTTTAGCAAACAAGAGTGTCCTGTAGGTTGCAATTATTGTATCTATACCTAGGAAGTCAGAGAGCCTCAGGGTTGCTGTCCTTTCAGTGTTCCCCATGGGTGCCACGAACTAGGCCTGTTCCTGAGCCGTGGTGAATGTGCTGTACATGCACAGCCATGGGAGGTGTCTCTGCAGAGGCCCTTTGTGAAAAACGAACAAAAACATTACTCTGGTGTTACAAATACTCCCTGCAATTAAAACAGAGAAATAGGAAGCAAAGATTTACTTGTAAAGCTTATCAGAGTAAGTACCAGACTGTTCAACTGCTCTTAGAATACAATCTCACAGCAGGAGAGAAAACCCATCCACTGGATTCAGAAGGTGCTTTTATCTGGATAGTCCAACTAGTGAAAACAGGAACTGCACTACACTCAAAGGTCCAAGCACCATAGTCTGTCTGAAATACACGGTACTTCCAAACAAACTCTGCATTCCCTTAGAGATCTGTATCACCAGTGGGGCAAGAAAACAACATCTTCATTTTCTGTTCAGATTTTATTTGAAATCTAATTCGTATTGTCAAAGCTACAAAAAGGGGAACATTTGAGTTATTTCTGCTATGTCACAACATTCTAAAACAAAATATCACTACTGCCAGCAGATCAGTTACACACATTTCTGATGAAACTTCTAAACACAAAAATGTTTCTTTTGGGAAATAGTCACAATGAAGATATTTGTACAATATAAAACAATGACAGGTCTACAGATGCCGATACTCATGAGTATACACGTGCATTCACAAAAAAAAAAAATAATCAGGAATGCTTTTTTGTTTTTTAACAGACTGTTCAGGCACAAAAACAAAACCGCATTTCCAGTAAGTGACAGCATCATAAAAAATATTAACATTGTCAGTGTTTGCTTTTCTTTGACTTCTTGTGAGATCTGTGAGGAGAACGGGACTGAGACCTGGATTTTTTCCCTGACTTTTTAGGGGATCTGGATCGTGATCTTCTCGATCTTTTGGGTGTCCTGGAGCCAGATGGTGACCTGCAAAAAAAATAAGGTTTTATGTCAAACACTAATTGAGAACAGCATCTTCCTTCTGCAGTTATTTGGCATTCACTTATTGAGCCAAACAAGGTAGAAAATATTTTTCCCTAGTAAGGGAAAGTAACAGAATGATATTTTGTTTTTGAGAAAAAGGCAATCTTTGCCTTGTAAGTTTTTAGAATATTTTGAGCTTAACAGTGCTTAGAATCCACAAGAAAAATAACACCAATTCGTGCCTTTAAACCCACATCAGGAATTCACAACTTTCCACACATGCCTCAACTACCTTGGCTCTTGTAATAATGGCAGCCTATGTCCATATAGAAATGAAAAATTATGTTGAATTGTGTGGAAAGTTAAATACTTTCGATTCTCATCAAACACGTTCAGTTTGTGATGTTACCCCATAGAAAAAGAATAGACACTGGATAAACTTACTGTCATCTAACTCAAACCTAACACACTGATCTAATATAATCAAAATTGAATGACCATTGTATTAACTCTCATGAAAAACCTCCAATGCTTTTCTACTTCTATTTGAATTCCTTACTTATATAAGCACAAGAATCTGATTACTGTCAATATGTACTATGATTTTCTCAACAGCAAAGGCATTTTCCTCAGCATGACTGAGGAATTTTATATCAATAAGATATTCTACACCTCTAAAACAAGTGGAAGCTGAACTTTCAAGTTTCAAGTTACAGCAGCATTGATACATTAGTAAAATTTCACCTCAAGTTTAACATTAACTAGAGACAAATATTTGTGTCAGTTTGGAGATTAGGAAATACCTAGTTGAGAAAACCTGTAAGAAGTATCTAATGTAGACTTTTTTCCCTTAAAAAAAATACTAGGGGAGAGAGGAGCTTCATGTAAGCTCCTCCGTGTAAAAGACTGCATGCTCACTGTAATGTAAGTGGTTTTATAGTAGGAGTACAGAAATTTTATTAGGGCTACAGAAGACTTGTCCTTTGAAAATAAAAAGCTGAGAAAGCAGCAAGGTGCTGTGGTTTAAAGCAGTATTTCTCAAAATGATCACTAAACAATTAAACAAAACCATCATGAGAGAAAGTACTTGAGTATCAAATGTGCTCTGCTAAAACACACACACACAAACCCCACCCAACACACACCTGTGTGCTTCCCAAAACAGAGAAGATACCAGCTTACCTCTTGCCTTTTTTACTGACATCTCTGGGAGAATCTTTGTGTGATGACCGGGACCGGGAGCTCTCTTTGTGGGACCGTTCCGAGCGCTCCGAGCGCTCCGACTTGGGGGACGGGGATTTGGCTCTGCGGCTGCCGCTGCTGCGGGACGGGCTGGGGGACGTGCTGTGCCGCCTCTTCCTGCGGGCAGGGTGTCCACACACACAGAGGGGAAAATGGGGGTTAAGAAAATTTATCCCTTTCTCTACAGCTTTTCCTTTTGCCAATGTAATGTTATAACAGTTATGCAAATAAAGTGCGGTGTTTTATTATTAAAAAAAAAAAATAATCAAGTCCAACGTGTGCAACAGATTTTGCGGAAGAAAAAAAATGAAGGCCTGTGAGTCACCTTAAAGTGTAAAAACATTCTGTCATAGCTTCCTGAAAAGCAGGGCCTTTTACCGTATCTACACTTAAAACTCTGGCAGAGTTTGGCTATACAAGTATTAGATGATCAAAGTGTACAATCAACTACCCCAAAACCAGCTGTTCAGAAGGATTTGCACTATGAGATGAATAACATTTAAGCCACTACAATTCACTTGTGGTCTGTCCTCAGGACAGTTTTCTGACTTTATAAAGCACTGCAGGCAATTCACTGCTACAAGAGTTAACAGACCCTGTTTTCAACTGGTCATCATTTTACATTTCCTTCAAAAGGGGACTCCATTCAAAGGGGTACAGTACCTGACTTGGGGCAGCATAAAAATGACCATTCCTTTACAATCTTGAAGCATGTTTTAATAGCCAAAGCATGTTTATTGTTGTTGGGTGTTTGTTGTTTTGCTTGGGTGCTTTTGTGGTTTTCTTTTAAAATAACACACATGATACAATGTAATGTCAAGGGCACCACTGCATACAAAGACACTGTGAGGTTTTTCCTCTCATCCATTTTATTCCAAGGAAAGCCATACCTCTCTTTTCGTGTGGGTGTACATTCCTCCTTTTCCTTCTTATCCTTGGACCTGGTCTCAGACTTTTCCTTGTCCTTTTTGTCTCTGTCCCGTTCTCTTTCCATCTCTTTTTCTTTTTCCTAAATTATTAGAAGCATTCGTGATTTCAGATGAGGTGTGACTCATTATTAAAGGCAACCAAGCTGATCACAAACAGCACAAAAGCACTGAGGGAACACAGCACATGACCTGAACTAACGGTCACACCATCCCTGATCTTCCAACCTTTCCTCCTGCTTTGGACACAGCACAAACATTCACTGGAACACAAACACTAACAAAAACGTGAAAGATGTCACCCTGTGTGAGAAAATCTGAGTATCTAATTAGAAATGAACATTCCTGAATTTTACAAATTTCAGGGAAATGTTAGAGCTGTCAAAAACAACTGTAAGTCCATTTCTATGTATCAATAGGTCCATTTTGTAAGAAAATACATACCCTGAGTACACCTCATCTGTCACAAATAGAAAATTAACTATAGAAAAATAAACCTAAACCATCAGCAAGTCTGAACACAGATATCGAGAGATGTGTTTTTAAGTATCAGCATTAAAAAAAATGCCTTCCATGGCAAAAAATAAACAGATATTCCCTGCATACTCCATTAAGAAGATAAAGAAGGGGTGATTTAGCTAAGTGAAAGAAAGGAGGGAGGGAAAAAAAAAAAGAAAGAAAAAAACCCAACCAAACAAACAAAAAACAGTAGAGGGAGAGGAAATAACACAAGTGCAGGAAATACCAGAACAGCTACACTCATCTACTCTCACATTTTCTTTACACAGAAGAACCAGTATTACATTACTGTTATAAAAACTAACTTTATTAGGGCATTAAAGCAAAAGAAAGTTATTCTCTTAACAACAGGGTTATTACTGTTTTAAAGAACTATTATGATTATCATTAAATATTTCTTAACTATATATTACCTTCATAATTGAAAGTGAAAGAGGTAATTATTAAAAATCTGCAATATTGTTAGCTGGCTGAACTACTTCAACACAAGGCATCTAAAAATTTATCAGGATTACAATTTCTGCTTGTTTAAGCTACTGTCTCACTAAAAATTCTGTGCTTACTGTATAAATCATTTTTTTACAGAAAATACTGAGGAAGTCGAAAGCTTTAAGATACAACTACATTTAAAAGGAAAATACTTATAAAAATTAAAGTCTTAACTGCTAGTATCAACCTCCAAGGTATACATCTCCTTCAGGGATCAGCTTGCCTAATTTTTACAAGTCTCCTTCTTCAAGGTACTATTGAAAATTGCTTTAGTGAATTAGTCAGATATTGAACCCCAAATAATGCAAATAACGAGCGACAAACACTTGGTGGAAACTGCTTATTTGTACTTAGCTTCCAAGAAACTGCAGGGGTATCTATGTCATCTCTGATCTGTCAGGCTGTGAAAGCCACTGTCCCTTACCCTCCCTCACTAAACACACTGTCCAAAGAGGTTCTGTGTTCTTTTGTTGTGTTTCAGTGATTTGAGATCACATGATATCTTATATATGATGATCATTTTTAAAGCCACTGTGACTTCATAGTCCAGAGAGGACTACTATTAGAACCAGTCACATTTGGATGAATGTATGAGCTGGAATTGTCCAGGAAACTTAGACACTGGAGAATCAGAAACACACATGGTGTACTTAATACTATTCTTTCTCTTCCTTGGGAAGCCTTTAGCACAACAGACCAATTATTAAAAGTAAAATGGAAAGTCTGATGAACATCTTTAATGGACAGCTCTCCCTTTCCTTTCCCACATCTCAGTTTCCTTCATGCAGTAGATCTAGAAGTGATCTCTAAGGTTTCTACACATTCTATGATACCCAACTGTACCGTGTGAAATACTACAGTATTTTGATTAAAAAAGGGAGATTATATGTATTCTGCAGAAAGCACTTGGACTTAAACATGCAGTTTGACATTACAGTAGTATTTTAACAAGAACCATGTGTTATTATACTTAATGCCACCTTACATTTGATAAACTCAATAAAAGCCTATCACAGAATCAGAACCAAACATAAAGAACAGTTCTTACCCTCTGGAGCAGCTTGTCTCTATAGTGTTCAACCTGTTCCTGAAAACTCTGGCCTGGTTTCTTGGGTCTTTTCCCAGACTCTAACTCATCCTGAAACTTCATCACCTTAAGCTGTGAAAATAATACTGACCATTAGGTTATTGGGCTTATTATTATCCAGTTAGGCAGGTGGCTGAAAATGAAATTTCCATGATTTATAATCTGTGTTCTTCATTCTTTCTATACAAGCTTGTGCACAGAGATACTAAATTTATTTGAACTGGATCAAAGTAACAAAACCCCACACTTATCCGCAGGCACCTGCAGTTGTTCACAGACGTGGAAAAAACTAAAAATAGAGGGATTTTTTTCTGTTATTCTACTACATTCTGTCCCCACCGTTAGAACACTGCACCCTTGTATTTCTTTGGTCATTATCTGATTTTTTGCTTTCAAAATGAAATCATTTCCTGCAGGTGTCAATGAATTCTTTCAACTTCTCTTGTCTACTCCAAGGTTCCCTTCAGAAATTGGTTTTTTTTTCCATTTAACCCTAAATACTAAAATCAAATGACTGACATAATTAGGACATAAAACAAACACATCTCTTCAGGGCTATTTGCACAGAGTGGCTGATTTGAAAGAACTGATTTTTACTAACATAGTACTCTTTCATGTGCTGTCAAGCTTAGCAACAAAATTCAGTTCACAAAAGTGCTGCTAAATGTAACACTAAATTTACTGCAGTATCCCAGCAGAGTCACAAAGTTAAGTAAATGTCAGATTTTTTCCCTGTGTTGTTTTCAGGGTTTGGGGTTTTTTTGGTTTGGGTTTTTCTTTTGGTCTAGATGCACTAAAACCTTTCTCCAAGTTGATTCACATCATGAAACTTCACTCACATCTCTTGTCAATCCTTCATTCCTAGTGACATGTCCTTGTACAAACAATCCTTCAATTTTTTTGGAGAAGCTGTCTCTTTTGGGGGTGGATGGGGAGGAACTTGGTAATAAGTCAGGTTGTATTTGTCAGCCCTCTTCCAAATGCTTATGCTCTGACCCTCTTGCATTTTCTGTTTCAATACTGACCTGCAGAGTTATATATGAGTAGATTTTTCCAGTGCTCAAGGTTTTATTTTTAGTGAACACACAGAATTGGTTTCTCTTTAGAAACATTTAATTTTTCCACACTGAAAACACACAAAGGAAAAGACTTTGCAATTGTGTCCATTTTGATTATCTGAAAGGATCTTATTCTCTATTTCCTAATATGAAGTAAGCACAAAATCAAACCCCAAAGGTTTTTATTTCCCTCTCAAAAATAGCAGGCCAGACTGGATACCATATATTCCAATCAGCCCTTCCAATTACTGACAGAAAGGTATCACAAAAAACAAACTAATCACAAGAACAAATATGTTAAGAAGCATAAAACCCAAGCAAGGATAACACTATTTTAAGCAAGATCCCCTTCCCCTTCAGCTACAGAGCTTATGCCAGAAACACCTTTTTCATTTTAGTCTCAAATATAATGGAGCAACTCACTTTGGGGGAAAAAATTAAAGACAAAAACCCACCACCACTGTTATCTGATACCACAGTAAATTTCTGTCAACTGTTCTGTTTCCTTCCCTCCCTCCCAGAGCAGGCTCTACCTGCCCTTGAGCATTTTTCCTTACAATTCAGCCAAATAAACTGTCAGCAGCCAACGGAAAACTGACACCACCATTTGTCACATACCACCTTCCATAAAGGCATTTTTTCTTCTTGTCCCCTTCAAATTCACAAATTTCAGAGGCAGGAAAACCTTTTGGAACCATCTACTCAGTGTCCCCATGTACCCCCTGTTCTGGTAAGAAGCGAGGATTGCATTCCCTGCCACCATGTACACCCAAGGTCATCAGTACTGAACAGGAGCACAGAGGAGGCTCAGCTGATCCAGAAAGCCTCTTGGGCTGTCGTGGTATGAACATGCCCATAGCACCTGAACTTTGTTTCCCCAAGAAAATCACCCAGATAATTTAAAACACAAAACAAACAAAAAAACCAAACCAGCAAAAGCCCACAAAAACCCCATCCTCATAAGATTTTATTCCTTTACATATTTAGCCAACAAAGCTGTGACACTGTTTAACCATATTTTGAAAGCAAGGAAGCCTAAGTCTATACCCAAAACTAACCTGAGATGAAAATAAACGAGGTGTCCAAACAAGAGGTTTTATTTGATTTAATAAGCTAAACTGGACCCAAAAAAATGCTGCCATGCATAGCACACAACCCACTGCTGGCATGACATTCTGAAAGGCAAAAGGAACTATTTGCATGTAACTTCTCCAGTCACTGTGGTGGAGGGGGCAGGCTGAAGGTGGTCATTGGCAGGTGCACAGAGGAAGAGAGAACATAGGAAAAGCCTATACTACAGTGAGTACTCACTCAACACCTCCCCAGATTCCAACTATGGTGAGATCATATGGTTTCCTGAGACAGCTGTGGTCTGTTACAGACCCACCATCAATGGATCTCTCCTCCACACACTTGCTGTATCTCCCTTTAAACTGTAAACTGACTCCTTTCAGAAAGATGCTGTGGGCACAGGAAATCAGCTCGAGCACATCCCCTGGAAAAGGCGACTCAGTGTTCCAAAATGCTGAGATGGTATCAACAGCTCACTAAAGAAAGGTCAGGCTCTTCCACCTTCCTTCTCCATTCCTGCACTCCAAGCTCAGGGTTTCCCTTCCACCCTGCCCTTGCAGCAGCTGCAGTGCTTGGCTGAGTTTTCCATAGACCAGATCAATTCACTATCCCAGCAGAAGCCCACCCTTACCCCTGGCTTCAATCTTCCCTCCAGTAGTGAGATGTATTGGGTCAGGGGAAGAATGAGCAAGTGCCAGAGTTCACAGGATCAGGATGTTCCCTCACCCAGAGGTGAGCAGTCAAATAGATCAGCTCATTCTACACCTTCATGTATAGAGCCTTTTGTTATTGTCTCTAACACATCGCCACTGTGACTGTGTTTTCAAAGGAATTACTTAGGTCCCAAAATCCACAGAATTCTCTAAAGAACTGCACCCAGAATTACTATATGAACTTAGACACTTGGTTACCTCCTTTCACTATTTCACTATTCATTGTACCCTGGCCAGAGTGAACAACCTTCTTACACTCTTTTCCTGCAGAGGACATGATGCTCTTATTCCTATCACACAGTTTCAGATACTCCCCCAGGAGAACGAGATCCTTAATACTTAGGCTTAAATCTCCCAATTCATCTAATCAATGAATTTTGTAAGCATTTCACTTTGTAAACCTGCATTTAGAAAGAACTAATATATTCTCATTGCACTGGCTATTCTTTAACTATTCTTGTCCAACAGACAGGAACTGTTAAGCCTGTTCATCCTTAGGAATAAATACATTGACTTTTATCTGGACTCTCTCCAAAGTCAGCAGGATAAAATGGAAGGGGAAAATTTTTCAAAACTCTGCCAAAACTTTTCAGTACTAATTCCTTAGACAGAGCAGCCTCCCACAGCAGTTTATAGTCTTCAGAGACTGCAATGCACAAGTGTCATATATCCATGAAGTCCCTGTGAGCAACCACTACCAAATACTCCCATGCAGGGATCACATTTCCTACTAATGGGAGGAGGTCCCTCATAAGCTCCAGATAAACAGTTCCTCAACATGACTCTTCTCTATTGGTTCTCATCTTGAAACTTCTCCCCTCTCTCCTCTAACTCATTTGAGGAGAGTTTAAAAGGTTCAGGCATTCCTGGAAGGTGAGGCCTTGATTACAGCCCACCCAGGAAGCAAGCAAGCTAAAGGAAAGGGTGACACCTTGCTGCCACGGCCCAGGGAAACCACAGACTGCTGCAAACTGAAGCTCTGCTTTGTGTACTTTCACAGCAACAGGTGTGATGTTTCCTTACTTAAAACTAATATGCTTTCAAAAACTATTCTTGGTTTTCTAATCTGCTGCTGATACTGTCTGAGCCCATACACAGGGTCTTTTCCACAAAAGGTCACTCCACAGTTACACAGCCTCAGACCTGATGGGGCCAGGTTCAAAATAACTAGTTCAAGGTCAATTAGCTGCATACTGCATATTAGCATGAACTAGGAAGTTAATCATCAGATACTTTATGATAGACAGGAATTTCTACTTGATAAGAAGTTGCACTCAAATGTAGACTAATTACAGACAGGACAGACATCCAAGCAGACCAAAGTGTTTTGATTTTCCTTAGAACAGCCTTGCCCCAGCAATGGCTGTCACAAGTCCTAGACTTTGCAGGAGCAGAGAAAAATATTTCTTTGAAAGCTTGGTTTTTCCAGCAAGTCTACGAACAGTGGAATTTCTGCAGCTACAGTATTATCAACAACAGATGACAGATATACTGATGTACACATGTGAAATACCTCCTCTGCTATAACAGCCCTCTGGCATGCTCAGTCACAATCACAGGTTGCCAAGTGTCTTGGAGCCAAGCAATTCCTGGCTTTGTGAAAAATAGAAATACATTCAAAGATTTAAAATAGACCAAAATCTTCTGAATAGTCATCATCTTTTAAGAACAACTGCTATAAATAGCAAAACTATCAGTTAAGCAAGAGCCAATTTGTCTCATCTGTTATTATTAAATCATTAAGATATTTAATAGGGTATCTTTTTGTCATTTTGCAGTAGCCTCAAATGAACCAGGTACAGAAACCTCCACAGACCAAAGGGTTATACTGTTCTAGTGATGATTACAAGCCTCACACAGCTCCTATGATCTGATAAACAAATACACAGAAGTTGAGTATTCTTCACACTAAGCACCATAATCCAGAGAAAGAAATAATGGAAAGTGTACGGAGCTTCAGTTTCTTGACAAAGGCAGCCACCTTTCCCTTGTGACATCCACTTTGGCTCTTTGGCTCTTGGTAGAAAAATAAATTGGACCTCAAATACCATGACACATTTGGGGCGGGGGGTGTTTGGTGTGGAACATCTCTGAGCACTGGGCAGGGGGCACTGACAGAGCACAGACACAGGATGGTGTAACAGGATCCTCCCTGCAGCTCCCAGAGCTCAGTGGTTCCCAGCAGAAAGGATGAACAGGATGACTCAAGACCATTAGTTTTCTACCTCAGTCAAATGCTACTTTGAGGTCTCAGGTGGCCAACACAAAGGTGAGTAAAGGCAGCTACTAAAGAGGACCTGTTTGACCCTTCTGGAAGCATGGCTATGTCTGGATTTGTGAAGAGCCTGCCTCCTGCTGCAGGTGAACCCTGTGCTGTGTTTTCTGTTTGGAGTAGGATTATAAAATCCTGTGCAGCAAGGTGGAGACAGAAGTAAAGTACCTTAGAGAAAGGTCCAAGGAGGACAATGCTGCTTTATTTTGTCTGAGTTTCTGACCACTCTGAGGAAACAAAATGACCAATTTAAACAAGAAAATTCCCATTTTTCTACCACTTCACAGCACTGAGGTCTCTTTACAAAGAGGAATACACCTTTCTTTTATATGTCACAGGATGGGGGAAGAAAGACACACACCTATACAGCACTGTAAAGACCATTTTGAAATTTGAGTTGTAAACGCTGTAAAGTGCCAATCTTTCCACACTTAAAGCAGGTGAGAAATCACTGTTCTTTGGTGTTATAGGAAAGCCTCTGCTCTTGCTAAGTTCTGGAAAGAATTCACACTTCGGAAGGATTAAGAGGGGTAGCAGGGAAGGCAAACAAAAGGTTACTAACTTGCCCCCTCTGATTGCTGCGGCCAAAGTTTGTTTCTTACTGCACTTTCCCCTCCCGGCTGACAAGCTTAATTTACTGACTGTGCCAAGAGGAAGAATTCTTGTTTGTATCCATGAATTTCCAAAAACTGCATGAAAAAAATCTGTTTCAGCTTCCCTGGTAGTCACTGTGTAGGACTGTTAGAGAATCAGACTGCCAATTTTTTTGCCAAATATTGTACACATTTTTTACAGTTTTTATTAGATGGCATAACTGTTAAAGCTGGTAATTGGCTGTTTTTACTCAGTTCCTTCCCTCAAATTTAATAATGGATGTGGGTTTTGGCAGGGATTGGGTACATACTAAGAAGAAACTTTGAGTGTGAATGCTTTAAAGTAGTACAAGGAGTACTTTCCTGCCAATGACAAACTTGAGGAGAAATTTTAAGTACTCCTACATAGTGTCTGAAATGTTCTGAAAATGAAAAAGAATTGCTCTACTCTACTTTCCTGGCAATTCTGAAAGTCTGACACCAAGATGGTAATTTACTTACCAAAAAAAATTAAATGCAAACCTGTGCTTGAAAACCTCAAGTATTTGCCACCTAAAACTGTTCCTGAGAGGATACATTGAGGAAAGAACTTAAATCACTCAAGCAGTGTAAAACTGCCAACGGTTAAAGTAAATCACTTCCTAAACTGCCTCCACAAGTGCCACGATAACATCTCTAAAACAGATACACAATCTGAGAGGAGCCCTTTCCATAACTGCTACGATCAATATTACAGCAACGTGAAAATTAGTTTCACTTGTACTTTCATTAGTCTAACATGTATTTTCTACAAAAATACTGCCACCATGAGTCAGGTCAGACGTAAATCCCATTCAGCTTTTCTCAAATGCAGACTTTACTAACTTAGTATGGCTACAGATCACAAACTTTCCAACTGCTACGCAAAGCAAGAGATTTCTAAGTGCTTAGTTATAGTCTATTAATTCCAAAATCTGAATTATTAAACAGAGACATATTTGAGAGAAACAATAGTTGTGACATTTTAAAATATTACTGCCTGAGCATCTTAATATAATATTACAAGGCTTTCCTAATGTCTGATTTCAACTAACTAGCACGTTATAGCATAAACAGGTCGGCAGCCACAATTCCACCTTCAAAACATTACCCAAGTTGTAACCTGCCACTTGGAGATGCTATAACTGCAATCAGTAGTTTAGCAGCTTCTTAATATCATTTAAATGCACTGAGCAGAAGGTACAAGAATTTCAGTATTAAACCCCAGGCTACACTGAATAGAGAGTACAAGCAGGAAAGCCACATACAGTTTTAAACTGCTTTTGTTTTTTGTCTGGCAGAAGGGCTTCACTGCCAAACAAGGGTCGTGCTAAATTCCCGTTCTAGTTCCATTCTCAGTAAAACACGAGCTCAGAAACCAGCACGAAGCCACAACAACCTGTGCTACACTGACACCTATGCTTGGAGAAAGAGAGAAGAGCCAGTGAGCCCTACAAACAGCATACAGGCCTTCAACTGAAGTACCACATTTCCAGGACTACCTGGGTTAGTTGCATCTACTTCTTTGTTTCATGGCTGACACAGTGAAAAGAAACACTTTTAAATGCAATAAAATACAGACACCTGGAGGCAAGAAACAGAAAGAATGAGAAAGGTATAGGACTAAGGCCACATCCAAAAGTCACTCCCATTTGCCAAGAGGAGGAAAGTGTACAGGGACCAAGCAATCTAAGGCTACTGGTGTTACTGAAACAGGACACTGAAAAGGAACAGTAATTCTCAATATGCAATATCCCCTGACTCGATTTTTCAATTTTTTCCCATGTTATTCTGAAAGTCAAAACCAAGCAAGGCAAGGCTGTGAATGAATACACCTGTACAAAAATACACTGGACTGAAAAAAAGAACCACTATATAACAGACCATGATTATTTCAATTAAAATAACCCCCTATCATATGTAGAGAACTCAGGGTGGGGTAAGGATTGGAAAGGTCCAGAAGGGTGGCACAGAACACCACCTGCTCACCTCTATCTCTCGGAGTTTGGCACGCTTCTCTTCACTCATTTCCGAGTATTTGACCGATGACTTGGATTCAGGCATTTCTTCTTTAATAGGATTGGAATACATGTGTTGCTCTTCTGACTTAGAACTCTGAGTGTCTTCCTCATCTTCACTTTCTTCTTCTTGACTTTATAGGAAACATACAGAATTGAGATGTAACAGATAACTAAGTATATATAAAATTTACTATTTCTCCTACATAGTTTCTATGATTAGTTACTAGTTTTGAAATCTCTTAAGTAAGATTAAGTTATGTAAAAAGTCTGCAGCTACAAATCAGTCTCTATCTGCTAGATTCAGTATTTTAATTAAATTGTTAGTTTTTATAATGTACACTGCTCTCAGCATGCAGAAGAATTCAGGAAATTCATGGTCATCAAATACGTACCTACCTCAGCTACAAAACAAACCCACTGCCTCCACAAAATCTCTTAAAGTGCTGTAATTGTGCTCTTCAGGTATAGTAAGTTTAATAAAAGAAAAAAAACTGCAACACTTTTGCTTTTGGGAGATAAACCTGGGACACGGCAGATACCCAAAATGATATTCCCAGACTGGCCACTAGAGTGCTGCAGGACTACACACAATGCAGGCAGGTTTTTGCAGCACTAACAGATGCTCTCAGTTGCCTGAAGAGCAAAGTAAAAGACTACTCAAACCCAGCTTCTGTTGGCAGGATCCTACCAGCATCCAACATACATATACCTCAGAATATTATTCACTGCATTTGTCTCAAAAGCAAAAAGCAGACGTTTAGATACATTCCTATACACCTAATAACAAGATTTCCACACTACTGCCTTAGCTCTTGCCATTTGATATTAAATTATCAAATCAGCATCAATTTAAAGATTATAGTTAACAACTCCACCAAAAGGTGTAAATTATCATGTTAGAAAAAAATTATGGGGGCTGAAAGCACGCTGCACTAAAACCCTGATCCCTCTCCATCTTATTTTCCTACTTTAAAAATTTCATGTTTGTTCTGCTCTTGCAATACATATCTATCTTACAGAGAGTTCCAAAGACACTCAATTCATAAAATGAGTATGTTTTCATCAGAATGAAGAAGTATTTACTTTTGAATTTCCTCCTCCTCAGATTCTTCATGTTGATCAAAAAGCTCCCACTTCGAAGTAGTAACAGCTAGAAGAGACAGTAAGATAATTTTAACAACAAAAACCCCCACCAATTAATCAGAAAATTAGTATTTGTAGACATAATAAGAACTACAATGTGGTAAAATTTACTTAATGCACTTAATACAGACTTTCTATTTCACAAAAAATACTCAAACCAGCCCAGTAGCAGAACATTTACTATTCACAGAGCTATTCACTTACAATGCATATCACGTTTTGGTAAATCCTTTAAAAGCAGACAAGTATTTGTCAGCTTGTAAAATATTATCTTCCAAATCAAGATGTGAAAAGACTGCCAACCACATATCCAGATTTTTTTTTGCTTTCAATATTTATTCTTAATGAACTGGAAATTATTTTTAAAGGTTGGTAGGTTATTGAAGTAAAACAACCAAAACAGAAAACAGTATCTCCCTTTTTTGGTTAAAGCTTCCATGAACAAGTTACAGCTAAAAATTTTACTGTGTTTGCACAGAAAAGCTGAAAATAATCATTACATAGGTGACATTATGCTTTCAGTTTACTTAGAAAAGTAATCAAAACTAACCTTGAGCTTCCAGTTCTGATTCATCCACTGCTTCCCACTTTGAAGGGGCAACTTTAAATATAGGCTCATTCTTTTTTGAGTCTTCAGTTGTATCCACTGTTGGAGCAAGACACAGAAAAATAATTTCCAAAGCTTATCAAAAGCTGAAACCAAAACACACTAAGATAACAATCAGAATGAAATACTGAAACAGATACCATCTTATTAGTTGCAAAGAAAAGAAACCAGGGTTTGGAACCCGATGTGTATTCTGAAGCAATTATGAACTTAAAGCAGGAGGGCAAACTGAAGTTAATCAGTTCAACATCTCACAAAGCTACATGCCACATCAATTCATGGTTGTATTTGGAAAAACTACTCAGGAAAAAAAGATCAAAGACTGAAGATTCAAATTGAAAGTAAAGTTGAAACATTCCGTACAAGGAACTCCATCAAGATCATCATCCAGCGATTTAATTGGGACTCCATCCAGATCATCAATAGGAGCAGCATCAATAGGAATTCCATCCACATCTTCTAGTGGAGCACCATCAAGCTCTTCCTCAATGGGAGCACCATCAAGGTCATCCGGTACTTCCTGAAAGCAAACAGTAATTAATTATTTCAAGTGCAAATCTACATTGCTTTTCTTCAGTTCTCCAATTATCAAATCATTCCTTTTAAGAAAAGTACTTTTAAAAATACCAAAACCTCAACTTTAACAATTTTTGCTAACAAGTTTATTGTAGAGGAAATAATACAACAATATCCTCTTTTAAAAATTATAGGCAGGAACTTGGAATTTGTCCACAATGTACTGGAAGCTTTGCAATACCTATATTCAAAAGGAAAGATGTTAAATGGGGGTTTAGCTCAAAATGAGCCAATTAGACAAATTATACTTACTAGATATGAAGGATTCAGTAAAATGAAAAACTGACAGAAATCAACTCTTTAGCAGGAATACACACAAATTATGAACACAGCTACATATTTCAACTTATTAGGCCCTTCATATACACACGTTAACCCTGCTCCTCTGCTAAGGGAAATAAGTTACCCTTCCAGTTATACTGGGTGTCCCTCCTGCTGTTCTGAAAGGCATGTTTCCACACAGTTACAATGCCTGAAATGCCACTCAAAATTCAGATATTACAGAGTATTTCCAATACAAAGGAAATACCTGTCATTCTGCACTAGTCTTTGCTCTGAAATGGTTTCACAATACAGCTACACCACAGCACTTAACCTGCAAGCAAGAAATTCATAAACAGATTAAACAATATTTGCATTTGAATACACCTGTATTTAAGAGTAAGGACCTGGAGGAAGGAACGGTTTACTCACCCTAAAAGAGACAGTAAAATAACCCTTGCTAGCCCTGCTTTATATTTACACATCTTTTCCCCACCACCCCCAAGCATCACCACTGAGCTCACTCACCTCTGTTTCTTTATCTTCCATGATGTTTACAAGCCCCAAGAAAATATTCTGTAGTTTGATCAGAAATGGCTCTGGATAGATTGCCCAGTCCTCCCATGCTCGGAAGCATGTCATTACCCGTTGCTAGAAGCAAGGGGGAAAAAAAAAAAAGCTAATAAATTTGTATTGAGAAATTTTAAGTGATGGGAAATAGACCACAGAGACCTACTATTGCAGAGCTGCTCCTAAGTAGTTCCACACTAAAGTATATTACAGTGATACCATGCTGGGCAAGACTAGTAATTTTACAAAAATACATATACAGGAACTACTTTTTATAAAATCTCACTTGGATTTCATTTTCCCTTTAAATTCCTGTTACATTATCCATTTCAGCTGTTCACAGTTCTCTCCTGACAGTAAGTTTCATTCTGCCCCAATGTTCAAAGCAGGTGCCTCTACTAAAAGTAAGAGAAAACTTTCTCTTTAAAAATAAGAGAAATCTTTCTCTTCATAAAATAAAATAACTAAAATTAACATTGGCTTATACATATTACTGAATGTTGGAGAAGAGAATGTTCTGGGGAGACCTTACTGCCCCTTCAGCACCTAAAGGGCCTACAAGAAAGCTGGAAAGGGACTTCTTATGAGGGCATATGGTGACAGGACAAGGGGTAATGGCTTTAAACTGAAAGGTTTAGATCAGATATTAGCAAGAAATTTTGCAGGTGAAGGTGGTGAGGCACTGGAACAGGTTGTCCAGAGAAGCTGTGGCTGTCCCATCCCTGAAAGTGTTCAAGGCCAGGCTGGTTGGGGCTCTGAGCAACCTGCTCTAGTGAAAGGGGTCCCTGCCCATGGCGGGGCGTTGGAATGAGAAGATCTTTAAGGTCCCTTCCAACCCAAATCATTCTATTGTAGAAGTGAAGTTTCAGGTTTCAGTTCAAGTTTGAAACATTAGATGTAACTGAAGATGCAGATATAAAAAAGTTATCTACTGCCTCTCTTATAATTTAACAAATAGTTTTAAAATAGCAGTTAAGAAATTGATTCTCAATCTAGAGCAACTGAGAGCAAAGAAAGCAGGACAACCAGGTTAAAGACCTTAATATAGAAAAAACTAACTACCCTGTCAGCTTTGTATTTAAAGCTTCTGATTGAAAAACAAAGAAGAATAAAGAAGTGCAGAGGCATCTTGGAAACAGGAGAATGAAAGGTAGGCCAAGCATGAGAACCGTGAGAAGCACAGCACTTTATCTCAAAAATCATTCTCAACTACCCATGGTCAGACTGGTTATCAGAAATCTAAAAACAAAGCCTATCACAAAAACGTTTAAAAGTAACTTTATGCTGTTCTGTCCAGGAGTTTCTTTCCACACTGAGTACCCAAGTTTATTTTTGAAATTGAAATAGAGGTGGTCCAAAAATAATAAGAAAGCTAGAAGGCCCTGTCTGTAATTTAAGTATTAGATAGATATCCTCTCAACTGCACAACTGTACATCTACCTGTACACTTCAGGTAAAGATGTTAATTTTCTTCCTTAATTTCAAGGTTATCCTTGCAAAAGAGAAAACTCTTTTTTTTTTTTTTCAAAGCCTAATTAGGAACCTCGATGTCTAAGCCACTTATCATAGTATGCAATCTCTTGTGCAGGAACATCTATCTATATGACTTCTATGTCATGTAAATAACAATGAAATACATACCTTGAAATTTTCAGACTGTAAATGGCCTTGTATTGTACGGTAAGTAGCATTGAGATCAGAGAATATCTGACATAATTTTGTTTCAAAACTAGAATTAAACATATACATTTCTTTAGTTAAACTTTGTAATATATGTTTTCTGGACATACATAATTCATGAAAATACCTGGGACACAGGACTCAAAAGCACAAGGTTCTGATCCCTACTGTAGCCATGAACTGAACTATAAAGCAAATATGATTACTATATATCAAATCACCTTGGACAACAACAGAACTGTGAAGGGAGATCTTCACATCTGCTGCAGTCTCTTTATACACCCTGGAAAGACTGGAGGACAATAAAAGGAGTTTTACAACCTTAAATACAATGAAAGAATTGTCTCAAAATGCAATTTGTATTTTATTTTTTTTTTTAAATCTTAGTTATGTTTCTATTCTAGTTTACTCAGTGAGGCTCTCAGTGAAAGCACAGTGAGCAACAGCTGCCTAACTTCCCTTGAGCTTCTCTCAATGTGCAAAAAATAAACCGGCACAGCACAGACACACTGCAACAGGAAACATCAACTGCAACCTCTGGAGTTCCATAACATGCTGAATATTTCCCATCATGCTGCCATAGCATCTGAGAGACTCCAGGAGTAGACACAAACATCTAGTAAGACAAAGATACTGTCCCTCGGACATATTTCCTAAATTCTGCTCAGCACCTTAGAAATTAAGTACATAATACCCTCATACCTTCTGCAAAGTTCATGGGGAGTTGAAACCCCTACACTTTAATAAAAATAAATCTGTTTCAAAATTTTACTTCTTTGCATGAATTCTTTGCTATACCACATCTTGAATATTAGCTACAGGCTCTTTCTGTAAAGAGGCACATGCATTATTCTCACCTTTATGGAGTTCCATGCAAGTGCTCCCTTACATAGGGCATTACCAACATGCTACATCTTATACATTTTCATGCAAACAGATATAAATAATATCAGTCTGTAATAGCAGCATCATAGAAAAGTGTGAATTTCTCTACAACCACGTTTATCCAGAGATGTACATACAGAGATGAATATAAGAATGTTTTTTTAACTGCCAATCGCCTAAAATATTATACTTACAATTTTCTATAGTAGGAAGCATTGGCAACTTTAGCTGAAGAGTTGTATAACACATCTGACACCAGATACAATCTTGCAATCTGCAATAAAGAACCTTCAAATTAACTCCAGTTTAAATTATCCTGAGAACATGTGCATGTTTCCAGAAAGGATACGAGACAGCTTTAACTGTCTAGAAGTACCTAATTAGAACTAAGTGTAGCACAGCTATATTATTAATACACATGCTAAGAGGAAATTAGCCCCCTGTTATGCTTGAGGGTACTAACTAACATATTAACACAGTATTACAAAGGAGGAATCACAACATTCTAATTTTAACTGCCTTGTTTGAACAGATCATTATGCTGTTTTCAACTTCACAGTAAGGCAGAACATTGTTTACAAGCAAGCCCAGAAAAATTAAAAACATGTAACAAAATTCCAGGAAAAAAAGCATATTTAAATCCAAGCCCACGTTTTAGTACCAAACCTCAACATTATCTGAAACTCATGAAATAATGCTTACAAATTACATGCTCATGCTGCTAAGTGAGCTCTTCCCCCCAAAAAACAAGAATGTAGAAAATCTACACACCTTCTTAGGAAGAGGAGTCTTGAGAATGGACAGTGATTCTGTGATGCAGTCAACAATTTCTTCAGCAGCTTCCGCATTATTTAGACAGAAAACCATTGCATCACCAATATCATTCTTCCGAGGGGTTAATCCCCGGAGAATTTCCTCTAGTTTGTCCCTCTGTCTGAAATAGCAGGAATTTTAATACTTTCAATATAAAGTTCAAGGTACTTTTGGGAATTTTCATTTAATGACGGTTTTTAATTTTCCATCTTTAGAAGAAAAGCAATTTTAAATGTTTTTATATTCCATTACCTCAGTTCTTTCAGTGGCTCATGAATTTATGCATCAACGTTACATAAAGTGCAAAAAATTCCCACTCAAGTCTTGACTACATAGAGAAATCAAGGAAAAATAACTGAGAAATACTTAATGCAACACATCAGTTTCTCTAATAAGGTAATTATCTTTTTGGATTTAGCTTAAGCCTAAACCAAACTGGATAAATCTAAAGCATTAAAGTAATTTCTGCTACAGAGTAAGAAACACTAGATTCAGAAAGCCAGTAAAAAACAATTACATCACATTTTCCCTGATCTCCATATTTAGAGAACATTCTCAAAAAAGTATCTTTTTGAGACTTTCCAAAAGAAGGTATAAGAAATAAATTGTGAATTAAAACCTTCAAAACTATGACTGGTGTAGTAACTATGCTGAGAAGAATAAAACAAGAAAAAAAAAATCCATATGCTAATAACAGTTGAACAGCAGCACAATTAAGAAAACCAGGTCTCTATTTCCACTAGTACAGCCACCCCCAGCACACTGACAATTCACAGCAAAGAACTCTGGTGATCTGGCTCTTCCTGCTTATTAACAACTGTTCCCAATTTTAATTCCTGATCAACAACATCAAAAAGTTTAAGATTATAATAACTGCTTAGCTCATGAAGTGTTGGGAAAGGTGCTGTATATCCTCACCTACAGACAGCAACAGAAAGTGAGGAAAAGCTCTCTCATCTTCCCAATCCCTTTCAAATTAAGGGTTAGTAAGAACTGGAATGAAAGGCCTTGTTGTTCAATGACAAATCTAACCAAATCCAGAACATATTTAGCAACAAGTATGATCAAAACAGACTAACTGAAAAGCACTGAGTTTAAGAGACACTCAGACACATAAATAATACTATGACAAGTATGACAACATTTTAGGGATGATATATTAAAAAATATACAAAAATATACAATATATATATAAAATATAAAAAAACCCATACAAAAATACACAAGAACCACAAAAGGAAAACCAAGCAGACTAGCAACTAAAGCATCACTATAAATGGATGGTGGTACATACTCTTCCTTAAGTGCACCCTTCTTGTTCGGTTCCTCCACAAACGCTTCCGTTTCTTGCTCTTCAGACATCCCATGCAAGTATGGATTCAATGGGGGTGGCCTCCAAAACGACCCGTTTTTGAACATACGGAAGTCTTCTGTCCTCCACTTGGTTGGAGCATCTCCCTACAAAAAAAACGCAATTTTTATTTTTGTCTTCTTCTAATTTACTATGCTTGAAGTTATGAATTGTCAGTAAAATTCTACTTGCCTGAAGAATTGAATAAAGCTTCCACCTATAATACACATGGGCTGGAGTCTGGTTTTCAAATAAAAACCTAAACCAAACCGCAAAGAAAAGAGATAAAACATATTACAAATCATTGAATGGAAGCAAATTCAAAGGAAGCAATAAAAACAAATAACCAAACCCTGTTCAGAATCCCACCTTAGCCCCCAAATGAACACCAGACAGCTAAAAACATGTGCACCCACAGCACAGCTGGGCAGAGCATGTGCAACTGTTACACACACACACACACACAGTTTGCAAAGCAGAGAGCACAGCTCCACAAAGGCACACCCTTTCTCAAAAGTTAAAAGCAGAACAGGGTCAGCAAGAACAACTGTGCAACCTCCCAGCAAAGCAGAGGAATCATCAGTGCCAGGAGTCACTACAAGAGCAACTGCAACCTCAGCACAAGCGGTGCAGGAGCTTGTAGTTACACAGTTTGGTGACTCAGATCAAATACTAAATAACTTGAAGCTTTCCACCAGTTAAGCTGTCTGTCAGAACACTGGCAACATCTGATGGGGGTATGGGGAGCAAGCAGCCCATTTTTAACAGCCAGGATATTTTGACCTGCATATTTTCTCATTTTATATATAACAATCATAGTGATGCACTTCAAACTTTTTGCAAATAAAGCATTGCTAAAAGGACATTTACCATTTCCCCAAAAACGTTTTTCAGAGACTGCATTTCACAAGAAAGTTGGAAATTGATCCTTTTTTATTCTATTAATGACAAGAGCTGGAAATTCCCACAACTTCCCTATGTCAGCTAAAGTTTAATCCTATTTGCATTGACATCAAAGAAAAATTACTCCCAGCTCTTGCTAAAGGTTAGAAATCAGGCTCCAGGAAGAGCAGACTTCACATGGAGTTAAGACTGGCTGTTTTGGGGGGGGATTTTTTACTTTTTCTAAAATGTATGCTACTGCTTCCACTGACTTTTCCCTGAGAAAAGTATGTGTTAAATGTCACTTATTTTATATATACAGAAATGTATTTTATGTTGTGTGTATAGTATTTTATTTATTTATATGTACACACTAGTAACAACTGGAATAAAAACGCGTTCTCCTTTATAAATGGAGAGCATAACCACTTGTACAGCTTAAATCTGCTCATAAAGATAGACACAGTAAAAGCAACTCTTATTAGTATTTCAAAAATGCCAAATACTAACAACAGTGAAAACAGTTAGTGCTATTTCAAATGAAGCAATGCAATAAGCACCTGAACATGGGGTTGTTGATTTCTCGGTTCATGATCATGGCTTCGAACATGGGCCCTTCCCGAACCACAAACTCTATCATTCGATGGATCAAAGCGAGCAAATTCCTACAACAACAACACAGTTAAAGAAAAATTGATTCAGACCTAACACTATATAAAACTACACTCCACCTAAGATACTACAACTCTGCAGGAGATTATTTTGCTGTATTGTTAGGAAATCTGTATAAAAGATAAGGTAACGTGGAACATATCATAACTTTGCATCACAGACACGGGCATTCTAAGAATTCAAACATACCTAGCACTGGTGGAGTAAGAATTTAAGAGGAGACCTCTTTCCTGAATTTCCACAGCCTACAACCATCACTTGCTTAGCAGAAGCCTGATACACACAAAAATGGGCAACTGAACACCAAAGTATAATTAACTATCAAAAACTAAGCTCTCATCTACATTGTCTAGAAATAAGATTGAAGTGTCAGCTAAAGTTCTACAGGGGAACAAGTGGCTGAACATTATGCTCAAAATAAAACACACATACTTTTGAATATTCAATAGAAACTGCATTCAGCTTTCAAACTATTCAAGTATGAAAGCAAAAGCAAATAGTCTTCTTGATGCCAAGCAAGGCAATGGTTTTATAAAATTTAAATAATTTCCTTTTGGTCAAGACTCAACTATTGGCACAGGCCAAAAATGTCTATCATACCATCCCATGTTTCCTCCCTCGTACAACCAAGTGAATCAAATCACAATTAAAAAAAATAAAAATCTGCATCATTTCATTCAGCACTACATCCTGAGACAGGCGAGGAGCGGATGTGAAGTGCACATTTTTCAAGCCCCATCTAAAAATGAAGAGTCCCTTCTAAGCATGGTAACAGCAGACACTCATATAAGCTTTATCAAAAATAATGATAACCAGTTTCCACTCCTTTGGGGCTTCTCGGAAACAGGGTCCTGAATTTTCAAAATAGGTTACCTACAAATATCAAAAGCTTCATAGCTCGTGTCCTTTGAATGTGATGCAAACAAAAAAAAAATATACAGATTTTTACATTTTTTAATTTATTTTCTTAGATGCCACAAATGGATTTGGTTCTTTACATTTCTTTAGATTTCCTTTTAGCACTTTTTTAATTATTGAAGTTCAATAACTGCTACATTGAAAAGCTGAAGAATTTTCTATCACTTCTTAGTAATGTGACTATTTTCTACCATGAGTATTCCAAGTTCTGCCACAGATATAATGCACTAGATCAAAAAAAAATCAACTTTAAAATGTTGTAATAGAAACCTGTCCCTGCCATCTGCAAACTTAGTAAATGTTGTTTTAGACCATCTAGCATTGAATCTGTTTTTACCTCAAATATTACACACAAAAAAAAAAATCAAACACCTATCAGTTGATTTTTCCTCTCTGCTTTTTATAATCCCAGAAACATCGTAAAGAGGACAAAGTCTCAACGATTCTGTAGCCATTTTATTTAAAGCAGTGTTCTCAAAGTTTAGTGTTATATGAACTGTATTTGAAAACATCAGTAAGAAACAAATCTACAATTAGCTTTCAGGCCTCTGAGCTATTACACCATCCATTTATTTTTAGGCAAGTCCAACGTGATCTTTTCTGGCTTCTGCAGAAAGATGTCACTGGTTTTCATCTAATTTGTCTTTCATCCAGTAAAAAAAAGTTGTGTAAGAGCAGCTTATGCTTGAACAAGAACATCTGCTTTGTGATGACCTCAGATGTATGAAAACAGACTCAGTACATCGGATATCTGAAAGAGGTTGTTAAATGCGTTTCGGTGTATAAGACATGACTACTTGGAAATTAATTTCTCAGAAAAACCTCTGATTGTATATACTCAAGGTTTTATGTTTAAAATACTAAGAAGTGAAAAATGTTAAAAATGGTATTGAAAATTTTTAACTAAAGGAGAATAAACACATTATCCCACTGAAGCCAGTTGACATTTTTGCATGATGTGATGCACTGTGTAATAGCCTTAGCAGTTGTCATTAGCAACTCTGAAAGTCATTAGGAAAAGAATAATTAAAAGTATCTTCAAATACAATTCATTTAACATGTGTTCTTATCACACTTTATCATATTTTGAAATGCTACAGTAAATAAAATGGACACATCTTTTTCTCTGAAAGCTAATTACTCTGTGAGTACTGCAAAGTTTCACAAGTACTTGTTCTATGCTCAATGTTTCTCAAATCAAGACTCCTCCTGGCCACACTAATTATTCAAGTCTCTATCCAACAAAAACTGTCTTGTCCTATAATTTCATCAAAAATACTAGTGCATTTGAGCATCTATTGGCAAGTATGTTAATGCACTATAACTAGTTCACAAATCTCTTTCTGCCCCCCCCACACACGCAAAAAAAAAGAAAAAAGGGACTTTGTGACAATTAAAACAGTGTAGTAAAAAAACGACAGTTTAAAGTGCATTATTTTAAAATGTCATTTAGCTTAAGTTGGCCAACAAAAAAAAAAGGTTTTCAGTTATAATAAAACCACATTTATTGGAGCCGATCGTACCAATGTCTGGTCAAAAACTGTATACTTTCCCAATCCATCCCATGATGTTTTCCTGGTCCCCCGCTGCCGCAGACAGTTCAGCTGGTGTTGCTCACCAAGGCCAATGTCAAAGAGAATTTGGAAATCTTTTGTGCTTCTTTACTTTTAAAACAGTGTTGTGTTCCTATGTTTGGGAAAGGGTTTTAGCTTAACTGAGCAAGAGTATTCCTAGACTAGTGTGAAGGCAGGAGCAGCACTGGGGACCAAAATAATTCCTTGCAATAATACAAAACTACATTTTCAAGTGACCAAAATTATTAACTGCTGCACATTTTAAAAAAACAGGAGAAATCAAAAGTGATTTTTAATTGAACTGGTTATAAAACATATAAGTGAGAAAAAGAAAAAAAATTAAAAAGCCCCACAGCTGCATCCCAGTCCTCAGAGGTTTATGTCAGGACTTATGTAGTGTCTGTAAGACAAGCTATTTCACCCTAGTGTTCACTCACAAAATTACCCTGCAACTACCTCTAGTGCTCAAATTAAATGCAAAAGATAATTACTTAAATCTACCCTCACTAAAGAAGAGTTATTAAGATAAAAAGAGTAAGACTGTAAATCACACACATTCCTTTCAGGTGTCATGAAAGAACCATTGCTCAGTCAAGCCATTACCTTTTCCTCAACATCACCATTTTTCTTTAAAATTCCGAAGGGGAAATTTTCTATATTTAGATCAGTAATAATAAAGAAAAACATGTACCTTTCTGTTGGGATAACCACTTTGACTATGGCTTGCGACAGAGTCTGTATATGAAGTCACATCAGATAATAAACATAGAATATGTGAGTATTGTTAACAAGTAACAAGCAAAAATATACATATGCAATGAAAATACTACACATCTATCACAAGTTTGCAGGCAATCACTGCTGTGAAGTTATAACTAAGCAATTACACAAAATGCAAAGGTTGTGTCAGCGAACCATAAAGGTTCACTAATTGCAAAGTATCAGAACATTCCTGTCAGAATGTACATTGAGGCACTGAATAGGAACTATGCTGAATATAATTAAGAAAGGAATTCTTAAGTTTATGAGAAAATTCTAAACTATTTGACTTGGATCACGTTGGTATTACTTTATTCCCAAGTCTTATGGAAAACAGCCCTGACAATTAAGTGTCATTCAAAGAATCAATAAATTCTTACAAATGTAAATCAAGTTGGTTTGTGATTACAAGATACTTACCCTTTTATCAGCTAATATTCCAGAAAAAAAGTTTGAAAACTGACTCCATAAGCAGCATAAAATACTTACTCAATGTCCAGATTAATTACCTTATACACAACATACATCAACTCCTCTAGTGCAAAACTAATGCTACTCAAATTAAAATGTAGGATTTTCTCTAAATAGAACAATTTAGATACCGCAATTTGGCAGCCAAAAAAAGGGGGGGACGTAGGAGAAAAAAATCCAGGGAGCCTGGAGGGGGAAAATGATAGCCAGATTTTAAGCAGCACTAAATTAATCAAGAGCCAATATACTGTCCCCTAACACAGACATGAATCAGAGCTTCAGGAATTAAGTAGGTTCCCTTGGGCTACAGCAGGGAGCCACTGAGTTTGCAGACTAAGGGCCGCCAGAGTCAGGCTGAACAATGCAAATCTATGAAGCCATTGCAATACTGTCACAGATGTAGTATTTAACAATGAGATATGGCCCAGGGTACTGTAAGTTACCTTCTCAAAATCTTCCTTGTTTTTTGGTGGTGGTAACATTGGAGCATTAGGATTCTTCAACCTCTCCCTGGGCTGGGCGTTAAAAGGCAGTCCTGAGGGAGGAGGTGGGAGGGTGTGCTCCATCATGGAGGGCGGAATGTATATTGGATGTGGTGGAATAGGTACAGCTTTGCCCCAACCCAGCTTCATTTCAAACGACATGATCATCTTGCCTGAAAAAGTGAAAGGAAAACAAACCCATCACATTATAAACTGGCTCTGCATCACTCAAGGTTTCTCCATGTAAGTGCAGCATTTAGGTTTGCCTGCCATGGTTTACCTTTTGCTTACATGTTTGATGACTGTATCACATCTATCAGACTACAGCATGTGCAAATGAAGGTCTAGGACATGAAATGTTTTATTAATCTTCCCCCAGTGTGTGTTCAGGACACTACAATACACTGTTACTCTAGTCTGAAAACACTCACTTGCCAGTAAAAAAGACAGTGTAAACTAAAGTCACTGCCAGCCTGGGATCTACTGGAGTTACAGAATATGTATCACTAGTCTGATAAAACGATCTGAAAATGAGCTTACAGTTCCTCCTCAATATTCCTACAAAGATTATTACAGCTCCAAACTGAGAAATCCATTTACCATTTAAATTCTTCAATGCTCTTTCAGCATCTCTCCTGTTCATAAAGGCAACAAAGCCACAATTTCTTTCTCTTGCTCTTTCTTCATCTGTTCTTGGCCACATAATTTTAACACTCGCTAATGGTCCAAAGCGTCCAAATTCTTGACATAACATCTCTTCATTCATCTACACAAAAAAAGGTAAAAATTTAGCATTTTGCTACTTTATTTCTGACATTTGTTCATATTATTGTCCAGTTGCTGAAATTTTAATTTTTTCAGTTTCTTGAAACACAACACTTCATTGATACCTCCCCAATGCAATCTACTGCAAAAATAAGAATTTAAATATTGCATTTTTAACTGAGCACACTCAGATTTTTGAGATATGATCCATCTTGCTTGGAGATATCCATGGAGAAATAATTTTAACGGAGCTAATGATTGGTAGTCTAAACCTTAACTTTTGCAGCAATATGTACAGAGCATTTATTTCAAGGAATACTACAAAAAAAACCTGACCTAGACCCAAACATGCCAGCACTGCATTCCTTGGCTCCAAACTTACCTGCGGATTAATGTTGCCAAGATATAAATTTGTTGTGCTTGGATCTCCAACATCATGTGAACCTGGTGCATAATCATCCAGTACTAAAATGACAGAGAAAAAAAAAGAAAAAAAAGAAGTCATAATCCCTGCTATGCATTTTAATGACAACATTAAATTCAGTAAGAAAAGAATCTATATTACCACCAGATGATCTGTTTCTTCTTGAAGGAGCATCCACTAAATAAAAGGAAGAAAAATATGTACCATTTAGTCCACAAATTTTGTAGCCCAAACTAACATCAAAAATAACATCTACTTACTTGAGCGACGCTGCCCATCTGAATCAGACTGGGGTGGTTCAAAACGACTCAATCTACCTTTTGTTTTGTGTCTTTCATCACGCTCCTCTTGTATTCTGCAAAACAAGTTGGATGTAAGTAACAACTCAAAACCATTTTGAATTTTTTTTTCTAAAATTTTGATTTAAACAACTGTAGAATTATGAGAATTCTTAATATTAAACGACGGGCTTGTTAAAAATTTCAAATTGCCAATACGTTTGAACTTCTGTTTCATCAACTGGAATGATTCCAGCTGCATGTTTCCTCATTCATACTGTCAGGGTATTTTATCCTCAAACAGAATTGACTTGGTTTGAGAAGCAGTTTGCAAGACCAGAATAAGAACTGTGCTCTGAAAAAGTGACTCCAATTCCACACCAACTGTCAGAGATCCACTGCCCACTGAGATGACTTTTCAAGATGCACACAACTCTTTAGTGTCTGTTTCTCCTGCTACCTTTTCTAAGGCCATATCCATGGGCACACACAAATGACTATTTCCAGAACATACAGGATTTTGTTTCAGTTTATACCTCTGAGGATAGTACTCAAAACAGTAACCATTTGGTTCTTCTGATATGAAGATATTGTGCACCAGGAATACAAGGCTGTCCTTCAACTCATTGATACCAACGAACAGGCAGCAGTGAAGCTCAGATATTACTGACAAAAGCCATGTATGGATTTAAAATGTTGCTCTTATTGTTTTCTAATGCATGCAGATTATTTTGTTTTCCATCTTTAACATCAGGATAAATACATGGTACTCAGTTGCACTCAATATATGTGCTACTCCTTCTGTTGTATTACACATTCAAAACTGAAAGAATCTGCTTTTTCAAGCATTATTCAGTTTGGTTTTAATGTTACACAAGTTGAAGTGCATCTCTAGACTTCAATTACAACTCTTATTTCTGCTTTACCACAACAGCTCAACCTCATACTGGAATTCCTCTGGATATACTTTAGAGACACTGACAAAACCTATTCTTTCCAAGTCTGACAGATATTTCAAATTCCCCCCAGTCTCTGCTCCCTCCCTGTACTGGGTTTGGGGGGCAGGTTTTGGTACTGGGGGGTTACAGGGGTCACCTCTGGCAGAAGCTGCCAGAAGCTTCCCCTGTGTCTGACAAAGCCAAGCCCAGGCAGCTCCAAGGTGGATCCAGTGCTGGCCAAGGCCAAGCCCATCAGCAATGGGAGTAATTATGTGTTAATTAAGTTATTTTACAAGCATCTGGGGGGAAAACAAAATAAAAACCTTCAGGAAACAGCTCTGCACAAATGATCCCAAATACTGTCTGTAAAACAAGGCAAAAACCTTGGATCTTCTTTATTTACAGTAAAAACTAGTCAAACTTACTGCTTTAATTCTTCTTTAAAAAGTTCCAAATTACTCTTTTTCTTTTCCTTCTCTCCTTTCTTCAACGGCTAAAATTAAAGATATATAAGACAACATTTCAGAAGACAAAATGAACAAAATTAAAAAGCAAAAGTATATAACAAAACTTTAGATAATTTCCATGCATATTTTACCCACAGCTTTCAAACGAAGTAAACTACAGGAGAAAAAAAAAACCAAAACAAAACACCAACCAAACAGACTTGAAAACATTCAGACTGAGTGCTATCAAACACAAAGCTAGAAAATATAAAATTAAGGATAGTTTAAACTAAACTTTGTTACTTCTCATTCTTAAAATGCAGTATGTGTGATCAAACACTCTCTACAACATCCAAATTTAAAATAACTGAAGTATTTTGTCAGTTTGTTCCACTTGGAAGCTAAGATGCTAATTAGGCTCCTAGCAATCTGTCATGCTCTAATTAATTTGATAGATGTGTGTACATATATATGTAAATTATTTTACATATATATATATATTCAATTATTTTATCCACAAACATTCTATTTGAAAAGAATTTCCTTCTCTTGCTTCCTTTTGGATGTAAATACAATCTGAATAAACAGTTACTCTAAATGGTTCAAGATCCTCAGAAAAAACTCCTGAATGACAAAGAATATGGATACTGCAATACTACTTTTCTTTAACAGAAATATATGTTCCTTAACTAACTCATGTGAAATTTTATCTTCAACAACATTGCTTTCATATAACCAAATTTAAATGAAAACGTTTCCAATAGGCAGACATACAAAATATTTATTGTGTTACACACTACATCTTTGGAAAAACTGGACTTCCTACTCACCCCAGGCAAAGTTGTTTGTTTGTTTTTGTTTTTGGGGAGGGTCTGCCAAATAAATAAAATCATTTTTACCTCATTATCTTCAATCACCATTGGACAAGTGAGGGCAAGTGAGTAAACTGATTGCATTACTTCATAAGTATTTATGACAAGTTTGAAAAGCAGCAATATTCTTACAGTACAAACACTTGCATACGACAGAACAGAGCTCAGCATAATAAAAAAATGCTACAATTCATCCCTGTAACTGTAGAGCTTTACATACAATGAAAATCAAAACTGCCATCCAGTATTACCCCACTAGTCTAAAACTGAGAGTTGTTTAAAGCTGGAAGGAGGTTGGGATGAAACTGCCCACAATTATCACATTACATCTCATTTCCCACCCTAACAGGCAGCATGGTACATGTTTCACTTAAGCTTTAAAATTGTACTAAGCTCTATCAAAAGACTTTTAAGACATCCAAGACATTCATTACACATCTACAGCAGTAACAGTAATCATATGTAATTATCACTTGACTCGAAGACCATGTTTGTTCATAATATTTCCATTACTTTTTATGATGAAATCTTCATTTACAAGAAAAAAAAACTATCAAACCATGCAGAAGACAAACTAAATTAAATAAAAACAAGGTGTTCAGCTTCAAAACTGTGCAAGTTCTACAATTTATTTGTACAACTCAAAGAGGGACTTCTAAAGAGACTTCTCAAATTTCACCACAAAAAAAAAAATAAATCAAAGAACCTCATCAAGAAAACCTTGGATTAATGCAAAGGTCAAATTATTTTTTGGGTTTAAGTTAAAAAAACCTAAAACCAGATGGCAGCAAGAACTGCTTCTGAAACTTCAGAAATTCTCAGGACTGAAGATGCTGTTACTTTCCAACAGTCACTAAATCAGCACCCATGAGAAGTCTGTCCCAGTGAACAGGAACACAGCACAAACATGGAGCAGCCACATGGCCGGGCAGTACCAGGAGCATCCTGCTGGACACAGGGCTCCTGGGCCTCTGCATTTCACCACCTTCTGATCTGCCATGGGATTAGGCACAGCAAAATGTCCACCTTCTTTCAATATGTGATAAATGCAGATAAAGCTGCTCTGCAAGATCACACAGCCCTTTTTTCTAAGCAATTCTAAATATTTCAGTGTGGGGTTAATATTCAAGCAAGATACTTACAGGCTTTTTGGTTTCGATCATGAGGAGGGATGGAGGCTTCTCGTTAGATGGCTGACTTGGTTGATTTTTTTGATCTGAAAATCGTGACGAAGGCTTATAGATTTTACCCCGTTTTTCATCTGTTTCATGCTCCTCTGAAATTAAAGGCAAATTAAAAGCAAATTTTACTAACGAATGCTGCACAACACTGTTCATTAGAACACTGTTCTTTAGTCTCAGTCATTCAATTCAATATATAATTTTATTTAAAAAAGAGATAATAGGAACTTTATATAATTTAACATCTTTTAATATGAAGAAAAAGAGCAAAGATTAGGTATTTTAAAACAAAGCATTTTTTCCTCTTAAGTTTAAAAGACAAGTCACGTCACTGCCCACCTAAGTGAGTCAAAGCATAGAGCAGATTTTAGCATTAAGTTTTCTTTTCTGCTTCTGATGTAACATACCAATTTTAAAATGCAATTCAAAGCCAATCTCCATCTCTACTCAAAGCCAAATGACCCACCACCCCCAAAAAAGGATTAGTTATACCTTTAGATGCATTAACGATTCCTCCTCTTACAAATGTTTTCACTTTACCACCATCACTTCCTTCGAAGGCAGCCAGGAATTCTTCATAAATTTCTGCAGCAGCCTTCTCATCCTCCTACACAGCAAATGTTCATCTATTTACTATCATTGCAGAACAACCTTCACTAGACAGTTACTCTTAAATTAGCTATGTGACAATCCTTTTTATTTTCTAGAATTCAAGCTACAAACGGCATCAAAGCAGGTTCAATTTTAGGCAATTCAAATTTCTGAGAAATGTGGGAAGAACACGACACAGAAGACACAAAGCCAGTAAGGCCTCCAAAATGACTGCTCCCTCACAAGAGTTTACACAGCAATTTAACATTCAAAAGATGCCAAATAGAAAAGCTCTTATCAAAGACCAGCATTATGAGCCTGGGGCTTTGCTGACCTCAGCATGAGAGAACAGTGCCCATTCCATCCTACCCATCACAATCAACCCACGTGGCTGCAGATCAACAACATGATCACCTTTCTGTATTCCTCAGAGAACAAGTTACTTCAGTGACTTAAGCTGAGACACCGAATTTAGCACTGCCATGATCTTTAGGCCAGTACTGCCAACAACCTGGTAGGAGATAAGCCACTGAAATACAGTGTGAGTTGTGTGTGTAAAGTTCAAAGCCCAGTATTTCCAAAACTTTCACCTTACCAACCACCAGCTACATATTTCTAAAATTTGGAGTAATCTAAAATGCAGCATCAAATTTTAAGATTTGTATTACCTCTAAATAAAGCCATTAGACAAAATTATGTTTTACAGAATAACAAGCATGTGTACTGAACCTATTTCAAAGATGACAGGTACTCTTTCAAATTACTGAAATTCAGTGACAGAAAGCAAATGAAGAACAGAGAATTATTCAAGGTGATGACTGTCCCCATTTTTGAGCAATATAACAATCAAAAGATTACTGTAATTCCTATTTCAGGAAGCCAGAGAACTTGATTTCTCACACAGAAGGAAAGAGTAAGCCTCTCTCTATCTTAATGCCATGGATACCAGAAACAAATTAAACATGTAAAATACAATTCACTCTCGTTCTTTGAGAGCTACAGTTAACAAAATAAAGGTATTTGGAGGTAAAGCTGGTTGCAACCTAAAAGCAAATTTATTTCAGTTCTGCATACAAAGTAAAATTTTCACTGTACACCATTACCTTCTTTTTCAATTCTTCTTGCTCCTTCTTGCTCAGAGTCCGTTTGGCAGCACTCATTTTGCCAATACTGAAGGCTTTAAGTTTACTTTCCATTAGAGGCTGCAAAAGGAGTCAGAAAACAGACATTAAACTGTTTACAAAACAGTTAAAATAATGATACTATTGACCTTGATCTGGACCAGTAACTTAAATAAAACAAAGAAAAGGCTTCCTGTACTTTTCTCTGAAGTTGTTATTACCTAATACAACTAAAACCAATTAAATTTATGTGGGTTTTTTTAAACAAATCATCCTTGGTTTAATAAGGAAGCTTCTGATAGACCCATTCAAACACAGCTGAAATCTGAAGGGCACTTGCTGTAAGAACCTGGAGATCTTATCCCTATGCAATGCAGTTAATAAACCTTCAGAAACACATGCTTTGCACAACAGTACCCTTTTGATCATTGCAGTTTCTGAAAAACAAAACCAAAAAGCCAATGAAAAAAGAAAAGTTCTAAAAATATTACTGACTATTTTTGCCAGAATCATGTTTGTGCAAGGCTGAACAGGTGTAATGGAACAACAAACTGGATGCTAAATTTCAGTTGTACTTCAAGGTAAAATGCTTGAAGAAGAAAATGCATTCTAGAGGTTTTCAGCTACTAGGTAAATAAAATAAAAGACCTCCCATTCAACTCCTAGATTCTTCTGAATTTTTTTCCAAAACCCTGATGAAGGAGCACTATGTGTAACAGTAATTTCTGGAGTATGGAATTAAAATTCTTAAGATTTTATTCAGGGAGTTAACAGCCAGTAAAGTGGCAAGAGAAGAAAGACAGCAGGATGAAAAGCATATTCCAAAGACATGGGCAATGGGAAGTAAAACCAGAGAGACAATAAGAAACTTCTCTGAAAATTCCAAGTTTAACACAGCAATTCATAAAGAATCAGCACAAGAACAAAGACCCACAGGAGCAAAACATAAGCTATCAGCTTCATCTTCAAAATATCTGTGGTGCTCTTACACAGTGCACAGTGATGCTTAAAATTACCCTTTTTGCAATGACAGGTCTTAAAAAAAAATCAGCTCAATAAAACATCAAGACAAATCAGGTGAACAACTCAACTGTCATATTACGAGAAAATTTCTGACACCAACTGCAAAGAGTTTCCTCGAGGAACAACTTTCTTTGTAAAGAGTTTTACTTCTAGTATCAGCTTCCTAGTCGAAATTTTTTTACATTAAAAAAAAGCACAATGAAAAACAAGTTCAAATATCTCCAGTTTATAATCCTTGCTTAGTATCACAAACACCTCTTAGATCTCTGCCAAGCATATTACCAAACAGCTCACATTTCTTTGAGAAGTGTTCCCTGCTTCATCACTGAAAGGAAAGCTATCAGTTACAAATGAATGCAGCCTTGTTTGTCAAGTTATCTGGTTTATGACACCATGTTTGTCAACATGAGCTGCTGAGACAGTTTTATCAGAAGCTTTTAATGTATCTGTGTGTTTTTAAATTTAATAAAATCCAGCTTTCCAGCTGTCTGAGAAACAGCTTATATTTCAGTCTGACAAACAATATACAACCTTGGCAAACGTGGGCATATGGCACAGCACTGCTGACAGAACAAATACCACACTCCTACCCAAGGCTTATCCTGGCATCAGAAAATAATCTCTCCCATTAATGTTACAGGATACCTGCAGGTCAGCCACGTGAATGTATGTTCCAGTGACATACGGGAAGCAGCTGTGAGATAAAAGAGTTCTGGCACTAAAGATCTCCTCGGTTTTGGAAGGGTCTCAGGAATAAAAAACAAACCAAGACCTTCCAAGGGGCTGGAGCAATGTAAAGTTAATAGGATTGAACTAATGTTAGTTAGATTCCAGCAGGCAATTGTAACATTATTATTACCCATTTACAGCTTCACAGAACTCCTAACAATAGAACTATACAAAACTTGAAGGCCTTCCTCCTTCAAAAAATGGAAAAAAACCAAGAAAAGGGTAAAGTAAATGACAGAAGCAAAGAAACAACTTGCAGCTGAGTAATCAAATATCTGTATGACAGCAAACTCCTTAAACAGAACACTGCATTGACTGTGAAGTGGCACAAAGTACTGAAGTCCCAGTTCCTTCAACAACACAAAACATTCAAAAGAGATTTTAGGGTAATTTTCCAAATTGTAGAAAGTAAAGCAAATCAATAAAATGACCTACTTCTTTAGGAAAAATGTCTGCTATCACCACTTGAATAATGCTATCTTACAGGCAATTTAACAGCTGGTAATTGACTTTTGCATACACAAAATCAAACTGAAATTTTGAAGAAAATCCAAACCACAGAATGAATTGTCTGGTTTTAACTCTCTGTTTGGCTCTTCCTGCCTGTTTTCATTTTAGCTCAGAAATAGATGGGTCTTCATGCAAAATACCAATCCCACAACCAGGCAAAGGTCTCTCCATCCAGGGGGTAGGGGGTGGGGTGGCCAGTGAGATCAGGAAATTTCTCCAACCTTTTGCTCTAAGTGTATTCCATCAGAAAGCAAAATAAAGGATGGAATTAGGGCCATACTAACTCACCTTTGAGAAGCCAACTGTATGCAAAAAGGTTCTTCGATATCCTGACTCTTATACTGATCATCTCTTATTTTCAGCTACTCCTCAGTGTAAGAGACAAACCTACAGAAGGTCCTTACAGCTCCTTCCTGTCCAAGGATCTACTCTGAATGCAATACCCTGCAGCACAGCTTCCTACACTGCTGGTTGTTTTGAAAGTTTCAAGGAATATTTTTAAACATGAAAATCAATGGTTCATTTGCAAACACCTACAGGTTACATATCCAATGCACCAGGCTCTGCCTGCAGCAAGGAGTTTTCTTTAAAAACAGGCCTATTTTGAGTTTGTGGGTTTCACTGGAATTTTGGTTTTGGTTTTTTGTTTGTTTGTTTTAAAATATTTTGGACTTACATGTGAATCAGCAGATCCAGTGGTGTGTACTGCATCTGGCCCTCTGCCCTGAAGAGAGAATGAAGAGCAGGTGAGGCACAGAACAAGTAACAGACAAACAACCTCAGGGCTTTTTTATTCAGTTCCTTGAATGTGATTTTCATTTCAATTTCAACATCCAAATACACAAGAACAAAGATATATTTAATGTATTTTAATGATATATCTGAACAGGTCACATCAGGAACAATGTCAATATAAGGTAAATAAGGGATTAAAGACAGACTGTTCTTTTTACCACTAAAAACATCTAAATTTCCACAGCTGGATTTTATAAACACACCACTAACAGCACTATAAGGGAAAAAAAAAAAGTTTGTTACATTGCATCTGCAAGAACTGCCATTAAAGGCTGTCAAAGATTACATCAAGTGCTTGATTACTTTTTGCTTACTATAAATAATTTCCAAACTGATCTTAGTATATTGTGTACAGATGGAAGCTGGCCACCTCAGGAACACTAATTTAAGTCCAATTTGTGAGTATGTATTAACTGACATTATTGCTTTAAACTGTAAACCAGCATATACAAAATCAGGTTTTTAAATGAGCTTAACTGATGGAGAACACACTTTTAAATTATGTAATGCCCAAATCCCAGAAAACCTCACTGATGTAACAGCTACTATTAACACATTACTGCCTGATGCACAATTCATATCTCAATTGATTTTTTAAGTCAAAATAAAAGATTTCCACTAGCTGAAATCTTTCATTAGTTACAGAACATTAGCAATTCTCCTTGTTACCAGGAATTTATAGTTTCTACAGAAATAATAATATATGATGCTCATCTCCAGTCTTCCAAAATGAACAAGCAGGAAATGCTACTCTAGAAGATAATCTACTAGACCTTGTTTTCATTTTGCATCCCTACTCATCAGCTCAGGCATTTCTCTTTCAACAAGTATATTCCTACGTTTTACAGTAAAATCAACTTAGATTTGTCTGCAACAAAAAGCACTTCAACAACAAGAACTAAGTCCACAAAGGTAAAGAGCAACACAAAGATACAGCTCTCATATGGGAGAAGCAAAAGTCTCCTAGGAATATGTCTGAAGGTCTTTTAAGAAAGAGAGAGGCAGGAAGAAGCAAACAGAAGAAAACGACTCTGTCTTACTCTCAAAGGCCTCCCAAATCCACTTTCCTGCAACATCATACATGGCTCACAAAGCACACCTTTGCAGACAATAAAAAGTTCCCATGCACCAGTAGCAGTTCACTAAAATACACATGGAAGCAAATATCACAAGCATCTTTTACTAACAAACACCACTTCCCACAAACTTTTCCTCTGTACTTGGTGCTGGATTTTTTTGTGATTCAAAACTGCCTGTGGCCCTCAGATCAGTAATCTGTTATGCACAGTTACATATATGGAGCTTACAGAAACCTGTCCTCCCCCGAGAGTTTATGAATGTATAGCACATCATCACACAGATAAAAGACACTGTGCAAGGGAATTTCAGAGCATGAAAACTGCATTCTTCCTGCTGCCACCCTGCGGCAACCAACACAGCAGCTACAACTCACCCTTACAAAAACAATTTCAGACCTGCAGGTAAAAATCCCAATCACAGAGCGATACAATGCTCTCTGCTTTAGGGCACTGACAGAGTGGAGACCGAGCACTGCTCAGGGAAAAGAGGTTGTCTGGCAACAGCAGAATGGAATGACCATTTCCTGATTCTCCACAGCTGTTTCGTTTACAGAAGTTTTGGAAAGCAACACCTCCCAACAGAGGTGGGTGCTGAAGGTGCTTTTAGGGAGGACAACAGACAAGGCATCACACAGAGTAACAACAAGTATCAATGCTCAGTACAGTGGCACAATTCCTGAGGAAGAACATAGAAAAAAGTAACAGACACTAAATCTGCTTCTCCAGTAACAAGCAGATGATGCTACTCAGAGAGGCTTCAGTGCCTGGCAGCACACAGAGATTCTGCAGGAAAGTAGGCCAAAGATAAAAAAGTCTGGAAGTCACTGGGAGTGCAGTGATGCTTCCCAAGCCACCTGCAGGGACCAGGGCACTGTGGAGCCGCTCCAAACATCAGCTGAGCAGCAGAATTAAGGTGCATTCATAAAAATTCTAAAAGCTATTTTAGCTTTCAGACCAACTTTATCTCACAGCAATTAGCAGCTTTGGAGAGCCACATTATTCTCCTCCTTCAACAGTTCTTATTTTTAAAGTCTTCTCTTCCCATCTATAAATTTAGTTCTACCTTTAATACTGCTGCTGACCATCCCAGCAACCGTACTGACAAAGCACAAGATGACAAGATTCTTCACAAAATTACACGTTGCTATCTGTCAGTTGCTAAATAGCAGTTATTAAAAAAAAACCACAAATTCTCGCAGCACTGCATTTTGTATCCATCTGCATCCTTGAGGAAAGGGGTGATTTTGTTTCCCTAAGAGTTACAGCAGCTGCACTGACTCAGCGGGATCAGTGTCTTCCTAACACTCACCACGAGGAGCATTTCAGATGACATTGCCCACCTGTGTTGAAATCTGGAACGGAATTGTTTTTTCTGTTCTGTTAAGTAGCTCAATTAAACTTAACTGCTGAAAGAAAGATATCCAGATTTCTGTTCTGCACCTGATGAGACGTGAGCACAGCTCCTCCATGTTCAGAATACCGACACAAAAGGGTGGCAACTCCATCTTTCAGTCACTGCCACCATAAACAACTGACAAAAGTCTTATTCCCACTTCACTGCATCTACCACTTTGCATGAAACCTATCCTTATTTAGTTTTTTTCCTAAACCAGACTATTTTACAGATAGATCACTTTTTCCATCACTTTCACTCTGCAGATTTCCCAAAGACCTGTGCCAGCAGAGCCAAAGTGCCATTTCACAGCCGGCACTGCTCCTGCAGGAACATACGGCCCTGTCCAATGCCAGTCCTGGAGCTCAGGTGGCCCAAAGCTCCATTCCTGAGCCCAGCCAACTTTACTCAACCTCCAAGAGAAAAAAAAAAATCTTCAAAGAACAATATAGATGAAATTTATGATGAACTCCTACAAAAATGCCAAAGCAGAGTCTTCTCTCAGATTCTGATGTTTATATTTTCTTCCAGCTTCATGGAAGCTTCCAAAGAAAACAGAGAACTGCTCTCCCAAATCTTCCTTCCTGCCCACAAATCCAGCTCTTTACAGTTTCTCCAACTTTAACAACCTCTTAGTAAAGCTGGCATGATCCTGTTGTTACACAAATATTTAAAATATGCTGTATAAAATAAATATTTTTAATTAATTAATACTGATGTCATTTAGTAAAACAACAGAGCACAAAAGCTGCCAATAAAACCCTAGAGACAGTGTATGGCCTTCCAAATGCTGAATGGCATTTTTACAACTGTAATGGCTACAACTTAAATAAAAGCCCCTCCTTGCAAGAAGCAACAGCTTCAGGGTAAAGTTTTTAGAGAAACTGGTGTAAGACAGCCCTGCCCTGTTTCAACACCTTCCACTGATCCTGCCCCCAGCATGGGCAGCCGGTCACTGAACTGGATCACTGTTCCTGATCTAACTGATCACCCAGGAAAGGGAGAGGTGGGGAGGTTCAGCCAAACCAGTTTCCAACTCATAGCAGGCTCCCCTCCAAATCATGCCAAATCAACTAAAGAGGACATTAGGGAGAGGGAAAGTAGCTGAAGCTGGGACTGTGTCAGCACTGACAGCAAGGAAAAGCAAATGGAATCACAGCTTAAATTAAGATGTTAAAATCCAGCAAAAGGTTTCCTTTCCCTAACTCTCTAGAAAACAAATGCCTGAAGACACCTGCAAATTATGTTATGGCTAATCTATTTAGTCTTTACAGTTACTGGAATAATGCATATCAGTGTTATTCCCTATTTAAATAGCCCTAACTTGCAGACACAAAGGTAAACAGAAAATGGTTTTCTCCAAAGCACTTGCAAGGAATAGTATCCATCAGAACATTAAGCTCAGATGAACAGGTACATTTTTTAGAATGAAAGAAGCAAAAGTACAGCTTGGTCCAAGTGGATTATTTCTTCTGCACACGGCAGCCAATTTGAACAGCACTATATATAAGAGTAGTGGACATGCAATACAGTTTCTATTCTCAGAAGATAAAATAAGAAAATGGAAAAGTCACTGAGCAGCTAAAATGTCATTACATAAAGATAATAACTGAACATAATCTGTATCTGTCATTTGAAAATCATGTCCTACACTGACATTCTGTGCAGTCTTCAGCAATCTCTATTTTCTCTCTAATTATTCTTCCTCCCTATTTAGATTTCTGGAAATCTCGAGTCCGTATCCTGCTATTCTGATCTCAAAGTGCCAAAGGAAGAGATGATGCTTTCACAGCATATTTCACACTGGAGACTCTCAAACTTATTTAGCAGCTGACAGGACCACACAAGGCAGCTGCCACCACAGCCACACAGGCAGTGGGGGATTCTGAACCTGCACCATCTCCAGGGATGTTTTTCAAACAGTGAATCAATCAGATAATGCCTGACTTAAAAAAAACCTCGATTTTACACTATAAATCAAAGTAACTGGCTCAAATTCAGTACCTGAACACTAAGAGTGAAGAACAAAGCCCAAGTGTTCTGAAGGGAAAAAACCTCTATTTTATTTCAGGCACTAGGTCACAGTTCTTTGTAGAGCACAGAAAATGAAAGGTCACTGTGTCTTCCCAGGAGGTAACTAGAAGCCAGCAAAGGCACATCTTGGAATTGCCACTGAAACACATCTATGGAATCTACAGGTCATATTTGTTTTGCAAGTACAATTACTCTTACAACCTGCAAATACAATGCACCAAAAGAAACGAAGCCTACAACTTCAATATTGATATGTCACTAAATGAAGTCTAAAATTATTTTAAAAAATCAAAATTTTTGATAAATAATTACTTTAAGAAATTGAGCAAAGTGGTTATTTGCTTAATTGTTAAACCATTTTCATACAAGCTCAACTAAAAATACACATTTTTATCCTTGTGTCAATAAATTAATTACCAAAAAAAAAGGATATTACTAATTCCAGTACTGTTATGTCATACTTCTTTCTGCAGACCTCTGAGAAGTATCTCTATGGATATACATATCCAGACACTCATGGAATGACAAAACAAAAGGTACCAACACACCATCCCACCCGCTGAGATTTCCCAAAATGTATTTTTCCGGAAATAAATCCCAAGAGCTAAGCATGTCTTATTTTATTTCACTTCTCAATAGAAACATTCTTATGGATCCAGGTATGTACTATCCCTATTTTCTTTGGCACATAATATTGACAACAAGAAACAAGTAAGATCTAGAATGTAAAGCAGGGGGGAAATACTACTGAAACACAGCCTGGACATCTGGAGGAGTGGGAAACTGGGGTGAGGGGGAAGTGTATGAGGGTAGAAAGGCAGGGACAGCACACCCTTAACAGGCCCTGGCTGATGAACACACGTCTGACCCCACATTCTCTCACTGTCCTGCTGAATTCTCTGGGATGGACGAGTTGGTATGAAAGGTTAAGTGCCTGCATGTACCCCTGCAGAACTGAGAAACAGGACAGAAAACAATTCCCATAAATTAATTATTACTGTATATTAAAAATTAGTATCATCAGTACAGAAATAGTAAATGACGAAAAAGTCTATGATGTAACTGTGAAAAGAAAGGGGTCACATCTGGGTTGGTTCTGTGCACCACCTCTTCAGTTGCATAAATAAATAATTAATTATTCTATGTCTAATTATACTTGAAATCCCAAAATGTCTTATTCCCTGAAAGCCACTGTCCATAAATTAAGACCTATTTACTACTCAAGTTTTCTGTTCAGCTCGTACTTCCAATTCCAAACCAAAAGCAAAATAAAAAAATGTTTCTTGGCAATATTTGGACCAAGTCATAAAGGGGATACAAAAATAAAACTCTCCTACTCTAATAACACCAAGTGAGGAAACATGCAAAGGCTTTTGGTAACTACATTTCATTACCAAGGCCAGGGGTAACTACAGAGTTTATAAGCAGCAAAACGAAAAACAAAATCCTATTTTTGCTTAATAAAAAAAAATTGGCAAAAATTTATATAGCACTGGAAATTTCTGAGCCAAAATGTGGCTTCCTCCTTAAATGATTTACACACTCACACACCAAAACCTGGAGAATTTCTACACTTCTGGCCTAAAATCTGAAACAAAAGGGAGTGAAAAGGAGTATCACTAATCCTCACACCGCCAGCGCATCCCCCAAACATGTCTTACCCTCTCCGCCCTCGGCAGGAGGGATGCTGAGGGCGCGGGCAGCTCTGGGCTGGGAGCACCCACAGCCCGCCCGGCGCTGGCTACAGCACTGGTAAGTTTGCCAGAACTCCTGCACTACCTAGGCTCCTGCTCTGGAAATCCGCCCAACAAGAAACTACAGGAAGTACAATGAGTGCAGTGAAAAGCGCGGGCAACGCTACGGCGATTCTACGGAACTTGTAATTCCATCGCAAATCGAAAGCACACACTCGATCTCAAATTGTCCTTCACACCGGCAAGCCGCAAACTAACCCCGCGCAGGCTTCGGCCCACGAGGGAATCAGCAAAATTCCACCCGCAGGCGAGCTTGGGCATCAGCGACCAACCCGCACCGAGCCGGGACTCGGCCGGCACAGTCCCCGGCGGGCCCCGCGGCTCCTTCCGTCGGGCACGGGGACATGGCGGGCATAGATACAGGCCCGGGGCGACCCCGGGGAGCGGCAGTGTCCTGCAAGAGCCCTGGGCTCCTTCCCGCCCCCCACCCGGTGCCGGGGCCCGCAGTCACCCCGGGCACGGCGCGGAAGCGGACCAGGCCGCGCCGCCCGCGCCTCGCCGCCCTACCGCCACCGGGCCCCGCCGCCACGGCAGCGGGCCGTAGCCCTGGACGGTGCGGAGCGAAGCGAAGCGGGCCACGGGCCGTGCTCCCGCACCACGGGCCGTGCCCGGGCGGAGCGGCCTCACCTTCCCGGCGGGTTTCTGGGAGCCGCCGGGCGCCTTGTCCGCCATCTTGCCTCTGCCGAGCCCAGCCCTGGCGGCGGCGAGCCGAGCGCCGAGCACACCGAGCCCGCAGCGGAGGGCGCGCAGTCGATCGCCGAGCGGCCGATGGGCGCCCCTGCTGCCTCTCCGCAGCCAGAGCCGGGCCCCGCACAACGGCAACGGGCACGGGGGAACACCGCGGGAACGGCCTGAACTGTTGCATCCAACGGAGAAAAGGCCTTGAATAAACACGGAAAAGGCTGGCACAGCAAATCCTCCGTTACTGGGTTTGATACCACACTACAACTGTAACTCTGTTGAACACCGTTTAACCGGAGATCATAGCCAGAGGTCGCACACACTGCGTTTTTCATGAGTCTCGCATTCCTGCGCTTTCATGGATTTTCAGCATAACGCGGGATATGCTGGGGTTGAGATAACGCTTAAGAGAAACAGGTACACAGAAATTAGTGAAAGCTTTAATCCACCACCTGCCGACACCCGCTGCCCTGTGTGCGGAGCAGGGCCCGCGCTGAAAACCACCTCGGCCAGCGGGGAACGGGGGCGGGAGCTTCCAGAGGAGGGGGGAAAAGGCAAAAGGAGAGGGGGAAAGGGGCAGGGGCAACTGCAGAGGACTGGAAGTTTAGAGAGGGCAAAGCCCCCGGGAAACCCCAGCGGCTGCACGTGTGCAGGGATACGGTCTCAGGGCCAGGGCTCCGCTGGGAGCGGCTCCATAGCCGCTGTCACCGCACGGTCCGGAGGCGGTACCGGGGCTGGGCAGGGCGGCAGCGGGACAGCGGGAACGAGCGCTCGCGGTGGGGCTGGAAAAAGAGAGGAAAGTCTCCCTCAAAGGCGGAGAACGCGGCTCAGTGTGCAAGGACAGCAGGGCGGGCAAAAGGAAAAACTACCGGGATTTCCTGTCCCTCCAGCACCGCGGGAAGCGGGATGCGAGCGCAGGGGGAAGCAGGAATCTGGGGCCGGCAGGAAGCGCTGGCTCCGGCAGGGGGCAGGCCCGGCCCGCGCAGCCGGCTGAGGGGGCCGGAGTCGCACAAAAACCAGCAAAGTAAATACCAGCGATCCCCAGCGCTCCCCCGTGCGAGGGGCTTCGCGCCGCAGCCCAGCGAGCGGCCGGGCGGCAGAGGCGGGGCCGGCGGGAGGCCGCGGGGCTGCAACACGCGGTCCTCCGGCTGCCCGAGCCGCGAAACAACCTGCGGAATTCTCTGGTCGTGGATCGGCTGCCGAGGATCCAGAGGGAGCCGATGCGTGTTTAAGGCACATAAGCAATAGAACGATGAGGGTGTGCTGTTCCCATGGCTGGGTCGCACCTCCGCGCTGGAGGAGCCACCCGCACGGCTCTCTTGGATAAATCCGAGGTGGAAGGAAGGAGGGAGAAATAAAACCTACGCCTTGACAGCAGGATTTGGGCACAATTCCACCAGTCTTTTGAGGATATTTTGAGGCCCAAGCTTGCCCATAGAGGAGCCCTTCCACATGAAGAATGGCTTTGGTCAAGGAGCTTTAGAGATGGATTAGGCAAGATTTACTGCTTCAGAATCCAAGTCAAGCCTTTCTCTTCCCCAGTCTTTCTCGGTGTTTACTTGAGAACCATTTCACTAGCTTGCAGAGACACAGGATAAGTGACATCTGTGACCTGCTTCTGGTTGTTTTTTGTTTTTTTTGTAGTAATGGAAACAGGTGCAGCAATGACTTGAAAGCAAACAAGCTGAGGAACTTGTACTGGATAGAAAGGGCATTTAGGGCCAGGAGAAGACACTCGATGCTGCTCAGCTCTCCTGGGACTGCACTAATAAACCTGACCGACATTTGTGGATAAAAAACAAACATCTAGCTGAAAAGAGGAACATGCCCTTGGATGCTAGAGTTTTGGGGCCACTAATGTTTAGAAAATTTGTGCTCCATTTGGCTTCAATCCCTTTATTTAATCCACCTCATTAATCTTTTTTAATTATCCACCTCATTGTTTAAATCCTCTGCTTACTGTTCAGCTTCTATGCTCTTTTGTAATTAATAAACTACACCAGATTAAGAGCATCATGATCCAGAGCATGCTGTGAAAAATGGGAAAGATACAGTTAGAGTTTCAAAGGTCATTTCTAAAGATAATTTTTCAGAATGAACTGTACTTCTGAATCTGCACTATTTATAACACATTGCAATAGTACAGTAGCACTTGTGTACAGATAGTGAATGAGAACACATGTCACTGTCTTGGGCTGAATGGGAGAGGAAGGGGAGGAAGGAGAGAGGGAAGGAAAGGAAGCAGCAAGAGGTAGAAATCCGTGGAGAAATAACGCTGGAAAGGGTAGGCTAATAATAATATTTAAAAGTAAAATGTAAACATTTTTCACTATAATGCAGTAGGTCTGGTTGCCTGCAGACCTGGGAATTGCTTATTAACTTGTTACAATGACAGATATCATTAGGCAATATACTAGGGAAAATCATGAATTCTCATAAATAATTAACACTAAGCTACATTAAGTAAACCACATGCGTTACCCTTGTCTTACTGGTTGCTTTTCTCTCTGCTTTCAGACAAAAGCTCTCCATTGCTCTCATCCCAGGCCAGGGCACAGCAGAACTGCTGCAATCCTTTTGCAAAGGTATGTGAGGGCAGGGAAAAGGAAGAATTTAAAGGGCTTTGGAAGTTCCCTACCCTGTAGCCAAGGAAGCATGTTTGAGGACATGGGGCAGGCAGATCAGGAGCAGGACAGAAGTGTAGCCGCTGAGTGTACAGGTTTGTAACTCTGTGTTGTTTCACGCTCTCAGTAGTGGATCACTGGGACGTGTGTGTGTTCCCCATAGCTCAGGCAGCAGTCTTCCAGCTTCTTCCCTTATTCTGCCCTCATCTCCTCCCACCCCTGAGACTGACAACCGCTAGGCAGGAATTCTCAGGACTGGTAAGTGCCCATACCCCCATGTATCATGTGTTGCTGGGAAGCTCTGGCTGTGCAGTGCAGAGATGAGGAGAGCATGTGCAGCTGGAGCATAAAGAGCCTGGGCTGAATGGAGATGCTTTAGCAAGAACCACTGGAATAACAAAAAAGAGCCAGAGGATCTGTCTGGGAGATGGCAGTTTGGCTCTGAGGTGCCCAGCACCCTGGACTTGCTGCCACCGCTCTGTCTGCTCTCTGTCTCCTTGGCCAAAGCCATCTCAGTGTTACTCTGTCTCTCAGTCTGGTGCTCTACCTTCCCTCAGCTGTGAGACCTGCTCCACTCCTGCTTTCCCTTCCAGTACCCCACTGCTCTCCTGGAACACGTCTTATCAGGGAACCTGGTTCTTTCTCTGCCTGGGATTCCTCAAGCAGTGAGGCCAGTCACAGGAGCAACATCTGACTTGCACTGTTTGGCTGAGAAAGGCTGGTAGTTTGCAGTGCATTTTCCAGGCATTAGTGCAAGTATCACTTGAAGGCTTAATTGCAAAAGTCCTCCTGCAGCTTCTTGTCAGAGAGAATTAGCCTACACGGCTAGAATCCAGATGTGCACCTTTATCAGCTGCTTAAAAGCATGGAAGTTCAAGATGAGTGCAATGCCTGTCATTCCTTTGTCCATACTGAGAGTCCCTCCTTTCAGGTTACTAACAGTGAGTAGCAATTTGTGCTCTGCAAAACACTCCCACTCAGCACATACAAACAAAACAATTTCTTAACCATGCACTTTGTGAGGTTTCAATCCTGCAACTCTTGCAAAGGACAAGTTGTACTTTGCTCTTACCGTGAGCCACTGGAAGCTGGGACAGTGGTGGATTTTGACCATGGAAAACATGTGAAATGTGCATCTAGCAATATGCTATTCTTCATCACAGTGAAACTAATTTCACTGCAGTACTTATTTTCAGATTTGCTGCTGTCCATAAAAACACAAGTTCTACCTCTAATCTTTCAAAACCAAGAACTTTAAAAAGACAACAACCATGCCTTCAGAGAATTTTTCTTAAAATATGAAGTATTTTTCCCAGTTTGCTGTGTTCAGTGTTTTTTTCAGATTTTTTCAGATGGGTTTTATTGCTGGTTTTTAAAGCATAAAGAGTACAAACCTAAAGCTATTCAACTTGAAGGTAAAGAGGGCAGAAAATAAGAAGCTTCTGGTGAATGAACATTCTTGTTCAACCATGATGGTGTTGGTTACTGTTGCTCCCTTTTATCACATCTAGCTTTTCTCCCCTCCAGGTGAGGCTTCAAAATACAGGTATCACTTTCACTTTTCTTTATCTATTGAGGAATTAGGTTTATAAAGTATAATTGTCCCTAATTAGTTACTCAAGAAGGAGAAAATGATGCAAGGATTCCTGTTTATCCAGTCTTAAAAAGATAGTGGAGTAGAATCTCTAAATGCAAGTTAATCTCTCAATCAAAGCACTGTGTCTACTCAATTATTACAAACTATTATAATCACTGCAATAGAAAGTTACCCATTAAGACATTAGTTTCAAGAAATTGATAAACACTCGAGAAAGGATAAAAAAAAATCACTTAGAACAAAAGGATGATTTTTGTACGTCTGTGTATCTCTTCAGTTGTTCTCCCAGAGAATCTGCAATCATGAGGTACAGGAAACAAAGTTAGATAAGGCTACAGCTTCTCGTTCTTTAACAGCTTTTCAAATGGAGCCAAATTCTACATTCACTCTTGGTCAGTGGGATTCCATGCAAGAATCAGATTTACTAAAGAGATTTCAGTGAAGAAGGATAAATATTTTTACTCAGATAAAACTTACAGAGAAAGAAATCATGAAAATCTGTCTTGGCAGTGAAGATATAGAAAGAAAAAAGAGAGACATGGTTGTATGGTAGAGGATTATGTAAAGCAAGAGCTCTTAAGACTGTTGTTTGGCAGTGTGAGTGGGTTGAATTGGGTGGGGCTAAAGGTTTCTATTCAAAAGCATCAAATCTCCCAAATACCACCATTGCCTGTTCATATTAGGACTTCCTGGGTTCCTGGAAGTTCGTGTATTTACTTACTCAGAAAAGCAGAAAAGCTATGGATAATAGGAGGTCTAAGTACAACCTCTTCCCTAGTGTGCTGAATATGTTACAGTGCAAAACATGAATTTAGCTTTTTTTTTTTTTAATTTCCTAACCAAAAGGCATAATTTCACTGGGGAGTAATTTAGAATATTTTTTACGATTTTTGGTATTTCAGACAAAATGGCACCTTGTGAAAGGGCTTCAACAATTAATAAAACAAAGGTATAATATAGAAACAAATTCACATTCGGTATTTTAACACATCTTTTTTTTCTTTGAGTCTTTAGCCAGCACTGATTATCTTTCATTACTTACCTCATTAGGCAGTGCCTTCATCAGTGTTTTAAGAGTCTTCTCAAAGGTTATTTGGAGAGAAAGCCTGCAGAAAATTCTACACATGCTAGGAGAAACCCTGGTATATGCTGGCCATGCCCTTCTAAATATAAACTCTGGTTAGAGAAATGCAGAGGCCTCTTCATGCACTACATTACGTGGACTCTTCTCTGTGACCTCCAGATGTCCTGATTCTCCCTGGCTTACCACATAATAGTCATGTAATACTAACCTTGATGGACTACATATGAATAAGAGGCTATTTTGAGGTTGTAAGTGCTTTAAATTGTAAGGTTCCCTGTACACTATTCCACAGCTGGCTTGGGAACAGAATACTTAACTCAATGTAAAAGGTATGCAGTTGTCTTTATGAAACCCCAATCTGTCCTCAGAGATTATTCTCCCTGTGAGGAGTCTGCCTTGGAAATAAGCAAAAGACTCAGATCACTAGTGATGAGTTCCATAAATGTGGGTGCTAAAGCTACACTGCTGTCACTTGGTAGTGGTGTGAACTGTGGTCTTTAGAAGCTCTAAGATCGCCCTGGCACTTCCTGGCCAGACAAGGAGACCCAGGTTATGCATGTGTGACATCAGCAGAGCACTTGGGGCAAACCACAGCTGGATCCCCACACAGAGGGAGAGAAGAGAAAACGTATGTTTATTGTACACAGCTTGTATTTATTGTAAGACAGTTTAACAGGTAAACCCGCCAGCGACAGAGTAAAGCCCAGGAGCTGGACTAGATGATCCTTGTGGTTCCCTTCCAACATAGGATATTTCATGATTCTAAGAAAACTACCATGGGCCTGTGCTTCTGCCAGAGGAGCTGGTATTTTCAAGTGTCTTAAGTGATTCTCAGCTCTGCAAAAAGTCCCCATCCCCTAAATATTTTAAGACATCTTAAAATATTACAGGAAGACATCAGAAGTGGAGAGAAATTTCCAGACATTTATCTTCTCTGCAGTAGTGTGTGACTCCACCAGGACCCAGACAGTCCAGTGGCCACCAGAACTGTCAGTCTTGAATGGCAAGCAAACCCCATGTGCTCTTCCCAGCCTGGGATGCCTCCCATGAAAACATAAACCCTGGGTGTCTCCCCCAGGAGGCCAGGTGATACCCCAGTACTCCCTGAGGCAAAAGGGCTGAGTGCCTCCCACATCCCTGAAAATCTGGAGGTTGCAGGAAAGCCAGAACGTGTTGAACGAGCCCTGCTGCCACTGCTAGGCCAGCAGTTCCTAATCAGCAGTGGATGCTGTTGTTCTTTAGACACCATCTGTTGCAACAGCTGCTGGTGGCTTTCCAGCAGGCTCTTTAGCATAGGTCTAAAACCAAATTGCTCTCAGTCAACCACCTTTTCTTATCTAACCTTGGTGAGGGAGGCTGAAGATCATGGTCACTTTGGCCCTTTTATGTAGAGCCTGCGGTGGCACTGACCACCATAAATGAAAGTGTCACTTAAGGACTGGGAGAAAGGGTCACCAGAGCCTTACTGGGAGCGCCAGTGCGTGCTGTGGTAGGAGCAGGGCAGGGGAGGGGGAATTCTCTAACCACCAGGTGAGCAAACAGCCCAGCATCCAGCTTATCTCTTCTTCAGGGGGGCCTCTCTAGCACAGAGCAGCCCCATGAGAAGCCTGACCTTTACCAGAGGCTGAGCAGTTTTTGTTAATCCCCAAGAGCCTTTTCTCTCCCTAAATCACACACTGCAGAGCCCGTGGGCAGCAGGGCCCTGCTTGTTCCTGAGGCTCACTCTAGGCAGGATCCCCACAGCCTCCTATTTCCTTCGGACGCTTTAGGGTACAGTAACACCCAGGCAGCGCTTTCCCCTGTATTTTTATGTTCTGATTATGTAACTGTGCTGCTTGCATAACTGCAGCAACAATAAATGTAGGATTTGTTCAAGGATCAACCCAGGGCAGCTCCTGTCAGCCCATTCCCAGGTGTCCCTCCCAGCCACCCCGCTTGGAACGTGGAGATAAGGTGGGTGCCGTGTGTATCAGTGAGACACACAGCTCGACAAGGAGTGTCCAGTTAGTTGTCCCTGCACCAGGGACCCCCTATAAAACACAAGGACATTGGAGCCTGTTATCTGAAAAATGTCTTATTTCATGTTTTACTCCTCACGTTGGCTTTTCAGCACTGTTCAGTTGTTTATTTTCCCAGCAAGTCTCCTGTGTAATTTTTATAAAGATTACAAGCAGTATCACCAGTCTGCCCTACTTTTTGACAGTTCCATAAAATCAGTATTTTTACTTCAATGAAAAATGCACTGAAAATCACTTTCAGCAACATACCTTTAAGACTTGTTTTGTGATAACTTAAAAAAAAAGGTAATTCTGATGGCCTCCTTTTTCAGAAGATTTTTCACATTGTCACGACTCACTATCAAACAGAAGATTTTTGTAAAAATCGTTGGGCAGAATGTCCTGATTACACTGGACCTCAGTTTATACCATGTGACCAAACATGTATCTCTGAATATCACCATGTAATACATACTTTTGGAAGCCTAGAACTATCACATGTTTAAGACCACCTGAAAACAAATAAAAAGGAAAGACGTTGAAGCAGCGGAAAGCAATCCCTTACTCTGGCTCCTACCTGTGCCTGCATTAGTGACTTACCTTTGCCCACCGCCACCTATTTCCTTCAGACGTGTTAAGGTACAGTAACAACCGGGCAGCGCTATCCCCTGTATTTTTATATTCTGATTATGTAACTGTGCTGCTTGCATAACTGCAACGACAATAAATGTAGGATTTGTGTAAGGGTCAACCCAGAGCAGCTCCTGTCAGCCCGTTCCCGGGTGTCCCTCCCAGCAGCCCCGCTCGGAGATAAGGTGGGTGCCGTGTGTGTATCAGCGCAGCCCGGCCGGGAACGTTTAGCCTGAAATAACGCTTGCATTCACTGCATGAGATAATGTCACCAGGTCTCACCGAAGCACACACTACAGACAGCCACCCAGGTGCCAGCTGTCCCCTTTCCGGGGGTATTCCCGCGGGCTGTCCCGCAGCCCTGCCGGGTCACCTCCCCTTCCCCGGGGCTCCCGCCGCCTGCGCGGGCGCAGCCGCGTTCGGGGCCGGGCGGGCGCCCCGGAGCCCCCTTTGTGAGCGCCCGGGCGGGCAGGAGCCGTGCCGAGCGCTGCCGAGGCCGGTGCCAGCTGTCCCTGTCCCCGTCCCCGGGAGCGGGGCCCCGAAGGTCCGGCTCGGCCGCAAGTCCCGCTGCGGGGGCTCTGCCGGGCCGGGCCCCCCCGCTGCGGCCGCATCAATCATTAACGGAGGCTCGGGTGTCCAGCGCCGCCCTCCTCGGGAAACCCTACCCGGGGTGGCGGGGGCGTCTCTTCCCGCTCCTCGGGAGCGCTGGATGCGCCACCGGTTTCCAGTTACCGCGATGCCGGGCGGCGGGGCGGGAGGAGCCGCGGCGGTGCCGCCACTGCCCCTGCTGCAATGAGTGATGCTGCCGGGGGCGGCGGCGGGGGCGGAGAGGCGCAGAGACACCGCGGATCCTCCGCCGGCGGTTGCGGGTGCAGCGGCTCTGCCTCGCCCGGGCGGCGGCGAGGCGGCGGGCCCGGGGCCGGCCGGGGCAGCGGCAGCAGCGGCACCATGCCGGCGGGCGAGGGGGACAAGGAGGAGGCGACGCCGCCGCCTCGCCCTGCCGCCCTGCTGCGGTGGGACGAGGTGCCCGAGGACTTCGTGGAGTGCTTCATCCTCTCGGGCTACCGGCGGCTGCACTGCTCGGCGCAGGAGTGCCTGGCCTCGGTGCTGCAGCCCACCAACGAGACCCTCAACTTCTGGACCCACTTCATCCCCCTGCTGCTCTTCCTCAGCCGCTTCGGGCGGCTGCTGCTGCTGCGGGGCGCCGGGGACGTGCCCTTCCACCACCCGGCCCTGCTGCCCCTCTGGTGCTACGCCTCGGGGGTGCTGCTCACCTTCGCCATGAGCTGCACGGCCCATCTCTTCAGCTGCCTCTCCCCGCGCCTCCGCGCCACCTTCTTCTACCTGGACTACGCCTCCATCAGCTACTACGGCTTCGCCAGCACCGTGGCCTACTCTTACTACCTGCTGCCGGGGCTGAGCCTGCTGGACGCCGGTGCCATGAGCCACTACGTGCAGCAGCGGCTGGGCTGGCAGCTGGACTGCAGCCTGCCCATCGCGGCCTACCGCGTGCTCGTGCTGCCCGTGGCCCTGGCGCTGGCCGTGGGCTGCACGGCCGCCTGCTGCCGCAGCCGCGCCGCCTGCTGCGCCTACCCCTTCGCCGTGCGCACCTTCGTGTTCGCCATGCCGCTCAGCATGGCCTGCCCCATCATGCTGGAGAGCCTCCTCTTCGACCTCCGCACCCGCAACCCCACGCTCTTCGTCTACTTCTACCGGCGCTACTTCTGGCTGCTGGTGGCCGCCTTCTTCAACGTCAGCAAGATCCCCGAGCGGATCCAGCCGGGGCTCTTCGATATCGTGGGGCACAGCCACCAACTCTTCCACATCTTCACCTTCCTCAGCATCTACGACCAGGTGCACTACGTGGAGGACGGGCTGGCTGAGTTCCTCAAGGCACCCCTGGCTGCCCCCACCTACCTGGGCACCGTGGGGTACATGCTGCTCCTGACAGTCTGCCTTGCCGTGGTCGTCAGGAGGTTCCTCAACGTCGCAGACCTCTGCAAGCAGGACTAGCCCGGCCAGCAACCCTCAAGACAGTGACCACCGTACCAGTGACCCTTGGGCTGGAGACCCTCGAGCTGATGACCTTCCGACCGGTGATCCTCAGACCAGTCCCACCATGTCCTGAAGAAGCTGTGAAACCTGGGGGAAACACACTTGTGGAAGAGCCAGGTCCCTTTCATGGAGGGTTGCTGGAGAAAATGACCATGGCAGAACTGCTCGTGCTCTTTAAACTACTAGGTTACCAGGGGAAGCAAGCAAATGCTTACTGGTATGTTGCTGCTTAGAGTATAAGCTGAAATAATTTAGCTCTGCTACTAGGAAGAATGCATGAATGGTGAATGCCACTTACTAATTTCATAACAATTAGGTTTGAACTAGTTCTGTATATACATATATATTTATATATCTAGCTATATATTTATTAGCTACATATATGTGTATATATATGTATACACTCGAAGACATTTGTGCAATGATTACTCATAGACTTTTGATCAACTCCTGTGTGAAATTTCCTAGCAGATTATGCACTGACATTTATCTTCCTCTGTGATGCTGTAACAGGCCTTTGCAGCCACATACTGAATTTTAAATGCAAACAAATCGATAGCTATCTATAGTTTCTAAGGTCTTGCAGCCTTTTCAGCCAGGGAACAATAGATTTAACAGAGAGAGGAAAAACAGCTGTGAATTATTACAGAATTACCAGTTGATGGAGAGACTTCAATTAGACAGGCAGTGAGTGGTTGGTATAACCACTCGGATACTAAAATAAAATAGAAGGATATGTAAAATAACTGAACCAGAAAGGGGTCAATGGAATGGGGGCAGGGGAAGAAGAAGGACGCTGCATAATGGCATGGCTCTTCCCTCAACACGTCAGGAACATCTGTTGTGTTAAGGGGGTTGCTAAGGGGCCCCTTTATCTTCCCTGGTAAATCACCCCCAAATCAGCCCTTCAGAGTCAAAGTCAAATGCCAGACTTTCTATAAACCCCTGCCAAGCTCGGTGGGAGTTCTGTGGACGTAAAGAGAGTAACTGATGCATGAGATCTCATTCTGGATCTTTTAGAGAACTACATGGAACTAGTTTTCTTTTGCTCTTAAATTAGAGCACTGTCAGATTTACCATCCTAAAATTAGTTGCGGAATAAGGTACTGCCGAATTTGAGTTCGGGACTTAAAATCTGGCTCCAGAAGTACTGGATACTGGCACTTTCTCATCATTCCCCACCTTTTCCTATTTTGACTCATTGTGGCTGCAGCTGGGTGTGTTGAAGTTCTCTTTCAGAAGCTTTGGGGGAGTTCAAAGACAAGAATTAAGAGATATTTTCCAAAGCAGTATCTTTTCAGAGCAACATAGATATTGTTCTTGTCATACAACAAAGAGCTAACTATAGTTTGAACTTACCTCTGTACACAGAGACATTTTTGTAAGCTATATGCAGATTCTAAGCAGATGGGGTTTGATTTTGTCTGACAGAACAAGTTATGCAATAATATTACACAAGGGGGTTACATATCGAACTTCAGGTGAGAAACTACTTGTATATGCCATTGTCAGAAGAAAGGTGGTACTGCCTTACGAAATGCTGGTGTCAGACTGCACAACAGTGTAGTGGCTCTTTTACTCAGCCCCTACTGTAGAAATATATTTCTGCTTGGGTCTTTCCCCTATTCATGGACATGGCATCTGAACCCCAAGAAAATGTTTTGAGTCCAATTCCATAGTCTTCAGTAAGACAAAGCCGCCTTTGTTTATAATGGGAATATAGGAAGAGCTATATCTGGGGATTATGAGGCCAAATCCTCAATATGAGTCAGAATCATCACAGAAACCAATAATTTATATGTCCTGTACCAATGTCAGCTTTGTGAAAAATTCTCTTTGAAAGTGCATAAGCTAACAGAAAATTACACTCAATTTTATCTCAAACCATTTTAAGTATAATGGTTTGAATATTTTAGATTCTCAGTGAATGATTAAAATGGCCCAACAAAAAATGTACTCTTTGCGAGCCACAATTCTGCTAGTACATAATTTCTGATAGGGTCACATGTGGCCTCTTAAAGAGATTGGCTACAATTTTCTGAAACAGCAGTTCCCTGTGGCCCCTTGAGTTATTGCTGATGGGCCATAAAAAACAGCATGGCCCCATGTGGCTGGCTGTGTTTGGTTATTATTTGCCAACCTCCATTAAAAGAAAATGAAAACTAAATGAAGTATTTTTATTTTTACATATTTCCATTAACTTTTGTTACTCATAAATGTAGCATTGCTTTATTCAACCAACAAAGCAGAAAATGATCTGCACCACTGGGAAAGCAGGGTGGTTCACAACAGTTATTCTTTGAAATGTGCTTTATATTGTGAAAACCCTGAAAACTCACAATAGAAAGCCAGTGGATCAAGACCTGCAACGATGTCATCCTATGAATTTCCACAACTGCAAAAAGAGGCCAAAAATCTTTGAGGTGGGCTGTATTCAAATTAAAATAATAGTGGCATAGTAGTTAGAGCCCAATGACTCATTCAAGTTTCAAAACTAATTATGTAGAAAGGGTTTGCCTGGGAGATGCCACTAGCATGTCCAACTAGCAATTAAAAACTAAGAAATAAATCAAAAAGGCCAGGGACAGCAAATCTCAGCACTAGAAGACAGCTCAGAAACAAGCAACAGTAAAAGCCAAATGTAAGAGACCAGGCTTTTAAAGCATACTGTATAATGAATTATATTTGTGCTTGTCAGTCACAATGTAGAGGACATCTCGAGAGGCAATGTCAAAAATGGCTGTTGCTAACTTGTAAAAATACATTTGATATTTGCAGTTAGGCCATGCAGGGTCATCTATATATATCTCAAAGACAGATAACAGTGTAAAGTTTGGATTGCAACCAGCTGCAATTTTACTGGAATCTTACTGCTCTTACAAGAGTGCCTGTGAGCCCCAGTCACGCTGGAGATTTGGTACCTGGCTCTGATACTAAGAATATTGCTTCATTTAGAAGCTTCCATTGGCAAATCGTTGGGGCACAGGTATAGGCCTGAGCACCTCACGGAATTATTTGTACTCTCTGGTTGCAAGCACTGCACTCTGAGCCACTGTAAGCAGGCTGTGTGAATCCCAAGGGAATGGCCACAGGGAGATGTGATTAGAGTTTAAGGATTCTAATTAATGTTTTTTTGTTTGTCTATTTGTTCAAAAAAATGTGGCTACAAATTAAAAAGGTACAGTAAGCATGGACAATATCTAGGGAAATGCTACCAAGTGTCTGTGTTTATCCAGTGAAGGACATGTGGGGAGATAATTGCTCCATTTGCTGTGTCCGATAGCCAGTCTTCATAAATATGGACAGAACAAAACTGAGTTAAAAGAAGTTAAAAGTGGAACAAGATATCTATAATTATAGTGCTTGAATTTGCTCACGTAGAAGTGAGTCAGCATTTGTGTGACTTATAAGGGTGCAGGATGACTTCTTGGTGTGAAAGCACACATGACTGAACATGTGTAAGCATGTCCAGAGTTTACACAAGAGGTCTAACCTGCAGACTAGATGCATAAGGACATCCTAGAAAACGAACTTTTTTGCATAAGTACCTGTCATAAGGTTTTTATTGCCTGGGTACCTGCCATAAGGTGTACACTGTGGACTCATGCTTAAAACCAAAAAGGCTTTTTGGGCCTTTTGTGGTAGAATTTGTATGGGGATGGGAGCCCAGGTGAACACTGGAGCTCAGCGGGATGGCCTGGACATGCCTGTGTGTCTTTCTGCCTTGGGCCAGCACTGAGCTCCAGACTGACAGGCCTGTGCCCATGGGAACTGACTGTTGATGGGGACAGTTCCCAGAGTGGTGGTGGCACAGACACCCCTCCTTGCAGTCAGCATGTGCCTAGAACTGCAGTCTACACACTGGCATATATTCAGCAAGCCCAGCTTCTGGGCACTTCCAAGTAGCCTGTGAGCTTTAGGCTCATGTTTGTGTAGGATTGATACACCTGATCTGTAATAATTATCCGGTGTTCTGTGGTGATACCTGATTTCTTCTTCTGCAGCATATTCATTTGAAGGTCAGTACCCAGGGTATCTGTGAAGCTCTGAGCAGCTTTGTTAGCAAAACTGGAATGTGCAGTCTGGAAACACAGGGAAAGGTTTCATCTGCATGCTGCACTTGTAGAAATTTAGCAGTTAAAAGTAGAAACATGTTGGGTTTTTTTGCTAAAATGATAGTTCTGCTTAATTGTCCAAGTGTTGTGCTTATTATTTATTTGCTGAATCCAGCTACTTTGTCAGGTTTTTGTCAACAGTGTACCTGCAGAAAATGACAGTATGAAAGTTTTACTTCATGTTTAAGTAAACTCTGAGGCAGCACATGCATAAAGCATTATTGCACTAAACTCAGTTGATTACCATCCACATGCCTTACAGAAGCAAGTCATGCCTGTAGTAATTGCCCAGATTAAACTGTTTTTCATTGCCTATGAGAGTCAAAATGACCAAGTGGCCAGTAAGAAGCTGAGGAGTCAGGCACTCCTGGGGGCTTGTCTCTGCTTTGCCACTGTCTGTTCTGTAATCTAGGGCAAGTTGTTTAAACTGTGTTCATTTTGAATGAATTTAATTCGTGTCAAACACTGGAATTGTACCAGGGTTGAATTTGACCCTCTGTGTCTCAGTTTCCACATCTGTAAGATGGGGAGAATATACCTTACCTACCTCGCAGGGTTGCTCTGAAGACTAGCTAATGTTTGTAAAGCACTTAAAAATGCAAAGACCCTCCTAGGTGCTAAGAAGAAATATTACTGAACTCCGGCAGAGAGAATGTTATTTTTTTCCTCATCTCACAGGGAGAGGAACATGAACGTTTCTAGACCATGAACTCCTGGGACAAACCCTTGTCATTGCCATGCTCCTAGGAAGTTCATGTCCTGTGTCCTTTGGAGCTGATGGCAAAATTTCCACTGGCTTCAAGTAGGGGGCAATCAAGACCTAAGCAGTCTTAAATAGGCTGACTAAATGCTTAAGGGTCAGGAGTAAAGAGAAAAGATACATGACTTACGTGTTTTTCTCTTCAGAAATTCTCACTGGTAACTCATACTGAGGGCATTGGAACACTGACAGGAGGCCTCATCGTTCATTTAGCCATGGATTGTATTCTGGTTACCATGAAATAATGGAGCAAGATTTTCCATCAGTGTCTGTAAGCAATTTATAGAGTTCTCTAATTTGAGTCTCTCCTGATTATGTCTCAGTTGCCACTGGGAATTTCAAACTACATCAAGCTACTTCTTATCAGGGTATAAAGACCTTAAATAAATGAAGCTTTTAAGTAAACATGTGTAATCACTTGGGAACCTAAAAATATATTGATCAAACAACTTTCTCTTTTTCCCTCCTGTTCCCCAAAACCAACAACTTGGAGCCAATCCTGTTATTGAGTGAAAACTGAACTTGGATCTTCTGACCCCATACGTGTACTCTCCCTTTGCCAAGGAGCCCTGAATAATAATAATCCTGCTAACCCACTCTGCCCATCTCCTGCAAGGGCTGATATAAACAGCACCACTGAGTAGAGGACCATGTTTTTAAGAGCTTTTCTAACTGGCAGCAGTAGCAGAGGGAAAAAAAAGACATCAAAGGGTTTGAGTGGTTCATTAAGTCAAAGCCTCTACCATCAGAAATTTTCCCTATCCGAGTATATTCCTAGCTTCTGTTAGACACATGTAAGTCAGGGCTACACAACCAACACCCAAATTACAGCTGAGACTTCACTCTCTTCTCCTCAGATGAGATGCAAGATGCGAGGCAGTGTCATATGCACTGAAAGACACTGGCCTCTATTCAAGACACTCGGTGTCTTGGAGCTGGGTGTGGAATAAACTGAAATCATTTTCACATCTTGCTTAGACAGATGCTGCTTCATTCCACTGAATTCAGTAATAAATTATTGACCAAGACAAAGGAAGCAGGCTTTTGCTTAAAGTTGCCTGTAAGGAAACACCACCAGCAGACTTCTGCTTTCAGGGCAATTGCTTCCTGGGCCGTGCTCAGAACATGGAGGATTCTGAAGTAGGGCTTCGCTATTTCATGGGAATGCCTTAGGATTTGTGGTTGTAGCTGGGGGTTCATAGTATGGAGAAACAGCTTATAGCAAGTCAATTCTGTCTGCTAGAGGTTCAAGCACGCTTCAGTAGGAGGTAACACGTTTAAGGGTCTGTGCATGCAGTGAACAAAAAGTGTGAATTTCGTGTGGTTCTGTTGGGAGGGTTTGAAAATTTACTCTTTGTACACTTTTGGATGCTGACTACTGTCTATGTAATGACTATGCATTTTTAGCAAAAAAAAAGGTGTGAGCTATAAATAAAGTTAATTCTGAGTACATTTTTGCAGAAATGCATTTATAACGTTTTTTGTCATTTCTTAGTACAACTTACTGGGACACCTGTGGGATCAGAAACGTGATGAATGTAGTTATCTTCAAACACAGGTGTTGTTGGCATGAGTACAGGAACTACCAGTTCTTGTACAGTGGTGTTGGGATCTCTGAAAACACTCTAACAGCAAAAGTATTGTTGCCATTTTGTTGTCTTTTATATTTTAAAGCAATAAAATAGCATCATTGCCTTTTTAGTTCTCCAATATCTATGCTAACTAATTAATGATAGACATCCCTGTTATATTAAGATCAATAATATGTATAAGGAGATCACTGTTCAGCCTACAGAGCTCACTGAAAAATCATGAAATTGGTAGCAACAACGTCAAGAATCACAGCAAAATACTGATTGCAAAATGAAGGGTTCTATTTGGCATCAAATAAAGTTTCCCATTTGGCAGAGTAGGAATGTTTCATGTGGCAAAATACTGTTTTCAGTCCAAGTCAGGCACCAAAAAGCACTCAATGAACTGCAATTACATAAAGTATCTGCTTTAAGCCTTTTCTGTCAAAATTCAGCAGGACAAGATGTATCCCAACATAATTCTAGGCACCCCCTGATACTGTTAAAAGACTGAACACAATGGAAAACTATAGGGTCTTCTAGTTGAGGTCTGTAGAATTCCTTCAAAAGTTTTAAAATTCTTGAGACTCTTATTTGCAGACTTTGTACATCCTATTTGAAATTACTTCAAGTATTTGATGATCCCAGCAAAAACATCCATTGCCCCCTCACAACTAGATGCTTCAAGAGACTACATCCTACAAATAAACAAATGCTTCACAAAACTGCATCCTGCTGTTAAGATTTAAGGCCTTTCAAAGGGTTATCAGTAGGCTCTGGATCTGACTGCTGAATGTGAACATGCTGGAAGAAAACCTCACAAAACTGACAGAGCCAGTGAAGATGGCAAAATACGGAGCAGAATGGTAGGCAACAAAAGTGACAGCTGCTGGGACAGGTAATTTAGTGAGGTCAGTACCTCAGCCTTCAGCTGAGGTGGCTCCATAGTTACTTATCATGATAACTTACTGGAAATCTGAAGGCAATCTATATTTTGTTACAGCGACATCACTTCTCTGACAAATGGCCCTAAAAGTCAGGACAGTGTATTTGTGGAGGAACAAAGGAACATCTGACACACAACAATAACCTTCAGATTTTATCTCATCACAGGATAATGTATGGTTAGTAGGATTTGTGAGTAGAGATGAAACTCATTAAAAATTAAAAAGCTGGTAAAAATGTAGAGCAAATCAGTATTAATGCTAAGGCTAAATCTTGGTTTTAGTGATGAGAGTCTCTGGGCAGACACTACAGATGCACTTTCTGCATCAGAAAGCCCTCTATTACAAGGCAGATTTCTTATCAAGAGTGGCAATACCCTTCTGTTAGTGGGGAGCTGGAAATACTCCTCTTGCCAGGGAACACAGCCTTTGGGTATATGATACCTGCTCTACAGAAGCATAACAACAACGTCACACAATCTTTTTGGAGAGGAAGCAATTTTATAGAGTTCTCTAATTTGAGTCTCTCCTGCCTCCAAGATCTAATCCTTTCATGTCCCTCCTGACTGATGAAACATGAAAATATAGGGTTTTTTTCATTTCTGGTGTTAAGCATACTTCTCATCAATTATACTCTGTTTGCTAGGAAACATCTATTCTTTGTCGCTCTTCTCTGTTGTCCTGAGAAACTGGGCAATTCCACTTGTACAAGAAGAAAAACCCTGATTTTTTCCTCTCTCTTAATATGCTGGGCTCTCTGCATCCACAGCCCTGGGGCTATGGAATTCAATCACTGGCACTCAGTAGTGTTCCAAAATCTCAGCTTTTCTTTTTAGCAACACTTGGAAAGACAACTATGAAATGTCAGTGGGGTGGATAACAAGCAGCAATATCCACAGCCCTAAGAAATAATATAAATAATAAGCAAAAGGTAAACAGGTCCCTGGGACAGCTTTTCTGATACCTTTGTACACCCAGGCATCATCTCTCATTATCCCAAATTTAGTGACGCTCATAAGCACATGCTTAACTTTAATATGAATATATGTTTATCTTTGTTCATTGACAGGGGTGAGCTTTTCCTTGTGTTTAAGTGTGCTATAGAAGCAGAGCCCTAATGAGCAGACAGTGCCAGGGAAATGCTGCCAGCAAGTCTGGCACAGCAATTCTGCCATTCAGCCCTAAGGCAGTGTCCTACCCCTGACACCCAAGACTCACATTCCCTACTCAGCCTTAGCACTTTAAAGCATTCTCCTTTCAGGTCATTGTCTGAAGATTTTAATACAAAACAAAGAGCAAAATACATATGTAAAGCTAGAAATGCACCAACTTAGTAATGAATTAAAACTGCACATTCTCTATCTGTACCAGTTACATTATCCCAACACTGTTTCTCGTAGTCTGTAGAAAACCATAGCTCGGAGAAAAAAAGTTTGGAACAGTAACCAGAATCACTGAGCACTATCAAATACATTCACTAGCCAACCTAGGTAAAAAGAGTATTTATTTCTGTATTATATAGACTCAAAGATTAAACACAGAAGCTATATATTCTATGAAGAATACCTTTGTCCCTAACAAGAGAGCATATTCCTTCACACTATAGCTGTTCTGCTCCAACAGAAGCATGCCATCTCCTTCATTTTAAACTTCAGATGTACTTTGGACAAAAAAAAAAATAATTTGACTTAACTGATTTCAGTGAAACATAGGGAACTGAGGGTGTACAAGAATGGAAAGCCTGCTCAAATGCAATACTCAGGTTGTTAAATTAACATCACTTAAAGTCACAGCTAGTTCAGCACTCAGCAGCCCTAACACCTCAGAGGGAATATACAGCTAGGGTATGTTCAGATCTACTTCTACTGAGACCATCAGTAATCCAAAGGATATAGTGAATTGATATAATGAATGGAAAATAGTACGTACCTCCATTAGAGTTAATCTGTGATTAGGAAATTCCTGCATTCAGACATAAGGCTGAATTACTTACCTGGTAAATATGTTCAGACAGCAACATTTACAAAAAAGTTGGCAGTGCCCCACATACTGGTTTGAGATCTCCAGCTGTTACCAACAAGACATTTTAGAAGTCTTCCTTATTAAAGAGGGAAAAAGGGGAAAAATTAATCTCACAGAATTTAAAAGATTTGTTGATTTTGACTTTGCTGGCAGACTTTTTGCACAGGTTTGCACAAAGCAAATAAACTAGTGGACTTACAAATATTATGAAGTGTAGTAATCACTGTGTTCTCAAAGTCACAGTGATTTTCTCCAAGCAGAGTTACTGAAGACCCACAGTGAATCTGGCCCTCTTCCCTTTACAGCAGCTGTGGCTTGGAGTGTGAGTCCTCTGTGGAAAGTACTAGATGTTCATCTAGTATCAAAAACAGTTTATTGCTACTTTTAAGTAACCCCAAAGAATGTTACTCATTAGCCAAATATGCACATATAGCTAAGAAATATTTATGATTTTCAGGCTCTGGAAGTGTCATGATTTCTAGCTTCAGTGTCATGGCAGAACTGCCAGATATGTCCCAGTCATGAACAACTTCCAGCTTATTACTCAATAATCTTTGTTTTAAAAGCCATTTCAGTCTCTCAATAGCTCATGAATGAAACAGTCTGCAACAAACAGGCTGGTCAATGAATTCTCTAAGGTGTCAACTTCCCATGTGCACCATAATAGGTCAGCAGTAGTGAGGTTCCCTTCACAAGTAATTTCTGAGCTAAATTCACAGACAAGCACCAGACTTAATTCTCTTCCCTTGGCATTTTGCCTGGAAGGCTCAAACAGGCTGGAGAATAATACTGACTTGTAAAAAGCTCTTTTACCCTACTATTCCTTCATCACATCCCTCCAGTGCCGGCACAGAGGATGCAGCAGGAACGCAGTGTGGCACAGGACAACGTAGTGTGGCACAGGACGTCTCTACACTGCACTAGTCCATACGTGGCACAGAGCCATCTGATCCCACCACAGCTGCCCCCACGCACGAGTCAAAGCAGCCTGAGAACCAGGCAGTTCCAGCCCTGCCTGCCTGCTGTGCCAAGTGAACCTTGGAATAAAGAGATTCAGGCCTGCTGTTCAGAGGAAGGTTCTGCAACGTTAGTCTGTGCCCAGCAGACCCATGAAGGACACTGAGGTCAACCAGCAGGAGTTTCCTAGACAAGGTTTGGTCTTACTCAGCTTTAAGAAAACCCCCAATCTTTAACTCAGCCGCCAGTGCCCTGCAGTCTCAGAGTTCGATTGAATCCTCAAATTTCACCAGCCTGAAATGAACAAAAGAAGATAAAATAAATTATTCACATATATTGAAAAATACCAGGTAATTCAGCCTTTTTTGCCCTGCCCCAGGCAATGCTCACAGCTGTGCGAAGGTGGGGCGCGGTGCCGTGTAGCGCAGTGTCCATGTCAAGCCCGGCCTGGCCGCAGCGGGGTTTGGGAGCCGCCAGGAGGAGCGCTCAGACCGCTCCCGCTGCCGGGGTGTCCCTCGGCCAGCCCGGGGAGCAGCGGGATGGCTCCAGCACGGACACATTTTTTCCGTGGTAGCCGGCCCCTGTATTCCTCATCTGCGGCGCACAGAGGGGAGCACAGGAGTCCCCGCCCTGCCTGCCCTGGGCGCTGCACAGCTGGTGGCAGCGCTGCCCTTTGTGTCTCCCCTCCGCTGGGCACCTCTGCTGCCTCCAGGGCTTATTTGGAAGGGATGCCCCATCCATGTAACACTGTCAGGGAAAAGCTGGCACAGAGAGCCTGGCCGTCTGGCAAAAATAATGCCTTAGAGGCAGCTGCTTGCTGATATAATCCCATATGAAAAGAAAAACTGTTTTGAAGGGGATGACGCTGCCTTCTTAGGCATTCCTGGAATATAAACTGAGCATGAGTCAGTCAGAGTGAGAGTATGCATCTTGTCATGTTGACAAAGAAACAAACCAGGCAATAAATAAAAAAAAATTCTGAAAGTATCCTCTTATGCAGGATTTCACCCTCCAGTACCCGGAAGGCTGCAAAGTTGAGCAAAGTCATCCATTCAGAAATGGCTGCTTCCTGGCCCAGAACATTCTGAGAGGATTTCTCAGGACAAATTCAGGGCAAGTGAGAGGGACCAGCCCTGATAAAGCCTGAGTCAACCATGAGGCACACATCTGGCTGGCACGATGCCATGTCCATCCTGCCACAGCTGACCTGTTGCCTACTGAATGTGAATGACTTTTTTAATCTGCCAGTTTTCAGATCTGTGTTCATACAGCCTACCTACCACATTCCCAGCGAGCATCAAACAATGCACATAAATTTCATGCTACAGATTTCAACACCTAAAGCATTAAAAAGTACTTTCTGAAATATTGCAGTCCTCCTTTTGGGTCTGACATTGCAATGTTAATTGAAGTATTATAACAGTGCTATTATTCACTCTCTGCTTGCTAGTTTACAGCAGGAGTTGTTGGACTAGCTCTGCTGCTTGTAAAGCAGGGCTGACACTCATCCTTCCTGCTCAGACACCAGCTCTTGGCTTGCCATGACCTTCGAGCTCTCCTGCAGAGCTCCGATTCATTTTGGCCAGTGACGCTTCACTCCCCACCTGCAGCCCAAGATCACACAGCACCTCTGAGTCAGCCGTGCTTTACTGTCCACTGCTTAGCCTTCAAATAAGCCTGTTCTGGGCACAGGCACAATCCAGAGCTGCCCTGAGGCTGTCTCATGATCTCCACAGCCCTTGTAGAAGCTGGGATATGAATGAGCCTGGTCCACTCCTTTCTCATTTAACACCGACATATGGGAAAATGTTTCACAGTGTGAGTTCCTGTGCAAGCTGCCAGTGACCCCTACATCTTGTGCTGCCACAAGCTGTGCAAGTCAGCAGCCTCACTGCATGGATGCAGATCTAGCATCTCATCAAAGTGTTTCCAAATCTCTTTACTATGCTATTTTCTTCCTCTCATTTATTTCTTCACTTTTTCTGACCCAACTTCACTCTCTCATCCTCTTCTCTTCACAAATTTGAAGCCTGAAGCCATATTTTTTCAGATCAGAGTCCTTCAGTGCAAGCTGAGCACTGTCAACTGCCTGGAATGTGGGTGGAAGCTCTCCTAGAGAAACCAAGGTGGAGGAGACGGTGAGACTGTCCTTGCTGTATTCAGGGCACTGCTCACTGTGTCAGTGCCACACCAGTGCCCTGACTGAGTCTTGTTTAACACTGTGTAGCCACAGCTACTGCTGTCACACAGGCAGGACAAACAACTGACTTCCCAACTACTTGTGGGCTTTAGGTAGTCTTCTCTTCCTGTCTTACACCACTGGTTGTACTAGCACTAAAGAAGAGTAAATAATTCTATGTCCCACCTGAGAAGTGGTCAAAATGCAATCATGCTTGTACATTCCATTAAATGCAGTAATAACATAATTTATTCTGAAAACTGAATGCATTTATTTCCTCACACAGTCCAGCTATAAGTAAAGCTTTTCCCGATATTTCAGACCCAATATATAAACTAACTCTACACACAAGCTATCTAGATACAAAATATCCTTGAGGGTGAAATTCTACACTCTGAAGAATTTGCTTTGGCAATAGCAAGATTTACTATTTTCCTTGTCAGATTTTGTTCTCAGGACATTGGTCATCATTTCTTTGTTGACAGATTTTGCGGATCTCAACATGACTGATCAACTTGCAAATCCAATCAATGAGAACCCGGAGGTCTCACTATATTTTCTGATAACTGCTGGGATTACTCTCAGCTAAGAGTATAAGAAATGTTCTGCAGTATGAGCCACATCTTTAATGCTCAGAGTCAAACATAATAGGCTTCTAATAATAGAACCACCACAATCTGTCCGGCTATTCCAGTCCTGGATCTGCCACAGGAAGCATCTCATGAGGTCATAGCTAATACAGTAAACAGTGACCCTTGTTAGTGACATGGTAAGAACAGAAAGGCTTGAAATGTTGGGGAGGTTTCTCATCTACAACACTCTTCTAAAGGATTTAGCAGGGCGAGTATATTTACGGTTCCTCTTACACAAATTATCACAGTATGCACAGAACTCTGGGGTTTTATACAGCTCATTATAAGTAGGAAGGACAACCATCTACAGGGTATGCTGACGCTAAGTCTCTAATTTCAGACCTCACTTATAATTGTGTATTGAAAGATTTTTATTTTATGATGGGAACATAGTAGAAGAAATAGAAATGTAATAGGGAAATAAAACTTTCCCCACATTATCCCTTAATTCAAAGAATTTTCTCGAAAATTCTCTCCTTCCCTTAAATTATTTCCATGAAGAGATCAAGCGGCAGAAGTATCAGTTGCTTTGTGACTAGCTGTTAAAAAAATAAAATAAAATAGTTTTAATCTGTTTCTCAGCTTTGATTGCTGGGGGTAGTAATTCTCTGGTCCAGCTGGCATTACAGTGCAACCGATGCTCAGTTGAATAGTTATCTTAAGCTTACAGAGAATTTGTGTGACACCACAGACTTAACGGGATGAAAAAAAAAAGATGCAGAATTTCCAGGCTTCATGGAACTCTGAGCTACATGCAAAACCTTCATCCCTCCATATCCTGCTGCTGCACAGTCACAGCTCTCAAATCCCAGCCTTGTGCTTCCTGCTGTGCAGCCCCATCATGCCAGCCTTACTTCCTCAACCACCATGAGAAGAAGCTGAAGAAGGACAGGTTAAGCCCAGCATCCCAGAGCCACAGCCCACAGGCAGGAGCAAAGCTGGACAGAGTTAGGAAGTCATGGTTTGAAACCCCAAATCAGAAACCCAAAGGCAAGCAGCTACAAATTAAGCTCTGCAGAACTGCAGAGGTTTTACATCTGCACCACCTGCACATCAGAGACCTGGGCCACGAGAGCAGCTTGTTTCCTGTGGGCACTTGGCCAGTGACAGCCAGGGGGAAGGACACCTCAACCTCAGCTGGGCAGCAGCTCACTGCACTCATTTCCCAAGCCCAGGGGCCTTCATCCCATTAGCCCAAAGTCTGCTTCCTGGGCTGGGCTGGGCTTTGTGGAAGGTGCTGTGGTGAACACAGCAGAGCAGTGAGTGGAACAGAGAAATGCTGCTTCCTCCAAAAGTACACGCATCCACAATGCTTCCTCGTGGTGTTTCTGTACACATTTGAATGCCTGCACTTACCTTTGTCCACATTCCAAACTGCAAACGTAAAATGCACTATATTCAGAACACATGTATACAGTTATGCCTCCATTTCTTCCCTGTAGCACTGGGTAACTTGTGTGCCCCTGCCTCAAGGAATTGAGTAAGGGAGTGAAGAGGCATTGGAGCATATCTGAAAGACATCAGTTAGAGTCGTGTACTGGTTTCACTCTGAATTTCAACAGGAATGTGGTGTTAGCATCTAGCTTTATGACCACTGCCATTGCCTCAGTCTCTGACAGAATTTGATTTCTGCCTAAAGAAAAAGGCCTGAAATGGTGACCTGCCCCCACATAGAAAAGATGCCAGCAGATTCAGTAACTCTGCTGTAATTTTAATTTGCTGTAATAATCTAAGTTTTGTTCATTTTTACCTCAAAATCTGGACAGACATATTGCTATACTCTGCAAGCTGTTTTTCCTAGTTGATATATTTCCACCACGCAGATCCTTTTGCCTAAATCTCAATACAGATTCTGCAACAATTTGTACTTGCTCACTTGCTATATCAGCTACATATACTAGGTTTAGTACAATACCTGCTGCTTGGTCATTCTCCTTCCATCTGCCAGAGCCTATGTAATATTTAATTCCTTAATTTTGAGTATTCATCACAGTATCACTTGGTGGATTCTTACCTCTTGCTGACAACTGCTTGTTCTTTCATAGCTTTTACATAAGATGTGTAGATGCAGAAATCTGCTATATTACTTCCATCTCTGTGTTTCAAGACTGAGACTTCTCTGATTTACAGCAGCTTTCCTTCAAAATTTTCTTTGAAAATCTTTTACCTGAAAATTGTTTTAAAGGTTACAGGTCATTTATTGCTCTGCAGTCAAGAATTTCTTTCCAGATGTCAGACACTACTGTGCTTTAATTATACAGTCCTCTGAAAGGCCTTCTACTATGAAATTTTCTTTGTTGTCTGAAAGTCATTTTATTGGCAAAACATATGACTAACAAAAGGGATATGACTCTATGCTTACTGTATTATGAATTATTACACTGTGTACAGCTGAGCTTTAAAAACAATTTTCAGACAGCTCTGATTTTGGTGACTAAACTTTAAACCGCTTAGTTTTTTTTACTCCTTTATTAAAGCCAGAGATGGTGAATTTCTAATTTCTGATCCCATTTTTTTGTCAGGCCAGGCCTGAGCATCTGTAGGTCAGACATATGTCCTGGAACTATCTGTGCTTTTTTGAGTTCTCTGATGGAAACTCATATGAACTGTAAGAAAATGTTAGAAAATTGTGATACATTGTCTAATTCACAAATTGAGATAAAGTGAGAGCAGTTCTTCTCAGCCTGCACGGAGCTTAAAGCTTGACCCCTTCTGCCTTAGCCCTGAAGGAGAATTTGTTGCCTGAAACATTGTCTGTCTTTTTAGTTGGTCCAGTGAAAACTCGTTTGTGCCTCAGAACCGTGCCTTGCACGGTGCCTTCGTGAAGCACCCTGTGAAAACATCCCTGCTGGAGCTCCATACAGCAGGGACTGTTCCACTGGCAGGGCTCAAGAGTTCTTTATTCCTGTCAGACACAAACCATTATAGAGCAGCATTCTCCAAGAGACAGATCTGCTTGTGGGACATATAAATACCGGTTTTCCTTCTATTGATGTCCATAGGAACAAGGATGGAGGTATGATATTATGAGATACTAAGTTCTTAAAATATGTTCTCAATGATTTCTATATTAAGAGCTGTTTTGCTTTGGAGGATGAAAGGTCTGTTCACTCAATATGAGGAACAAGGTCTGTCTCAGAGATGTGGAAGAACATCTATTCATCCAAAAGCTTAGCTATTTCAGGAATAATCTGTAAATTATTTTAAGAGTTTGTTTAAACCGTTGTTAACTATACCTGGCAGATTTCTGGCAAATGCATTATTGTTTCTCTAGACTTCTTCATTCCTTCAAGGAAACTTTTTGGGAGACAGGACTTGTCACTTCTCCTGTTGACACTGTTCTACTTTGTATAAATAATTACACATTCACTGGGACTGGGACTAACACCTCCACCCTCCCCAGGAGGGTTACTGAGCCATCAGACTAGAGCATTGTTTTTTCTCTCACCAGCTGGCTCCATGAATATTTAAGTATATTTTACAAAGTGGGACTGTTCCAGTTGAAGGGGCTGGTGGTCAGGTCGCTGCTGTGAGGCAGAAACCTAACCTGAATTTGCAGAGGAGAGGAGAATTCCTCTCAAACACAGGTAGGAGTTATTTTGTGAGGTATGCACTGACTTCTTCAGGAGCACTGATGTGATCCTCACTTTCTCAGTGGGGTTTACACATCAATTTGTATCATTGTTTTGACAATCACTTCCATAAAAATACATTTTTAGCATTAAATTGAATAATTTGCACCAAATGAAACAGAGTTTGGAAACTTAATTTCATTTAGAAATATGAAAAAATCATATTCAGCTCTTGAGTGCTGAGATTTTCATTTTTGTCCAAGTGTTCAGCCAATTAGTAGCCCAAACTAACTTAGAAAGTCTTCCCAAATAATATCTTGTTTACCAGTATGGGCTCCACAAATTCTATACCTTTTATCTTAGTCTAATCAAAGTTCAAGTAGGTGACTTTTGCTTTCTGCTTTAAAAACTGTGAAATGTGCCTGTTGTCATAGAGTGAAGGGCTTCTGGGAAAGGCAGAGTAACTTGGGAATTCACAACCTGGAAAAACTTCATTTTCCTCCACTGAAAAACATTCAGCTTAACAAACAGACTTACATTTCGAGGGTAATTCAAACAGCAAACTAAACCAAAACTGGAATTAGGAGTGGAACAGACTGCTAAACTATCCAAAATTGAATGGCAGATTTAACCTCTAATTCTCATATTAATGCAAAGTAGCTGAAGAATTCTGAAATGCAGTCAAATTGTCCATCTTTGAACATTAAGAGGATGTAGTAAAATCAAAGGTCCTGTTGTGTTTGGATCAGACCTCTGATAATCTTTTATAGTTATAACCTTTTGGTTCTAAGTCCTGCATTAGAGCTTGGCTGGGAATCTATGTTGGAGTCTTCTTCTACAATACAGAAAATGTAAAAGTAATATTACAGGTATAAATTAACACATTAACAATCCAGGGCAGGTCAGAGACACAGCACACTGAGTTTAGTATTTACTTAGTTTAATTAAATGTATTTGATTTCACTTACTGTTAAAGCAGATAATTGAATAACAGTACTTAAGAGGAGACTCTGGGGTTAATAATCATTAAGGAATCTACAGAAGCACACTTCCACCTTGGTAAAAACTGCAACCGTGAGAGGGGTGATAACCAAGAGACAGGCCAGCAAACTTTTGAGGTGCATTTGGGGTGGTGTCAAGGCAGAGAGAAGTGTCAGTAGTGTTTAAGAGCCTAAGAACCCAGAGCTTTGAAAACTTAGCTGAAAGCTGAATACAGAGATGTTGTACTGGATAGACAGTATAATAATCATGATCTACTAGCTGTACTTATAACTCAGGCTCCATATAAATCAGTTCCTCTCATTCTCTTTCAGGAATCTATATACCTAGCATCACATATCTACATCTGCACCTCTTTACAGCAAAGAATTCCTTACTGTTTGACACTGTGCAGGATAATTATTATCAGTGCACTGCAGTACATCTGGAAAGATGAAGGAATGCTGGCTCAGCATACCTCAGGCAAAGCACTGCACCTCTTAAAGAATGAAAGCATACATAAAACAGGAGCACAAGAGCTGCATCAGTCTTTCATGCCTGAAAGCCAGGCATAATTGCTTTGAAGTGGAAGGAGTTACAGCACTGCAGCTCTCCAACTGTAGAACAGGTAACAACAGGAATTTAAATAAATACTTACCAATCCTTGCAATTTCTTTGATTCCTTATTCAAAGATGCTACCCATCCACCAGAAAATGTTATGTGGTAGAGGCAGGTATTCCTCTGTCCTTTCCTGCCAGGATTAAAATGAAACTTGACTGTTATCTCAAGAATGAGCCCAAAGACCAGACTTAGATTCTGGAAAAACTTTTCTCCTCTCAAAGTACCCTTTTAATAAGTGAGTTGAAGGATTTAAACATAAAGACTCATTCAAAACAGTTGCCTGTGCTCAACTGTCCACGTCCAAACTGAAGTCAAGTATAGTTTAGGAACCGAAATTAAATTACAGTATTACTTACTCAGTCTGGCCTTTATTTTGTTTGGTGGATATGTGAAATTTTCTCAGAGACTGTTAAAACAAAAATAGTCTGAGGCTCTTGAAAGGACTAAACCAAGTAACTCCTGGAATACAAAAAGGATAAATTGCTGCTTAATTCTGGTCTTGCACTTTTGATTCCTAAAGTACTAAAGGACTGCTGCTGAGTTAGAACTCCATATCATGCAACAGTTTTCATATAACACTAAAAACACTGAAGCATTCTTATACCAAGTATATATCTAATTTAAATCTATAATGCTATTCTCTAATGCTTTTCCAGTGTTTAAGTTACTTTTGTGATACATTTTGTAACCAAAACTGCTACTATCTTGAAGTCTCTGGTCTTGGCTCCTTAAATTTCCATGTATGTTCCATCGATTTTTTTATAACTTTTCTCTGTAATTCTTTAGCATTTTAATGACCTACAATATTTTGCCCATAGCAAGAAGCTCTGCAATACCATGCTGAGCCTGATATTGACAATGACATTTCTTTACACATTAAATAACGATGACTCTGTGAAAATCATTACCCAGCAACATAATAGATCACAGATGTGTTTAAAAAACATAGTATTAGGCTGGACTCTGAATTCTGGCCCAGAATGCATGTGTGCATCTCCCAGGGCAGTAATTCAGCACTTAGAAAAAGTAAACTCACCATTGTAATGCACATGGCAGATAGCTGAGTTCCAGCCACCAGTGAAATAATCTGGCCCCAGTTTTGCATTCCATGACCCCTGTGCTCTGATGGGAAGGAGGCCATAGGGACTGACTGTAATTCCTGTAGTCAGAACTGCCCAGCCCTGGTACAATTTATTGTTGCACAGGAACAGCAGTGATGCAACACCCACCTTCTTGCCAGGGACCCTACGCTGAATAAGGACAACTGAGGGCACAGCACAAACAACAAGGGGAATCCTTGTCTGTACCAGCAACATGATGCTGTACCTGGCAGAGAATGACTGTATCAAGATATTCCCTCATAATTACTTCAGCTTTCTTCACTTGACCTAATCTGCCTGTTGAGGAAAGGATATTTTCCCTGTCCTGAATTTCCACCTTTGAGGAAGGAAGTCCTCCAGATGTGGGCTCCCCCAGTCTGTCTTTCAGACATAGATGTGGAGCTGCTCAGTTAAGTGAGGGGCTCCTTTTCAAGTCAGGAAAACCAGTGCAAGAATGATCACAGCTGATGGAAATTTCCTTGTATTCCCCCATCTCTTGTTGCACAGGCTGTCATATCATTTGCACATTTTGTAAAGAGTTTTTTCCTCGTCATCCCTTTTCTGGTAATTTGGAAGTGGAGAGAGAGTTTTCTTACCAGGAAAAGTAGGAAAACAGTATGTTTGTTGGCTGAACTAAAATTGCTCATAACACTTTTCTTCCTAAGAGCATTTGCAGTAAATAAATTAGATCAAATTGTTCCCCCTTTCATGTATGACCTTATAAATAATAGTAGAGGGAAATTCAGGAAAGGCAGTGAGAGCATTGGCAGGAAGCAGTTTCTCACAGGGCTTAATTCTGATTTCAGATCTGTGTTGCCAGTAACAGCAAACTAATTACATGTTAAACTACACCATGAGTCTTGGGTCCCAGGTATCAGCTGTGCAATAGCAGTGTGACAGCCTCTCCCTGCACAGGCTGCTGAGAGCATTCACATGTGCCTCTGCCTCACACCTCCAGTGTCACCTGCAGCCAGCTCGAGGGGCAGGTGGCTGTGACCATCACCAGGCTGTTGGCACCACCCAGTGTGTCAGGGAACACAGCAATGGCTCCACATCTCTCTCTCTGCATTCAGGTCAGAGCTAACACTCTCTGGTGGAGGTGGTGCTTTTGGAGGGGGGAGGATGCTATTGTGCAGTAGATTGTTTGAAATATCAGCTCTTTTCATTTCTCAGTCTACAAACCAGACTCTGATCTAAGTCTTCAGAAAGTCTCATACAGACATAAGTGAGTCTTGTCATTAAATGAGAACAATGGATCCAAGGATGATTATTTATATATATCCCTCATAAAAGTAAATCTATTTTGTATCCAGAAAAAGAAAGCCTACTTTTTCCATTTTAGTGACACTTTAGTGTCATTTATCATATCCATTTTAGTAATACAATTTTGTAGCTTCCCTCTTATTTCCTTCCCCAAGCACAAGCACAATTAAAGGTCTCATGTTTCTTTCCTGCATCCACCAGAGCAACAGGAATCTGCTTTGTAATTTTCTTTCATAATATTATCTACTTGAATACTTGCTGACTTAGAGTACATCGAGCCTGGGATAATGACTGACTAGGCAGCTGATCTGTCTTTGCTTTTACAGCTCTCTAGGTAAGAACAGCGTTTCCTGACCCTTGATGATGCCCTGCCCTTTGCCAGGGCTCAGAAGTTGTCCTGCACAGACTGAGGTGCTTTGCTCCTCTCTGTGTTGCTGGAAGACAAGGGGACTGCCTAATTCACAGGCACCTGCAGGCAACTCAGGGCTTCTGCCTCTTAATTTTTATGGCCTTCTACTCCATGGTTTATGCTCCTGTTCCTTTTACATTCCTTGGACTGACGTGTTTAAAATGCACAATTAGAGACATTGCTCTTGCTTAAAAATATTCTTTTTAGAACCCATTTATTTGATCAGCACTTCAGCCATTTCTACACCTTCTGTGTGATACTGTCATTGTGCCTGCTCCTGGTTAATGGACCCTGGCATGCTTCATTGGAAGTGTTGAAACAATCCTCTAGGAGTCTTGTACAATGATGAAGTATCTTTTCACAACATTATGAATGTTTTAAGGATCCTGCTTGATATCAGACACTCTGGTTAAGAATTATTAGATCCCTTTGGTTACAGGAATATTTGCAATTTAGCAGTAGTTGTCCAATTTATAATTTTTATATTATGATGAAAAACAATCCAACTAACGATAAATTCAGCGCCATTGTCCATAATATTTTCTTATGCTGGCAAATAAGCAACTGACCTTGAACAATAGAGGGTAAAACATTTGAAAAAAAAAGGAATTATTGCATACCAGCTTATATTCCTATAAACAGAAGAGGCAAGTAGAAACTCATGTCAGAATTGCCCAAACTGACAAAAAGAAGGACCAGAAGGTAATTTAGAAAAGCCATACTGAAAAACTGTACTGCTTTTATGATTAATGCATCACTTCTGGTCTCACTGCTAAATGATAATATGAAATATGAATTTTTGCAACTGTATTAAATATGTTATTACTTGAGGTAAAACCAGAAAAGAGACAAAAAAGTTAATTAGAGAATGTAAGCTTAGTTCCTAATAAGTTCCTTAATTCCTAAGGTGTGGGAATACTGTCAATACTACATTTGCCCTTGGTATCTCAGTATCAAAATAAACCAGGGGAGGAGAGGTCTATGATTCATCACAGCTATTTTTTATATAAAGCCAGAAAGCACATTGTCATTTGATAAATGAGCCGAGAGTGAAGCTTGAAACACAAAAAGAGAGAAGAGTGGGAATTCAAGTCTGGGGAAGGGTGGAGGCTCTGCAAGTTTTCCAGTGAAAACTCTTGTGTGGGTTTTTATTTCTATAAAGTAGCAGATTCAATTAAAGGCATGACATGGATAAATCCTTGGCTTGCAGACCAAAGAAAATTTGGGATTCCTAGGAACTGGGTGGGTACATCAGTTTGTAAGAGTCATTTTAGGTGCTAGGATTATCAAGAAAATAGGGATACATCCTCTCTATTGCATGTTGTTCAATGCTATTCTGAAAAGGCACAACTTGTAATTCCAGGAAATACCACAGTTCTTTTGGAAGTGAAAATATCAAGATTTTGGCACTTAAGACTGCATTGAGAGATTGGGGTTGTTAGCCTGGAGAAGAGAAGACTCCAGGGTGACCTCATTGTGGCCTTTCAATAATTAAAGGGGACTTAGAAGAAAGATGGGGAAAAACTTTTTAATAGTGCCTACAGCAATAGGGTAATGGTTTTAAACTAAAAGAGTATAAACTCAGACAAGATATAAGGAAGAAATTTTTTATTATGAGGGTGGCAACACACTGGAACAGGTTGCCCAGAGAGGTGGTGGATCCCCCATCTCTGGCAACATTCAAGGTTGGGTTGGATGGGGCTCTGAGCAACCTGGTCTAGTACCTGCTCAGTGCAGGGGTGTTGGACTAGATGACCTTTAAAGGTCCCTGCCAACCCAAACAATTCTATGATTCTGTGATTCAAATGAAATAAAGAGCTGTTGTTGACAGCATTTACATAAATTTAAATTCAAATAATTTCACAACATCAGCTGAATAGGACTTGTGCAAAAACACTAAGAGAGCACTAAGAGATCTTTTGCCATGGTACAAGGTATTTTGTACAGATGACTTTCCACAGAGAAAAAGAAGATTTGGTGAGAAGCCTGAAAGCTGGAGCATAAACTAAGATTTTAGGGAGGGGGTTTCTTTTCAGTCAGATCATCAGGCCACTTTTGCTCCTGCACAGCAACATCATTATTAAATTTGTCACAGCCAAGATGGCAGGGATGCATGGAGGGACACGTGGTTTGCACCAACATTTACACAGTCTTTTCAAAGAACATCTCGGGGCCAATCTGTCACACAGGGCTACATTTCAGGAAGAGGTTTCCTCGTTCCACTTCAGCAGTTGTCTCATTTTCAGGCAGACAAGGTCACACTTGCCAGACATTCATTAGGAAATTTGTCCCTTGTTAGCTTTGTGTACCAGATATCTTTCTTCAGTGACTGACAGGGAGAAGCACTCATCCCTGATCACCAGCATCACTGGCTGAGCCCAGGACAGCTGGCAGCAGCTGATGGGAGAAGAGGGTTCACTCAGGCTGCATATTTCTGCCAGACCATTGCAGGAAGCAGTGACACCCTAGGACAGTGGGTATTTCTTATAATTACTATGGCAGTAGCTCTGTAGTTCATAAGTTAAATGCCTGTCACTAAAGATTCATCATTTCAGGCCTGAAGATGCCTCACCTCAGGGACACGTAACAGAAAATAGTTTTTGTTCTACCTTCGAAAAGAAACTGCTGTAAAAAACTTGTGTTGCAAAGTCAGCTGTCAAAAGTTAGACACTTTTCGTCCACATTAATGCAGACACTTTGCTTATGCAACTCCATACTATTTTTGTCACATAACCTATGCATCATTTATACAAGGAATACATACACAAGGCAGCATTAAGGCATAATTAAGATTGCATGAGCCCGTAAATCTGCATCTTTTGGTTTTGAACTTAAAACCTTTTTAGCTGAATTTATATGCATTACCTACAAACAATTCCTAACTGTGCATTCCATGGTTTTATCCCAAATAGATAGGGACTCTAACAGATGCTGATTGAGAAGCTCCCTGACTTCAAAAATGAAGTATCATCAGTATATGAAAGGGTTTATTTGATTTGGCTCCCTGCAAGAGTAGAAGACTGGGCTTTGTGAAGAAGAAAGGTCACTCCTGTTCCTGTGTTGCTAACAGATCATAATTTAGCTGAAGATTGATGTCAGTGCTAACACATTTATTTATGGGTAACTACTTGCCGGCCTTTTACTTTCTGTTCCTTCTGCAGCCATCAATGGAAACAAGCCAGACATCTCTGGGTCAGTTAATGGGTGAATTCTCTCCAGCAACATCACTTGGATTTAGTAAATATAGTTTAATTTAAATTAGTGCCTTGTTTATAATTTACTATTTGTGGTATTCATAATCTATTTAATAGTGGGACACCAAAGAACACTTGAGCACATTAGATTTAGGGTGCTAAGGGAACACACGTTTAGGGTGTGTTACTGGGTAGGCAGTGCCAGGGAGTGATGCTGCTGTGTTCCCAGTGAGGTGCAGGTGCAGTACCCTGGCTGCAGGGGCTGTGTACAGGTGTGGGGGGCTTCTCCAGCAGCCTGTTCATTGCCTCCATTTGCCCAACAGGCCTGAATTGTCCTGTTGCTGCACAGATCTGCAGATATGCTTGGGTGGCACTGCCGAACCTGGTAACGCATTAACTGTTCAGAAGTTTAAAACTACCTTTACATGAGGTTAAAAGTCTGCAGCAACCACATGTAAAAGAGTCCTTGAACATGTAATCCATGGGAACTAACACCTTTTATTGGTGGTTTTGCGTGGAGGCTCTTCAGTGGATATAAGGCCTGAAATACTTTCTCCTTTCCAGTGGGTCTTCTCTAGACTAAAAAATGTTGACAGAAAGGAGCAGCAGGGAACACGTGTGTCTGTGGTGTGAGGATTACACAACTCTCTGTCATATACATTGACTTCCAGATCTAACAATTTTTATTAATATTGTATTACCTTCATGATTAAATCCAGTATACCTACTGGTAGTGGTTAAACTTTTAGCTGCTAACCAGCATCATGTTGGTCATGGAGTAAGTAAATGCCTCCTTTGTAGCTTTCTTATTTCCCATTTCTGTGACTTGAAATCAGTTCAAAACACAGCTGCAAACATAATCTCTGCTCTGATCATGTTATGGTCTTCTCTGTTTCCACAGCCCCCTTTTTGTGAATGGGACTCCCTGCCCCAGTGCCTCACCAACCCTTTCCTAGATCCGTCCTTCTCCTTCCTCCGGTCCCAGTGAGGGATGTGGGGCTGCCCCTCCTCAGGGCTGCAGGCCAGGCGCTCCCACTGTCTGCCAACACTCACAGTCACTCCTACAAAACCTGGGCCTCTCCAAATCCCCTCACATCTCAGCCTCTGCCCTTCTGTTGTCTTCCATTGCCTCTGTGCACACAGGAGCACCACTGGCACCCCTTACTCACCAGCAGTCTTGCAGGCTGCCTCCAAAGATCTGGGACATTCCACTAGCAGCTCCACCTCTCCCACAAAAATCCTCTTGGAAATTTAGCAAGTGTGGATCCAGGTTAGCCTACTGCTTCCTTCATCCAGAACTGCAGAAAGGAAAGGACAGATATTATGTCTACTGAACTGCAGCATACACTTTCTGTTTAATCCTCAGAGCACCCTCTCTAATCCACAATGCTTCTTTAAAGTTGTGGTAGTGGGACCACTCTTCTTTGTATTTTGCAAGAATAGGAATGTTAATAATAAATGAGCTAAAAATAAGGTAATAGGTTTATATTCTGCCTTGTAGGCAGCAGAATTTCTGTTTAGTTACTCCAGTCTTTGCTTCAGTTGGCTGTGCCTGAGCACTTTATTACAGACTTACCGCTTTCTCCTGCAAAAAGGTGCATAGGAGAAGTACTTAAAACAATAAGAGGGACAGGCTCTTCTTAAAGCAATCCTCAGAAGATAAATTATTATTTATTGATGTGATAATCTGTATGTCATCATTCAACAGCACTAAGAATGTGGGGTTTTTAAATGCCACGTTCAATAAGAATATTGTGTTCAGTAAGAATACTGACTTAATCTTTCTTTTCTCACTCAAACAACTTTGGCCCAAATCCTACAAACACCCGAGTATTGAGTTCATTACTGTGTGCTCTGCCACAGCCCTTTAAAGAGTATCTTTCACAGCCAGAGCGAAAAGGCTACTAAATGGGTCAAGATCACCCACTGGTAAACAAAACGAAGCATTTCAAGTTTACTTTAGAATTTAAATAAAGAAGAAATTTCAAAGCAGCATTACTATTTTTCAAGCGCTGGCGAAGCCGTGCACGATTGCACAAACGGCAACACTGAGTTCATTCACGGCCGGGACGAGCCCCCGCCCTGTGCCACCTGAGGACAGAGCGGGTGTCGCGGGGGCTGCGGGCTCGGGGCGGGCCGGGGGTCCCTGCGCAAAGTCCGCGGGGCCGGGGGAGCCCCCGGGGCCGAGCCCGCGGCCCTGCCGGCCCCGGGAGGCACCGGGGCGGGGCCGGGCACACCCGGGGCAGGGGAGAGAGGGCGGCCCTGCCCGCGCCCCTGCCCTGCCCCGGGGGCGGGGGGCCGCGGGAGCCTTTGCCTCCTCCCCCGGCCCCGCACTCACACGAGGAGCCCGCGGCGATCGGAGCAGCGGCTCAGCGGCCACAGCCCTGCCCCAGTCGCCGCCGCCGCCCCGAGATGCCGCCCGCGGCCCCGCGGCCGCCGCTGCCGCTGCTCCTGCTCCTACTGCTGCCGCCGCTACTGCTGCTGGCGACGGCGCGTCCCGCAGCACCCCCGCACAGGTACCGCGCCCCCGCCGTCCCCTCCTCCCCGCACAGGTACCGCGCCCCCGCCGTCCCCTCCTCCCCGCACAGGTACCGCGCCCCTGCCATCCCTCCCTTTCTTCCTCCGTCCCTCGCAGGAGCAGCGCCCGCCGTGCGTCCTTGGGGTGTTTCCCTGCCCGTGAGCGCATCAGGGCAGGGGCTTTTCCCGTGGACTGGGGGCCGCTGCGAGCGCAGCCCCGTGCAGGGTGTGTGTAGTGTGTATAACACAGCGGCATAACGCGGTATGGCACCCCCGTATCTAAAGCTCGGCAGGGCACTCGCTCACCCTCGTGTCCTCAGCAGGAACGCTGTGGTTCCACACGGAGGTTTTCCTGGGCTCCTCGTGTGTCCGTGCAGCGTGGCCGAAGCCGGCACCTGAGCTCACCTGAGCTGTGTCCTGAGCACAGATGGGCCGCGGGGATCGTGCACGGGGTGGATTGTGCTACTGGGGTACAGAAAACTATCAGAGAATTACTTGATTAAAACATCGAAATTCAAAGCATAGGAAGGAATGAAAAGTTATTTTTATTACTGTGCTACTTCAACTACTGTTATATGTATTATAAAAAGTCATTACTAATGATTTTTTAATAACTATTTTTTCATTATAATAGCAATTTGCAATGATGTATCACACCTTGCTCTTATGAAGTAAAGAAGGAGGGAAGGATAACAGTCTGTGCAAACTCAGAATTAAGGTCCAAGGAGTTAATTTTTCCTACACTTAAGTTTAAGTGTTAAGTTGCACATTCTGTGTCAACAGTCAAATTATGTAAATAATGAAATATATGTTTAATGTTAGCAATATTTTTAAGTACTTAAATGTTTTTGAGATCGTTCGTGCCTCTTGACTACTATACAAAAAAATAAATGAAATACATTTAAAAATTAAGACTATTTTTCCTATTGTTCTCAGGCCTACATTTACATGTGGAGGAGTTGTATCTGGAGAGTCAGGGTTTATTGGGAGTGAAGGATTTCCTGGAGTCTACCCTCCAAACAGCAAATGTACTTGGAAAATCACAGTAAGAATTTTTAATATCACAAAATCAGAGCTGAAGACAATGAAGAGCTATTTGTTGTTAATGCCAGTGTTTTATATGGGGTAACATATGTGCAGTAATGAGAGCAGCTCAACTATCTGGAGCTTTTTAGGGTTGATGTAACATGATACTAGTGGCTGAAATAGAACGTGCCTTGCCTCATGTCAGAAGCAAATTTTCATTGACTTCCATAGATACACCTCTAATTGTTTTAAATTAACACACTTGCAAGCAAACATCTCCCCTTCCTGTCACTGTGGAAAAGCAATAGTGAGTTCTATCAAAGTAAAGGTTTGGGGTGGATGTAATGAAAAGTTTTCTTGACAAGAAGACATAGAAAAAGTTTCAGTCAAATCCAGAAAAATCAGGCAGGTTTGCTCATAGTGTGCTACTAGCAATGTTCTGCCAGCAGGACATCTGGAGTCTGTCATCCAGCAACCTGACAGTAATCGGGAAGTGCTGTTACGTTTATAAATGACCATGTGAAATGAAAGCATGTGGTATGATGGATACTTTGATGCTGAAATGAGACTGCAGGGCAGAGACATCATATTCATGGACAACAGATACCATGAAACAACTAGGACTAAACATTCAGTGCTTGATGTCCTTATCCACAGACTCAGAGAAGGGATGTGAGTGAATGATTACTTTTCCTCACATCTGCACAAATTAAACCATCTGAAACTGCCCACAAAATTTCCTCTCTGTTTTTCAGGCCCAGTTCACTAAGACCTCTTATGATATTCAAGCCTAGAGAAAAATATAAGAAAGCATAAAAATAAAAGTCTGTGTGCTGACAGGCTCACTAAAGACAACTTCAATTCAAAGACTGCATCACAGCCTAGGTGTTGGCAGGAGAATAGGATGTCACAGGATAATTGTTTCCTGCTACTATAGAGATGCTGACGCAAAGCAGGAGACATTGATCTGTTTACAGTGTTCGGTTTAAAATGACTCTCGTACCAAATGAGTGATGTAAATTGAATCATTTTATCCGAAGGATCCCAGTGAAGTTGCATAGTTGATTTCTGCACCTTTCTGTTGCATTATTACTGGGGCCGAGTTAGAGGTTACCTTTGATCTGTGACTGACTTCATCCAGAAGAGTATGATGTGAAACACAGGGTATGTTCATAAACCTGCTTCCTGCTGTGGAGGGGCTGAGGTGACAGCAATTAGCGTGGCCCACCTTACAGTCTGAAGAGCAGATGCAAATTGCATTTTGAATCATACACACGTGCCTTAAATGAAAGGAAAAAAATGTCCAAAGTTAGTTTACCCATATGACTCGATATTAGACCTTCAAAAGTCCAAAACTGATTCTGGAGGGAAATAATAATTTTGTTCATAACAGCATAAAGTTTTTACCATTCAAAAACTTAGATTACAAATGGAGGCAGCACTGAAGAAGCAATTATTGAAGCATGCCATGGATCTGCCCTTTATATTCCGGGGGTAGAGGGAGAAGAGAACAAATGATTGTACTTAAAAAGTCCATGCAGAATGGCTTTGTTGCAGACTTCATGTGGCTGTTGTAAACAAGGTGCCAGCATCCAGGTTAGCCTGGACATGGTGAGGAGCATTACTGCAAAGCTGTAGCAGAGCTATGTCTGCAGAGCTTTCTTGGGGCATCTGGCATTTCATGATCATCCTGATCCCAGTTTTCTGCTGTGCTGCAATTTACTCCCACTCTTTGACTTGCTTACTTGTCCTCTGTAACTCGTCCAAAGCCAGAGAAGGGCTGCACACCTGTAGTAGTCCAGGCTTGCTTGTGCCTTCACCTCATTTAACCCCTGTTAGACAATATCGTGCACTAAGCCAAAGCTGATTTCTTCCCCCATCAACTGTGTAGAACAACACAGTGCAGGAAGGATGTAGGGAAAGCAAGGACTACAAAACTTGCAAGATTAAGCCTGTACCCTCTTTAAAAAGAGGATGGTTTATCAAACTGAGGGAAAGTGTTACAGTCAAGGGTCTGCTTAGCCTGAATTTAAACAACAAAATCTTTTCACCAAATACTGCCGCGGCTCAGAATAGCTTGCAATAGCACCCAAGTAAGAGAGCCAGTTATACTGCCATGAAGAAATACTCTCTAGTTACTGTTAGGCTTCCACATTTAGCATCGTCTCAGAAAGTGACTGAGACTTTTTGCCTGTCCGTTTTAGCCAAGGGCTGTGAACACCCTCCTGAAATGCAGGATCTGACAAGTCTGCAAGGCTGAAAGAGACGTCGATTCACTTTGCATCTGGGTCACAAGAAGCATTAAGCTGTTGTTTTCTCAACTACAGGATCTCATCAGCTGCAGAAGAAATGCACAGAGAGGCAGAATGACAGCTAATTCATTCTTTAGAAGAAAATAGGTGTAGAAAATGTTATGAGTAATATAGATAAAGCAATGTAGCATTCAGGTATCAGCTGAAATCTTTCCAACTGGTTTGCTAAAGCTAGAAGAGTCTCTCTAGCTCAATTATGGTTCTGTTATTTCAAGAGACTGGGACTTTTTCAGCTGGCTAAAGAAAACAGCTTCTCTATTCTAAGAGCTCTAAGAAGTGTTCAGCACATGCTTGTGGTTATATTACAACCTTGGCAGACTACCCAGCAGCTTTTAGCTGGCTTTGCTAAGAAGTCATTTGTACAGCTATTTCCTTTCTTATAGTAATGTATATAGCTTTATCTCAAATATGTCATATACATTTACTTTTAATACACTGTAATCCTTCTTGGCCATCACTTCACATAAATGTGTCACATAGTCCAAAAATCTGGACCGCTCTCCTGTGTTTTTCTGGCAGACTGCTTAGTTCCCATAAAACTCCAACAACTTCATGTGCAACAATAATACTGAAAACTGTCAGAGTTATGTAAGGTTATGTTTTTATAGGTTCAGGAGCTGTGTTCCAGCAGGTTTGCTGACAATAAGCAAGGTTTGAAAAATTTACTTATCGGGGAAGTTGGGAATCTGCCCTGAGGGAGCAAAATATTTTAAATAATTTTTTCTATGTTTTAAGCATTCATTTGCCCATATCATTGTAAAACTGCCCTCCCAGTGGAGAACAGATCTTTACACGATTGTATTGCCAAAAGAAAGAGATGAACAGAATCTAGTGTCTGTCAGGAAGAGTAAGCTAATACGATTTTTTTTAAATTGCAGCTAGAGTATAAGCCACTAGGCAGGAATCGTGGTTCTCCCCAGGATGTAACTCCAAATAATTTCCACATTCATTCTCAGTGGGGAGAAATAATACATTTGGTGTGCAGATAGCTGATGTATTTTTCAACTCTACCTAGGACTGCTATGGCAAAACATTTGGTATTGAACATGTATCAAAATATATTAAACCCATATACAGCACAAGTTTAAAAATTAGGCAAAATATATTTACAAAAGTTGGCATTTAAGAGTTTTTCCCCACCAAAAGATTATTTTTAAAGTAAATAATCTAAACCAAGTAATTTTGATGAAGAGGGCTTTGTGTTCAGAAAAACAGCTTCACTACTTTAAATGTAATTAAACTTCGATTAACATTATATGAAATACCTGCAATGAATGATAACCAAAGACACTCTAGCAACCTCAGTTTGAGGGGGGTTGTATATATGAAATAATCATGCCCTTTTGAAGAAGTTAGTAATCTACACAGGTGATTTTAGGGAATTATGCTCTAGAAAAACTCCCTCTAAAAGTCACTTAGCTTTCAATAGGAATAAGGCATCCTTCACATGAGTTTAACATTGTAATTTTTTAATGCTAAAGAAGTTCATAGAGTTAAAGTAAGAAGGGAAGCAGAGAGTGAGTATGTGTCAGTCACCCTCTTTGTGACAAGGAGAGGCAGAAGCTAAAGTGCCTCTGTTGTTCAAAGATGCCAGCTGGATGGATAAAACAAAAATAAGGCACACCCTGCAGAGGAAGCATCACATCATTCTTCCTTTGACTTCTCCCTCTTTCCCCCCCCCCCCCTTTCTTTTAAGAGCTGGAATTCCTTCCAGTTTTCCTCTGAGGTATCCCATCATCTTACTGCATCAGGCTCGGGTGGCTCAAAGTAAACAATACTGAGTCACGCTGGCCTTTGCTTTCTCCCCTGTGTTTCTCATGGAACAATATTTTAAATGTCCTAGGATAAACACTGGCAGATTTTAGCACATTACTTTTCAACATCTAAAAAAGCAAATGGTAGAAATGAAAGAAAAGTACTGTTTTGAAAAGACGCCCGTGTTTAGAGTGAGATTTCTCGGGAGTAGCTGCAGACTGGAGTGGCTGCTGCCAGAACATGGAACCACCATCCTCTGCACTCCTGATTGTCATCCAGTCAGACCACAGAATTTTAACTGATTTACCATACTGGAACAAATTTTTTATTTTTGTGAATGAAAAATATTATTTTAATAAGCAGGTACATTATTTTATAAAGTAATGGCTGTAAGCAGTGACTGTGATTAAGGGCCCCACCCATTTCTCTAAATTACTTACCTCCCCAAATTCAGTTAAACATGACAAGGATTATTCTAACAATTAAAACCTGGAGTAGGCTCCTTGTTAAACATTCATGATCATGTGGCTGAGTTTTTCCTACACTTTTTTTTACAAACTGCTGTGAAACAAAACTTAGAAAGTCAGTACATCTGTGGGAAATGGTCTTGACCAAGTTCAAATAGACTGAACTAACAGAAGCTACAGAGATTAAAACCTGTAATAAAATATAATTAGATAGTGTATGTTGCATAGTAAAGCATAGCCAGTACTGGAGGGAGGAGAAGGAAGCACACAACCCTGCACAGAATTACTTGTACCATGAAACAGAAAACCTAAGGCTTGAGTGAACAGCTGGCTGGCAGTTTGGAGTTGGCAGCTTTGCCAGCCCCCTCTCCCTCCTGGGCAGGGTCAATCCCATGTCCTGGTTCCCTCTGTCCCACTTGGGGCAGCATGAGGACGTGGAATACCCAGGGGTAGGACTGAGTGCCTCAAGGCTGCTGAGAGCTGAGCAGCACTGGGTCAGTGCTGGAACAAAGCTGTCAGTGAGCACCATCAGCATTACTGAGGGGGAACCTCTTGGCTAAATCTGAGCGTGTTTCTGCAAGGACAGCAAAAAGACCTTTTCTTACCCCAGAACCAGCCACCTCTCACATTTCCACTTCCTTCTTCAAACACTGTGAGGGAGCAGGTATATTCAAAGAAGCAATTCAAGCTGAGAAAGTAGGGGAAAATCTCTTTAGCATTGATAAAACTGTTTAATCTAATATGCCAGAGCAACTTCTGCTCAACTTCCAGAAACAGGAAGGAAAAGGGGAAATCTCTTAAGATGGGTAACTTGTAGCCAAAGCTGCAAGTCACTGTAATGGAAAATGTTGGACAATCTCAACTGTAGGCATAACAGCTCAATCTGGTTTAGAACATGATAACCTTTAAAGGTCACCTCTTTTTGCATCCTGTACGACCTTATGAATAATGAGTGTTCCACTCCAAAAGAGCATATGTTATTTTACATACAAACTGCTGGAAAAAAGGCTGCTGTAATTGAACTACCTAAATCTGACTTTATCTGACTAACTTTACAGTCAGCATTTCTGAACTGATTTGTACAGTCACACATAGTTCATAGTATAACCATAAATAATATTCAGGTCTTCCGACAGGAATACCAAATTCACTGTAGCTCATTTTCTGTTAAACTGACCATGCCTTAATGCTCCTTAGTGATTCAGACCAGAAGACAAGTGAATGCAATGATAAGAGGTTTGGTTATGAGAGCAATGATTCAAGGAGTAGATTCAAGACGAGGGGAGTTCTGTGGTTTTGATGTAGTAATAGTGATGTACGTCAGCACAGGGGAACCGAATTTTTGAGAAAACTTTGAGCTTAAAGGAAAACACTCTAAAACCAGCCACAGGAACTGCAGTGGGGCTGGTCAGCCAGTGTGCAAGTGGGCCCCAGGCAGCTGAGAACAGCTCAAGCAAAAGTCTGTCCTGCTGCAGGATCAGTATCAGCACTGGATGTAAAAGCAGCTGCATGAATGAGTCACCTTAACATATCTACAGCACATTTTTCACTACATCTAGAGCTGCTGCCTTTATCACTATCTGCTGTGGGTTAAGTGGTCACTTCCATCTACAGCAATTCCATCTACACCTGACCTGACAAGTAATTTTTAACTGTTGAGACTCACGATATTAAAACACTGTTTGACAACTTCATATAAGAACAATTTAGTTGTAGTTTATCTCGAAGTGGTGTTTTAAAATGAGTCACTGTTAAGGAATGAAAAAAATTCATGAACTCTTAAATAACATGGCTTAAATATGAACTTACTGCAGATATATTAAGTGTGTTTAAAGCAGAAAATTATAGTAGTGTCTCAGTAAAGCAGAACAGCTGCAATTATTTTAATAGCTAACCACTCTACCAGGCTATGGATTGAATGCAGATAATTACACTTGCCTGTCTAAGGTCCCTCTATACTGTAAAATACTGTTTCCTTTTTTCCTGTCCTGTTACACAGCATTAAGTGCTTTGTTAGAATAATTTTCACTTCTTAGTATGCTGCTTTTTCTCTGAAAAGCTTGCAACTCTATCCCTGGAAATGTTCTCCTCCTTGTAAACTATTATGCTGTCTTAATTTACATCCTTCTGAGTGCTCTTGCCTCTTTTGCAATGTCCACAGATGCAGACATGTAAGAAGATTTGCCCTGCCTTATGTTTCTTCAGATGTTCCAGAAAACAAAACTCTCTTGTTCTTTTGAATTCTCTGTTTATAGTTTTACACAGTCTTTCCAAATATAATTTTTTCACTGCAGCCACTCCAATAACTAAATATTAGGGTTGTACAGTGTTAGCCATAAAGTTTCTAATTTTATTTACAAATGTGTGTGTCAATAAATTAAAAAAAAAATCCTTCACACTATGAAACTTGATAACACAATCAGAAAGAGAGGCCATTTCAAAATGGTAAATTGCTTGTTCCATTTTTTTTTCATGTTAATCTCATCCTCACCTTGCTTGGTGACAGGGAGCTGCAGGGCTGATTCAGTACTTCAGCAGAAAATAAGAGAAACACGCCAAGCTGAACTGGGCAGTGATGGTTTGTAATTAACTGCATGAGCCTGACTAGAGGATACTGCAGATCAGAAATAAGATAATGGCAAGAGATGGCTAGAGCTTTATATTTATGATTGGTCCAAATTACTCTAAAAACTGCTTTGCCTGGAGTATAATTGACAAAAAGAGCTTCTTGGCAAGAAGTCAAGGGTATGAAAACACTCAGGCAAACAGTGGGATCTGATAGATATGTGGTGTCGGTCTCATCTCAAGATGCACCTCTCCCTCCCTCTCTCTTTCTCTCTGTCTCTCTGCAGGTCCCAGAGGGAAAAGTGGTGGTTCTTTCTTTTCGATATTTAGACCTGGAAAGCGACAACCTGTGCCGCTATGATTTTGTGGATATATACAACGGCCATGCCAACGGACAGCGCATCGGCAGGTTCTGTGGCACTGTCAAACCAGGTGCCCTCGTATCCAACAGCAATAAAATGTTGGTGCAGATGACTTCAGATGCCAATACTGCTGGAAGTGGATTCATTGCGAAGTTTTCTGCAGCAGAACCACATGAAAGAGGTAATTAACTATTATATACATGCTTTATAACTGTGCAGCTCTATGGAGAGCCACATTAATGCTTAACAAGATGTGATGGCAGAGATATTAGGGATTGTGCTGTTCAACATATTCATGCATTATCTTGCTTAGCAAATAGCAAAGTACAGCTGTTTACCTATCTTAGTTAATCAAAGTAGTAAAGAGAAGGACTGACTACTGTAGGAGTAGTGGAAGAACTGAGCCTAGTAGTAAAATGGTAATAGCTCATCAATAACTGAGGGGAGACGTCACTGCAGTTACAACATCCTTGTGAGGGGAAGAGGAAGGGCAGACACTGATCTCTTCTCTGTGGTGACCAGTGACAGGACCCAAGGGAATGTGTCAGGAGAGGTTTATAGAGGATATTAGAAAGAGGTTCTTCATCCAGAGGGTGGTTGGGCACTGAACAGGCTCCCCAGGGCAGTGGTCACAGCACCAAGGCTGACAGAGCTCAAGGAGTGTTTGGATGATACTCTCAGGCACATGGTGTGACTCTTGGGGATGGTCCTGTGCAGGGTTAAGAGCTGGACTTGATGATCATTGTGGGTGCCTTCCAATTCAGCATATTCTGTGATTCTGTGATAAAATGGCAGATGAAATTCAATATAGATAAATGTTGCAAATAAGGGGACAACATCCTAACTGTGTGTACAGTACAGCAGGTTCTGAATTGACTGTTGCTTCTTAGGAATGAGATGTTAGGTTTAAAATAGGTAATTTATGAAAACAATAGTTGAGCATCAATCCAGGGCTTAATAGGTATCAAAAAAAAAAAAAAGAAACAGAAACTTAGAAATTTTTAGAAAAGAGAATGAAGACCAAACAATAACAGAAAATTATGCCACTATAAATCCATAATGCATCTATGTCTTGAATAATGTGTGCCATTCTGATGTTCCCATCTCAGAAGAGAATATAGTAAAACTATCAGAAGCAATAAGAGACAACAAGTATGACAGAGTTAAAGAACCTCATCTACACAAAGATCAACTGTACAGCATGAACTTCATGCTGGAAAAGAGAAAGAAAAAAGAAGGGAGTGTAGGAGAGGGCTCTAAAGTCATAAATGGTACAGAGAAAGTGAATGGGGACCACAGTCCCTGTCTCTTCCAATATTAAAACCAGATGAGCAAGTGGCTACAGAGGAGAGGAGAAGGTGATTTTTCTCAGTGAGCTTTGAAGTGGTGGAGTGCTGTGCCAGGGAACATTGTGGATTGTCCCTTTCTACACTGGTTTAAAAACACTTAGAAAAACATATCAAAGAAAGATTTGTCAGATATTATTAAACATAAAGGCATTACCTCATACTTGGGAAGAGTATGACCTGTGAGAGGCTAGGAGGTCACAGGGAGGTGGTACTGCCCTGCTGAGTGACTCTTTTTCAAGGTTTCTGCTAGTGCATGATACCAGACTAGACAGGTTGTTGGGCAGACTCAGTGCAGGTGATGAGTAATTGATCAGGTCTTCCAGTTGAAGCTCTGTATTGATAACTTCTTGAAAGATATATTAAACAACTGTGAGCTGATGTAGTTAATTCAATAAAGGAGGTTCATAACAATATTGTAAATAAGAATTACATATCTGAGGTAGCTTTGTAATTTGGGACTGGGGGGAGGAGATATGGAAAAAAAATATTCCCCTCCATCATGAACACTCCACAGGCTGTAGTTCCTTTGGGAAGGCCTGTCAGCCCCAGCACAGCTGCCCCATGGGCTGCAGGGATGGCTGCTCCAGTACCTGAGGTTTCTCTTCCTCCAGCCCCAGTGTTTGCAGGAATGCTGGTTCTGTGGTACTGGGTACTCTTTTTTTGGTGCCCCTAATTAAGTATGTTTTCCCAGAGGTGCCACCAGCTGAGCTGAAGGGCTCAGCCATGTCCTGTGGTGGGGCCATGGCAGAAGCAGCCAGAACCACCCATCTCCCCTGAGCCCTGCAGCAGCACAAGGGCGTTCCCCAGGCTGTGGCTCCCCCGCTGGGCTCTGCTCAGCTCGGTGTGTGTGTTGCAGGGGACCAGTACTGTGGGGGACGACTGGAGAAGCCGTCGGGGTCCTTCCAAACGCCCAACTGGCCGGAGCGAGACTACCCAGCGGGAGTGACCTGCTCCTGGCACATCGTCGCCCCCAAGAACCAGGTAAGGCTCAGCTTCCATGGCCTGCAAGGACTCCCATCCCAGCAGCAGCCGGCTCAGGGACACGCTGCCTGTGCTGCCCCGAGCCATGAAATGGCATCTGGCTGCAGCCTCAGGGCGGGTCCATGCAGCCAGTGCAGGCACAGCTACGCTCCAGAGATCCTCGCCTGTCTCACTCCAGTAACTCCTGTGCTCCCTCAGCACTGAACATCCTCTGCCCTGCACTGATACACTCCCCTAAATCAAGACTATTAAAGCATCTGTGACTGGTGAGGCTTTTACACTAGGGTTTTTTTAAAGATAATTTTGTTAATTCACAAAGCATTATGCAAATTAAGTTAGGGCAGGTGATCATCTCAGCACCAAACATGATGATGACCAAGGCTATGTTAAAGTCTAACAATGTTAGAGCATTTCTGGCGTTGCTGCAGTTTGTTGTTGAGGTTCCCAGGCGGAGCTGATTGAATTTACTAAAAGCAGAAATTGTGTTATTCTGCTTACACCACAGGGAATACATTTGGCTGTGTCCTGGACAGAGATTTTCAATGTACATTTCATAAAGTTTGTTTTATTTCCTGTGTTGAAGGCTCCATCTTATAACATGCTTGATTAGCCAGATGCCATGAGAGCATATGTTACCACTTCATTAAGATGTGAAAAGATGTGACAGCAGACAGAGAGGGCTCGTGTGCCACACATGGCAAACACAAGTGTGTTCCCTGTGCTATAGGGCTAATCTCAATCCACATTTTCTGGTTGCTGCTGAGCCATCTGCTTTGTACCTTGGCAGGAGGTCTACGATGACTGAATGTTTGGTAGGTGGCTTTTCTTGCCACAGCCAGCTTTTTAAATTCATTTACATATAAAGATGACTTTCCTCTTCATCTTCTGCTCATGACTGTAATCCTCAAAATAAAAAAAGCTGCCCCAGATAAATATATTCTTCTGATCTTTCATACTTTTCCATTTCTCAAGATAGTTTCTCCCTTGAACTGAAGCAGTATTTCAGCTTAGTCTTTCCTGTACTCCTCTTTAATCCACATTCCTTGTTTGCTAGATACAGGTCATGTAACAATCCTATAGATAGGCAGTTATTTTTAAAACTTTATCTGTAAACTGCAGATTACTTTGGTTCTTTCCAAATGTCTCTAGATAAGCCTAAGAACTTCTCCTAAGCTCATAGAGAAGATTTAAGAAAGGCTATATAAGCGTAAAAATATATGCATTATATCCTGTGTCTTTTGATGATCCTGTTCCATAAATCTACCTGTTTCCAAATATATATTAGTCATGTACTGCAACAGTGGTTGGTTGCATGCAAATAAGGCAGAATTTTGACAGTGACAAAAGCAATTTTTGAGGAAGTAGTGAATAAGCATCTCTCTTCAAGTGCACATAAAAAGCTCCTCAGTCTTCCTTTTGCCGAAATTTAGGTGTTGTTGTCTCTATTTCCATTTCATAAGCTCGTGAGCAATAAAACAAGGTTCTCTTGCTTCTTCAAATACAAACCAATAATTTATATATTATAGAAGATGGAGGAGCTTCTCCTGATCATGAAGAGCTTCTATTCTATCATGAAATAGTAATTAGTGCAAAGTGCACTTATGAGCAATAGTGAATTAGATATTATGCTGTTTTGCCTGCTGTGGAAGAATTTAGCATTTCTATTCCCAGTTGCATTGCTTCTTTCTATACCATCTTTTTTAATCACCAGAATATTATTCATATGGGTACTTCCATTTAAAGGGCATTTTTTCATCATGATGCCGAGGGTTTTGAAACAAGCCTGTTAGTCATCTCTGAAACCAAGTCCCCAAGGCTACTCATACTTTATGGGAAGGAAAATTATGCCTTAAACATCTGAATAGTGCAAAAGCATATTCAGGCAAAACTAAGACATTAGGTGATAACAGGCTACCATTACAATGAATATAGAACAAGATAATTTTTACTATGTTATTAAATCAAATCAAGTGTATGCCATGTACAAATTACTAGTTTTTATTTGTACAGTCTTAGAAAGTTTAATACCATCTTTGTTTGAGACAGACCTTTAAAAAGAAATCCTGCATATTTACAATCAACACAATTCAGTGTTGTCATTCGAGCCTCATTTGTGCTATTTATGGGAAGATGTTTTAAATACTGTTGTGCTTCATATAAAGAAGCAACCTAAATGCATATATTACCTCTGTTTCCATGGAGCAGTTAGGTTGTGTTTCCCTTCCTTGCTACACATGACTGACAGAGTCATTCTGCAGGGCTTCATTTCACAGTAGTAGATTCAATTTCTGTTTCCTTGTCCATTGTTTTTCTTCCTTAAGTAAAAAATTCAATACATACAAGTCATTGGAGATAATAGCATCAGCACTGCAAATCCCAGAGTTACACTAGTTCTCATTTATGACTTGTAAAGCCTCAACATTTATGGAAATCTGACATGGAGACACAATTCTTTTAACTACTTACTTTCTCATGGTCTTACTATTTGTTAATTTTATTTCTATCAATATTTTAATTTCTAACTTTTTTAATTCTGCACCAAATGTACACAGCATTGGCAACCAGTGATTCAAACCCTGCTGTTAATGAAGTCAGTGAAATGGCTCTACCAACTTTGCCTTTGCTTTTTCTTTAGCATATCTTGAATGATGAAATTACACCCCTTTTCTGTGGTTTATACTTGTACAGTTATTTTAAAAGCAACGTAACACCTACCACCTACTGTCCTGTTATCATTCACTCATAAAAATAACTTTATCAGAAGTTACTTGCATACATTTGAGAAGAAAATGTTTTACAGAATAGTAGAGCCATGTGTTGAACTATTTGTTGGAGAGGTCATGTGGATCAAAATACTTTACAATGAAGTGCATTAAGGACTTTCCCTTATGGAAAGAAAAATCAAATAGTACTTCACATGAAGATGTCACTTACTAAAAGAAGCACCAGTAAATGAGTTATTTACATTTTCCTTGTAGGTAATAGAGTTAAAGTTCGAGAAGTTTGATGTGGAGAGAGACAACTACTGCAGATATGACTATGTAGCAGTGTTTAATGGTGGGGAGATCAACGATGCCAAAAGGATTGGGAAGTACTGTGGAGACAGTCCCCCAGCGTGAGTAACTGCCTTGAATTATGAACTTCACCACCACTGTGTCATAACACAGTACTACAGTCACTATTCATAATTGCAGTTACAGTTTTGTACTAGGCTTCTGAAAGATTTTTATTATTTTTTAAATTAAACATGACATTTTCTGCCTCCAGTTGAACTTCTAGGAGTTGCTTAGTATCTTTTCTCTCTCCAGGTTTTTTTCTCTCTCCGTGACTAGCCCTGGCTCCAACCCATGTTCTCTCCTGTCTCAGAGGCCTCATTAGACCACTGTCTAATAACACCAGTACTAATCCTAATGCTATTCATATTGGTATAGTACCAATACTAATGGTAGCTGAACATTAACATCACTTAATATAGGTTTTGATTATAGATACTGAAGTACAAGGATCCAGCTGAGCTCTCTGGCTCCTTGGCTCCTTACTCACTTTATCTGACTTATTTCTCTCTCAGCCACTTTTTAAAAAGACAACATACACAGACTGGGTCAGATTTTTCAGATTTGGCCTTGTAGTCATGGTGTTCAGGAAGCAGAACAAAGCTCCTGGGCAGCTGATAATCAGTGCCCTCCTACGTCCCCAGCCTGTGCCAATGCTGCAGCGAGGAAAGAGTGATCTGTGCAACTACCTTGGCAGCTGGAAATCCAGAGAATTCCAGATAGCCAGGCACTTATTGTTTCTGTCACTTGGCCATCAGAGTAAACTGATTTGGGAAAATCTGCCAGAAAAATGGGAGATGATGACAACATTTTACTTCAAAGGCCTGATTAAGTGTTTTGAAGAAGTCCTGCTCATGAACTTAGACTTGCTGGGAAGAAACAACACAAGTAATTTTAGTAAAACTACAACTTAAAATCACTTCCTATTTTTTTCTCTCCTCACCAAGATTCTTTTGCCTCTGTATTTATTTTTCCTTCTCTTTCCAAAAACTGGTTGTGCTTGAAAAATTTGTGTTACTAATTATTAATGAATATTGACACAAGGTCTGTGGAAAGCTCAAAAGAAAGAGAGAAGTGCTGCTTTGGCTAGACTTGCATTCCATATCATTTTCCCATACACTAGTTTTGAGTGAAGTCCTATTGCACTACCTCCACACCCAGAGGCAGTTATAGTGTCACAAAAGGTACTGTGCAGTTGTGAATTGAAAGTTAATACACTGAGCAGTACTTGTCCATGACATTTCAGATCCTAAGAAAGTAACTCCATTAGCTCTTCAAGGCCTTGGTCATGAATATCCAATAATTGACAAGAAGTAAGCCCACAGAAATAACAACCCAAAACATTTTATTTTTGGTGGTTTTGTTGAAGAGTTACAGAACCCAAAATTGAAATAATTTTCCTGTGTCCTTCCAAATGTGTAACATGTTTTTCATTAAACAACAACAAATTTTAAAAACCCCATTTACTTACCTCCCGTACATAATGAGGACTTCTTCAATGTATTTTCCCACTGTCTCAGTCTGGCCCCTTCCGCTCCATGTAAGTGAGGTCTGCAATGAATTCACACAGAAGAATTTAAGGATACCCATATTGGCATAACCTTCAGGAATCAGAGTTTTAGGTGATTCATCAAAACGAGTTTCATCCTCACACACACCAGTGTGTGACACACCCACAAAGAACCACGTACTTTTCAGTATTAGTTTGGAGGCAGCCACTGCATTCAGACCAGTAATTAAAGAGAAGCACTCTCTTTTTTCTTAAAGAAGGCTGTTAATGCTTTTTGGCTTTGACATTCAAAATAATGGAAATATTTTATTTTGGTTTTCTATTTCAGGCCCATTCTGTCTGAGAGAAATGAGTTGCTCATTCAGTTTTTGTCTGATTTAAGCTTAACAGCTGATGGTTTTATTGGCCATTATAAATTTAGACCAAAAAAGTTACCCACAACTACAGTTCCACCTACAACCACAACAGTCCCTGCTACCTCAAGTAAGTTTTACTGACTTTATATAATTTCTTAGAAAAATTAATTATTCCAGGACAAGGAGAGGGTTACAGAACTCTGTAATAGAAGGTATATTAAAAATTAAAGTTTTATGGTTTGTTAGTATTTCAAACCTTGAGGGAATTAATTAAAATTAATAGACTCAAGAGAGTACCTTAACATACTCATGGGAGAATCTACTTAACATTTTTAAAAGGAAATCCATCCAGGCAAGAGTTAAGTGTAATGGTAACTCATTCCACCAGAGAGAATCTTCCTGTCTCTTCTAAATTTGGGACAGTTAACTAGAAGAATGGATGAGCAAATTTCTTTTGTATAAGAAGTTCTAACTATTTCAAGAAATAGTTTTATTTAAAGGAACTCTTTCTTCTATAGAAGTTGATTTGTAAAAATCTCACTGTATTTTTCTTCATATAGTTATTAACATCAAGCAAAATTGGTATGGAAGCCACCTGAGCCCTCTTCATATTCTGCCAACACCCTGTCAATGTGACACTCTCCTAGAATTATTTTTATTTTAAAAAATTCTGGGATTGGAACTTATAAAGAAATATGTCACACTAAAAATAAGTTTCCTTTTATATTTTAGACTAGACAGCATATATGAAAGATCAGAGGAGGGTTTTTTTGAAGGTATTGCCAAAACTAGCTCATTACTGAGATACTGAAGGGATAAATTCTTAGAATTTCTATAACCTGAATGTGAGAGATTCAAGAAAGTTATAGCAGAAAACCAAATTATTTATGATGTTTTTGCAAGACATAACCTGATTTGTACTTAAAATGCATCAAAAGTGAGGACAGCAGGAAACCAAGAAGCTGTGGTGTTTAAATAGTGCTAACGAAAGGTATTTAAAATAGATGAAAATAAACATTATAAAAATGAAATTATAATGACCTATAAATCATTCTGATGTGACTGCTGCTCTGACTGAATAAATAATTCAGCTCTTCTTCACTATAAAGCACTTTTTAATGCAGTTGTTAGTTCAAACACCTGGTCTCAAGTAACCCAGGCTGTCAGTTCTCCCTCGTGCTGTGTTCAGGGTTTGCCGTCATTTCGCTCTCTGAGCTGCTCATGGCTGAAGGGAACAGAGTGAGCTTTACCAATTAACTCCAAATCAATTTTTATGACAACATCAGTGTTAGAAAATAAAAACATGCAGACTCATCTGAGAGAGGACAACAGAGGGAATGTTTCAGAAGCACTTGTCAGGCAGACAGAAGCAAGAAGTCCTTTCACTGTCTGCTCAGTTATGCATGATGTAGGCATTTCTGAGCTTAAAAACAAACCAAAGCAAACCAAACCTCTACGGTTTAGTTAGATTTCAGAGCAATCATTTGCATTCATAAGTGTCCAGTTCAAATAGATTTAACTTATTATCTTGCAAATCAGCTCTGTTCAAACTTGCACAGAACTCCAGGCATGAATAAAATATTAAACTTAAGTAGGTGCTTTAAAGAATTGCCTCAGTCTCCATCTTACATAAAAATATTAGTACCTGAAGAAATAAATGCTATAAATACATTTTCTAAATCTATCTGTCTCACCTCCATCCAATAATTACGATGCCACTGACCAATTCCAAACAAATTTGAAAAGGACATAAAAGCCTGAAAGTACTGCATCCCAACATGTTACGTAGAAAGGGTCAGCTGAGTAAAGTACAGAGACCATTAATATCCACCCAAGTAGGAGAAAGATACCAAGTGTATTCAGTTGTTTATAAACAAACCATTTCGTTTCAGAAAGGAAAAGTCAATCCCTAATGTTAAATACACACTTCAAACATTGTGTTTCAAAACGTCATTAATAAAAACCATGCAGTACTACACGTCAAGAAGCTATGTAAAAAATTCTGAAAAAAAAAAAGTCAGGAATTTGAACTCTGATCCCTTCCATCACAGTACAGTAATTTCCAATAAAAGCCACCCCCTCCCTCAGAAGCATTACTGTAATATCATGTTATGATATTTCAAGTGTACTACTAGGGCTGTGTGGCAACAGCACTTGGTTACATATTTAAGATCCCACTGTGATCACGTGTAAGTTTTCTGTAACACCCCATTCTATCAGGTCACTAGAACAGACACAGCTGAGACACCGGAAAAGATGATCATTGGAGGTGATGGCAGAGAAAAGGAATATTGTTACTGTGGTGTTCATGTACATATCAGGATTATTCATCTTTCTTCTCTTTTTTTTTAAACATACTGGTTTGCACTTGTACCTAATACTTCATTTCAATTTCAATTTACTTCTTCTCTTCAAAAAGTTGCGAAACCTACAGTTGCCCTGTGCCAGCAAAAGTGTAAAAGGAGTGGGACTCTGGAAAGCAATTATTGTTCAAGCAACTTTGGTAAGGAAGCAAAGTTTCTTTTTAACTATTCACTCAGCACTGTGTTTTTAGACTCAAGGGAGTTTTACCAGATGTAGTTCTGAGTTATCATTAATATAATAGGCTATATTTTTACACCACTTTATGTGTACCTGACATTAGGATCTGGTGTTTCACTCAGTGCATTCTTGGAGATATTTTGAAATAGGCACTGCACAGATGTCTGAGACAAACACACTTTCTCAATCTGAAAAGACAACCACAGGGAAGTGTGGATTCAGTTACTGTATTGTCAGCTCATGTGTCTGTAACCAGCCCATATACATTATGCTGCACCTGCTGACTGTGCCACAATTCACTGTATACACTTCCAAAGTATTTTTAAAAGAAGTCATGGAAGCTGACATGCACTGCTGTATGTACAGACACAAAGCACTCAGGAAAAGCGGTGTCTGCTGTGCATTAGGATGGCATTGTCACTGCTGGGCTGTTCAGTTAGGTATCAGAGTATTTTCCCTCATTAATACTGGAAACTTTTTTTAATCCCCTATAAAATCCCTAACAATTTGATGGGAAAACTTCCCCTGCCCCCTTTGTTTTTTTCACTTTAACCAGATTCTTCTGACTTATATTGCTAACCCCATGAGATTTGAGGAGATCTGGTTGAGGAGTGTGAGGGCAGCTTTGCCTGATGCTGCCAGAGCAGCAGTGGAGGGCTGGAGCTGTTTCCTGAGGCAGGATGGAGTCAGGGGACCCCTTCCCACCCCTGACCACCAGCCTGTTTTGCCACCAGTACAGGCTGGTCCAAGATGAAAAGAAGCAGGTAGGAAAAAAATCCCAAACCAGAAATGGTCTCCTCTTACTGACCACACCTCCCTCGTGGCTGATGGTAAATGACACTATAAAAAAACTTGTTTTTTTCCTCTACCATCAGGGTAATAAATCACATTCTTCTGTCTCACCTGTTATCAAATACTTGACATTTTTCAGTCTTTTCCATGGCAGGACTGAGAGTAAAGATATTTGATATGCTACTGTGAATGTAAGCATATCCTAAGGTAAGAATAGGAAGTCTACTGTTCGTAGATTATGATTCATTCTAAGTTTTATTTGCTGACTTTCTGAATTTAGAAAATAAGAGCATTTCTTTCATCATGCATTTCACTTTTATTGTTTCTAGAAATATAGCTGCAATACCCAGCATTTCAACATCCACAGGTCTCTTTTTGACTGAACTTGAACACTCCTATTTAATTAAAAGCTCTGCATTAAAGAAAGATAATGTGCAAATTTACAAACACATAACCCAAAATGTGGATTATGCAGTTTTGTAAATAAATCTGGCTATACATGCTTAATTACTGAAGATCTAATTGATCCCAGGATAGAATATCTGATTTACAAAAGGTGACCTGAGAAGAAAACAAATAGATAATACCAGTTACCACTTCCTTCTAATAAACAAAGATGGTTTAAGAGTTAATCTGGTCATTCCAGGGAAAAGAAAGTATCTTTATTTTCATACTGAGAAGTCTTTGGGAGATATGATGTCTAATCTGTAATCTACATTTAGCTGAAGTTGACAAATTTATATCAGTATCAGGCCTCAGACAGATGAAAATCTAGTTCCTAGGGCATGAACTATTCCCTGCAACTCATTTGGGAGTGTCAGAGAGCTGGCAATTCAGCTTCTGCCTAGAACACTTTCAAATCAACTTCTCCATGTTTTAAAATTCATCATTAAAGGAGGATAAAGTCGTACTGTTTAACTGAAATTATCAAACCCAAGAACTGGGCTTGCAAGAGACCGGCACATTTTACAACAATTTTATATTTGGTGCCACCAAAATTTGACAGTAGTGGTTTATTTATTACAGGTGATATGAATGTTTTTAGTAACTGTTGCCAGTATTATTTCCTTATTAAGGACTAATACACTTACTAAGTTTTATGATGCCACAAAATTTAATGTCTAAAATATAAATGTATCACATGTATCAAACATCTTTTTTCCTAGTCATAACTGGAACTGTAATCACAACGATAACCCGGGCTGGCAGCCTGCATGCAACAATAGCCATCATTAATGTCTATAAGGAGGGGAATTTAGCAATTCAACAAGCTGGCAAGAGTATGAGTGCCAAGATTCTTGTTGTATGTAAGCAGTGTCCTCTCATCAGGAGAGGTAAGTACATAACAGTAACTGCTTTGTGTCTTTATAATAAAGACAGCAATTTTGAAAACTACTTTTTGAAATATGGCCACAAAAATTAGTAAAATTACAGTAATTGTTTCTATAATCAGTAAAATAATCAATTTAAGCTAAAAATAACCAGTAATCCAGGTTTCTGCTGCATTTTTCAGTTTTACTTAAAAAGGATCAGGCTTACTTAGATCAAAGGAGTTCGAAAAACCTTTTTTTTTCTTTAAAAGCCATGTGATACAAGGTAAAATATGATTTGGTTCTCTCAAATGAAGCTCAAATAGATTTCATTTTTACATAAATAGAACCACAGCAGGAAACATTCAAAATAATTTATTAAGCATTAAAAAACCCCTGATAGTGTTCCAGATAGTACTGTTGTTTAAGCATATTAATTCAAGAGGGGCAGTAACAAAGTGAAAAATCATGATCAGAAACTAGCTTGTGCCTGTAGTTATCTGGCAGCTAGACACTGGGAGACATAATAATGTCCTGGGTGGAACCAGCTGTCTCCTTTTACACAGACTGCTGGCTCCAAACCACACACTTGTGTTTCTCATCCTAAATATCTATGAATTATTTAATGGCCTTTACTTAATATCTAAATTTCCCTGTTTATATCCCTATGACACAAATCCTTCCAGCCTAAGGCCTTGCAAACCCCTAACCCTTCTGAGCCATAAAAATATGCAAATCCACTTGATTCCTCCAAAGCCAGGTTCTGTCACACATTGAGTCCACCTTGCTTGCCTGACTGCCTCTCTATGTATCTAGAAAATGTTTCTGTCTTTGGGGAGGAAAAGGGAATGCAAAGATTTAAGTGCACTATCTCTTATGGCCACTAACATACAATCTGAGCAAGTGTGCAAATATTGAAATGAATGAGACATGTTCCACTCTGGGTGTTGGTGCCTAAATTATCCAGCATTTATGCTGCATTTCTGATGCCTTTCAGACTCTTTGACAGTCTACATTTAATGACTATCCCCTATATATTTAATGATTGTCATATATTAGTTACCAGTGTATCTACTTGATTTGTGCCTAACTGTACTTTATGGCATAACAAGCATGGCAAAGATGGGTAAGGAAGTATTTGCTTTAGGTAGAAGGAAAAATATGAGAAGGCATTGAAAAAAAACCAGTGCAAATGAACAGAGATCACAGGTAAGGAATTGTACTTACCAAGTGACATCCCAGATTTCTGTCTTGTAATCTCATTCTGTCCTTTGTAGGTTTAAACTACATCATCATGGGCCAAGTAGAAGAAGATGGTAGAGGCAAAGTCTTTCCCAACAGCTTTGTCATGAGTTTTAAGGCTAAGAACTCAAAGATCCTAAATGCCTTGAAAAACAAAACGTGTTAAAACTGAACTCTACAGCTGCATTCTCTCATCTGTCTTGAAAAATAATTTTCACTTAGTGTAAGTCATGAAAATGCAACTGACTGTCAACAGTAAGACCACGCTGACCCTTCCTTCCCTCCCATCCACCCAAGCACAGCCGGCACAAAGTGAAATCCATTACAGGTACAGGACGAGAACAGATCCTCCTGAGTCTTAATGCTGAAGATTTGCAGCATAGCCATCTGATCTCAAACATACAAATTCCAATTACTTGGAAGATGTTAATTTATAATTGTCCAATTTTTTTCAGGAGTTGTGTATGTAAAATAAAAATTCTAAGTGCAATATTTATAGCAACTGATTTTAACTTCGCTTTTTCTCTGAAGGTTTTTTATTACATGGATTTCTGCTTTATTACCTGTGCTTAATAAAATATTTTAAGATTAAATCATACATCAACTAGTTATTAATTATTTATCAGGTGGGGCAGGCTAAACATAGAAACTCTTTTTTGATAATTTACATGCTTTTGATGGTTTGGGTCCTGCACAGTCTGACTGACACTTCCTTACTGATTAAGGGCCTGATTTTCCTTACAGGGAAGTCAGTGAATCATTGATTTGAACAAGAACTGGATTTACTCTTCAAAGACTTAGAGAACTGTAAAACAGCACCACGCTTTTCACACTGATGACTGTCTAGTTAGTAAATGTCACTAATAAGTTCTGTAAGGTAATTAGGGAGGAGGAAGGTAGGAATTAATTTAGTGGTGGTAAAGCACACATGCAAGCAGTGTAAGTTTTCATCTCTGCCATGAAAGGACAGACAATACAGCAGTGCTCAGTCTGGCACCAGCAGCGTAAATAGGAGCATATCTGTCTAATTTATTTCATGCCTATATGCAAAAGGTTGAACAAATAGCTATTTTGAGACTAAACAGTGAGCAGACTGGAAGCAGTTAGACAGTGTTACAGTGTCTTTGTTGGCCTGTCTGTTGTATGCAGTTATTTGTTACTCTGAAAGCTTATAATCAAATCTATAATCTTCTGTGGAGGAACAGAAACAGATTACAAGAAAAGAATAATGCTGAGAAGTTGAAGAACATTTTTGTCAAAAGCAGATATGAAATATCTGTTTGAACTAGGAAAACCTGAATACTAATAAGAACAACATGGATGGAATAGAATCCAAAATCCCTTTAAGTACTTGTTTTCCTTGTATAGAAATACCAGACCAGAGTACTTTGGATAATTTGCAACCATGGGCAGGAAAACTAATGGAATACACAGTCCCTGTTGGAAGTCCCCATTGCTTATTTCAGCAGTGGAATGCAGATTACCATTCTCTTCCATTATGGATTCCCACATGTAATGCCAAGAGACACGGCCATGGTGCAGCTCAGTAGTGCAGCAGCGTCTGTTCCAAGGACTTTATGGGTAGCTGGGCAGGGGACAAAGGGACCAGAGGGAGGCACAGAGGTACAAAGAGGCTGTGCTGGCAGCTCACATCCAACAGCTCAGTGCTGCAACCCCACTTCACAGATCGCCTGAGTGACCAAAGCAAACAGCATTTCTCTGTGGAACCGACAGCAACACTTGTTTGCAAAGCAGATGTAGTTTTCTAACTTTTAAACTAAAATCTTAATTTTCCAGCATTGATTCCTATGCAGGTTAAGGGGTTTTATGCACAGTGCTCTCTGCATTTCTTGGCAGCAGCCTGGGGAGGAGCAATGTGGAAATCATGCTCACAACTACCCTGAACTACAATAATCTATTTTTATTTATGATGACATGCCCATCTGTCAGGCAGCTTTTTCCAGTGAGGCAAGAAGGGTTTGGCAGCCTATTCCTCACCTACCAAATGGCAGGTAAGGAAAGCTCCTGCATGCTCTTCTTAACATTCCCTTTAGACCAGTTCCTTTCCCAAATCAATGCACTGGCAGCAGTAGGCCTGAAACAGGGAACAGGAAACACGGAGCACTGCCAGTTTTATCAAGTATGAGTTGGTTACAAAACACAGGTAACAACTATCACAAGTTTTTGAAAGCAGGTTGTAGTGACTCTAAACTTTGAACATTTAAAACCCAACCTGCAACCAAAGAGGATGAAAATTATCTAACCACAATACCATTTCTGAAATAATTTCTACAGAGATAACAATCAAAATTACAGTTCAGCAAGAACATAAAATAAGCTTTTACTTTCAGTAATGAGTGGTTTTGACCTTTCTGTTGCAAATACAGGTGGCATGAAAATTTCCATCTCCATTTTTCATTTATCAAGGCAAAGTTAGCTTTAAGACAAAACACACATTAATATGAAAGGGAAGAAAGATCAACCTTTTTCAGCTTAAAAAAACCAACTCAGTACTTTTATGACTTGTACTAACATTTGTACAAGAACATTCTGAATCCTACAGCCAAGTAAACTCCAGCTTCTCCAAACTTTTTTTGTGACATCTAAAATTTCATTTATCTGCATGTCCAGAACTATTCTGTGAGTGGGCTTAAAGGAGATTTTGGATCCCCAACAGTACTGGAACAGCCAGTATTAAACTGCCAAATAAGAAAGCAATAGAATGTTTAACACACATGAACTAGGAAAATCTAAATGAGACAAGATTGGGTAAATGGCACTCTGTACTGATTAGTAGCCAAGCAGACAGGAAGACTACAACAGCTTTCAAACAAAACAGATGCAAAATGTTATGTAACTAAGGTATAACAGAGAACAAACTTCTCTCTCTGGTCCCCATCACTTTACAGGTATGTATTTCAGTGACAAATAAAAACTCCAGGACCCCTAGTTCCCAGCCAAACACCCCAAAAGAGCCTTAAAGTACAACAGTTTTTCCTAAGGACATCCACACTGTAGTAGGACACTGTGCCACAAGACAATGACCAAGCTGGCTCTCAGTGACTCTGCTGAACATCTGAAAAGCAGTCAGTCTATCAGCTCCTTCAGTCATACTCTCAACATACCCAGCTTCCCACAACCAACCAGCGTGAGCCCAGTGCCAAACAGCTAATAATGGTCCTAGGATCCAGCCTAGCTAGTCTGGAACCAGCTCAAGCATCTCTTCATGGCACTGGATGATGCCATTTCAATGAACCAAACAGGATGAGTCCAGGAGGAAAAAAGGCAGTAACACACTGACACCAGCTACCTTCCTTAAACTTACTACCTTGACATGACAAATTACTTTCAATGTGGTACTTGATATAATGTGTTTGCAATATGACTAATATTAATACAACCACATTTTTCAAAGAGCTTTTATTTGTCTGCTTCCTTTTTTGGATCTATGTAACACAGACAGCACATAGATTTTATGTTGGTGCATTATCCAGACATGAGATCTGAGTCCAAATACAAAACTCAGTGATCCTCCTTGCTTTGAACCAAGAGGTTAACTTCCTATTCACATGAAATCAAGTATCAGAACCCCTCTAGACTGTAACATTTCTGGAAGCAGAGTATTAAAACCTAGTTCAGAAATACATAATGTCATAGTACAGAAAATATATTACTTTTACAAGAAAGAGTTTTATAAGAATTCCTTCAAAAAAGTAAACATTCATGTGAGCCTCCACTCCATCAATCTCCCCAAATCTACTGTAGTCAAAGACCACTCTGGCTGCCTGCGCCTTCTGGCCATACAGCCATTTTAGAACAGCACCATCATAACAACAAAATCGTCAGTCAACCCTTTAGCTGTCATAAATATACTTGTTTTGTAATTAAAAATACAGGAATCTCACATTTCTCAATTACAATTTTTCAGCTTGAATAATATATATATATATATAAGCATATAAAGGACCCTCTAGCACAGAAAATCCACAAAGCCCTTACTGTCCATTGTAAGCAAAGTCAGATCACATGTTTTCACAAAACATAGTATTCCTGACACAAACTAAATTCTAGCTTGGCAACAACTGTGGTAAAAAACAGGAAAAAAGAAAAAAAAGTTTAAAAGTAGGATATGTAAAACCTGTGTTAAGTAGACCATTCTGAAGTACATCTCTCCAATGACCAGACTCAATGATCTCACAGAAACAACCACAGAATGTTTCACAGGAATTGTTCAGCACTGCAAACAACAGCACTCATGTGCTCCAGCTCACTTTCATTAAATCACAGGTTCCAATAATTCAAATAATTTATTATCCAGATTTTAAAACCCCAAGACATCAAACATTAAATGTGCACAGGTTAGTTTTAAAATTCTGTTCCCAATCTTAGCACATTTATTAAAATGTACTATTGAGGCACTGCTGAAAAATCCAAGCAGGGACTGATTGTCTTATATATAACCATCAACATTCAAGAAATAGTTGGTCTATTTTGTGTTCAAAATGTCAGTGTTCCCATGAAAGGGAAGAGTCTTGATGATTTGATGTGCTGTATTCTATAAATGTTACAGTCAACGTTAACATACAAAACTAGAACTGCCTCTTTCAGAGCCATACAGTCTCCCCATGCACTGTAACCTACAGTCAAACATAATTTCCAACTGTGCTGGAAATTTTCTATTATTCTATATCTGACTTTTCTATTAAAAATAAACGTAGGCTGGATTTTTGTTTAAAAAGCCTATCTTCCCCCACAACTTGAAAAACAAGTATCAAAAAAGAACAAACAGCAAAAATAGAAGAAAGAAAGACGTTGTGCTAGTTATGAAGCTCTGACACCTGACAGCCACGCTCTGAGGAACATTTAAAAAACTCCTATATACAAATTTTATATACACACTGAAAGCCTAAGAAAATTACTATATCTGATTTTGCATTTATTTCAACCACTCTGCTGCAGCTGCGACTCATGCAAATGCATTTTGAAATGTATTTTTGTGCAATATCTTGTTGATATGATCTGGCAACAGAATTAGGGCAACACTTTTACCTACAGGTATCTGAAAGTACACACTTCTTGTTTACAAGCTAGGCTTTAGTTTCTTGGATAAAACATGGCGTATTTAGAAGTTCGGAAGCCAAGCAGGTCTCTCATTTCATTGCGGAATTTCGACAGGTCTTGCCGCAGCTCGTTGAGGTTTTCCACAGTTGCCTGATCCGTACTTTGCATCTTCTGTCTCATGGAAGTCAAGTAACGGTGGACTAAGCAACACATCACCTTTTGGTAATTCTCATCTCTCTTTTGCTTCAGATTTCTCCATTCCTTTAAACAAACATCACACATTTACCGTGGAAAAGTGAACTTTGAGCCCTAAAGCCTATATACAACTACACAGAGAATAAATATGAATAACAAAGCTATTTTATAAATACATGCCGATGTGCACAAACATACAATGCATCTAAATTGCCTGCAAAATTTAAATTATAATCTGCTGTACCATCAAAACTGAAATTTTTTTATCTACCTGTCTTGGTAATTGTCCTATGAGCAATTAAGAGGTTCCATAGTCCTGAATGTCTCTCAGTGCAAATTCCATGAAGTGTTTTAGTTTGTTTATTTAATGCTATTTTTGTCAGCAAGAAGATGCAAAATTAGTATGCAAAATTACAGGGTACAAAAAAACGTTTATTTAAGAAAAAAAAAATAAAAATTCCTCCCCCCAACAACGAAAGGCTTCAGTGATCGTTTTCGGTTATTTATTTTGACACTTCTGTAATGTGTTTAAAACCAATTACCTTCCCCAAAGAATACTCTAACCTCACCATTTTTGAGATTAGCACATACTTCCCTGAGGTTTCTATGTGTTTTCATTCAATCAAAGCATTTTTTTCCAGACTATTTCTGGGGGAACTGGGGGTTGGAGGGAAGGGGGTTGAAATTCCCAAACCAGAAAATTATTAGAGCCTTACTTAAGCAGAAATAGGTGCCACTTATTTACATTTCAGATGCAATACACATTATTCTGCAGTTGGTGTTAATCTTAGCAGCGTTCACCTTATGACATTTCATTTTAGCAAGCAGGACCTCTCCAGCTTCAGAGCCTGGAGCTTTCCCAGTTGTTCCTTACCTTCAGGCTGTTCTGACGTTTCACTTTGCCACTTGATGTATGAGAGCAGATCCATTTACTGAGACTGTTGAAGAGGTAACAGATAGTCTTGGGAGAAGGGATGACATTGAAAGGTGGGGGGAGCGTGCATTTGTCATCAAAGTAGCTGAGCCAGAGTTTGGCACGAGCAAACTTCCACTCCTTGTCTTCGTGATTCTAAAGCATCACAAACATTAACAGAGAAAAGAAGCAAAAATATTAACAGGCTATTTTGTGAGTTTTATTTTCTCATACCTGTCAACTGACCATAATTTAATTTTGGTTATATAACATTTTAAGATATAGGTTACATAGTATTTTAATAAGTTTGTTTTAATATTATAATATTAAAGACATAAAATAAGTACACTCTCTTTAATTCACTATATACTCTATGTAAGTATAAAATTCAGCCATGAAGGTATAACCCCCTTATCAAATGCCAAAGCACCACACATATCAAGAGCAGCATCTTGAACAGCCACTGTAACAAGAAAGTCATCAATTCCCAGCAGGCCAAAGCCCTGCACACGTTCAATGTGCAAAGCACCCATTTTATTTGGATCAAAATAAATAAAAAGTTCTTATTTGAAGGAAAGATGACCCTTGTGAGCTCACTGACAGAGCTCAGCCATGAAGGTCTGTAGATAAGTCTACACATCACAGGAAGAAATTTGTACAAATCCAAACATACAGCGAGCAGTTACTGGAAATTAATCAGAAACCACTTACTGCTATCAGCTGAAAACTTTTATGAAGCATTGCCACAAGGAGTTTAGTTAATACTATCACAACCACCACGTTGTAGGTACCAACAATAACAGCCCCCACAAAAGACTGTAATTCTTCACCATAGCTAAAACGTGTGACAAAAATTGCTACATGTGCCAGGGAGAATATGTACCAGAACAGAGCAAAACATGTGCCAATGAACCTGCAAAAACAAGAAAAACAAAAATCTGGTTAGGGAAAGCAAACACCAAAAGTTTTTAATGTAAAAATCAAGTTCATTGAAAAATTCGGATTTTGTTTAATTACTAAAGAGTAAGGGCTAAAACAATCAGCTATTTTATAGATATCAGACTCACGAATGAAATGTGTCATTGCTCTGTTGTTCACAGAAAATACCCGCACAGTCCTTTTCTTCATTTACAGTAAATCCTTTATCATAAAGTTGTGTCAATCCAATTGTGAATGAGAACAAGACAAGAAGAAACATGCCCAGAAATTTTCCAAAATCTTGCAGCATCTGCCCCATTGAAATCTGTGAAAAAGATTTATTTCCCATTTTAGTAAAACATGTAGTTATTATTTGTATTCTCTCCTTCAGCCTCTAATCAGCAAAAAAAAAAATCTATTTACATTTTAAATATTTAAGTTGAATTTTCACATGCTAAACAGATCTCAAAATCAGGAGATATCCTTGTACTATTTTTGAAACTAAAATTCTAGATACTAAAAAGAAAATGTAAGTAGTTTTAACATCACCTGATAAGTTTATATCCTACACATAACCATAAGCAATGGTATTTAGACCTTAGTATTTATCTGCAGTACCAATGGTAGTAAGGAACTCACAAGTCAACAGACAAAAGCAGTAAATGAAATGCATGTGAACATAAATGCCACCATAGAAAGCTAAGAAAATATTTATAAGGACACTGAATTAATCAAAACATTTGGAATCATAATTCATCACTAATAAAAAAATTTTTAAAGGTAGTATACCAAAGCCCATCTGCAGAATACAGTATTAATTTACTGTACATTCTATGTAAGATTTTAAATAAACATGTGTGTGTAAGCACATAAAAACTGAAGGATAAAGTATAGAAGGTATGACAGGAAATTCTGATCATTAGTTTCCAATTCAAAATATCCTATACAGAACTTTGCAACATTAGTACGACAGCATCTTTAAAAAAAGTTACAATATATGCTTATGCCTTTTTCCAACACAGAAAAGACTTTGCTTTTGACATAAGGATAAATTTTTACACAGACACAACATAAACTGTTTATATAGTTTAATTACTGTTCCTAAGAACTTCTTGAGAACAATATATCATTATAAAGAATGCAAATATATAAAAAAGGATTGGGTCAATGTAATCTTCTATATAAATCAGCATGTGGAAAGCCTAATCCTGTTTGAATCAAAACTGTACCAAATCACAGTCCAGAACTGTAACACAGCTCAGGTTTTGCAAGTAAAACTTCACTGGGAGATGAACTCCTGCTCCTGCTCCCTCCCATGCTACTGGGAACTCCCCGAGTCCCCCCTGCAGCACAGCACACGCTGAGTCTGTACAGTTTGTCACAGTCAGGGAGACTCTGCAACTGTAGCAGAGCTGTGCACCAATTACATGCACATTAGTCAGGATGACTGTCATCCCCATCCTATTTTTTGGTCACATCTAAGCCTTTAATGGAAAATAACCCAACCCAAATCCCAACAACAAAACATCTACCCTTTAACTGACACACAGTCCCAGACAGGAGAGAGACAAAGTAGATGAAACAGGAACACATAAGAAGTGCAAACCACCCAAAACTATTTTGTTTGGAACAGAGTGTAATACCCATCCCAAATGCCAGTTGCTTTCTTCATATATTCATGCTTGCCCTCTCTAAGCATTTGCAAGTTCTAAGCATCTGAAATCTAATTATCTAATCTAGGGGAATATTATTCTACCTTCTGTTAATAAAAAACCACCACACACAGCCAACTTACAAATCTGTATTATAATAGGTTTTACTAACCAATGAGTCAAGTAAATGAATGCTTAAAAATAACTCTAATAGCCAAGAGACCGTGGTAGCTGCCTTCCCCCACCCCCACTGCTGGGTTTCCATGCCATATTTGATTACCACCATTTGAACTTTGTGACCTACTTTCAGAAAATACTGTAGGAGTTGTTGCACCAGCCCTACTGGCCAACAGTAATAACATAAGCTCCTGTGTGCCTCTGAATGGGGCACTGTTGACTGTTTTTATTTACTCGGAGAATTTCATAACAGTCTCCTAATAAAAACTTGTGCAAGTTCTAGTACATAAATAAATATACACATAAAACAGTGAATCTCTTTAAAATGTGGAGAGACTTCAGCGTTCAATCAATTTGTACAACAAGCCTAATGCTCAATGCAACATCAAGACTTTAGTATTTTTTTCAAAGTATGCAAGTACATTTCCACCTAAAATGTATAACAGAAAATTATGTCATTGAAACACGGGGATTTTTACTCTCATCATTACTCACGGGAAGGCTCCAGCAAATTCCAAGTAAGAATTTGTAAGAAACCTGTTCTCCCTTCTTATAACTACCAATAAATAGATGATTATTTCAATACTCTTGAGAGATTTCTATTTTTCAAACAAAAGCAATGTGCACAACTCAACATGCAGCTTCAATGAGATCACAGACAAAAACAGAAAGGCTTTTGATAGCTCTTCCTTGCTACACACCTCATTCACCCACCTCTTTAGAGATAAGAAGTTAAGCCAATTATTGTATACAACTTTCAAGAAGAAAATGATCCTTACACTTTTCAAACTGTGGACACTTATGCAGTATGTTAAGCTTACAACAGATGAAAACAAAAAGACAGTATAGGTACAGTTATCACGGAAAAATATCATAAGAAAGTGAACTACACAAGGTCTTTCACTCTTTTTCTTACCTTTTCCCATCTCAATCATGTTCTACATGAAAGATTGAAAAAAAAAATCAAACTTCAGTGCAGTATCACTTCTTTCTACTTTTCACTTTCCTACTTAACTTTTTTTCATTTATTCTCAATAAGACTCTTGATGGCAAATTAGGTTTAATGTTTTCTCAGGCAGAAATGATACTCACCTGGAGTGGTCCCAGAATAGAACTGGTTGTGTACATAAAGAAGAGACGCAGGTAACTAAGAACATTAGCAAAAGCAAAAAGTCCTTCTGCTACTAGGGTAGGATGGAATGCATCCCAGTCCTTCCTTTCAGCATAGTCATGGAACTGAAACATGAAAAGGGCAAACAGAGATCAGTGACATTACAAATACAGAAATGCAGCCAGGCACCACTCCCTACTTCTGCCTCCAAAACAGGCAAGAGCATAAAAGAAATTAATGTGTATCATTCATAGACGTCTCACCTCTTTTAGAAATTTCATTCTTTTTAGAAAAAGGCAGTTTAAAAGGCATTCCAGAGGGAGACAGAAATCAGACAATTTAAATTCAACACCTAACTCTGCCACTCACTTGTTGAAACCATTTATTCCTCTGTTCTGCCTCCTCTGTTCTGCATGCTTTGTTGAAACAGGGACTCATGTACTTCATAAACATGTGCATATGTGTATAACAGGCCTCAGTCAAAACCAACATTAAGATGCTGTAAAGAAAACTAACACACACAGGTGCGATTGCAACATGGTGACAGCTGACCTTAACCAGCTTTAGAAACACTTATGACTTGGGGTTCCTTCAACAGATTTTGTGAATGGCTACAGAGAATGGAAGTCACAAATAAACTGTTGATGTAAACACACCCTTCAAGTACTATCCACTAGGTACTACTGTTCAACTTATTCATGGAATATCCACAGATCCCAACTTTTGGCTTGGCTGAAAGCAGTCAGCATTTATATTACCAGCCTCTGCTGCCTCCAAATCGACATTCAAAAACTAAGGAACTCAAAGCTGCTTTAAAATAACTTGCCCAAAAATCTGCTGCATAAAGATGGCAAGAAACAGGGATAAACATGTTTTTATACATTTCATTTGCATGTGTACAAATCCTCCTGCTACAGAGACTCTTCCTTTACTTCTTACAGCTTAAGTGCCTATAACATGGACCCAAGATGTAGGACAAACATTTTTATTTGGATTCCTAAATGATTTATAAACCATAAAAATAAATTTTGTCATATAACAGTGGCAAAAAACCCATTATGTGCCTGTTACATAGGAGTCCTGCATCTTCCCAAAGGTTACAACTCGAATTAGCAGCAAAGGGCTCTTATCTCAGCAAAGGAACTGCTACTAGAGACATGCTGGTTGCAAGCAAAGGGCTGGGAAGGCAGCCCAACATGGCATTCTCCCTCTAGTTTTTTTCCAAGAAATGGAGCCTTCCTTTCCAAGTGATTACCAGTCTCTGAATCAATCCAAGGATAGGGAAATGAGCCAAACACCAAGTTGGGAAGAACTGAACCAGTTTATTTCCCTCCCAACTGCCAGACAGCTGTCAACTTACAGTTTGCAAGATAAAATAATGGTGCTACTGCACTGGCTTGAATTTTGCTAAAATAGTCACATTCAATTGGTCTGGCAGCTTGCCATATGCTGTGTGGCAAACAACACATGCAACAGAATGGCAATGATGGTCTGCAAAACTCACATCTTCAACCAAATCCAGATGGCTTTTCATAGAGAAAGGCAAGGCTCCTCTATGGTCTCGGGGCTTTTATCCTTACTACCATAAAAAACTCCAACCAAAACAACCCCACCAAGCCAAAAACCAATTAAAAATCCCCCCACAACCACTTAGGACATTTGAGTATATGTAATCAAAAGCTAAATAAAACTTTCTGTAACAAAATAGCATTAGGCAGTCCAAACACAGAGATTACTATTAGCTTTCTGTGTGGTACTATGGACTCGGGTAAGCTCAAATGCCACATCAGGTGAAATGCACTTCCCTAAACAAAAATCAAGCCCCTGGAAGACCAGCCAGTTCTTACAAGGAAGATAGTACCTCTGTTTGAGGTCTCCAAGTACTCGGACATGTTGTGATGTGTTTTCTAACTCCTATCTGCCTCATCAACTTCTCTCCAAGATGCAGCAAGACCTGAGGTCTTGACAACTACATGGCATGTACCCCATAGAACATTTAACTCCAAAGCCTGAGCTGTACCCACATAGTAGGGCTGTTACTAATGTTGTGCCCTTCACCACAACCTACTGCTGCCAAGACACCACGTGTAACACATCTTCCTGCACTGTGCAGCACTGCACTACTGTCAGATGTGCTCAGAGAAATGGATCTATGAAGACAAGTGCTCACCTTGTTATGGGCAACGACCTTGAGGGCAAAAGTTGCCAAATACAGGGAATTCATGACAAAACTAAGCTGATTACGGGATTCTTCTAAAAAATCTTCTAAACCCTCATACCAGAGTCTCTTAACATCTGACCACACCATTCCTGCAGGAAAAATAGAAAACCCAGGGAAGTGAAGCCATTGTACTGAACAGGTATTTTTTTAAATACAATCACCATGTATTTGACAGTGAATTTGTTACAGAATCAGTAAAAGGAGACGGAGAAGATGCTACAGGTGACGTTATTTACACACACAAGAACTGGAGTTCTGTTGCTTTATTTATTTTCCTGTGGAAGACACTTGTATGATTTACTCTCAACAAATTAGAAAATTACTTTATTCTTGATTTTGAAAGTTAACCTAGAAGAACACAAAACTTACTACTAACTTTATGTGTTAGAAATTCTGCTGTGGCCATTTTGACATTGGTTTTAGAATGCATTTTAATGGAACTATGGAATATCATATGGAAAATGGAATATGGTGAATCCTTGTTACTTGGTTCTTTTTATTCCAGCTGATTTTGTAACACATTTTCTAAATATATTATTTTTCAACTTACTGAATATTTGTAAATAATAAGTACAATATGCCATTACAAAAAAAGTATTTAAGCTATAAATGCAATTACTATTTTAAAAATCTGTTAAGATTCAGTAATGTGAAAAGTAACCCAATTTTAATGATTATGTTGCTCAGAGGTCATATTTCAATTTTACTTGAAATCCACATTAGAATACTACACGAAGAAAATAAAATGTTTATAGTCAAGACCACCTAAGGACACACTTCATCTACAGTAGATTTGATGGAACAAAATAATTTCTAAAATCAGATATTTAATCTCAAAGTAAAAGAGGAATCTGTTTTGCATTCAAAAGTTGAAGTTTTCAAGCTTAAAGACCTGCCTGTGTTTGTGGGGGGTACTGAGTATTTCCAAAATCTGCATGAACTACTCAACATTCTTCATATAGCTCAACAGTGAAAGAAATCACCATTACACAAAAAACCCCACCCTAAAACATCAAATAAATCACCCAGAACTATTTAGATAAAAAATTTGTTGGTTTTTTTTACCATGTCATTGCTTCTTATGAGTCTGGTCAAACAAATGATACATATCTAATCATCACATCAAGGTAAATTTTAATGTAAAAACAAACACATGCCATCCAACCAAAAATATGGTAAAAGGTTTTATGAATTTTCAACTGAAAGTTCCTGAGAACTCAACAAAAATGATACCTGTGCTCCCTCTGCTGCATCAACCAGAACTGACATGCAGTCTTTCCCGTAGTTATGATTATCAGTGGCAATGACATTCAGAAATGGAAAACCATACCTTGAGAAAATACTACTTGTTTCTGTGTTTTAAAACAAGCATGAGGTAAATGCACACCTTCAATTAATTAGACTAAGATGGGGTATGCATGCAGACATAAACATATACAACATGAATAACATGCTGGTTTCCTAAGAAGGTTACACAAGTCATTACTGTGCCATCAACATCAGTAATTGCCATCCAATACACTCAAATCACACCTACCAATTAGCCAGATTATCAGAAGATAGTCTATTCTCTCAAGGGCTGGTCCCATTGTATTCTTCTTATTCTCATTGTAGACAAGGGAGTACAAATTAAGTAATAAGAGAAATGTGAAATATGAAGCTCCATGAATAATAAACTTCATAAAAGGAGTGTGAATCATTCGACCAACTCGAGATTTAGGAGCTAACAAGTAACACAGGGACAGAAGTGGCCAGAAAATGCCAACCATCAAAACAGTCAAGATCTTCTTGCAGGTGTGCTTGCGGCGATAGCCGGCCATCTGCCCGAACCACACCGTGTTCAGGAACTGCTGGCAGTTTGACTGGGCAACAAACTGGGGGGGAGAAACAAACAAGAAACCAGTCTCAGGTTTCTTACTACACATTACTAATTGACATTATTAATTTTCAAACTATGTGTAGATACCAACTAACAAGAAAAGGCAAGAATATCAACTTGAAATAATTATCTCCTAAGATACCAAAGCAATATGGAAGCCTAGCCATGATGATGATGATGGAACCACTATGCATAAAAACAGCCATTATTCTAATTTCCTTTTACAGTCAGCAACTAAACACAAATTATACACACTAGACTGTCAATGGGTTTTAGGTTAAGAATTTTGATTTCTAATAATGTAGAAATCTAGCAGATAAATAACATCACACCTCAGACAGCTCCACTCTGTCTTATTATAAAGTATAGTGATCTTAACTGAAGAATAAGATACTGTTATTGTTGAATACTATGTACAATGTAAAACACAAAACATTGTAAGATGAGGAACAAAGTGGTCAAGCAATTTTATACATGAGTTCTTAAAATCACTATGGCTCTATTCAGCAGGGTTAATTTTATATCAGAGTAAGTTATACATATCAATCTCTCAAAAAAAGGCAAGTTTGTCCTGAAAATTATGCATATTATGCAAATATAGTTTTAAATTTCAGGTGCTTATCTGCATGAGTTACAAAACAATGTATTTCACCAGAGAATGGTCTGTCGTTTAATCAAAAAAGAACCTTGCTGTTATCATAATATTCTATAAAGCATCATAAAAACTGTCTCTACAGTAAACTTGCCAGGAATAAAGCACATTCTGCAGATACTTTCCTCATACCACAGAAAAAAGTTGTTATTTTCTAAGCACTGTGGTAAAAACAAGCTATCCTCAAACCCAGAAGAACATCTGAAACACTTTAGTGTGCTTGTTGAATGCACACCAGAAATAAATAATGCTGCTTCTAGGGCATTCCATAACTATGGCTTATGCCTTTTAAACACCATGTGTTTCAACAGTTTCACAAACAGTTTAAACCCAGACAAGTAGAACAGACAGAATTATATCTCCTTCTGCAAATGCTAACTAAAAATGGATTTTGCATGGAAAGCAAACTTTCTGTCCTTGGTCCTTGTACTAGGAATCCCACAAACACCCATTTGCCTTCTAGCACAGAAAACTAGAGTTATAATTTGTCAAGGGACAAAGATGACAATAATCTACTGCATGAAATAAATTGCATATTAATGGCATAAAAAGCACTGCTATTCTGGAACAGAGGCACTATTCAGTTATACCAGCACAGGTCCAACTTAATTACTGAACAGCTCCAGCAAGGCTGAGACAAAGCTGAACAGTTAATGACTAGTGAGAGGATGATAAATCATGTTTGGCATCTAAGGATCCATGCCTCCCTAGGCAAGGATTTAATGAGGATCTGAACAAATAATTACACTACCAGAGCTGTTCACAGAAAAGCAGTAGTTTATACTCCAAAACAGAAAATACTACATTCTTCTCCACAGTAAGAATTGAAGAAACACTCAGTATCTTGCAGCATCACTTCCCTGTTTTACATGCTGGTACTCTGTGTATTACCATCTCTTCTATAACTCCTGCACATTTATTTCCATTTCTATGTCTAGAGGCTCAACAACAAATTAAATTAATTACTAGCAAAATATGATATGGAAAGTCTATCAAATTACTGCAAAGACAAACCTCTTTTTGATTATACTTGATTGCAAGTTTTAAGCGGCTTAGGTTCATCCTCTCTTCCAACAGTCCTCGCTTGTCTACATGTTCATCGCTGGATGTGTGATTCAGAATCACTTCCAGCTCCCGGGAGTTCCGTGCTTGTGCAAGCAGATCTTTAGCAAAGGTTTTGCACTGTTGAGCGAGCTCCTCATAATCATTTCTGAAAGACACAGAAGCAGAACGTGCTATTACGCTGTTCTGATATTATCTGTTAAATAATTAACTACCCATTTTTGGTTGGGATTGTATGTTATGTTGAGACAAATTAAAAGAAACCACCCCAAAAGTCATGTGTCAAGGTCCAAGCACTCCTAAGACAACTCTGAGTAGTTCTCACCATGTGACATGACCATTACACTTCAGTTTAGTTTGCAAGACCATTAGAAAAAAACTGACAAACAGACTTACAGTGTACAAATTCTCATCTCATGAGTTTCATATACAGAATGAAAGCTCAGAATTATTTCCAGGAGATAAGAAAGTGTGGTAGGCACAAAACATGGCACTGCTAAGTAATCATTCGGACTTGCCACTTGACAGGAAGTTGTTTTGGGTTTTGCTTTATTCCTGTAATCTGAAAATTAAAGTCTATTCACTGAATACTAAGTATTAATACAATAAACACAGGAAAAGAAACCACATGACTTCCTTGTCTCACCTTGCACACAGTCCGTTTTAGTGCCAACCTGTACCATAAAAATGCAACAATTGAGCTCTTTTTAAGAAAGACAAGCAGATAAAATACAGAAAATTCACATGTTGTTTAGGAAAGTAGAATTTTACCTCATATAAACACTTGCTTTCACATTCTTGGAAAGCTTTTGTGCTGGTAAGTTACAAAATGGTAGAAATCTGCATAGTTCAAACATGAAATTATACTGACCATTTGTTCATTAAATAGAGTATTTTCAACATGAAATCTCCACATATATGCATATTTCACATATATACACACATGCACTGTTCAAAGTCTTATAAGGGGCAAACTTAAGAAACAATGCTCTAAACAACTCTCAACATGAGTCAGATCAGTATAAACAACTTATTGCATATTTCTATCCTGATACAGGAAAAAAAAGTGCAGAATACTGGTGAGATACTGATATGATTAATAGGTGTGTGATTTTCACATAAGTCAGCCTTTAGCATAATTTCTGTTTTTCAGAGTAGAGCTGAAATTTGAACTGTAAGTGCAACTATACAGATTGAACTGTCTACACCTAAAAGAATTCAAAATCATTAAACTGTCAAAACAACTACCAATGAGGCATAAATTATATTATATAACTTGTTATTATGTCTATTTATCAGTTTAAACACTTCAATTAAAAAAAAATTAAGAATAAACCTTTTCTAATGCATACACATTTCTGTACATGTAATTTCATAAGTATTAAAATTAGTTTGTATTTTCAATTCCTACCTGAATTCAACCTCAACAAGGCTTAATTCTTTCAAGTCTGCACTGAGTTCAAAAGCTCGTAGGATTGGATCCTCCTCTGTCAACATTATTAAAGCAGGACTGGCCAAACACCGATAGATGTCAAGACGAAACCTGTGACAAAAGGACAGCAAGCAAAATGAAGGTGTTTCACTTCATTAGCAGTTTCAAATCAGAACCTATTCCAAAGGTCTGCATAAGCAGCTGAAAGACAAAACAATCTGCTTTCTTAAAATTAGACACTACAAGCATTAAATGTGGTATGTCACAGAAGACACAGTTCCATGACATATTTAGAATCCTTAAGTACCAAAAATTGGCCAAACTGGTTCCCTCTTCTTTTCCTCACTACTTTCCCTGTTATCAGCACAGCAGCAGAAGGTCATCAGTCAAGGTAAGAGCATTTGTAAAATTCTGACATTTTAAGTCAGAGACTGGATGTGGCACCTGGTGCCATGGTCTGGTAACCACGGCAGTGCTGGATCAAGGGTTGGACTTGATGATCTCAGGGGTCTTTTCCAACCTGGTTGATTCTATGATTCTATGAAGTAAGGAGCTTTAATGTGCAACACAGAAAAAACATCAGGGAATGTGTTTGAAGGGATGTTCTCCTCTTGCAAACTGAGTGACTCAAGAACACTGAAAAAAAGGATGCTATCTGTTCTAGTTTAAACTAAGAGCCGCTATCTCAAATGTTTCTATTTTTTGTCTGCTTAGGATACCCTGACACCTTTTCTCATACTGAAGCTGACAACATGGGGTATAGGATGGATACCAGAATGTGGCCTGGAGTAGCCAAATACCAGTAACAATTATGTTTTCACTTCTCTTATTTTTCAGTATTTTGCATACATACTGAGTAATTACACAGTAATTAACTGCATATTGTAATTGCAGTACCCTTATGATCTTTGAGCTCTGTGATTTTTCATTCCAACTCTCACATATAAATTTTATTCAACCCTCACACATGTTGTCAAGTTAACCAGGCAAAATATTTACCAGACTGGTAAATCCCTCTCCTCACCTGAATCTTTATTAAAAAGCTTTCTACTTTTAAAAATACTGAAGAAAAAAAAGAAAAAAAAAAGTGTTTGCATACATCAATCCCTGATGCAGAATTATCTACCTCCTCATTCTGGTTCAAAATCCCCCAAATATTAAGTAATTTGAGAAAAATTTTATTTCCATAATCCCTATGCTCCCAAGGTAAAGGTAGCCAGAATGTCTGAGACACAACTGGTAGCAAGGAAAAGCATGTAGCTTAATATGCACAGGGACTAAGAGTATAAAACCAAAATGGAAAAAAAGCCACTGCCTCCCACCAGCCTTTTCAAGCACAACCCATCCCCAAGAACTATCATCTCTCACAATATGGGCTACAATGTATTACAGGAATTCACTGATAAACTTAAATTTAAAAAGAAAAAGGAAACATACTGAATCTGACCCAAGCAATACCTGAGGACTGAGAATTTTTTTATTAGGGACTATGACTGCTGAGTCTCACCTGGAATGTCGTAGACTATCTTTTTTGTTCTTGGCAGTACACAGTGTGCATTCACAGCCTACAGCATGAGGTTTGGGCAAGGATATATCTTGCTTTAGCAGCATGGTGAGAATTTCATAGTTGTTCCGATGAGCAGCTAAAATGACCGGTGCCACATCCATGGTCGTTGAGTACTCTGGGTTCTGAATGCGTTCCATTAATTTCTGGAATAAAACACGGCAAGTGTCTAAATTTATTACCCACAGTTCTACTACAGTGCTTACATGTAAGGGGCTTTTTGACTGTTTAACAGTGAATCTGCTCTTCAAAATTCTTTCCAGTGTTTCGTAGCACAAAAAGAAGGAAAAATTTGCAAAAACATTCAAACACCTCTCAGATAAATACTGAGAAATAGACACAGAAATGTTTCTGATATATTTACACAGAAAATCTGACATTCAATGCCTGCCTTCTCCAATATACGTGTGATATTAAAAATTGTTCTCTTGCTGTAATATGAGAAAAATTATTTTATTTACTAAGTGCAGAAAAAATACCTTGAATGTGTCATACTCTGTCACACAATACCTTATTCCTTCCCTTCCTCCACCTCTAGCTGTGTACTTTTAAAAGTTCTCTGACAATTAAGCATTGCCAAGTTAAGTTTCAAGTGATTAATTTCAAGGTAAAGATCTGACATTTATAGATTCGCTCGAAAAATCTATGAAGCTTCAATACATGAATAAACCCTTTCTAGGTAAAGGCTGCTAACCACCTTGCAAACAGGCTACAGGAAAACATTTATAACCACTGTTTTCATTCTCTTCCAAACTAGGCACCTATTAGCACTGGCAGGTATAAAGGTGCTGTATTCCTTAGGCCATAAAGCAAAACAATGTATTCCATCTTTCAGACAAATCAGGCTACAAAAATGATCCTCAGTGTCCAGGTTCTATCACCTCAGAGACGCAGAACTTAAGAGCATTGTTTTAAATACCCCAGCTACCCAGAATGTGATAGCCCCCACTCCCCAACCAAAAACCAAGGACTAACAACACTCAACCACAATGGTTGGTCTGGAGGATCTTTTGGGCCGGTGATTAAGTAGAATGTCCACAGCTCCCACCACTTCCGAGTCAATAGCCACCAAAAGTGCATCCGATGACTAAGGAAAGAAAACAAATCATATGTGAAAACAGCAGTAACTTAAAACAGCAGAAAGAGTCAAATGCGAGGCAAACTGCATTTTTAATATACTATTTTAAATTTATATTTCAAGTACTAAAACAACGTTCTGCATTATTACCAGGCCAATGATCAGGATACAAATGCGGGCTGTCATTCCAGGAGTTCACAGAGCCTCACTGACAATTTGTTTCATTGCACAAACAGCAAAAGAACAAATTGCAGAAATTGCTTTCCAGCAAAGATGATGCTGAATACTTGCAAAAATCAAGTTCTAAGGGACAGTTTCCTGTGGTACTAAAAACATTAAAAGCAAGTGTCTGTGTGACACAGCTTGGGCCTATGGGATACTTCAGCCCCGCATTCGTAGCAGCTTTTTCTTCTTGGCTGGTAACTCCTGCAACTTCTCCTAAGCTGAGCTAAGCAGTTTTTCATTTTCCCCTCAGTTGATATTATTCTCTTTAATTCACTTCCAAAAATTCAAATTTTCACTTTAAAAAATAAAAGACACAGCTTTTATTATTGCCACTGATCCAGGGAGGGGAAAGCTTGTTGTTTTATTCATGTCCAATATCAAAAAATGTAGTAAGAAATGCTACTTCTTCCTGTCTTACATACTTAAGCCATCATAGCTTCCACTCTCCCAGCAGCAGCAGAGATGCTGCATACAGTTAAGGAAGCATTGTTGGCAGGGAACTATTCTGCCATCAAGCACAGATCAACTTTAATAAGAAAGCACTTGCAGCAATGGACATTTGTCAGCTAATATAATGTGCATTTTTCCGTGTTACCATTTAAAAAGTTATTATACTCCATAGCCAAAGGGATATCTGCATTTTACACTTTTAATATGATGCACTAACTATATACTGTTTATTTTGCTTAAAGATAATGCGTGCATTTTATCTGCAACAGGAATAATATTTAAAATAAAATTCAGACTTGTTCATATGATTGAAAATGTTACTTATACATTTATATATACTTACAAAAAAGTAAAATTTTGTGGAAAAAGCCCACTTTTGCAATTATTAAATGGAAAAAGAACTGAACTGCCTATAAAGGCAGATTGTATTCCCTTCCAAATTCTGACAGATTAACAGACAACATATATGACTACACAGAAAATTTTCAGTAACGTGTTGTATACCTGGCAGCCGTAATCCAAAAGGAGCTGCAGTATGTCCAAGTTTTCATTTTCAATGGTTATGGTAACAGCATTTCGTCCAAGCACATCCACACAATTTATGTTCATTTCCCCAGAGCTGTTTTCCTCCAGGAGTTTCTTAACCATGTAATAGTCACCTGCACAAGTAATGCATGGATATCATTCTGTATTACCATAAAGCATGTGAACATTTTAAGTACCAGCTACCCAGAAACAAGACAACATTCCATAGCTGACAAGACACTGACAGACAAGCAAGAAGTCAAGGTAAATAAGTATTCTCTCATCAGGTAAAAAACTAAAGATTTACATCTTTTCAGGAAAGCAATAGACACGTACTTCATCTACGCCCTTAGTTCTAACACACACAAAAGCACGGGTAGCTTTCAAAACTGTCTCTGGGGTAACCCATTATTTTGCAGCATAGAAGACCATGATCAAGACAGACCTTAGTGTAGCATACTTACAGAAGTATATATAGAATACTTCTACGTGGAATAAAATACATAAAGAGCCTTCAAGAGCACTGAATCAGCTGTTATATGGACAAGTAGGTTTTCTACATTTTTTTGCCATGCATCATTTTAGATCCCTCAGTCCCTGCTCATACTTAAGAGAGCAAGCTGTGGCTTCATCCGATGTTCGGGACAGCCTTCACGGGCAGAGCACAGTTCCTAAGCTCGCTGGCTGATGTCACCGCAGAAATACTCCCACGGGTGCGAGCAAACCTAAACTCAGGGCCAGCACACATGTCAACACCTCACAGCCGTGCCTGTGAACCAAGCACGAAGGGCCGCGCAGCACATCAGTAAAAGCCAATTTCAGAGTCCAGCATTTCAGACGTGTTAACATCAGTTTTATTTAAGACCATATTTCTACTCAAGGGTAATTAAATACAGGCATAAAGAAGTATATTTTAGAAAGGAAAATCTCTGCCCGTCCACAACCACGGGTACAAATCGCAGGATATCGATCGCGCTTATTGCGGTGATGTTAAGATAAGCCCCGATTTTACAGCAGCTCCACACGCACAGGCTCCTCTAACAGCGAACGCAGCAAATAAATACCTTACGAATTGCTCCGGCACAAACCGAACTCTCTCAGGAGTTACTTCCCGGCAGAAGGAGCCGGGGCCGCTGGCTCTGGGACAGCGGGAGGCGGCGGGGCCGGACCCGCTCGGGGGTCCCGCCGCCCCCGGCAACAGGCGCGGCCATGGCGGGGCTGACCCCCGGCGCCGGCGGGCAGGGGGGATTCGGGCCCTCGGGGCGAGCGGCCGAGGCCTCGCGGGGGGGGCCGGGCCGGTACCTTTGTCACAGGCCAGCAGGAAAAGCTTCTCGTCCAGCGTGGTCTCCTCCTTCACCTGCCGCACGTCCTTCAGCGCCAGCAGCTTGTTGGGCGAGGCCGAGGCGGACGGGTCCGCGCTCTGGTACAGGGCGGCCATGGCTCGGCCAGGCCCATGCGGGCGCGGGCGGGGCGCTGTCGCGGCGCGGTCCCCGGTGCCCACGGGCCCCGCGGGGAGCGGGGCAGCGGCCCCAGCGCGGTCACCCCGCGGGCGGGCGGGCACGGGGCAGGGCGGGCAGGGCCGGCAGGGCAGGGCCGGGCCGGGAGGCCGCTCCCCGCCGCACTGCGCAGGCTCCGGGCCCCGCGCTGAGGGCAGCGCCGGCGGGCGGGCGGAGCGCGGGGGCTGCGGCTCAAGGAAGCGCCGCTGCCCTGTGGCGTCCGCGACCCCCCGACCCCCGATCCCTCTCGGCAGCGCTCAGAGGCCCGCGCCCCGCACGGTGCCTGCGAAGGGAGCACGGTGAGGCACGGGGCGCACACACCGCGCCCCCCACCTGACCACTCTCAGTTCTTCGTTTTCCCTTAGAGAATCACACAATCAGTTAGGTTGGAAAAGACCTCTGAAATCATCTAGTCCAACATATGACCTAACACCACCGTGCCAATCAGACCATGGCACGGAGTGCCTCTTCTGCTCTTTAAAAACCTCCAGGGACATTGACCCCACCACCTCCTTGGGCAGCTCATTCTAGTGTCTGATCACCCTTTACGTGAACAAATTCTTCTTCACGTCCAGTCTAAGCCTCCCCTGTGCAGCTTGAGGCAATGTCCTCTTTTCCTGTTGCTGTTGCCTAGGAGAAGAGGCCGGCCCCACTTGCCTCATTTTTGGAGCTGTACAGAGCAATAAAGTCACATCTGAGCCTCCTTCAGCCCAAACACACCCCCAGCTCCCCCAGCCTCCTCACCAGACTTGTGCTCCAGACCCTTCACCAACTACATGGTCCTTCTCTGGGCCCACTGCAGCACTCAGTGTCCTTCCTGAATCTCTTTTATCCCAGCTGCTTGGATCCAAATCCAAGCATTTAATTCTCTCAACTACCGCTTATCCTCTTATATAATAGAAACTGAATGGATGGATCTCTTACTGTTGATAAGTTCTAAAGCTTAGTACAACTGTTCACTCATCATGATTCTTGAGTTTTGCCACACTTTGAACTGGTTTCAGGAGCTGAAAGTAACAGCTTCATACTTTAAAAAAATTGCTGTCATTTTAATTTAGTTGTCTTATTGTTTGGCTTCTGGTAACAACTTTATTAACTGTCCAGCTCCAGCAAGTGAAAATTTACAGCTGCGGAGAAAGGAGTACAAATACATATTTTAAAACTACTAAGAAAATAATTACGGACTTCTTCTGATCCAGACAATGCACCAGTCTTTCTACACAAAACCTGTGCACCCAAGATATACAATTTAGGAAAATCAAAGGAGTGACCTGTAAGGAAATGCAGTACAGTAACGTGAAGCCCCAAACTGGACTAGCCAGCTCTTTATTGTTTTCTTGATACAATATTTTATGAAAAATTAAAAAAACCCAACCAAGAGATGTTTAGTCCAACTGCAAAACTTAATACATATGCAGACCTAATGATGACATGACATTTCTGCCTTCTGTTGCTGGTTTTTTCATATGACACAGACTGTAAGAGTTCCTGCAGAACAAAACCACTACTTTTTTTTAAAGATTATTCCCACAAAAAAAAGTTTCATCAGCTTAATCAGTATTCATTAGTTTTCAGACATTATCATAGGCCTTCACTTGCTCTCCCTGAAGTCAATGACAAGACTCTCATTGTCTCCAACAGGAGTGAAGCTCTCCAAGAATAAGGCAAGGATGATAACTTCTGTGCAGTTTGGAGTAATAGGACAGGATTGGAATGCACCTTGAAACGTGTATGACTACGTGTAAGTAACACCCACAAAAATCAAACAATGTTTCGCAATTGGTCCTGAAATAACATATGTAAAACGATGCAGATTCTTAAAATGCTATGAAAACTAATACAAATGAAGCTTGATTAATATGGTGGGTTTTTTTCCAAGCAATACAAATCTATGATGTTAATTTGGTAATGAATGGGTTCTGAAAACAGTATTAGCCATAAATAATCCATGTGTTATGAAATGGAATAAAATTAACTAATATAAACACATTATTAAAAGGTAATTGATGAGTGTATTTATGCATACACTTTTTCTCATTTCATACTAAGCTTCAGAACTCTGTAAACTGCGAGGCATTCATCGTGTTTAACGTGGCAGAAAGTTATATTACATGTCTTCATTATTTTATTTTGTTCAGTCCTCTTCCCATCAAACATGCAAACACTGTCATCACCATTTTTGGCTTCACTTCAACCAGATCATCTGGGAGAGCGTAAATACGAGCACCAATTTTTCGAGCAACCGAAATGGCATACCTTGAAAACGAGAGAAAACAAAGACTGTCATTTGTCTGGCATCTCTAATGTGTCACGGTCCACAACAACAAAACGAGATTTTAATCTGCTCAGTCAGTACTTGGGCTCTACTAGAAAATGGCTGTTATTGTGAAGAAAGCATGTATTAGCGATTCTACTGGCAGATGTTTTCCTACTGGCTATCAAAGCATTTATTTTTGTCAAAAACAATATGGGTTGTGGCAGGCTATTCAGAAACCAATTGCAGTGCAGTGGTGGAACGTCATATCACCTGTGAATTTGAGTTCATATTTTAGATACTCTAGAAAAATAACTCAGTAACGTTAGCATTTATAATATATTCTATTTGAAACAAATCAATTAATATTACTGTAATCTTTCTCTGTTAACAAATCAGTAAATCATTAATTACACCATGAATTCATGCATTTCCCGCATTTCAGGAAAATACAGTGCATTCATTTAAAACTTACTTGGCATTATTCAATTTGTCTTGGTAAGAAAAGTCTTCCCTCTTGACCATTTCTGGACGAACTGCTTTTGGTGCAATGGCATCTATTAAATCTAGGACAGGTAAACTAGTGCTAATTGATTTGTCCTAAAAGAAAAAGACTCAAAAGATTAGTTTAAGGAATTTGCTTTGATTATTCCATCTTCACAATGCAAAAAACTCTACAGCACATCTTGCACACATACTGTTTTGTTACTTTATAATGTGAAGGTTTTCCTCACCCTTTATGAGATCTAATGTTCTTTTCTGCAATCAGAATTATAAGGTTCACTGTGCTGATATGATTATTACACCAATGGTTTAAATTTATTTGATGAAACTTCCCCCCTTCCCTAAGGAAGGAAGGGAATTTTGATAGAAGTCCAAGGACCAGACTTTCAAGACAACATCAGGATATTTACATTCCCCAGTACTTTTGGTTTTCTGCTTTTCTTGCCATGGAATTGTTTTCTGCAGTAGTTTATGGCTCCTTTTTATAATTTTTCAACTCAGATGGTATTCTGAGCTACTAGGAGCAGTGTGTGTTTCGTATTTAATACACAGACATTCTCAAAAAAGCAAGTGCTGTTGCTGCAATTATTCCTTCCCAACTGTTTGGGCAGAGAAGGAGCTGCTGATGCCAAACCAAGAGCAGACAGCAGCAGCCAAGCACAGGCCACACAACACAGCTGCCTGTCACCGGGTCAGAGCTATGATTCCCAATTCAGTGAAGTCCCACAGAGCCATCATATTAATTATACATCTAAAAATACTAATATAATTCTGCTTGAAGACATTAAATTCATGGACTATATGCCCAAGACCATAGGACACACCTTTGTCATTTTTAGTGTTTGAACTAATGGCAATTCAATAGCACTTGGCTTTCATAGTCCACAGTAAAATATCAGGCATTTCTGCATTCTCTACTGTCTGTTTGCCATAGTAATGCCAAAATCCAAAGAGTGATAGACAATATATACGTGAATATTTTAAAAAAATTAGTAGTAAAAAAAAAAGAATATTGAATAATGTCACTTTACATCAGTACCTCCTTATCTTTAGTGGTCAAACATCAGTTGAATTATCTTAAAAACACCAGTTGAATGACCTTAAAAACAAGCAATGTCCTACCAAAAACACAGGCATACCAAAAGCAAGATATTGGGACAGATTCCCTTCAGACTTTCATTTATTTAATACCTACATTATTACAATTTATGCAGAAATAAGAGAAGCAGCAATCTCTCTTAAGAAAAGACCTAAGTTAGCTCCTAGAATGAAAATGGAATATTTTGCTCTACAAAATTATATTGCCTGTTACCTAATAAAGCTTACCTAATTAAAGTTCATACCACAGTGAGCTCTCAAATATTTAACTTATGTTCCTGTTGTGGATCACAGACATAACTGCTGCTGATTATACAATGAACCTGTATAAGAATATTATATTTGCATGCAAGTGCCATTATTAATCTGCCATTTCTAGAGATTCACACAGCATAACACACCTGGCACACACATGGCTTCCTTCGCGTTTAGCACTTTAATAATGTGGAAGGAAAGCTTCCTTTATCAATTTGTTCCTATTGACTGCATGGGAACAGCTCCTGGTTGACACAGGGCTGCTGCACGTCGGCGGTGCCGAGGAAGACACAAGATGTCGCTGGTTACCTTGGGTTCCCTCTCCTGGCTCTGTCACTCTTGAGAACACCTTTTTAACCAGCTCTCAGTAGAACTGGTGAGCCGCCCCCAGCATTTCCAAAATTGTTCTTCATGCCTGTACGAGCATGTGTCTATATCTAAAAATTTGAAAGATACACGACATGCCACGCCCCAAAACATTGGTAACTTCAGGCAGAAGCCCCTTTGAACGCTTAAACTTCCTTTTTTTTTTTTTTTGTTGTTGTTGTTGGGTTTTTTGTTTTCTATCTTACTCCAGCTATTAAATTTCTTTTTCTTATTAACAAATTCGTAAAATACTTTTGAGGATTCACAAACTGTCAGAAACACTTCCTTAAAGAATTATGATAGCTGATGGGAGAGCCACTGTTAAAGCCAAACTGTTAACATGCAGGTTTAAAATCCCAGGTGTGATTGTATATGGAAGGAAGAGTAAATAAATTTGATTACCTTAAAACTTGTAATTGAAGCTTTCTTATCTGCTTTTGCAAGTGTCTGATTCACCCACTTAATAATAATTTCATCATTTACTTTTTCCCCCTCTCCAAGGTCTGATAGTACATTCAAAGTATACCTTCAGTAAAGAAAACAAGAGCCCAGGTTAAAACAAGTAGTAGAATTCAACTCTTCAAACAGTACAAAGCTACAAGCAAAAGTAAAATATTACTTCATCACAGTAACAACGCCAAGTACTTCTCTTCATAAGGTACCCTTACCTTATAAACTATTTAGTACTTTAAATCACTTTTTCAGTGGTTGCAAGAAAAAAATAGTATCCCAAACCTCATAATATTCACTGTAACATCTTCTTCATGTATTTAACTCAGTACACCATAATTAATTTTACTTTATGATTTTAAATGGCTCCCTACCATCCTAGTCACCTTGAAAACTGAATCACAATAGTCTGAGGAAAAAAAGTATTAAGTGTTTTGCAATCAGTCTAAGAAAACTGCCTTGTGGAAAACATTTGCAATAAAAAACTTTATTGAAATCACTTTATAATTTTTTTTCCTCAGTACACTAGCAAGATTTTGATTTTATGATAGTTATGTTGCTATAGCTGTGATGACCTACAATTGTTTTTACCCTTTTAACTTCTATAGTATATATTACCTCTTTCTTGGGTTTTACAAATATTTAAATTACTCTCTACTTACAGAAAGATACATGGAATCAACATGAAATAATCTGAGCTCTTTTTACTTGCTGTAGGATTTATAATTTTAATCCCAGTTTCTAGTTTATAAGGTTTTAAGAGTTGCTGTAAAATGTTTTTCAATCACTACACAGTATGGAAAATTACAAAACACATATAAAAGTTTATCTTTGAGAAGAGGGATATTTAGAGATTGCTCTCTAAAATACCCATTGGGTGAACTGACCACTGGCCTTAATTTGCCTTGATATACAAGACACATGCAGGCATGCACAGACACATATATACACATTTATCATATATTATGCCCAGCTTACCTTCTCATCAGCTGCCATACCAAAGCCAAAGTCAGAGTTGGATTACCCTCATTTAGATCGTGTCCAGCAATACCAACCAGTGAGAATTTGGCTTTTGCCTTCCCAAGTTCCACTGCATAATTGCAATTCTCAATCTAAAAATAAATTTTGTGTGCAAATAATGAAAACACCTTAATGTTTCTGCAATACAGATCTATAATCTGTGTGTATTTTAAATAACTTTGGCTTACTGTTACCTATGGTGAGATTTGAAGCTAGAGAAGGATTTCTACTCTACCTCCACTGTGATTAAAATAACACAGTTTTAACTATAAATGCAAGTGTGTAATATTCAAATGATTATATTTTTCCCACATTTGAAAAAAACAAGTTCACTTTCACTAGGGCGGTGAATTAAAATATACCTATATCAAAACTATACTTGGAAAAATATTTAAATGTGTTCTTCTTAAACATACAGTAATTTTTATCCTCTACAGTCACAAAACTAATGGAAAACTTGGATTCTGCAAGTCCTGCACAAATCCTCTGGGCAGCTGTGAGGAAACACCTCACAGGATAAGAGCACCAAGCTGTGATAGCTGTGTCAGACCTGAAACTTTCACTTATATATCCAAACCAGACCATAAAATACATATTGCCAAAAGGTGTCCACATTTATAAAGTGATATATGCTATAACTACTATTTATTCCTTGGGATAATATCTGGAAGATACGCTTTCTTCTTCTTCCCCCCCCAGGACTGTCTCAGTAGCACACGAATCCAGACAACACAATCAGCACAAAGGAGACAGTGAAGCTGGGCTGTGTTCCAGAGCCTCTACCCACCTTTTTCATATTCCCACCGAGCAGTGAGTAAGGAGGTTTGTTGACATGGTTCCAGTCAACCGGCACACGAGTCATATCATACAATTGGAAGATGATTAAAGCATCAGAAAGGTCACTAAACCAGAGGAAAACAACTTTTTTAAGCACAAAAGCTCGTATTGACAATGAAAGTAAGTACTTGAGACTCCTCAAAGCGTAATTAAGTCACTGAAAAATTCCAGACATTTAAATAAAAATGTGTGTCACTCTGTAGAGAAACTGGCCTATATTCTATTGCTTGATTTCAGCAATTATATAGATAAAATTCTGCATTTAATTTCATTATTTTCACAAATCTTAGTGAAGTAAGCTCACCCATAGGCTCTACCAACTTCAATTAAATAATTGGTTTCATAGAGTAGGCATATACAAAATAGCTGCTAAAGAGTTTTAATTTATTGATCTAGTTTTAGTTTCCTCGTGACTTTTCCAAATGTTAAATACTGATGCTTTATCTGCACCTGCAGATGTATTTTGCTAAAGAATAATCAAAACCAAGGTACTTATCTTGTGAAAAAAGAATAGTAGTAAAAGTATTATTTTCCCATTATATATTGCATTCCTGATAATCCCCTTGAGCTACTTACTGAATGAAATTCTCCACATTAAGCTACCTACAGATCGCTTTACAAAGGTCAGAAAACAGACACAATGAAACCTAACAGCAAATACACATGGAAGCAGATGCTCCCAGTTTCTCTCTCTGTCTCATCTTTTATTGACAAGATTTGAATCAATTGCTGGCACAATTTGAAAGCGACCAGAAGCATCTAAAAAGCATGTTATAAAGCCCTTCCTTTGAGGGAATACCCCACTCTGCACAGCTCCTTACAGTCTACTGAGAAAAAAACCCACGCATCATAAAACATAATTATCTCAACTTTAAAAAAAATGTAACTCAAAGCACAACTGAGTGACAGGACAACATAAAAACCTTCTTAGGTTTTCTAGTATTTCTAGATGATGGCTAGACTATTTGAGTATGATACTACTTAATGTGGTTCTACAGACCAGTTTTGAAGTTCCTATCACATTGTTTGGAAACCTGGAAATCACTGTTCTAGTAGAAATACAACTTCCCTCTCTTCTTCCCTTGTTTCTTGCCCTGTCATCCAAGGGAAGTCCAATAATTGTTTTAAAAACCCCTTACCTGTATAAATGGTTAACATATGGGCTTACACCCAGTGAATTCATCCAGTTTCTGAAAGTCCTTTCTTCCTTACTTTCTCCTATGGTGACAAATATAATTCTCAATAAATTATTGGAGAAAACACTTTAATAAGCAAGCTTTAAATGGCTCTCATACTCCTCATACCCCCTTCCCTCCCTAAAATGAGTTCATACTTTCCCTAACAGTGTCTATACTGGGTAACACATGAGACAATAGTGTCCAATTCAGACTCAATTCTGGCCACAGGGACAGAGGCACTAGAGGGAGTACTGTTAGGCCACATTTTTCTGAGTAAATACAATTTGATGAAATAAAATAGACTTCTTTTGTTATATTTTATGTAATTAATATATCATGAAGAAAATAGTGATGATTAATAATAATTTCCTAAAACTGAGTGACAATTGCATTCAACAGTATGGTTACATTTATTTGAAATGGCATCTTTTTATTAGAAGTTAGTACTAACACACATATTGCAACGGCTCCAAGCTGCAGACACTACAGCTCGACTGTCTCCACACAGAAGCTGCCAGGGTTAATTTGTGAAGGGCCTCCCAAAAGCAACAGAATTCACTTTTTTAGTTTTTAGCACTGGACACTTAGCAAGGCAGTGATGTATTGGTTACATTTGTGAAGCTGCCAAGGGGGACAGTTACCCTCAGAGTTTTAACCAGCAATTCTGCTTATGACAACTGCAGAAAAGTAATTGGGAAGTAAAACCCAACCTTCACTTTCCTGACTTACATTGCTTTTATCCATTGCCACCATGAGTCCTAAACCAACCCTCTTTCTCTATAAAGTTACAGCTTGTAATAGTACATTGACTTTCTACATAAACACTACCTAAATTTTAACAATGTAATTGTGGCCAACTGCCTGTGAATCAGTGCTGCATAAGCTGTTTTCTCTTACAGCAAAGAAGCACACTTAAGAAAATATTTTGCCTGAATATGTGAGCTTGGAATAACCTCATCACTTCATTCCCACAGTTAAGAAAACAGAGAGGACACTGAGGAGGGAGAAAACCTCCCCAAACAAGGAAAGAACAGATTTCTCTGGACTGAAGCACAAATACCTAAGTAAGATTTTTCTTCGCTGTTCTCATTTGCTCCTTAGAGGGTAACGATACCAGGTTTGTCTGATGAGGTTTATATAGCATGACAACTGTCTCATTTAGTACTGCAGTTGGAGGCTGACTACACAATAATGAATGTTTTTCCAAAATGAAACTACTGCATAAACATGTATTTATGTTTAGACTAGAAAGAAAACCTCTTTAATATTATTTTTCCATGCATAACATTGTCATAACATTGATTTTTACATCAGGGTCTCTTAATCTAGGTCTCTTACCCTTTTATACAAAAAGCCCTGGACTTCAGAAATTTCAGCTGTAGTTCACAATTTCTAACAGAATAAATGTTATTTAAAAAGTTTCAGCCAGCTTACCAGTTACTCTCCTGTAATTATGAAATAGTTTATATTCATCCTACTGACACATTTTCTAAATTATGAGTTTTTTCATATGCAATTTGAACTAGTGTTTGTTTCAAATATTTACTTGTAAAAATAACTAAAGAGTTACTGATGAAACAAGGAAAAACACTATTTTGCAAGGTCATCAGTCAGCTTTGTTTCTCATATTTCTTCCCACATTAAAATTTAAAAGAAGAATCACATTTTGTGACCAAGTTTTTAAAAATATCAGTTTCCCATTAAAAAAAAAACAACTCATCACAACTCAAGAATGAGATATAATTTAAGTTTATAAAGAGTATCTTTAGAGGTTATAGTATTTTGAAGCAAGTACCTTTTGCTTTATTTTTAAAAGTGTTTCGGGTTACCGAGCTTTGAGTTCATTTGCAGCAGTACCTAAAGTACTGACTGCAAAGTGCTTTTAGGAACACTTGTCCATTGCAAGGACAGTACCAGGGTTATTTAATGAACTCTTACTAAACAGTTTAGCTACAAAAACACATACTCAGCAACTGCACTCAGAGTTTTAAAAGGCATGCTTAACATTGTTGAAAGAATCCAAAGTAGCCAAGCAGGAGCAAGAGCATGCAAGTTGGGCTGGACCCTTTTGAATAGTGGGAATCCAGGAACTAAACCCAGCATACTATATTTAATATGCCACTCTGAACAAATCCCTTTATCATGCAACACATAAGCGTTTGTAAGTTTTCCAGATGGCTGAGAACTGATCAATTTTTTCTCTCTATTCTTTTATTCAAAATATACCTTGTGATCCTATCAGGAGCATATCTTCTGCTGAGTGGTGCAGCAGATAGCCAAAATCATTGGAAAACTGCAGAAAGGGGGCAGAGCTACACAAAAGAGAGAGGAGCAAATTTGGTAGTATCCTTTATATTTATTGCCATCTCTTTCTTTGAGATCACTATACCATGGAACTGAGTGGGGAGTAGCCATAGTGCGGGGGTCAAGAATCCAAAGAGCTGCAAATACCTAAGATTCTCTCTGGAAGACAACAGAGCTCAAGATGCAATTGCACTCTAAATTCAGCCAGCCTGAGTGGGAGTAATTCACAATAACAGCCATGAAGGCTGCAGTAATCTAAGCAACAGCAGAGGACATTGACACTGGAGGAAAGGTGGGTGGGGTGGACACAGGTCCCTCCTCTTCCTCCCCCCAAGAGCTCAGCTTTCTGTATGACCTCATCTCCAGGGTGCTGAGGTTCCTCAGAACAGGAGCAACATGCAAAGGTTGTGCATTAAGTGAAGTCAGGGCTGTCCCCTCCACCCCCACACAATGTCAAGTGTTCATTTGGTTGTGTCAGTATTCCTGAGGGATACACTCTCTCTGTACAAGTGCACATCACCAGGCTTGTTCAGTATTATCAGGGCAGATGTCAGTTTATGCCCAGAATTCATTATCTGAAACTCAGGAGAACTGCCACATCATACCCTTTGGGTGGAGCAGTCACTGAAAAGATGGAAGTTATGCAGGAAAATGAAGACTTTCAGAAAGCTCTACTCACCCACGCATGCCTACAGCTTGACATCTTGTTCATGGAAAGCCCTTACTGGCTAAACCCACTGAAATAACTGTATGGCATTTGACTTACTGCAACTCTTGCCCCCATTTTATGTGCATCACACCTGTGGGGTTTTTTCCTTCTCTTTTACTTATGACGGCATATTAAAACAATAGAAACATGTAAGAACAATGCAAAAAATCAACCAGAAAAGGACAGAGATGATTAAACACTAGGAAAAAAAAAAAAAAGAAGAAAAATTGCAGAATAAACACTTTTTTGAGTACAGAAAAGTACTAAATACAGTACCTACATTAGGAGGGGTCAAATCTGCATTTCATGAAGCAAAACAGGAAAGCATTATAAATTATGAGTCAGATTTCAACAGACAATCTATGATGAAACTACAGAGAAATTAATGTCATATTTTATATCACTACCTTGAGAAAATAACAGTAAAAACACAGGACTTTATGGAAAGAAAATAAAACATATTAACAGAAAAAAACATTAACAACATTGTCTTTTGGCTAAAATAACTATTTTGATGGTTTAGGTCTACATGACACCATGGGAGTTGTTATTTGGGGGCAAAGAAGAGTCATCTACTTGCCTTTGAACAGACAGCATTGGCATGATTACCCATCTCTAAAATATCTACTATAAATAGTGAGTTAATTTTGACCAGTATTTACCATTATGAAATGGTAGTCTAGCATTCAGGTGATTTTAAGTTTTTACAACTGTTTTTAGCTGAGATTTGATCTCATCTAAATATTTCAGGAAAGTCCAGAAACTAGTTCAGCTGGTTTTTTGCCATGCCAATGAAAACTTCCAAAATTGACCAAGTTTTCAGTGTTTTGAATCACATCAGCAACTTTGTCTTCAGAACACAGAAGCTGAACTAAACATATTCCACCTCCACGCAGCTCCTGTATAAATTTGCAAGAGCATACATTTCTAATAAAATTGCAGCAGAGGAAGACCAGACCTTTCCTTCAGTCATTTGTCCTGGCCAGCAGGGACTGCAGTGACTGGGGATATCACAGCTGAAAAGGGAAGGCTGTGCTCTGATACCTCTATCACAGCTGGCACCCAGCTGAAGCGAGAAGAGCAGGAAGCCTGACACAGGAGTGGTCTGGGGGATACAAGATTTGTGACACAGGGATGCAGCAGCACAGACAAATTATGAAAAAACAGGAGCAAAGGAAGATGGACTCACCTAGATGGAAAGGAAACCTGATAGGAACAGTAAGAGGAAGGCAGGAGAAGGCAGTGCAGAGGAATATGTGAACATTGCTGATGATTCTCCCGAGTGCGGCACCCCTGATTCTCACATTCCTTTGAGATCAGTGAACAACTGTGAAACACACTGGCAGGAGCCATTTCATTATCCTAGATTAGCTGGTCCACAGCAAGGGCAACAGCCAAAGACTGTTACCAATCATCCCTTTATCTCTAGCATTAGAGATCTGAACTGTACAGTTAAAGGCCAAACTCCCTGATACAATAGGATCTATACAGGTTGTTAATGCAATAGATTAATATAGGTTGCTGATACAGAAGCCTTTTTTTGAAAGAAATTTCCTGCCTTAAAAGGCAACAAACAAACACACACAAATATATATCAATGAAGTATGGGAAAAATACTTTTAAAGACTATTGCAGTTGCTGTGGGAACAAGTTAAGCCAGCAGCACCTGCATAAAGTTAATTAGAATCAAAAGGGAGTGTTTCAGCCTTGGAGCTAAGAAGGGGTGTGTGAATCAAAACATGGAGTTTGCAAAAAGTCCTGGGAATTCTGGTTAACTGAATGCAGGTGCTGCTGGCTTAACTTGTTCCCACAAGCTGCATAGTATGGCACTGTAAATTAGGAAAAGCTAGAATTTGTGCATCAGCTAATATATAAATAGTATGGAAAGAAGCATAGGAAACTGGAAGGAAAGTAGGAAGATAGCTTTTGCTCCTGCAAATGAATAATAGAAGGTTATTCAGGAATAACCACTTGGTCAGGCTAACACAAGGGAACAATATACACAGCAACAGGCACTTCTAAGGTTTATATTGATTGCTAGTGAGAAAAGACAGGCACCATCACACAGGGATCCTACATCACAACCTAGAAGGAATACTTAAATATAAATCACTAATATTCTTATCTTCCATATGCTTAGTAAGTTGAGTACCTTCTAATAAATTGAGATCGTAAGATGAACTGTCAGGCTTGTGTAGGGCTGGATAGGTGTTAAAGAGATTTGCAACAAAAGCTAAATTGAGTTTAGGGTTGCCTGCAACCACATCAGCTGGAGTTACAAACTGCCTGCAGCCCAATTTATCTGCCTGCTGGAGCATGTATTCAGCTCTCCTCAAGTCATTTTTATCCTAAAAAGAGAAACAAACAAACAAAAATTAATTTGCAGTAAGTAGCTGCACATTTTCGGGTTTTTACCAGATCTTCAGGTAGGAAAACCTTTAAATGACCCATGTCAGTTCCTCCCTCATTCCTCAATGCCTGAGCTATCTCTTGCTGATGATGTGACATGACAATTACCCTCTTCCTTCCACCTTTTTCTGTCCTTCACTTCTGTGGCTGCCAGCACAGCATTCCTCATGAATCCCAGCAACTGCAGCCAGAACTGTAGTGATTATGTTTCCATTTCCAGACTGTTGATTCCCATATTATATATTTTGCCAAAGGTTCACCATCACTGCTTTAAACTGATATTCTCAAGCACAGTAATTACAGATGATGCCCAAAATCCTAAGTGAAAGTTTGAATGCTTCAGGCTTGTCTTCCTTTTAATATTTTTGCCTCTGAATCATCGTAATTTGTCAACCTGTGTGTTTTGTACATTGGTATTTATTATTTGTACTAAGGTTTATAACTCAGAACATGATCATATAAACTGTAGGAAACTACATGGAAAAACTAACTACTATTCTTTCTCACTCCCCAAAAAATCCAAAGCAAGAGCAAACAAAGAAAACAGAGCTCTCCTTATGAAGGAGTTTGAGAGAACCAAAGCCTGTAAGCAAACTATTTTGCATATGGGTTTCATTATTATAATGAATAACAAGATTCTACATTAGATTCTGATTGATATATAGATATCTCAGGGATGCAGTTCAGCTTTGCATCAAATGCATTCTCAGAACAATCCTTCCAATAAGCACCATATTGCACCTTAGGCAAAAGTGTTTTCACATCCATGTAGGTTGGTTTTAGACCCTCTGTCCCTTTACAACTTCAAGCTTGATGGATGCCACACTGTCCTGCTCGTTATTGGAAGGGCTCACGTGTTATTTCTGAAATCTGTTTGAGGAAGGTCTGAGGAAGGATCACAAGGTTTGTGAAGTCTACTCTTTTTCCTTGTCTGAATTCCTAAAGAGGAAGACTGAGCAGGATGTTGTAATATTTGTGTTGGATGACCCTGCTGAAAATAAACATACACTACTCCAAGTAAAACACAGCTCCACACTTCAGACTGCAGGATGCATTATCCTGTTTCAGCAGCGTTCAGGAACTTTACAAGTTTTTTCCCATTTAAGCCTTTGTAACACTGAGGAATCTGAATTCTTGCACATGTTAGAAAACAAAAGAAGATTCAGGGGCAGCCTGGTAACCAGGATGTTGGACACATACACAGAGGTCTCAGATAATTCCAGTCTATTTTCCCATTTCTGGATACTCACATGAAATCCTGAAAAGTCAATTTTAATGGGCAGTTGATCAACGTCATCTCCTTTGGGTGCAATCTGATTTAACAGATGGTAGTATGCTCTTGAATCCTAAAACGAGCAGTGTAATAGTTAAAAAAATAAAAAGCAGCAAGTATGTAGCATTTCCTAGCCATTTATTGCTCTAATAGTCCAATCTAAAAGCCACATAAATCAAAAATACAGCACCCATATTCAGTGAATATGAAAGAGGTCATACAGCCATTTTACTACACTATTTCACATAGAAGTTATTTAGCCAGATGACAGAGAAAAGGAATGTCTGCTAATTATTCTGGACAATGCTAGTTTTATTCTGCTGAATATTAACTAGACTGTTGTAATTCAGATATTCAGGGCAAATTAATATAGAAAAATACCCAATTTGCATCTTATATTCAGTGTTGGTATTTTACACCTTTACTGTCCTTATCAAATAGACTGGTTTATAAAAATTTCTCTTTCTTAATCAGTGAGGTAATGGAAATTAAAAAAGGAGAGCAAGGTGGTTCTTTTAGGATGAATCTATAGTGACAAAACAAATTATATTAATTTGATGCAGTTTTCAGTGTGCTTCTGGGGTCCCCCCCCAGTAAGAAACCAGGAGAAAAAATAAAACCCTACTAGTTTTAGAAGTATTTAATACTTCTCTTAAACAGCATATATTTTTACCACAGTAGCAGTTTTCATATAAAACCTTAGTTAAATGCTTGCTTTAATAACAGCTTTCTTGGTGGCATTTCAAAATACCTAACTAGCCACTAATGACATGGTTTTCTTCAGTGAAAGGAGGTTTTATCACCTTAGGGAATCTTCCTCATTTGCTTTTAGTTTTAAAAAGTTGGTGTTTTCTCTCTTCAGCTGGGCTACTACAGAACTCTGCACACCTTACACAGAGTGACTGAAGAGAGAAGAATTATGCAGCTCTGCCCCCTGCCCTGAGGAGCAAGCACACCTTTCAGTCCCCTGTGTCAGTCACTTGGCACACCAGCAGTGGCTGGGAGTTATTAGTTAACTAATAAGGTAGTGCAAATTGTCCTAAATAACTCTAATCAGCACCTCAGAACATTAGAACTTCTCTGAATATGAGCTTGTTGGAAGTGTCCACATTGTGATGTGATAGCATGAGCAACTGAATAGGATGTGTGAGATCAAAACTCTTTCAGAGTTGAAAAATGCAGGGTGAAACTACAGCTAGAAAAAGCAGATTACTATTTTATCTAAATTCTTCTGATATGACTGATTTGTTTTTATGCATAGTGTGCATAATATTTTAATAGCATTATGTTCAATTATCAGAGCAAATAACTACAAACCTTAATGTCTTGGCTGAAGTTATTGATTTTCTGCCACCCTGCATTGGCCAGATGATAGTTCACCCAGCGTAGCAAGAGGTCTTCTGGGGAAAGCTTCATCAACTGATCTAGTTCTTCCCCTTCATTTAGCAAGGCAATAAGAGCTAAAAGCAAGTTTGAAAGAAAGCTGAAATCATTGCTACTGTGGTCTCAGCTAATTCCAAATGGCTGACATTGCTGTACCTGGCACTGCTCTTACCTTCATTTCTGGAGAGCTCAATATCAGCAAAAAGACCAACTTTAATGATCTGCCACAGGAGTCCTAACACCAAGTGTGGCTTCCCTTCTTGCAAATCTTGTGATCCAATATTGACAACTGTACAGCCAATGGCAGATGCTGAGTTCAGAGCCAGGTTTAGGTTTTCCTATTTGGAATATCATTGTTTGACAAACTCATGAGGCTGTAATTCTTAGTAAATTAGTTCATATTAAACTTTGGAAGAAATAATGCATTAGTTCAATAGAAAACTGCACTCCAGAGATTTTTTGTGAGCTACCTCATATCTTACCAAAATTTAGTAGAAAACATTATTGATACTGTTCAATACGGACTCACAAAAAATTGTGGACTACCTTCTGCAGCTTGGATCACTGAGGAATACTCTAATCAAAACACTTTTTGTAATTCACAAGTATCAGATGTACAAATTAAACAAAACTGCTTAAAATATCAGTGGCCTGATCCAGTGGAAAACCATGTTCATATGGAATTCTGCGCTGCGCAGAAGGCTACTGACATCACTGCCATCCCATCTTGAATCTTATACAGGCTGACACACTCAAGCAACTGTAAAACTGTAACTGAATGGAGAGCATAAGAAAATCACGACAATTCAACACCCTGACACTGAAAGTAAAGCCAATGATTGTCACAGATGAAACACTCCAAGGAAAAATAGCTGGCAGCTCTCATCAATATTACGATTTTCTTGTGTCACATTTTAACTATCTACAGAGACAACATAAACACACATAGTATTATCTTTGCTGACAAATCTTCTTTAAAATAAGTAGAGATTACAGAACCCACTTGGAGGATTTAGAACATAGTGTGGTTTAACTTTTTGTATTTTAACGTCACGGCCTGAAATGAAAAGTCTGCCAATTAACGGAGGTTTTTAATCAGCATTTTTTTCTCTCTGGGCTGCTAGCTTATGGATCTACTTCCTCTTCCAGACCTATTTTCTTAAACCCAAGATCATAAAAACTGTTTCTCTCAAATTTTACATGATTAAAAATTGAGGTTCTCATTTTCTGTCCAAGGTGCTCTCCACTATGAAAATACATCATCCTGCCATACAGCCATGCAGGTACTTTCTGCTTTGCTAAAGTACAACCTGACCATCTACTCAGAAGTCTAAAATTATTTTCTTCAGGTACTTAGTAAAGCAAAACAAAAATAGTGAATATGGGAAGAACTAGGGAAAGCATGAAAAATCCAAGTTTTCCTGTACATCATCTAAGAAACAGGAGAATTTAGCAGACTATTAGAATACAGAATTTCATGCTTTACAGTTTTTTTATTACATAGGAGTTTTAATTATTTTTTTTCTCCACAAGGAGAACTGTCACTAAATCAGAAAAATACTTTTTCATTTGTGGCAAGTTCCTATCCATGCAGTACTTACAGAAATAGTGAAAGGAGTGAGTTTTTTCTTATTAATAGCCCTTTCATCAATTGTATCTGGTTGTGAAAAATTGATCATTTTGCTAAGGAAGAAAAATCAAGAGTTAATTCAAACTTTCATTTTACAGAAAATATACTATTTGATTATAAACTTGTAACACTTTAAACTAGCTGAAAATACTTATGACAAGATTTAAAAAAACCCTCATCATCCTCTAAATCTCCCCTCCCTGTTAAATACTTGCACATTCATTCAGAACATCCCAGATAATGTTGCTAAAAGAAACTCGAGCATTTGGCTTTTATAATTAATAGAGCATGTCTTTACTGTCACAAAAAGGTCCTGAGAAGATTAAAACTGTAAACCAAAGTCAGTTAAATGGTCTCTACTGACAAATTTTGTAGTATAATCAGTGTATTCCTGCATTGCATTTCTGTAGTACCTTGTATGTACATGGATCTCAAAGGCTAATTCACATCAATACTAACATGCTAATCCCTTGTTAGCATGGTGTATGAGTAAGTACTATTAATCTACTTTACCTAACTAGAAAGTTACAGCAAACTGAAGTTAAGGGACCTACTATATGCTCTCTGTTTTGCCATGGATTTAATTCAGATTTCTGTTCCTCCCGTTCCATGATTTAGTGACTATAATTAGTAACTTCTAAAAATATTTTAAACATTTTCTAATTATTTCCACTAATGAATATATGAACTGCGGAATTATCATCTCCTTTATAAACAGCCTGCACATATCTGATGAGCATAATTACAGGTGTGAAGTGGAAAACCACTTCTATAACATATGCACAGAGTCATATAAAAAATTTGCTAAAAATCACATTTCTATGGGCAAACAGATTTTCCCCATTTTACACACTGGTTGAAATATTTAGGAGTGGAATCTTGATGTTAAAGCCTATCAGAAGTTTTCCAATTCATGTCACTGTGATCAGCATTTAACCTTTGAGATTAATTTCTTTTCTTTCTTGGACTCACCAAAGAAGGATGCCATCTGCAAGGGATTTAAACAGACTGGCATCTGATGGGTTCATGGGGAGGAGGTGCTTACAGTCTGGGTCATCTTGTAGAGCTTTATTTATCCAATTAACAAAAGCAACTTTTTCTTCCTCTGAAAAAAAAAGACAGCATTAAAATAGTGGATTATCATTTTCATGAACACATACTACTAAACATCATACGTGGGTCAAAGAGGTTCATCTGCAATAAAACCCCTGAGTTTCACAGAGGCCAGTTATGAAAAGAATCAGACCAGTGGGAAAGAACACAAAAATGGCAAGTACAGATTGATCTTTCTCCTATTGCACCCTCGAAATATCTGGTGATTTTCTGAAGAACATAAAAATCAAAGGGACATCATAGGGAAGGCATCCTCATGGCTGACTTCAAATTCAGTTTCTCAGCAATTACAAAGAAAAGAGGAAGATTTCTGATCAGAAATGTGCAACAACACAATTTATACACCATTGGTTTAAAACACAGCATTTCATTCTGAGAGACTGGCAATCTTTTTGAGACTGATCTGGACTGCTGAGCTGTATTTAGCTTTGAGAAACTTAAGAAGTTTAATATCTCAGTTTTAAATTCTCTTTATATTTAGTGCAGAATTTATTACTGTGTATCTAAGAAAGCTTATTGGGATAACAGTCAGTCAAGTATTAGTATCCACATTCCCAAACAGCACAGGTGGTATTCCTCTCCCTTACCTCAAGAAGCAAACAAGAGAGGTACCTACACCTGACTCCTTACACTTACACTCCTTACACTCCTTCCACTGTCAGTGGGAAATGTGAAATTCTAGTGCACCCTTCATCTCATCATAAATGAGGTGGTGATGAGGCCAGGCCACATGAACTGCACTTCAGTGGGGTCTGCTTCTCTCCACCAAAAATGAAAGGGAGTCTAAACCATTACCTCTGATGCCCTACAGGCATCCTTTGAGGTGGAACATATTCCCAGCCTTAGAGATCTACCAAGTGCAGCTGGTGCTATAAGAATCACACTGAAACAGAGGGTATTGCCACCTCTGGCTAACCAAAATGATTCTTTCTCATATATGGAATCTTAACACAGTCTGGAACCACTGCAAATTCCAGACTCAAATCAATCAAAAAAGTTGCAATATTGCCGATAGCAATGTGATCCTGGAAGGTGGTTAACACTCTGGCCAGGAGCTGCAATGCAATTAGGCACAATTACCAACTTAAATTACATGCAGCAGGGGGAGGCAGAAAGAAACGGATCAAATATTAAAAGCAGCTTCTTAAGTGTAAGAGAGGCTATGCAAAAACCATGCAGGACTGAACAATTCTGTAATGGCAGAGACAACTGAGGGGGCCATTCCACCCACAAAGGATATATGGTGGTTTGTTAAGGGTTTTTTAGTTTATGCTATTAACACTGTGGAAATGAAAATGAGAATTCATTTTTATCTGAATGTAGGAATAAGAGGAGATTAGCATGTAATGAAGGCAAAAGCTTGACTACCATTACTAGAAGAACGCCAAAGGGGCCATTTTTCTCTCCTTACATGCTGTCAGTGCTTGTTTTGCTCTTTTGCTCTTGCAAAGAGTCCCACTTGCCTCCAAGTATAGCATGAAACTAGTAACAACTGAACATAGCTAATAAACTATTGTCCACACTTGTCTATCTCCACATACTTTCTCTGTGTTAATTTGCTTTCAACACCAACATTTTTCCATTGTTTGGTTTTTTTGTCTGTAGTGCAAATTTAAAGAGTTTCCTCCATGCAAAAGTTGCTCATGCTTAATTATTTCTTACCCGAATAAGAGTGCTGTGTCCCCTCACTAGAGATTGCTGATGTTCCTCCAATAGCTGTAATACCTTGCTTTTTGTTTATTGATTTTCGGAATGATTTGCTGACATCTTTACTTTTCAATTCCTGAATTATCTGAAATCAAAAAAGTAGAGAGTATTTTGTGACTGATCATACTTTCAGATAACTAAGTGTTAATTCATATAAGTACTCTAGAGTTAGTAGTTAACCTGACTGCCTATTTACACTGACTTCTGTTCTAAAAAAAAAATTTACTGTATGGGTAGAACTAGTTTAAATCCTCTCATGAAACTTGCATAGTGGATGTCTAACATATTATTTCTCAGTGAATAACTTTATTAAGCCGTGGTAACTGAAAAAGTAGACATACAAATATCTACACAATTTTTCCATAGATGTTTTAGTAAACTGAAACACACATCTAAAGATATGCACATTTTCGATGCCTGTAGCATATTTCTCCCGCTTATTTCACCACATGCTGCACAGTAAAAGGTGACATGACAGTTACACATGTCCTTAATCAAGCTAAAAGCGTTTATTAACCTGCCTGCAATGTAAACCACATCTCAGATTTGCCAAAATATTGTAGAGATCTCAAACTGAACAGGAAGTAATGCAGTTCAACATGTGGAGGCAAATATTTGCATCTCACCTATGAACCACTTCAAATTAGAATCTTGAAAGGAAAGATCAATAGCTAGTTTAACAAGCATCCTGCTGCAATGAGCTGCACTACTCCAAATTGGAAGCAGAAAATAATCATCCCAAACACACACTAATCAACGGCCTGATAAGCTTTTGTTTCTTTTAAAGCCCACTAGTGAGTAATCCTCATTTAAAAAAGTCTAAACCTTTGAAATTTGTTCACTGAAAGGGAAAAACTGTGCCTCAGTCCCAGTAATAAACAGCCTTTAGTACAGAGATTAAGCATAGTGATAGACTAATGTTTGCACTACTAAGAGCATTCAGAGCCTGGTATCTAATTGTCTGCTCTTTTGTCAGAGGAAGGGCTGGCCCAACAGCTCCTAAAATATGTAGTCCATCCCTTCATCTTTGAATAAACAAAACAGGACTGATTTCAACTAAGGCACTCTCACATGCTGCTCATATCAGATCTATTAAATTAAAAAGGAGAGTGAAAGTGTAAAATAACTATATAGGATATTCTAAATTGTCACAGAAAACTCAAAATAATAGTTATATCTATCTAAAATAGTACTTAGTTATAGCACTTAATTCAGTTTTCTATCCTAATTCTTAACAGGTATCAGACAGTAGAGAAACATCCAAAGAGAGTGTCTTACAGAGACAAATTCTTCGAAGTTGATTCTCCCATCCTTGTTGCTATCTGTCACTAAAATGATTTTTTCTACAATCTCCCGGACTTTGTAACCAGGCAAGGGCAGACTTGCTTCTTTAAACAGGTCCTGAAGTTCATAATCGCTGACATACCCACTGTTGTCAATGTCTGTAAAATGAAAGCACAAGTTGTTACACTTACATAAAGAACCAAGTGTAGTAACTGTAAAGAATAAATCAAGTGTGAGAAATGCAGTTCTAGCAGATAAGTATTTCTTTTCCTGAGAGACATAAGTAAGTATGAAGGAATGCTTGTGGATTAGAGGGACAACTGTCTAGGCCTGGTGCCATCTTGTGATGTACTTTTTCAGGAGCTCTCTTATGATCCAAAGCACAGCTATAACAAGATAGCAAATTTTCAAGTAGTGAAGTTGAAGCTTTTTTTTTTTTTAAGACGCCCAACAAAATTATCTATAAACCTTCAAGTGAGAGGGAGATCAATTAATATATGCTTCCTGTCAATATTATACCATTTGCAATCAGGAAACTCAGCCCTGATGCATGTTGTTATTAGAAGAGCACACTTACACAAGAAAAACTACTTACACAAGAACTCTGCCTGACTCTGCATTTTGTTTCTTATCCTAGTATCTGATAGACATTTTCTGTTCTTCAAAACTTTTGATGTGGTTAGGCTTACCTGTGAAGAATAAATCCAGGATGATCTGTATCTGTTTATTAAAGGTGACCTTCCTTAATCTATTAACTAGCTCTGTTGGGAACAATTTGTGCTGCCACCTTCACTTACACTTGGCTCCCAAGACCACATGGCAAGAATGTTCAGGTACAGCAAAGTATTAGAATGCTTTTTTTTCAAAAAGAAGTACAGTACAGCTTCACAATTGTGGAAAGAAATTAATGGCTGTATCATAAAAATAAATTAAGAAAAACTGAGTATAATTTGTGTTGCTCATCATGAATAATGCAGCAGCAGAGAAACAATCAAAAATACCCTTTGTACTTTCACCTTAGGCCAATCTCTGTGCAGAAAGCTGACTTGAATTCATCTTAGTATAATAAAGCATCATTTTACACCTATGTTTTTACCCAGAGTAACATATAAATGAACCAACCACATTAACTGTTCCTGTTTTTTTAAATCTATGCATATTTCCATATATATGTATACACATATTTATACAAGCAGAATTTGAATATGCCAGTAAAATAGCCTTACCTGTACCTGTAGTGCATTGGCTATACAATGGAGAGAAGTACTTTTAAAAGCAGAAAAGCTATAGTCCATACACAGTATAGATGAAGTTCAATCAGATACAAGAAATCGTATCCGGCCTAAGTAATGCTGGATATGATGCCCATCATTTTCCATGTTTGACAATAATTTACAATGTCTATGATCATATTAAAGCTCTTGAAAAATATTAGTTAATAGTATTTTCCCAGCTCTACCAACAATCAATCTAGGGGAAGCAATTTAAGAGAACATCACAATCAGTCAAAAAGAGAAGCAGATGATGTGACCACATTTCTGACTTATCAAGGTGCTCCCACTTTTGGGTTTTTTTTTTGTTTTCTAGTTAAAAACCTCTCTTCATATTGTCCATGGTATCAGAACTCAGCCAATAATACCACAGTGGATGAATGTGCCTCTCACTGCAGAGAGGCAAGCAGAGAAACATGCTTTCATCTCTAGCCATAATTGATTGCTGTACACTAATTTTCTTGTATTCATACTACACTGTGTAGCTTCTGTACAGCTTCACAAGGCAGTCACATTTCACTGCTGACAAAAGGCTAAAAACACCTGATTAAAAAAAATAATTTTGTGTTTTCAATACTATCAACAACTCAGAAATCACTACACAGACAATTTTTATGTCTGCAACTGCATTAATTCATCCACTGGCTTGCAGGCATGTAAAACTACAGGTAATAATAGGGATGGTCTAAACAGCAGAGGACATGCTCATGAGCTCACTCAGATTACCAGCTATTTTATTTCTCTAGGTTCATCTTTCACAGGGGGTAAGTTTCCATGATGACAAGCTGAGAGTTAAATACATGCCTTCTCTCAGTTTACCAATGTAGCTGCAAGGAATTTATCCATAAAGACATTGGAAAAGTAAAAATGAAAAAAAACAAACCAACAAAACCTAATGATGCTTAATGTCTGTATTTTACAGAAAGCATAAAGAAGAAAGTACTTTTCAGTGAACAGGAGCAGGACAGACAATTCTTACAGCAGAAGTGTGAAAACACGCAGGCAGGAAATGGAGAAAAAGAAGGAATGCAGATGGTGAAAAACCAACCAAACAGAAAAGCAGTTAGACAACACCAGTGAGTATCTACCTGTCTTAACATCTCCCTGATGTTACACTGATACAGGCTCTTCCCTTTGGCCTGTTGTTCCAGCACCTGCAGGCTACAGACTCCTTGAGCTACAGATGTCATGAGGAGTCTTTAACAGCAACTCATGAATTACCTTCCATGGATGTATCTTTCTCCTTTTAGGATTTCTACTCTTTTTTGGTCTCGAGTCAATGGGTTCATGGTTTAATTATTTATAATGAAGAGAAGTTACTTCTTTTTATTTTAAGTTTTCTGACTCTATTGGGCATCACGTGATACCTCTATTGACAGAACCTGCATAATTCCTTCTTCACCTCCTCCTACTCATTGTCTTAAATCTCTAACATACAGTTTCCCAATAGCTTCTTCACCAAGCTAAAGACTCATAACATTTAAGACTTCTTGCCTGACATTACCCTGTTCCCCCCATTATGACTGAATGCAAACATGTCTGTTTGATTTCCTGAGCTGCAGTCACACATCACCCCCCAAAACTGCAGCAAATAGGAAATAGAGCAGACATGAACTTTAACAACAGCAGTGCAATCTGGAAATAAGGGTTAGTTGCTATCTAATTTCTCACTCTGTTTACTCTGATTAATCTGTAAACATCCTGTCAAACATAGAAAATTGTAGTTATTTATTAACATCTGCTAGCTACAAAAGCAAGACTAAAAAATCTGCAAGTTTGGCTTACTTAAAATGTAAAATCCAATAGAATAAATGAAAAGAGGAATTATTAGTTCACCAAAGCATGAAAGTAAAGTAAAACCCAAGTGCCAGTAATCTAACATGAAAATATATAAGACCCAAAGCTTAATCAAACTTTTTTTTCAGATTTAAGGAAATCAAAAAACTGAATTTTGAGACCTATTATGTAGCATATGCAAAGGCACAAATAATGCAACTGCCCAGCAAGAAAATATATCTGTTTTCAGTGCTGAAGGTGAAAGAAATTAACACACATAGTTTTAAGTGAAAATATGGGGCTGTATGCAAACATTCTTATTTTATTAGATATTACCAGAGGGAAAATACGTCCCTATCAAAATAAGGTGATCCATAAAGATTTCTTCCACAAATCATAAAGTTTTGCAATGTTAATGGCATCCTTATTGTTTTATTATTTAAAACATACCTATTTTGCCAAATGCTTCTCTTAGTTCTTCAAGCTCTTCCCGAGATATAGTAGTTATGTTGTTTTCCATCTTTGGGCAGCAGGAACTGTCGTCCTCAATTGTCTATACCTAATAATAATAAACAGGAAAGATATAAGGCTGTAATTCCACATACATATAAGTTACTGATCTTTTCAACACAAGGTACCAGACTTGAATGATGTGTCCAGGCCTAGCACACTTAAAACATTACAAACAACACTTTAAAATACCTCAAATACCCAACAATTCTTTTCACTCAGTAATAGGGACTGAGAATTCACAACAGCAGCACCTGTTTACATACACTTGGTGCTTCCTTTTGCATATAAGCACGGACCAGTAATCTACCTCCATGCTTGAGTGGTTTTCCAACATTAAAGTCTCCTTACATTTCAACAAACAATTTTTAGAAACATCAATTCCTAAGTGCAGTGCAGTATCATTGCCAAGTAATGGTTAGTGCTAGGATCTAGTGCTGCCAAGCACTGAGCATTCCAGCATTTACACAGCAATAAACCTCAGTGGGACACTTTCAAGTACCTGCCTACAATCTGTGGGTGAACACTGAGGAGCCTTTTCACAGCTCCTGACCTGCACCACTCTTTTGACACCCTGTTGTCTCATAACACTGTCAAAGAGCCGAATCAAGGCTTTTACTGAGCAAAGACTGGAGTCTCAGTGTGAATCTTTCTCTACTGACCTCCATAAAAAAGCAAAACAAAACTGAAGGCAAGAGATCAATAAATCCCCATGACAAATCTTTGCCCATTTTCTCTTACCGAAGCTTTACTGCAACAGGATGTTTCAGACTTGTTGGTACTAAGTGCAGCTTTGTACAGAAGTCACACACAATTGTCTCAATACACAAGCTTGTATTTGCCTTTGCCATTTCCCACTGTGCCCGTGCCATGGGCACACACAAGGCAAGCCCAGGGCAGCACCACCTGCCTGCACTCAGCTCTGACAGCACCTGGTTGGAGACAGAGAACACAACGTGCTGCAGGTGGGGCTGTGCCTTCTATAAACATCAAAGTTTAATCTTTGATTTTACCTTATAAGCCAAAAGGGGCAAAAATCCACCTTACATAAGTATTTCCATCAAAGTTGCTCTGTACTTGTGAATGATTCCCCTTCTGGTTTAGTGTTTTTGCATTAGAGCAAGAAAAAAAATAGTCCTGTAATGACCAAGCTATCATTTGCTCATAGTAATTAAATTCAGATCTGCTATATGCAGCTGCTTGTTCCCCAAAAATTGTGCATATCAACAGAACAGTACTGTTACCCACTGGACAAGACTCTAGAAGGGGAAACCTGACTTCAACACCTAGTTTTATCATGGATCATGCTGGATGCCCTTGGGAAAGACTGTCCCTTTGTTTCCCACCTTTTGTGGAAAGCTTTTCTTCCATGATGCTATGTAAAAAGAGTTCTTCAACAGTGGGTTATTCTAAAGAGCTCCTGTCTGCTTTACTTGGGTTAGTATTTTCTGTGTCTTCACTGGGACTGTTCCTGCAGGTCACACAGGATATGGCCTTGAGTGTGGGTGGCAAGTTAAGTCTTTTTCCTTCATGTCACTAGATCTTATTTAAGTACTAAAATCCTACTTATCCATTTTGCTAAGCTTACCAATAGCATGTACAGTCTTCATATTCCAAAGAAAAAAGATATTTAAAATATATATTCAGAAAAAAAAATTACCCTTCACACAGATGTTTCTGAAAGTGCAAATACCTTCACTGGAAACCTGGTTTGGCAATTAAAGAAATAATGAACTGTGGAAAAATTGGTGAAAAAATAAAACACTTAAATCCAAATTACTAAGGAAATTTAAAGGACACCAAATCTGCAAAAAAACAGATGACAATTCTCTGAAACACAGAAACAGCACGACAAAGCATAAGTGAACTATTTAGCCATGCAGGTGTAAAAGACAATATCACTTATGTCATCCTATTAATGTTTTTAACTATTTACCATTATCATGAGTCAGATTTTATGAGAAACAATTTCTGAAAAGTTGCAATGCAATTAGTTTCACTGCTGCCCTTTTATGATTCATGATTTAGATTTCACATCATATTCTACTTCAGAAAATAGCAATCTTTGATTTCCAAAGATGTAGATTATTTCAGTTACACAGTAGAAACATCTGTTCTTGAATGAAGCAGATAAATAAAGCTAATAATTCTGCTCTAAAGAGACAGCCTTAAATAGCCTATGATATCATTACAGGGTAAATTAGCTGGTCAATTAAGTGGCAGAAGTACTGCAATCATGGTTCTGGCATTCAGGAGAGACAGTTTGAACCATCAGAGACAACACCCAAACTAGTCAGACATTTCAGACAGTTTCAATACAGAAACAGGGACCTTCTATCTAAGCTAATAAATACCTTGCACACCCAGGCTTGTCAGCACCCAAGATGAGTGCACAGGCAATTCTGACAAGATTTAGCCTCCAAAGGTACCTGTCTTGGAACTATGACTACCTGTTGAAAAGAACATTCGTTTAGAGAGAACGTTTCTCTGTACTCTGGTGGCGTTCAGATGACACTTTGATTGTCTGTAGTCTGTGCTTACATCAAACTGTCTCATGCTGCCCCAGGACAGGGTAGGTACAAACACTGTTTTAATGCTGAAAAAGCGCCCTTGATCCTCTTTTTAGTCCTTGACAATATCCTTAACATGAACTGACAATATTCATGTATCCCTAGCCTGCCTTCCACACCTGGAAGGCTTTTTGTGTCTAAAGACAGTTCCCTGGAGCCTCCTGGAAATTGTCCACATCCAACACAATACAGATACCAACCATCGTGGTATTTCTCTGTGTGCAGTGGAGTATCTGTGGCTGAGCAACCACACAGGATGAAGTGAATAGGTCAAGGAGCAGTTCCTGCCACTTTTTTGACCTGTTATCAAAGCTGTCAGAAAAAAATAGAGCAGCTAATTGGCAATCAGGCCCAATAGTTGTCTCCATCCCTGCAGGCAAGTGGCAATTTCTTTTCCAGCTCTTCATTTCAAATTCTATTTGCCTCATTTCCACACCAGCTGCTACTGCAATGACAATGGACTTTACAAATGCTGACTCGAGAGCTTATTTTCTTTTGTCACTGTTCTTTTTTCTGGCATCAGGGACACACCTCCTCTGTCCCTGCTGCAAATACCATCTATTGCTGCATCATCCTTAAAGCTGTTGTCTCTAATGACAGTCAAGATAGCCTAATTTGCATATACAGGTTGTGCTTTTATGTCAATAACCAGCTGGTTATTAGTATGTACTGTCTATAATTACAAAATGTGAAAATTCTGCTTCTCTTGTTGGGCTTTGAATCAAACTGCTATAGATTTTAATAGAAAAAAATCTCCACAAAAATACATGGTTTAACTTATAGTATTCCTGTGTTAGCTATCCATGATTCTTTAAGTCGATGTGATGAGAACAGAACAGCTTTCAAGCACTATTAGTGTTTTTTAATCTCTTGCCAGATTGAACTAGGAGTTCTATCCAGTCTCAGAAAGAAAATAATGCATTATAAAGTATAAGACACACAAAAAGAACTTTAAAACAAGAATATGCATCACATATTCCCTTTGGTCAGTAAGGATAGAAGAGGAAATGCTAATTAAAAATTAGTTGAAACATTTGCATATAATAAAGATTTGAGCAGTGAAACAGAATGTTAGCTCAATATGAACACACAAAGGTTTCTGATGTATTTTCAAGAAGATAAAACTGCCCAAGTTTGTTTGTTTTATGTTTTGGTTTCCCCTCCCAAACTGAGCTGGAAAGATCTTTTTACTTATGCCAAAATTGTTCTTGACCTCCAAGTATAAAGATGATTAGTGGCCAAATAGATCAGTTGTTTAACAACGTGAAAGCAAAAATGATTGTATGTGTTTCACTAGTGGTCTGTAATAAAACAGCAGTGGAGACTAACTCTTTTTTAAACTTACTAGAGATTAACTTTTTATCTTACTGTGATAATGCTCTTAATCTTTATGACAAAATGAATAATCATTAGACTTCAGTGACTTCATAATTTTTTTATTATTATTATTGTTTGCACTAGCATAGGATATGGAAAGATAGCTTATCTTTCCCATATCTGTGAAAAAGCTGCAGGAGACATTCATATGAGAGAAATATACCCTATGTCATCCAAACTGAGAGAAGCCTTGACTGCAGAATACAGTCACAGAACCACAGAATAGCAGGTTGGGAAGCACCTCAAGGATCACCACTCCAACCTTCCTTGGCAAAAGCACGATCTAGAAAAAATGGCCCAGCAGCCTGTCCAGTCAAACCTTAAAAGTGTCTAGTGTTGGGGAATCCACCATTTCCCTGGGGAGATTATTCCAATGGCTAACTGTTCTCATTGTGAAAAATACTCCTCTTGTGAGCAATGGGAATGCCCACAGGAGCAACCTGTACCCATTACCCCTCCTCTTTTCCATGGGATTCCTTGTAAGGGAAAGTCTCCATCCACTTTGTAGTCACCCTCTAAATACTGGAACATTGTAATAAGGTCTCCCCTAAGCCTTCTTTTCTCAAGGCTGAACCAACCCAGTTCTCTCAGCCTTTCCTTCTGTGGCAGCTTCCCAGTTCTCTGATCATCTTTGAGGCCCTTTTCTGGACCCTTTCCAGCCTGTCCTCATCTTTTTTCGTGAGCAGGAACCAAAACGGAACACAGTGTTCCAGGTGTGGACAGTTCTCTAAACATAGAAAGAACTAATCTAATACACCTGTAGAATGAAGAGCACTGGGTCTTATAAAGGAAGAAGGTACAAAAATAGATCCACTCCTAATGCAGCAAAGAGGATGCTTATAAACCCTAAAAACAGGAGAGCAATATACAATTAGCTATATACATACATATACCTGCATATATATAAAAATGAGATATTACAAGCACATTGCTAGGTTTTGAAAAAGAGACCAGGTATAATTACGGTATCAGTTACAGTTATTAACAGAGTAGTATAAAGAGCAAACTTCTTTACATACCAAACACGCAATCTGAGGCTTCACAACCTGCAAGACTCAGAGTAGGTTTCTCAGCCTGGGCTTGTAAACATGGCTGGATACATTTATGACAATCAAAAGTATGTAATTAATACAAGTTAGATGATTACAATGAAGAAAGGTTGTTCTTCAACATACAAACTAATAAACCACAAAATTTTCCTCAGTCTTTTATGTATAGCATTACACAGTGAATAAGGTGCAATTTAAGATGGGAAAAATGGTATTTTCAACTTCTTCCAAACTGTATGTACTGATCTTTGCTAGAGGAAGGCTATCAAACCAGCCACTGTGATAAATTCTGTGTCCATGAAATATGTATCTCTTGTAAAGAGGACTAGATTTACAGTGAAATTAATTATTCACTCCATAGGAATTTATTTATCGTAGTACAGTAACGCTGGTGAATAATAAAATCAACATCTCCACTATGCCTTAAGGATAAACCTGGATGACTTGTGAATAAATGGTAAAACAAGCCAAGATATCTGTTAGACTAGTCGTGGGCCTGATCTGAATTCACTTACTCTGGTATAGGAACGGATTAATTTCATGAAGCTCAGGTCAGGATTAAGAGTAACTCTCTTACAAAGCAGATAAAAGCTTACTTCAGAAAGATACCTTTTCATCCAAACAAAATGCCTCCAGCTTCCTCTGGCTGCCGGGATACGGAACAGCCACGCAAATGTATCCCCAGGATCAGTTTCAGGCCGTTTCCTCTGCATGCATCATTGACGAGCAGCTCAAACTGCCCGGGCTTTGGGTTGTTGCATTCAGGACTCCAAATAAAAAATATCAATGGAAACCTTACCTATGCCAAAGGGACCACTTCTAGGCAAGCAATTTTGGAAAAAGGCTATTGCATGCAGAGTTTGTGGAAGCAGCTTTCCTGAAACGTCCTGCAAAGCTCACGTGTTTACAATCTAGCAACACCAACATTTTGGGTTCAATTTGCCCAAATGGATTATCTCAGATCCCATTCTGCTTTGGTTAACTAGGAGTTTACAAGTTTCACCTGCCTTCAGCACAGGGCTGAGACTGTTGTATCCCCTGTTGTGACAGCAAGAGCAAATCTGAAATAGTGCCATTCTCTGTGAAACTGGGACATTGAGGTGGCACAAGTCAATACCCCCAACCCTGCAGAGCCATGAGCACAAGTTACTACATTCTAACAGTGGTTTCTGAGGTTTATAAATACAGTCATTCCTAACACTGGTTGTAGTAAGATCACTTCTCCAGGTAACAGAACAGCAAGAAGTTGAATTTGTGTATTTCCACAGTGCAGTGTGTCCAGGGCTCCCTACTGACAGCAAACCATTTCCAGATGAAACATATGTGAACAAAGCTGCTTCCAAGCCACAGGCAGATTTTTCTTAGGTACTTGTCAATTCCAGGCAAATCAGTGTTAGGAATACAAAACCAAGATTTTTCTCACAGATCTGTTGATAAGAGGCAACACTTCGGTTTCTCAGAACACAAAATCAGATTGGCTGCAAAACCAATATACCCCTTAACCTGAAGCAAAATCATCCTACTTTTGAGAGGAGCTTTATGTTTTACATGATGCAAGTGTCAAGACTCAGTATTCTGGACAATCTGCATATTTTCTGTAATTTAAACATATTGCCTTTCCAATAAATTATGGAGTACAGAATCAAAGTGTACATAATAAACAAGTGCCATAATAAGCTACAAATTAAGGGACACGAAAATAAATTTTCCCTACATGGAAGTAGGGAAGTTTTAACATGGGTAGATTCAAGAAGCTCTGATCCAATGTAAGGGCTGGATACAGTAAATCTGCTAAAGGGGCACTTGCTTTCGGTTTTATTACCAAGAACCTTTGCCTTGGTAAAAGTTCAACACCAGCATGTACATGGTATCCAACTTCTGTCAAGAGAAATACAGGCACACAGGGAAAATGAAAGCATAGTAAGAACTTGAATATACTCACACCATAAGTCTTAATTACCTTTTATGCTATCTCAACATCTTTCATGTTTTTCATTCCTCAACAACATAAATACATTCTTCAACAAGATAAATATTTAATCAGGAAAAAGAACACAAAAGGCATAATAACTTAATTTTTAACATAAACATACCAACTATTCTCTAGTAAGACTGTTTTCACTAAAAAGTGTTCTCAGAACTCATTGTGAATAAAAGCAGCTTATGAAATAGAATAAACAAGAATAGAGTTGCTACATTTTAGAGTGGGAAAGAATGGTCCTGTTATGCCTTTTAAAGAAGTTTGAGCCCACTACTTGTAGGGAAACAGCTTGGAAACAAGTTTAAATCTATGGACATCAGACACTCAGGTGTGCCACCAACCTACAGCAGTTCAGCTCTGGAACACCCTAATCAAGTCTTCCAGTTGCTCTAAAGGAGATTAGTTACTTTTGCATTCAGGTGCAGGACACCCATCAGAGGCTCACCATGCACTTTATCACATATTACCCCAGCAAAGGTACCAGAGTACTGAGAACAAGTTTTTCAGTCATATTCCAACAATTTCAGCTGGAGTCAGCTGGATATGTGACTTTCAGCATCTCTAATAATCACACTATAAATAAGCTAGTGAAAAACTTTAGAAACAAAAATAACTCAAGTACAACATAACTGCAATTAGAAGGAGATTGCAACTGCAAGAGAGAGAGAAGCAGCTCTTGTTTGGTGCTGCTATGGAAATGCAAGTGTAAACAGAAAGGTTCCTCAAAGTCTCAATTCCATAGTTCATTATACACACAGAAAGTCACAGACATACTAATATTTTGATTTTACAATAAGTAGGTCTTGCATCCAGCAATAACACCTGCACACTGTTAATGGCACACAAGGACAGGAAACAGCAGGCAAAAACAGTGTCAGGAGAAGTGGGCCTGGGGAATTCCCTTGGGAAACACAAGATTATGCAGAATACCTTCCATTTGTTGAGGACATCCTAAAACAAGTGTCTCCTCAAGCCTATTGGAAAATGTACATTTGTAGAAACCACTAGGATTGTAATACATGTGACCTTTGTGGGCGTGGTACTAATGCTGCCAATGTAAATCATTTTAGTGTTGCTTTAGCTTTCACCTTACTGTCCAGAGTCTAGAATAATTTTTATCTTTTACTGATACAGTTCAAACTAGTGCTCACAAAGGAAATCCACAGGTCCTGGTATAAAACTCCTGAAACTTGCCACTCATTCCTGAGCGCTGTGTGGCTCACGTTTGAGACCCACTTTCAGCTCTGTGATTCTGGTATATAACATAGTTACAATTGGGTCTGCTCCTTCTCACAATTAAAGTCACGTGTATTTCCAAAGAAAAACTTTATTCACACTAATCATTCATGTGTTTTCCTTAGACAGCTCAAAAACACTACCAAGCCCGCCCACAATAACCCAAAATAATAATGGTAACAGAAGTGAGGCAACCCCATCATCTCATCTTTTTATCCAACAATCTGAAGCGGGGGTTTTGAATATAAACTAAACATTTGAAGGCACTGTTCTGGAAGCAAAAATCATGCTTTTCCATTTCACATATGGCAGTGTCTGTATTCAAGTAATCCATGATTGCAGAACTACAGTCAAATTAATTAGCAAGAAAGTAACAGGATTAAGGTGAAATCATGGAAGAAATTTCTTTACATGTGTAAACATAATAGTGTTTACACTGGTCCAGGAAGCATCTGACTGAGCCTTGAGCAGAAATTGTCTTTGTTTCAACAAGTTTAATCAATTTAACAAACTGTTTCATTTTATGTGATCTTTTCTTATCTCTTCTCACCAATCTCACAATATCATTGGCCCTCTGGATGGAGCATTTGCTCCTCTCCAAAAATCAGTCTATTATACTGAAACCTATGTTCCAGGCTAACTCATCATTTGGCCTCCCTGTCCACAAGCGTGCTAGACCCTTCTTCCCGGGGAACTTGTACAGGCTCCCACCAAGCACCTCTTTTGCCCTTCCTATTTCACAAGGCTACCCTTACCTCCCTGGCTGTGTCCCCATATCCCCCATCTTTACCCATATGAGTATCTTGGCTTGCATATCCCTTCTGAATGCATCCACCCAGTGACCAGGAAAATGCCCTGTCTCTGGAGGGCCAGAGTTGGCAAGGATCATGCTTTCCAATTAGCACTGGAAGCTGGTGCCTCAGATGCTGGGGCCAAAAGCAAGGAAAAAATACAGTTTGTACCAACAAAACAGCCACCGAAGCCAGAAATTGTGGCAAGAAGAATTCCTACTAAGGTCAAAGCATCATAGTAGTTTTAGCATGCAAATGCATGTTAGATGGAAAGAGTCTGTAATTAACATAGAGAAAATTTGATAAGAAACTATGAAACAGTTTCTCATAAAACCCATTTGATTACCACTAATTGCTCTGAAGAACAGAATTATTATTTTAAGTCCAAACTTGGTGTCTCTGTGGCATTTCATTAGAGCAAACCACACTAAAATATAAATGGAAAGGCTACACTAATAAAAGCAAGTTCGTTCAGGCACTCCATTCTCAAGTCACTCTTTTGTGCCTAGGCTGCTGTTACATATCAAGTTTACAACAGCAAAAGAGAGCAAGTTAAAAGACACACCAGCAAATGATACTTCATCTCTTTCTTTCTCTGTCTAGGTTTAGGAATATGCAGCTTTTGTTAGCATGCAACCACAATGAAAAATAAAAACTGCATTATTTTTAAAGGAAATTTTGATTTAAAAAAATCCTCAAGTTCTTATTGAAATATCTGCATCAGTAAGAAACTCATGCTCAGAGCTCATGATATGTTGACAGGACCCTCATTTGACAAAGGGGCTTTCCGGGTGTCCCAGTACTCTCAAATAAGAATCACAACTTGGAGTTTATGTTTTAATTATTCCTGTACTTCTCTAATAAGCTATAGCACTGCTAGCTAATTACTAAACAGAAAAGCTAACCAGAAGCAATAGTCATAAACCCAACTTTTCAAAAACAATCACAAGTCAGAACCTAAGCAACTAAAAAACCCATGAAATACAGAATGACACCTGTCTTCTGTTTTCAGATACTTCTCATTATTATCAGATTAACTTTTCAAGCTTTTCTTTGTAACTGGAAGGACTAGAAATTTGTTTTAAAACTGTGACAAATTACAGTTTCGCTTTTTTCACAGTTTTTCAGAGTTTGCTGGATTTTGCATTCCATCTACTACAACCAAAGTGTACTCACCTTCGACTGTTTAATCTGTCACAGTGTCACTGATAGTTTTACAGTAACTTTTGCAAAGCTGTCAGTATTTGTCCCAAGCCTCTATTTCTTCCAGATTCGGTGCCGCTGGAGAGGTAGGACATACTGTACTCTCTACCCTTTGCTAAGGAAGAGGCTTTATCCTTCTATGGCATTCCTAACTTCAGAAGAGTATCCTTTTCTTAAGCTAACTGGAACATTATGAACCATTTTTCAGTTCTCTGAGCACGAAGATTACATTTAGTTAGCGCGTAACTTAAAAAGCAAAACTACAAATAAAGCAGTTGGTGAAGAAACAGCCCAAGAGGCAGAAGGGGAGGGAGATCTTAAAACAGCACAACTGCAGCACTCTAGAAAACTATTGCCTTGATCCTCCCCTGTGCTGCTCTCTGGTATCCCAAAGCAGGAAACCTTAGCTTGCTACAAATAGTAAAACTCCAGCAGAGAGACACAAGCTAACTCTTACTAATGAACTTAGTTTTAAGGTCACCCCAGAAGTTAATCATGTGAAGATCATTAAGAGTAACAACAGACATGCATTCATTCTGCCCTCAGCAATTGAATTTACAGCCACATATTCTTCATACTCCAGCTAATTGCAATTACAAAATAGTACCAAATAGATGTGTGTTGCCAGAGTATTTTCCCCGTTTCCATTAATTATCAGATGGCAGTATGGCCTTCTGACACCCACTAATGCCTCCTTCAGCTCCACATGGTTCAAAAGATTATTAGATTAGACTGATCAGCTACTATACTGCAAGCAAGCCAGGATTTTCTGTCATGGAAAATTCATAGGTTATTTTTGGGTTTCTTTTTTCATTGGTCAAGCTGGAGAAAAAAGGAGGATCCTCTACAGTACATGGCAAAAGCAACTGGCAGCATTTCAAAACTCGTCTCTGCAGAGTCCACAGATGCAGAAGTGCTACCTGTTTGCCAGTTGAGAGCCTTAAGGAGCTATGTTTGCACAAGTGCTGAGGATAAAAGCAGCACATTAGTGAATCTGAGTAACTAAAGCTAAACAGGGTATTGTTCGTTTGTACCTTCCAGACTAGAAGACTATCTGGGGCATGCATGAAGTTCATTTGCTGGCACTGTAGTTCTTAATAATTACACCAGAATAAAACATCTACGGTTGTTGTTGCCAACTGTCATTTTTAATCATATTTTGAAGATGAAAAATAATGAAATTTCTGAGCAAGTTTTTTTGTAACTGAACTACTCAAAATCTCAGCCTTAGGATTCATATGATTAGGAAATAACATCATATTAATAAATTAAAACTATTTCTGATGCTTCAGTGAAAACTGTACCATTTTTCTTAAAAATATCAGAAACCAAAAAAAAAAACCTTTAAAAATCCTGAGTTTAAACAATTTTATTTTTAATAGTTTGAGCTGGCAGCATGAACAGACATCCCTAAGCATTTAAACCGTACATTGCAACTATGCAATAGTCATGAGTTTAAAAAAAGAAGTTTAAATATAAGATATATCCATGCATTTCTACTGAAACAATGAAAATCTAACATTTTATTCATATGTTGCAAAACAATGCATAAAAGTGTTTATGATTTTATTAACTAGAATTTCTATTTCCTTTTTACAAGTATCATAAAAACATTAATCTCACAAGAGTGTTAGGTTAGTAACAACCCTTACCGACCAAAAAATGATAGTGAAAAAAAAATTACTTGTTGCTTTAAAATTAATGACCTAAAGTCCCATAAAGTGACTTTTTTTTTCCTGTGTTGTTTTCTTACAACACAGAAAATACTGTAAAACGGATTACCTCTGTAAGGAGTCTCTCTGCTGAAATATGAATTCTGAGTATTCCTAAATTTAATGTATTTACGTTTCCTTTGTAGCCATTTTAAGATGGCCCACAACAAAGTGACAACTCTTTGCTCTCACAGCCTGCAGTACATGCTACAGTGTTCCCAAGTTGCCAGATTACAATCCAAAGCCTTTCCAAATTGTAACACTTTCAAAGGAAAACCTTACCATTTCTTACACCACTTGTAAGTCATAACACCTGTTAGGACTTTGAGAGCAGATTTCCACATGTTCAGCAAATGAAATACATAAATGATAAACTATGATCTCTCAGATAAATCAACTTGTTGGTAAATCAGCTCTTTTACAAGGACAAAACCTGTCTCAGAAGATCTTATCAGATAAGCATTTTATTTCACATAATATTTTTAATGAGACATTTTGTATTTTAAGCTAGCTACACGTCTGCACCAAGGAGCTCATCCTCCTCCCACAAAAACTAACTCTGTCACATTGTTTACTGTCACTTTACAGTGACAATTCATGAAAAATAACTCCTATTTCCAAGTTTCTAAAATTAATGCTCTTAAACATTAAACAATTATCTATACTTAAATACCTATTTTTAAATTTCTAAACATGACACAGAAATACTCATTGTGCTACTAGAATCAATTAGCAAGTCAGTGACATGCTCACCTTCCCAAGCTTTCCCACTATTGCTGGTCTGTCTCCTGCTGGGTGAGGAGTCCAGCAGGAAGCAGCACAACTGAAGTGACATCTTAATGAAGCACTTCTTAGTGCCCAGAGACCATATAGCACCCAATCACTCATCCCACATATGCCTGTTTCCTTGAGGAGGACTGATATGGATTAATCCTATTGAGTTTAAATGCCTAGATCTTAATTTACTTAGTAAAAAGCAGAATGGTAGCTTAAACTACATGGCAGAAGAGTCTGTTCCACAGATATATCACCACCAAAAAAAATGAAATTTCAGGAGAGAAAGCATGCAGAAATTTTGGAGTGCAGCAGAAATATGTGCTTCTATTATTATAGACAATTTCATAATTTCTACTTTCCCCAAGGCAATCAGTCTATCAGACAGAACCAGATTAAAAATCCCAGCGTGGCTGACCCAGCAGCTCTTTCACCACAGCATAAGAGCTGCCATTTTAGGGTGCAAACCACCTTATGAAAACGAACACAGCACACAGTGCCAGAAGTAGGGATTTGCTCTGGCATGACAAACAAGTGTTGTGCTGCTGCCAAGCTTCTCTTGGGAGCAGCCTTGGTAGGACGTGACTAAACCACCTTGCCCATGGTGAAGAGACCAGTCGGGAGGTTTGAGTTTCAGGCCTCAAAGACTTTGGAAATTCTGAGGAGTGCACACATTAGTTTAACTATTTTTTTAAATCTCTGGTAACAGTAGAATAATGAAATCCCTTTGGAAAGATCAAAGATATATAAATGTCAATGATTAAGATGAACAAGATATCAGCTTTTAGACAAATTTGTCCAACAGGCCTTAAACTAGTGAAACAGTTATCTGTGTATGCAACCCTAAGCCCACAATGACTAACTCTTTTAAAACGAAGGAATTATTGAGAAGATTTAAATTTATGTGCTATAACATTTTATAATTTGAGGTGTGAAAAATATTCTGCCTCATACAATTAAGTATTCAGCCACAATTAAGTGCCTGATACCGGCGATGACAAGTAAAATGAAATATATCTTTATATTCAGTTATTCCTCATTGAATATATCATACTACCTAAGGGGGGAGAAAAGAAAGAATGAGAGTCCATACCTGATGCCAGCTATGTCACTGGTAAAAACCTCACTAGCTTCAATTAAATATATCTTGATTCTATACATCAAGCTTGGAAGGACTAGAAACATTGCAGAAGAAAAATAATCAGCTCAATGGAAAAGAATAATTTCATATTACTTTATATCATCCTAACTTTAGTTTCCCTTTGTTATAAGGGGACAAATTAGTGCAAAGAGAAACAGCAGGACACGTGCAAACAAAATAGGAGAATGGGAGATGTGGAGTTAAAAAGGGAGTTTGATAAATCAGGAAACATTCCAAACTATAAAAAGATCTGGAAAAGAAAACCTATCAGGGAATACATGGTTTGAAAAGAGCTAGGTCCTGACTCTTACACAGAGATAAATCCTTTAAATTGCATTCAAGTAAATATGATCTTGCCGGTAACATACAGCCTAATATTTCAGCTTTTCTACATGGCAGTGTTTTTAATCAGTCTATTCTACCACTGATTATTAATGAAATGAAAGGATGAATACACTAATTGAATGAAAGTGGGAAATACTGGATCTAGCATTATTTTTTTTCTAGTGCCTATTATTATTAAGGAAACATCTGCCAAGAGAGCCTTGAAAGTGGGTTGATAATCCTTTTCCCACCAAAAGCATGCATGTAGAAGCACACAATCTGCTTTATGCATAATTTATTTCTGAGGCTTAGCAATACCAGTCTCTCTGATGAGCTATTGTGAAGAACTACCTTTATCCTCCTTGGACACCTGGATGTAATAGCAGTAACCAAGTACACACCTCCACATAAAAAGCTACAAATTCATCCAGTTACATTTAGAAGCACCAAAACAAATAATTATGTAAATAATAAAGCCATGACATACATTTAGCATTCCCTCCATGTGACCAGCTGAATCAAAGCTGAAATCCTATAATTAGTAATTTTATCACAAACATAATACACTGGAGAACAGAGAAGTCACTCTTACTGCTTCATTTTCAAGCCCCTTCTGAAAGATTTAGCCACAGCAAAAAAAAAGCCCTTAGTAAAGTAACCAATAAAGCAAAACTGGTTGTGTCTGTAACCTGGAATCCCTGATCCATCTTGAGCTGACTAATGTTAGTTGCTCTTTCCATTGCAAGTGTTGTTTGGCACATCACATCACCATCACTAGTCAACTGTTGCCCTTTGAATGATGTCAAGGCTGCAATGAGCTAATAACACAACATCTCACACAGAACATCTTCAAACCTGCAGTTTAGGTTGAACAGCAATTGCAGTTGCTTAGCTCAGTATCTTTCCCCAGAACTACATTTACAATTTATTGCTTCCTTATTATCCGGCACAGTCCAGTGGAGCCTTTCCCAGTAATAATTCTGTTTGTTAGGGTCAGATCCTGTTACTCACTGGTACTCCTGTTCTACATTTATTTAATCCATTTATGTAGACCTGGTGATTTTGGGAGTTTTTATGGCAACAGTTATCACAGATATGAAGTATGTCACACATCATGGTGAATGCTATGTAAGTATTTTATTTAAATAATTACTGCAATAAGAAGAGTGGAACTAAACATTACACTCAGACTTTATGTGATGTGCTAAGTGTAAGGGTACCTAAACTTTTTAGTTTAGGTATTGTATTGCATGCTGTTAAGGGGATGTTCTGTTTCACTGACACAATCCTCAAGCTCCAAGTACTGGGAAGATACTCACCAAGGAATATATCCTCTTCCAAAAAGTAATGAGTACCGTTCCACCGTATATAGGTTTAATTTATTTGACTTCCAAAAAAAGAGGGTAAAAGGACAAAAACATGAATCCCCCTTCTCTCTCCTCTGTTGCATTGATTTCTGTGGTAAGCCATGCAATGGAGAAGGTGGACATTTAGCAGAACTTCCATCAATATTCCCAGGCATAAACTCTATTCTAGTTTTAATCCGTAGAGAACACAGAATCAGATGGAAAATTTTATCTCCTAATAATAAATCTCTCAGAAAACAACATCTTTTCACTATGAAAACTGTAGCAACTGTAGCTAGTACTGTTTTTCAGATTTTCATTGAAGAAATATTTGAATAAAAGAACCTACATAATTTCAACAGCCACAATCTTCAAATGTACTTTAAATGACATTTTAAATGCATATTTCTCATAGCATGACTAGTACAGAGTTTTGCACTTCATTAAGGGATTTTTAAGCATCACTGTTACTACAAGTTTTAAAAAAAGGAGTAATTTTACAGATTCTGTAAATTTTGCCCTAGGAAACTAAATTCCAGGCATCTTACCTCTCATTCAAAAATTATCAACTCAAAAAGTCTTGATGTTATACACTGATCCTGCTAGTAAAAATATTTCAGTGAGTCTCCTCCACAGCTACTGGCCTCAGGAATAATACTTTTCTAGAAATACCGGGAGGCAAGAATCAAGTAAGAAAAAAAAGAAATATATAGGCAACAATTTTTAATAGCAGTAAAATTTTTGAAGATGAGCAAAAACCAATCATTCCTCCTATACAAATAATAACACCATGTTCCAGAGGAATGTATACTCTAACGTGCTGTCTCTCCAAATACTCAAATACTTTGCTTTGCATTATCAGTAGTCTCAAGTACATTACCAGATTTATTAACAAAAAACCCCATGGATAAATGCTTGCAGGACTAGGACTTGTTGAGATTATACATAGAAGTCAAACAGATTTTAATGTTACATGCTTTCTTTCCTCACTTTTTTCCCCCTCTTTTACATGTTTTAGTTTTTGCTTAGTAGTTGGGTGTACATAAACCGCTTTTAGGTTTCTGGCTTGCCTGTTATCCTTACCACCATCTACTGTTTCCATTTTTGACTTTTTTTTTTTTTAATCAGCAAACCAATATTCAAGTTTTAATCTGTGCCACTCCACTCCAGCCCAGGCACAGATAAAACCTGAGAGTGCTGCAACACTCATTCTTACAGTGCACAGGAGCAATGCCCTGTGTCCAAAGGTCAGGCACTGTCTTGACAACCACTCGCATGACTATGGACAGAAATTTGTCTTTGAGTCACCACCCAGCCTGGGGGTGTCAGCACTGCAGCCGTGTGGATGATAAACTGTCAGATACCTTGATATTGAAGGAAATGACTTAGCACAGCTCACAGCACCTCCCTGCACCATCTTGGCTGCATTGCTCTGACCACCCTTATCACGTGTGTTCACATCTCACAGTTCATGAGGAATACACTGGTGCATTTACATGTCTTTAGTGCATTCATTACCTACCTGCAAGACAGCTGACATCAAACTGCAGTTACACTAACCACCATCTCACACACATCCACAGAGTGGATGAGCCCCAAGAACAACAGCAATTATACCTCAGAATTAAACAACAGAGGGAACAAAAGTATAATTAACATGCTGTTGTACTGTCGGACCTGCTGGTCCAAGGCAAAGTCTCTCAGGATCTTAAAATAAGTACATTGACCTGCAAAGGCATGTGGTAAAGAAGTAATGAAAAGCCAAAGAAGACAGAGGCCTGGGTGTGGAAGAGTCATGCAACTATACAGTGAGAGGACTGCTCAGGTGGGGAATGGAGAAGAAAAGAATAGTTAAAAAAAGAGTAACCTCAGCTTCAGCAGAAATCTTGGTAGTGCCGCATACTCTGAATTTGATACTTAGTTCTACCTTTCCACATGAGCTTCTCTGACCCATCCCAAGTTCTGCAAGCTGGGAGCTCTGCACACCTGACTCCTTTCACCAATATGAACAGCTGCATTGGAGAAAAGAATAGAGAAGGGTCTCAAGGCACACTGTTTTCATAAACAATTAAGTCACTCCCTCCAGATGGATGATAACACACTTGCTTCTCCTGCTGGAGGCCAAGGGACCTAAAAGTACAAAATAATTAGATAAGGAAGAAATGAGATGAATTAAGAATTTATTGAGCTTATCATGTGCTCAAGCAAAGGAAGAAATGAAATCAGGTGTTTCAGTTGCTGTTTCTTTGGAGGATACTAGATTTTGTGAGTGCCCATGAAAATGTTTTTATGGAGAGCCTCTAGAAGACTTCTTATATCCTCACAATACAATGGAGTTGTTATTATGGGCAGTCTCACGCAGAGTTTTCCAAAACCATGGTAGCTGGAGGAATTTGATGATATGATAAGAAATCAGTAGATGGCAATTCACAGTTGCAAGGGAAAATAAGCCTCCTAACTTCACTCCCAGTGAAGAATGGGGAACAGGAGATTTCTTTTTGGTGAATTGTTAGAAGTGCTCATGACCAAAAAAAAAAAAAAAAACCAAACCAAAAAACACCTGAATCCCATGTTTGGTAAATGCTCAAAGAAACTGCACTACAAATTCATGTAGCATTCTACCTATCACAAGTGAAAGCGTTTTTACAATACCTATATTAATATAATCTCACTGGTGACTCAGGGCAGCTCCAAGCAAAAGCATTTTTTTTATTAAGCACTTGATATGCCCCATTTACGCTTTACCAACAATAATAACAACAAAAAACCCCCCCTATAATTCAATAAAGCCTATTTCTTAGGATTGAAATCTAAAGAATAACACAGGCTGCTCGAACTCTCCTAAGATACCAACAGCATCCTGCTATCTTTCTTAAGTTCATCAAGGATGACCCTGGAATTTTAACTCCCCAACAATTTAGCAAGCAGTGCAATTTACACCTCTCTTAGCGTGATTGTTGTCTCAGGCTTGGAAATTTACACTCAATGTTGTTTTCACAATAACAGATATTTTAAATTGAAACTATGTAGAAAATTTCGTGTTCAAAATAACATCAATAACGAAACCCAGATGTATTTAGTCTTCCTGGACTGTTAAAGTTCTACTTAACAGAATATACAAAGCTACATGGTTCTTGCTTTCTTTCTAGGAACTACTCTTGGAAGACTAGCATTTTATAAAGTCAGCTGGTATAATACATTGCAATATCTACTGAAAAACAAACTAAGATAAAACCCAGTTATGTTTCGTGAAGTTTCTCGAAGTACTTCAGGTTCTTGTCAAGTTACCAGCCTTTAAAAGGCCAGGAGAATTTTAATGAAATGACATACGTATATCTCATAGGACAAAAATATTCATCTATGAACAGTTAGTAACAGGTTCCCTTAAAACATCCACTTGACATGGTTCAGTAATTGAAACACACGCACGCTCCTTGTGGGCTGTTTTACATGCGCGAGAAACAGCCCTAGCACAGTGGAAACAGGCAACAGAATTAGAAGCCTCCGAGAGGATTTTATTTCAGCCCAGAAACAATACTAAGCAAACTTCATAAACAAATGCAGAACGAGCCGTAGCTCCTAATGACAAAAGCAAAGCTCAGAGCTCAGTGTCCACTCGCACACTCTCTCTGCTGTTCCTCCCCGCACACAGCACCCGTATTTCACCCTGTTTACCCCGCTCTCCCGCAGCCTCGCTGCCCAGGTGGGGCACACGCGGGTCACCGGCACCGCCCGGGGCCGCGCCCGCCGCTCCCTGCGCCCCGCGCTGCTCCAGCGGGCTTCACCGGCAGCGGCCGAACTTCACACATTTAAACGTTTCGCGAAAGAAAGATAAACAGAACGCAACATATGGTAAAAAGAAAAAGTAACAGTAATAAACCAGAAAACCAGTAGTGTTTTAAACGCTGCTTACGCACCGCTACCTGCGGGGCGGAGCGCCGAGCCCGCACCTGCCCAGCGCGCCCTCCCGCTGCTCCGCGCCCCGCTCGCCCCGCACACGGCGCAGGGGAGCAGCCGGGGAGCGGCCCCCGCGCCCCGCTCGCTGCCCACCTGGCCGGCGGCCGCAATGTCCCGCACTGTCCCGCACTGTCCCCGCAGCGCCGCCGCCGCCACCTGCTGCTGCTGGCGCGGGGGCCGGGCCGGGCGGGCGGGGCGATGGCAGGGGCGGGCCGGGGCGGGGGTCGCTCGGGGCCGCTCCCCGCGGGGCTGTCCCGCACCTGACACCCAGGTGCGCCCTGCGGGGGCGGGCCGGGAGCTGCACCGAGCGGTGTAGAGGCGCCTCCTCAGCCTGCTTTGAAGTTTCTTCTTCGCCGCCCCTCACACTGGGGCCGCTCCGCTCTCCTCCTCGCTCTCAGCCCCCCTCAACACTGCGATGCTTCTCCCCTCCAGTCCTCTGAAGTCCCGTCCGTCGTGGCCGGGCTGCGGCTGTCACTGCCGGCGGCCCCTCAGTGCCCCGGCTGGGAGAGGTGCGCTCGGTCCCCGCCGGGCGCTCCCCGTTCCTGCCGAGCCCCGCGGGGGCAGCGCGGAGCCCGCGGGAGCCCCGAGCGACCGTGTGCGGTGACGAAGCGGTTAAAGCCGAAGCGGCTCTGTGAGCGGGCGGAGGTTTGTGCCGTGCCGGCCGCCGTCCCGCAGTGCCCGCCCCGCGGAGCGCCGCCCGATTCAAAGCGCAGCGATGGCGGAGCAGGGCCTGGGCATGGCCTCCATGATCCCCGCGCTGCGGGAGCTCGCCGGGTAGGACGGGCCGTGTGTGTGTGCGGGGCTGCGCTGTGGGGCGGGGGAGGAGGAGGAGGTGGAGGTTCCTGCCCCGCTGCTGTGCGGGGTGTCCCGGAGCCGAGCCCGCGCCTGCCCCTCAGCTGGTCCCCTGTCCCGCCACCTGACAGGGTTTGTGTGCGTTCACTGTGAATCAAACGACCTGGGACATGTTTGGCTCTGAAGTTTTAGTGGCAGCACGAAATGCGCAGCTTTGTTCTTTATTAGTCAGGGGGCTGATGTAAAGGCACAACTGTATGTTGGAGATGTGACCTGACAAGAGCTGACTGCCTTCTTAGTCCCCTGAGCAATCGCTGCTGACACTTCTTACCCGGTCATCTGTACCTGGTCAGTTGAATAATTCTGGTTAGTTCAAAAAGTGAAAGAGGTTCTTAATCTTGCTTTTTTTCTGCACCAAAGCTGGTTTCTTCCACGGTAGTAGCACAGGGTTAAATCCTTCGGTTTGTTAGATGTGAATTTAATATATATCAAACATAATTACATAACTGAAGGCACTTCAGGTCATTATAAAACTTCTGTACTTCTGAAGACTAAAGAGAAGGAGTGACAGGCTGGTCACTAAAACAAGAAAATTAAAAAAAAACCAACAAGAAATCAATTTGTGTTTCCTTTAGAAGACTCTAGAAGAAAAAAAAAATCAGTGTTTAATATTGTGTTGTTGAGATAGACTTCAAATAATTACTTGGTACTTTAAAATTGATAACATCAAAATATTGTACTTTTAATTTTAGTGCTAGCCCAGAAGAATACAACACAGTTGTGCAGAAACCAAGACAAATCCTCTGCCAGTTTATTGACAGAATTCTTACAGATGTAGATGTTGGTAAGCATTACATCCCTGTCTTTTAAAACTATTTGCTTTATGCTTTAAGTAATTCCTGCCAAAAATACAAGTTACAACTCTCATTCACAGAAAGATTTTGTTGAATACAATACCCTTTGTGACTTATTTTTGTAATATATTCTGTATTTTCTGTTATGATGTGAAGTTACCTAAGTGAAAAAAACCTAAATACACACACATACACACCCCCCAAAAAAAAGGAGGGGGGAAATGCAGTGCAGGCTTGTATGAATACAGGTGCTGGCAACACTGAAAAGCAGGAGTATCATATACTGTGATTGTTAATGAATAATATAGCTTGCAATTCTTAATAATCACGTGTTCTTTCAGAATTTAAATACTTGGATGTAAACAGCTTTATTTTTAATATTAGAATTCTAACAAACCCTTATTTTAGTACTCCCTAAATAATGTTAAGGTTCCAATTATTACAGTATTTCACCGGCATTTTGATCATTATGAAATAGATACACTATCAAAGTATCATTTCAATTATCTGTACACTTACATCCAAGAGAATCAGAGTAAGGGTAACTTACTCTTTCCAAGCTATAATTTCTTGTAGCTGTCTCAGTAAGACTGATACTCTGGCTAGTGGATTGATCAATTCATACCCATGTTACTCTGTAGGTGATGCATTCATTAATTCTTTTATTGTACTGAAAGGAAAGGCTGTAAAATAAAAATCCAATTTGCTTTATATACTATTTTGAATACTTAAGTGTTGTATTTTATCATTGCCAGATAGTTTCCTTCTTGTGCTAGCTAACCCTGTGGAATTCAATGTGGTTCAGATACCTGTTTCAAAGGAGCAGCGTTAGATATGTTTAGTGTTTTGTTAAACTTTCTGCTTCAGTAAGCTGGATTTACCATTTAAAAACTTGTATTTCCTGAAGATTTAGAACAATTCTCAGAGTTGTTTCTCTACCAAGACTATAAACCTAGGGAAATGTTAGGTATTTGCTGTTCTTCACTCATCACAGAGTTGGATAGGATGTTAACTGAATGTTAGTGCATGTGGTGTTAATATTATTTAGTGAGGAATTTATATTTCTCTTCAGACAGTTGGGAGTCACACAGAAGGTTGTACATATGCACAAGATCATCTTCATGGATTAAAAAAGCATACTCTCAATAAATAAATAATTTGGGAGGTTCAAAACCATATCATAGTGTTTTATATATATAAAAATATCCTCATTAGGTGTGAACAAAATTTGTGAAGTTGATTTATTACAATGCTAATTCAAATATTGTTGTCTGCTTTTTCTTTTTAAAGTTGCTTTGGAACTAATTAAGAAATCAGATTCGCAGCCAAGTTCTGTAATGTTGCTTGATTTTATTCAATATATCATGAAATCTTCCCCCCTTATGTTTGTAAATGTGGATGGAAATCAGGAGGAAACAGAATGCAGTTGCATAGGTGAGTTTGTTGAAAATGTTATGTTGAAGCTTGGTATTTTCAAGATTTAAAGTTGTGGACATCATCCAAGAGAACAGAAATGGGAGAAAGGCAGGTGTGGAAGATTGTTACAAATTTATAAGTGAATATGATGATTAGACTTAGAATATTGTGAATGGATTTGCACTTGTGATAATGGCAGTTTATTGGGACAGATTTTGATGTTATTCCTTCCCGTTGCATAGTGGTATTACCTGGCTCATGTTGATGAGAAATGCTGTACTCATTGCCTGAGGGTTTTTTTAGGCAGAGGAAAATGGCTGGAACCACCCAGTGAAAATGTGTCTTCCATTCCCACCCCAACCCCCGTGTGCTGCTCCCTCCTCTTTTCCTGTTTTTCAGTGGGATCTGCTGAATAAATGTCCCAGTGAAGGCTCTGTTATCTATTATCTTAATAATTTTCTGTTTGCTGTTTCTCTTTTATTGTCCTAGAATTTAGTAACTGGATCATAACAAGGCTTCTACGAATTGCTGCAACTCCAAACTGCAACACATTGCACAAGAACATTTGTGATGTCATTTGCTCTCTACTTTTTCTGTTTAAAATGAAGAGTTGCTCCATTTTTGAAGTACTAACTAAAGACTTGCTGCAGCTTTTCCAAGACTTAATCATCTTGCACGAAAGAGATGCACAGAAACATCCCAGGGGAAATGGACTGATCTGGCCAGTGACTGTAAAGAGATTTTCAAGCAGTATAAGTGACAAAGTGGGATATTTAAGATTGGCACCATTACAGCTGATGGGTATGCCCAATGTAGAAAGTTTGGAGGTTATATTAATGTCTATTCTGACAGATATTGTTGCAGATGTGTTTTTTGTCAGACAGGATATTATTCTCTGGGGGATAGGCTGCTCCCTGTTGGAGTATGGCAGTCCTAAAGTTAAAACTTTGGCAATGAAGTTTCTGGTGAAGTTAATTCATTTAGGAGGACCTCCAGAACAACTGGCCAGTGTTTTCTTCACAGTCTTTTTTGAAATTCTGCAGTCAGCCCTTGAAATGGATAGTGAGGAATCAGAACTCTTTGGAGAACCACTCTTACTGTTAGTGAGGACATTGTTGCCTTTTGAAGCAGATTCTTACAAAAAGATTGAACCCGTCTACTTCAATATGCTGCTGGAGAAGCTCTGTGCACTGTTTGAAGGGGATGTGTTTAGGTGTCTTCAGTCTGAAAAGCTGAAAACTACTTTTTGCCATATACTGCAGTATTTTCTGGAATTCATTCCAACTGGCTATGAATCTGCCTTACAAGTAAGAAAAGCCCATATCAGTACCATATGTGGGATTTTTGTGAATGTGGTTGGAACTCAGGAGGAACAAGAGGTAGGTTAATTTTAAAAATGGTATCTGTTGTGTGAATAGATCAGATACAAAAACCTACACCTATACAAAGAAGAAAATTCAGGAAATGCTATTTTTAGTTGCATATTTAGGTTGATACTCCTTGTTTTTTAACTGTTTCATATGTTTGTACAGGTCAGAGTTCTTTGATCAGTGGAATGTAGCTGGACTCTTCTGTTTTTTAGATGTATTGAACTGTTGATAAGCTATGCAGGCAGAACTGTCTGTAATCATAAATAACATCAGAAAAGTATAAAATGGGAGTAAGGCCCAGAGTACCCTCATATGAGGGCAGCTTTATAAGTAATTTCCATTCTTCTGAGTTCTTACTTTCTAACCATGTGATTTTATCATGTTTGTTAGGGACAGGAAGGTGTTGATGTGCTGAGTGTTCCCTCTACCCCATGCATTCATGTGTGTATTGTATCTGTTGTCTCTTAAACTTTGTGTGTCTGTCCTGATGGCTTTGGTAGCAAGGTATTATGGCAGGAACTGGGAAACAGCTGTACAAGCTGCATCCTCTCTGGTAGTAACACAGGAAACTTCATTGCTTATAAGAGCTTTCATCTTATAATGAAGTTTTTGGACAGAAAGGTTTTTAAGAACTTTGTTACCATAATATTTTGAAATTTTGTATTTTAAGTCAGAAACAATAATAGCACATCTTTGGAAAGTAAGGTACCTCTGTTGTTTGTCCATCCCAGTATCTGGTGAGTCCACTTTATACGGCGTTAAAAACACAAACAGAAGAAATCCTTCAGGAGCTTCATGAGAACCAGCAAGAGACTTCTGACACTGATGGGTGGAGCAGCAGCAGTGATGAAGTTCCAGAGAAAAGGCGACGACTAAGCCTCTCCACAAAGCATCCAAAGAAATCACCCACCCCTTCAATGTATGACACTTACTCAATAAGTACTTTTATAGTAATTTGGCTCTTGAATAATAAATAACAACTTTTTGAGGCAGTTAGTTCTTAACAGCCACATTGAAGTATCTTCTGGGGAAAAAAAATCCAAGTGATATTTTGAAGGATCAAAATCTACAGTGATTTTTAAGCCAAGCTTTAGTTAAAGAGACTGTATTTTTAATATGTTCAGTGGAAATTATTTTCATTTTTACCTACTGAGAACTGAAAAGCTGAGAGCATCCATACAAAGTGACAGAATCATGTGTATGGCTGTGCTATTAAGCAGGATGTACTTAAAGCAGATCTAGTTAAGTCAGGTTGAGAACAGGTAAACAAAGCCAGTTCTCTCAGCCTCTGCTTGTGCTGTGCTTCAGCTCCCTGATTTTCTTGGACTTGCTCCAGCTGTTGATCTTTCTTGTATTTGGGCACTCAAAGCTGGCTTCATGCTGTACTCCAGCTGTGGGCTCATGATCAGCCTTCACTCCTGAGTACAGCCCAGTATGACCTTCTTTGCAACAAGGTCACTCTGCTTATAGTCAACTTTTCCACGAGTCCACCGGGTCACTTTCTGCAAAGCTCCTGTACAGTCAGTCAGCCCTCAGCTGGTTCTGTTCCATCAGGAATTTTGTGTCAGTTGCAGGACTTGTCCTGTGGACCTTCATGAAGTTCTTGCCGGCCAAGTTTTGTAGCCAGTTGAAGTCTTCTGAAATAACAGCTCTCCTTTTCTCCACAGAGCTGCCTCTCAGTGTGGAAAGAAATTGAGGGCAGGATTTGCCCCTGGTAAATTTGTAATGGCCATTTACAGTCACCTTCCTGTCCCTCATGCAGGTAGATATCAGTTCAGGGAAGACTTTTTCCATAACCTTCCCCAGGACTGAGTTTAGGCTAACAGGGCTAGAGGATTCCTTGGATCCTCTTTGTTTTGCCTTTCTCAAAGATGAGTGTAAGTGTTTGGCTTTTTATGGTCACCAAGACCTTCCAAGGATTGTAGAGTTATGGCTTTATAGCCTTTCAGATAAGTCTGATTTGAGTCATACTTAAATTCAGAGTTAGTCTCTTTTCCTCCCAAAAAGCACATTTAAGCTAAAGCTTCATTTGGTATATTCCTAATCCTGTATCAAACATGGATTAGCACTGGTTTTGCTATGATGATTTATCTTTTCTGAAAAAAAGTACGTGTTGGAAAATAATTAATATGGTCAAATTACAGACGTAGCCCTGTGAACATGAAACTGAAGAGCTCTCTCTGGAATGCCATCACTGAGAAAGCTGCATCCTTAATATCCATTCTGGAGAAAGAAGTTCTGCCAGTGGATGTTCTCCAGACTGTGGAAGGGATTGCTGTGGTTCTGCGACTGGCTGCTCTGGGCATAGTTCATTGTTCTCCCCCAACAAATTCTGCCAGGTAAAGGGACCAAGGAGAAACTGTGAGACCAACAGTTTCTTGTAACTGTCCTTAAGATTGGCATAGATTGGCATAGATTACTTTAATGCTTGTCCATGTATCAGCATAAGTGTTGGGTAAGTCCTGAATGTTTCGAAGAAATACACTTTCATAATAACTTCGCTTGCAAGCAGTACAATATTAAATGTTTATAATCTGTTGAATTGATCATGTGATTTCTGTTTTAACAGTATAGATCATAAAGTATTTCATCCATGTAACTCTGGCACATGTAAGAGTTCTCCAAGCTCCTCAGATTCAGTGGTAAATACACAGTTCAAGTGGATTTCCTCTGATTTTATCACAAGAGTAGTGAAAGTCTGCAGAAACCTGTTAGAGGCTGCTACACAGATTGTTAATCTAGAACAAGTGATTGACAGAATAGTGAAAATCTTTGATGCCTTGCTGTATGCACAAGGTGAGAAATCCTTTAAACTAACATGTCTTTTACTGTATTTGTGAATTAGGAATGCATCTGACTGTGTTAGTCTGTTGTGGTAGAGGTACTGAAATTCTAGATCTTGTGCCAGTATTCAAAGTCTTGTAAAAAAAAAAAGCTAAATAAAGTAAAAAAAACACATTATTCTCTTTTAGAGAGCTTAATTAACATTCCTTTTTGAACATGTTTTACTTCTCTTTGTCTGTACTTCTTTTGCTTTTTATCTGACCAAGAGAGTAAACGAGGATAGTGAAAAAACTGCCTGAAGTTTGTTCCTTTCTTATGTATTCTTTTTAAAACACACAGAGGCAGCATGCCTTATTATCTTAGTTCCACTCAATTTCAAAGCTTGTGACCAGCTTCAGCAATGTGGCATGCAGGAATTGTACCAAAAATATAAAATACTTGCGTGTTTTTTTAAAAAAGTAACCAGGGTGTAGGATGGAGGACAGACTTTAAGACTGTAGAGTTATTTTGAGTTTAGCTTTGTAGACATCCCAGAGTCCACCTGAGAGTCTTCACACAAATCCAGAAATACCCAACTTCATTCTGCTGCTCATGTATTACATTCTGTCAGCTGTTTAATGAGGTTTTTAGGTTATTTTGATGTAGCACTACAAGATTTATTATTACATGTCTAAAATGTAGGATATCGACATGTGGGAATAGTGATACTAATCTTTGTTGATAGAAAAAGTAACATTTTGTAGCAAATTAAGAACATAAAATGTTTTATAAACTATACAGTGCTGAAAAAGTATGTTTTTCTTGTTGTTTTTTGGTTTTTTCCCCTAGTGAAAATTCTACTGAGCGATCAGACTCTTGATACCTTATGTGCATTGCTGTCTCTGCCCTGGATTTACAGCCATCCTGATGATTCTTGTTTTAAACCATCCATGTTTGGGTTTGATCCTCTAGTTTTGAGTCAAAAAACTGCACAGAGTTTCTGTAAGTATGTTAAAGTATATAAAACCTAATATCACTTTGGAATGATTTTTCTAAAGCAAAATTATTTTCTTTGCCCTCTTATGGTGATTGATGGTATTAAACGTTTAAATCAAGTAATTGTTTGCTTTGTTTTTTCCCTTTAGCACTCCGAACTCAGTCATACTGTGTGCTCCTTCTGTCTCTCTTCCCAAGAAACATTCATCTGGATTGGAGAAAATCCATTTATCATTGGGCACTACAAAGTCCCCATGAAGTAATTCGGGCTACTTGTGTGAAAGGATTTTCTCTTCTGCTTCATCCCACAAGTGTGCAGTCCTGCAGCACGATTCCCAAAGCGCTTTTGTATGTATTGATGCTGCTTTTCTGGGTTTGGGCAAGAAGAAAAACAGAAAATAAGAAATGTAGTACAAGCACCAAAAAAAAAGTTAATTTCTATTAAATCCAGAATTTGTTAGATCTCAGTTACAGAAATCATAAGATATCAACAGGATAGGTGTGTGTGATGTCTATATGACAGAACAGTGTTCAACTACTATGTCAGTATGCAAGTTCCTTTCCTGGCTGGAGAGCCCCATTTAAATTAAGGAGGAGAAAGGAGCTATCTTTGTCAATGAAATCTATGCCATATTTGTCCATATGTCTCTTACAATTTTTCCAGTTTCTTTACCTTTTGTATATATGTCTTGGTGTCCTCTGTCCTTTTGTGTTAGTCTTCAGTTTCTGTATGACCTGCCAGACTCACCATGCCCAGTGCTACTTCAAATATTTAACAGAACGTGGGGGTACTCTGAAAAGGACAAAGATAATTTAGTGAGACAGATCCTTAAATTGTCCTATAGTACTGTCAGTATAGTTAGAGAATTCAGACAGTGTAGAAAAACAAATTTCTAGGTAAATGATCTACTAAAACGATTTCATTTTTGTTTCCCTTTCAGAAATCAAATCAAAGATGAGTCTGAGCTGGTCAAGGAGGCTTGTGCTGCTATAGTGGGGAAATTATCTTGCTGCCTTTCTGGTACATTCTGTGTACAACCCTCCTTGGCAGACTCTGCTATCAAACATGTTACTCATGATATTCTGTGCAGCAGCCTCACTGTGACTTCTACTCATGGAAAAACTTGTTCTGTGCAAGCCTGTGTTTTCAAGCCATTTCTTGTTCTCCTTGAGAGTAAAGCACCCAGTTCAGTAAAGCTAGGTATGTGGCTTTACCTTTATTAACATTTTATACTTCCATATGAGGTACTAAGTCACTGCTTCTGTACCTTTCTCCATTCCTTTTATTCTATATTGGGTTTTTTATAACTATAACTTGAAGTGTTGTATTTCAGTTGATATCACTGCTAGTGTTTAATATTGTCATTAATATTCTTTTAAAGTACCTTGGCTTAATTTTGGTCTATGACTATATCTAGAACTGTAATAATTGATAAAATCTGAATTTTAAATAGCTTTTCTGTTTTACAGTGTTTACTCTTTTGATTAGAAAAAAGTATAGTGTGCTTTATGGCTTGCTTGCATCACTGTTTTGTGCACTTCAATAGATTTTGAAAAGGTATTAAAAATATATTTTCCTTTCCTCCTCCAACCATACCACCCAGCATTTATAAAAAATATACCTCATCTTTGCAAACATCTGGATTTTAACACTGATGAGTCCAGTGTGAAGATTCTTGTTGGGTCTTTATTAAATCTAATGGAAGATCCAGACAAAGATGTAAGAGTGGCTTTCAGTGACTGTATAAAGAACATACTAGAATCCTTAGACTCTGAGGAAGGATTCATAAAAGAGGTGAATTCATATTTATTTTTGGGTTTTTGAGTTTGTGTGTCTTGTTTCACTAATGTCAAACACTAAAATTATTTTTTTGTTTGTTTTCCTGTGTACCAGCTGTTTGTTTCAAGAATGAAGGAAGCCTACACAAATGCCAAATTATCAAGAAATAATGAGCTTAAAGATACCTTGATTCTCACAACAGGAGATATTGGAAGGTATTTTTGATAGTGTCTTGAAAATTGCCCAGTCATGTCAGTTTGTGGTGCAAAGTAACCTTTTGTTCAAGTGTGAGATTAAATTACTGATTTTGAAGTCAGCCTTTGTCCAGAGCCTGCTGCAACTGCACAGAGCTGTTGATTCATATGCACTGTTCCTCAGTTTCTTCTGCCCTGTCATAGGAGATGCAGATGAGCCTTGCAAGTACAATGAAGAGGCATTTTGCATATTTCTTTTTCTTGTGCTTGCTTTGTAAGGGCATCGAAAGGAGAGTTGGTACCATTTGCCCTCTTGCATTTGTTGCACTGTTTGCTGTCCAAGTCGGCTGCCGTGGCCGGAGCAGCGTACACAGAAATCCGTGCCCTGGCAGCAGCCAAGGCCGTCAAGCTGCAGGCTTTCTTCAGCCAGTACAAGAAGCCCATCTGCCAGGTAAAAAGATGGTGGTTTAGAAAGGCATGTGTTTAGGTTCTTTCTGTGTATTTTGAAAATGGTATTAAAGGTAAAAGTTGCAGTATTTTTACAAGGTGAAATCTCATAGGTTGAGGAAGATGATTTCGAGGAAAAAAAAACCCTACAAATATTCAGGAAGGAATGAGAAGTCTTTGACTTTGTCTTGATCTTCCCTTGACAATATTGGTTCTCTGTTTTATTCCGTAGATGCTGGCATTCCAAATTAGAGGGTCTGTATAGTTTCTTGCATTATGTAGTTCTATTGCTGCAAGACACTATGATTTAAAATAGGAATTGAAGTCAGCATTTTACAGACAGAATTCTGATATGATTGATTTGGGTTTTTTGTTCTACCCATTACCTAAAGACAAAAGTTCTCTTTAAAAAAAAGTTGTCAAAAGCAAACTTTTCTAATTTTGAATTTTTTTTTAAATAAGGCAATATTTGAATCCAGGGTTGCAAAATTGAATGTAATTATTAAGTGGATGATAATCCACTTCTATTGCAAAGTAATAATCATAGATCTCTGCACCATAAATGAGAGAGAAAACCAGATGTATAGAAAGGGGAGTAAAACTCTTCTGTTTAGTTTTAGGGAGCAAACAAGGGAAAAATAATACTAAATATCTATTTCTTCATGCTTAGTTTCTAGTGGAATCCCTGCACTCCAGCCAAATGGTGGTGTTGGGTTCTCCATGCCAGGGCAATGAGCTGCAGAAACAAACAGCTGATCACCAGAGAGAAATGGCTCTGGACATGTTAACTGAGATTGCCAGTGTGTTTGATTTTCCAGATCTAAATCGCTTTCTCTCGGTAAGTTGGTCAGTCCTTTCTATTTTTGATATTTTCTCTGTGTGCTTGTGAATTTCTATTTTAATCCACAGTTTTTCCGTGATTGTCAAAGATCTGGGGTTTTTTTCTCTAGTTACTGTTGTTTGTTATAAAATAGACTACTTTGTGATTGCTGCAACTGGGAGCTGAAATACAGAGGATCAGTTTTATCAAGGAGTTAGAGGGATGGCCATAATGCTAATTCAAATGTGACAGATAATGAGCAAAGATCTAGAATACTCATTAAGTATATCTGTATTAGTGATCTGGTGCTCTTGGAGGGATCCTTTGTGAGGTGTGATTTTTGCATGGTTTCAGCTTTCTTGTTTCAAATGAAGAAAGCTCCTATTTTGTGGATTCTTCTCTTTCTGATCTGGTTAGATATCTGTTTTACTGGAAGACTAAGTAGCTTCGTAATCATACTTGTATTTTGCTTGTTAAGAGATGAAAAATGCACAACTGTTAACTAAGCAGTGTTCTAGTTGAATGGTAGGTTGGGGGCATACGTGTACATGTTTTATGTGGGCATGTTGGTTTTTTGTTTTGTTTTGGGGTTTTCTAAGATTTCCATATGTGGAGAATCTGACTGGACACAAAAAATGCCAGCTCACTTCTTGCTTACTTGTTTCTTAGTATTTGATTAGGTGAAGCAGCTCCTGAAGTAATTAGTTCTATCTGCATTTTTACTTGATATTTTCATCTTATTAAAGTTCTTTATTAATACCTATGGTCATACTTATGACCAGAGATGTGTGTTGTGGTGCTGACACAAATGGAACTAAGCTTAATCCTGGGGTTTTGGAGGGGTTTTTTGTTTATTTTTTTCCACTAACTGCTGTTCTTAATTTGCCAGCGGACCCTGCAGGTTCTGCTTCCTGACCTTGCAGCCAAGGCCAGTCCTGCAGCCTCCACACTCATCCGAACCATCGCAAAACAACTGAATGTCAACCGAAGAGAGATTTTAATCAACAACTTCAAATACATCTTCTCTCACTTGGTCTGTTCCTGCACCAAGGATGAGCTTGAGCGGGCACTTCATTACCTCAAGGTAAACTGGCATTTGCTCTATTCTACCTGCAGATGAGGAACAGCAATTGATGCAGTGACCTTTCTGCTTTAAGTTAAGGTATTGCAAAGCATAGAGTGGGACATTGTATATACAGAAATTTTCTTCTTGTTATTTATAATCAGTTCCGTTGGCTCTGAGGAATGGTTATAAGATACTTTATGAACTTAACAAATTCCAAAAACTTGGTTTGTCTGGCATTTTGCTGAATGGAAGCTTTTTCTTTGGTTTCCATAATAAATCAACCAGAGCCCAATGCCTCCTGTTTCTCAGTGTGCTAATTTCATTGTGATTAGATGAATCTAATTCTAATCTGTTTGATTATAGAATGAGACTGAGATAGAACTGGGCAGCCTGCTGAGGCAGGACTACCAGGGGCTGCACAATGAGTTACTGCTGCGCATAGGAGAGCACTACCAGCAAGTCTTCAACGGCCTGTCAATATTGGCTTCATTTGCCTCTCATGATGACCCCTATCGGGGACCCAGAGAAATAACATCACCTGAACAGATGGTAAGGACATCAAAATTTTCAGGTTCAGTTTTGCTCAATAATTGTTTCTTTTTGTCCGTTGTGAGAGTGAAGACATTTTGCCATTATTTGAGACAAAAAGTGGAGGAAAGGCTGGCATTTTGTATTAAGTGTTCCTGGAATAGGGAGATACATACCAAGTATGCATAAAACCAAATCAAAACAAACAGTGCCCAAACAAACTGACAACACACACATGCAATTCCCAAGTTACTATGAAAAAAACAAACCCCACAGCCTAATAGGGATGTGTGTCATTAACACTAGTATTTAAGTAGCAGTGTATGTATTTGGGATTTTTCTCATTTGTCTTTCAGAATTAGCATTTCATACCTGCTTTTTAATTTCTTAAGCTTAGGAATGGGTTAATAGTAAGACTGTTTGGTTTTTTTACGCTTTTTTTTTTTTTCCCTCCACAGGCTGATTATCTGCAACCTAAATTGCTTGGTATCTTGGCTTTTTTTAACATGCAGTTACTGAGTTCCAGTGTTGGCATTGAAGATAAAAAAATGGTATGTAAAATTAATTTTGAATATTAAAACAAAAATAAGGAAGGGCTATTTCAATATTCCAGACTTACTTGTGTGGTCGTGCAACTGTCACTGAAGTCTCAATGATACTGAAGTTCCAATATGATTCTTTAAAACTGATGCTGTTACTTTTTGTTTTGTTTCTTTAATGGTCAGATAATGTACATATTTCAGTCAGACATGGTATATATAACAAGTCAGTCAACGAGGAATTACAGAGGAGGAAAAGTGTGTTATTTTTAATGCGTGAAACAAACAACAGTGGGAGGATGAGGGAATACTGGAGAAAGCTGGAGTTACTGCAGGGAACAGGGTTATATAAGGGCACCACAGGGCAAAGGTAAAATAAGATGCAAATCCAAGAGAAACTGGACTTTATTAGTTTTGCTTCTCACAGAACAGCTCCTTTAAGCTTTACAGTAATTTAGAGAAAGTAGAGCTCACAGCTCAAGACAAGGTGTGAAAATTCTGCTGAGGCAGTGCTTCTAAGCACAGGACTGGGCTTGTAGCCACCTCACAGAGGTAGTGCAGGTGATTTCTGCAGGAAATTTTCAGTGCTAGAGTGGATATAACCTTTATATTGATAGACTGCATTTTCTCTGGTGGTTTTTTGCTTCTCAGATATTCATGTTGAGATGCTCTCATTTTTGTAGCCCCATGTCTTCACATTTTATGAATTTCTTAATTTGTATAGCATTTCTTTTGCTGCACCTGCTATTATTTCTATCTTTTCTTGTTCTGTTTTTCGTTCCTGATGAGTTTCCCCTTGCATGACCTTTCCTCAAGCTCAGGTTTATTCCCGTGTTACTGATCTCTCATGCTGGACATTGTACTGCCTTGTTAAGGGTAGTGTTACTGGGACTGAAATATCTCCTGCGTCTCAGTATTTCTCTTCTGTCAGTGACAACTGAGCTATTACCTGTTCCTGATGCTTGCAATCACTTCTGCTAGAAGTTTTACGTCAATTCTGTTGGGTTTTGTTGCTTTGCTTTAGTTGGGTTTGGGCTTGTTTCTTTTCTTAAATGCAAGTTTATTTATTTTCTCTCTATTTCCTAAGCCTGCTCTTTTCAGCTTTGGATATATAGTCAATCTTGTCTTAGAACAGAGATCTATAATAACTAACTCTCCTTTGGTGTCCACAGTTCTTCTTCATCAATTTGTCAATAGCCTAAATAACATGGTTTCTCGTTACAATTCTATCATTAGAGATTTCCTTTCATTCTCTTTTTTTTCTAAACCCGAATTCTATATTGAAACATCAAACTGATTTTGATGTCTTATACAGCATGATTTCTTAAACAGAGGTAGGCTGATTTTTTTAGAAAATATGGCTTGTACATGTTTTCCTGAGTATCTAATACACTAAAATGCCTTTTCTCTATGTCTAGGCTTTAAATAGTCTTAGGTCTTTAATGAAGCTCATGGGGCCCAAACACGTGAGTTCAGTTAGAGTGAAGATGATGACTACACTGAGAACAGCTCTGAGATACAAGGATGACTTTCCAGAACTGTGTTGCAGGTGAACTGATGGTGTACCAAAGCAGTGGCATACCTGCTGTTTCTGTCCTTCAATATACTGGTTTGTTTTGTTCTGGACAATAAGCTAAACCACAGAGCTGAAACAGCTTAAAATGCTTTTCTTGACTCACCTAAAATGTCTTATGCAGAGAAGAACCATTGATTACTGTTGTTTTGTTGTCTTTTCTTGTTTAGAGCCTGGGATTGTTTTGTTCGAAGTCTGGACCATTCATACCTTGGCTCCTTGCTTAGCCATGTGATTGTGGTGTTATTGCCCCTTATTCATATCCAACCCAAGGAAACTACAGCAATATTCCACTTCCTCATAGTTGAGAACAGGTACTGTTCAAAATATTTTCAGTTATATGGATTAAATCCTGTTACAGGAATGGAGATAACCCTAAATTTAAGTTGTCCAGCACTGAGATGAGAACTTGTTTTTCTGCTAAATAGTGCATCTTTCTCTAAAATGTGTTTAGATCTTGAAATCTGGCAAGCAATAGCCTCATCTGAAAAGGTGTTTTTATATTGTCCTTATAAAAATACATGATGCTGTGGCAAAGTTACAACCCAGTCAGACACTTAACCCTGCCAGGTTCCTTAAGTATGTGTTTTTTCTGCTGGGATGGAAAATCACTTCCCTCTACAGAATAATGATGATTGCTTACATTTGCTCTAAGCTAGAGAGAAGTGTAGAGAGTTGGAAATGGGGAGGAAATGAGTTCTTTGTTTTCTTCAATAATTAGAGTTATAATTATGAAGTGGACAGATTATAATGTTGAGTAAGATTTCATACATTCTCTTCAAGTGGTCACACCAACTGAAAATAAAATCAAGGTTTAATAAAAAATAGGTTTTTTTACTTAACCTTTTTGAAGATAATGTTGAGTTAATTATTTTTCATCTTATATTTTATAGCTTAAAAGTATGTGGGTTTTTTTTCTGGTAGGAATGTTGATAGTTATTATCTTGATTACTTTTGTTGGGCTTTCATTTTTTTTGCATTCTATCATACCAACAGTTTTCAAAACAAAAGTTGGCAATAGGAATAATAAAGTTCTTATCTAAGGGTTTGGATGGGTTTTTAAGAATTTTCTGATCCAACTAATGTTTGCTATATTCTTTGCAATATTTTTGGTAACTATTAGGGATGCAGTACGAGACTTTCTACATGAAATATATTTTCTGCCTGACCTTCCTGAACTAAAAGAAATTCAGGTTGTCCTTCAGGAATACAGAAAGGTACAGCTTCTTTTATTTAGTTGGTTGGTTTGAATGCATCAAATGAATTCATGACAACTGAGGAAAACATTTAAAGTTTATTGCTAAATGGAAATAGTATTTATCTGCTTCCACCACAAAACAGGTTTTGTGTATCACAGGAATAGTTTGAAGCAGGTTCTGATTCTTCTTTAGGAATGAAATATACTCATATTCAACATTCTTGTTTCTGTAGCATCTCCTGAACACAGATTTTTTCATCTTTTTGTGAGACTAAAGAGATTAGAAGGCTAAAAGTCAGCAGCATTAGCTATGGCAATGACTGTGTTACAAGAAAAGCTACTACTTTTCGTTTGATCCTTTTTCCAAACACAGGGAGCAAAGTTTGTCTATTTTTAGCAGTACTCTGTGGTCTATTTCTGTTGCTTGCCCTCAGAATGATTAGGTAATAGATGGGAAGTAGCAGTTACTTAGTGGGAATGAAAAAGTAGAAATTAATTTGGTTTTAGACACACTCAAAGCAAAGCATTTTCTTCCGATTTTATAATTTTTATTTACACCATCATTATATTTACCCAAAAGTGTAAATATAGCACCTTTTGGGAAAAACATTTTAAAAAACAGGCAGAAAGACAATGGTTTATGGATATAGGTGAGAATGCAGGCAATAAAGTAGTTGTTTCCATGTGTTCTCACTTGTATTCTTTGAGATGCTGCTTAATCAGATTCCTGTTATGCTTAACTTGAACTTCTCATGTCCTGTCTTGTTCAGGAATCCTCCAAAAGCACTGACTTGCAGAGAGCACTGCAGCTGTCCATGAGAGCCATTCAGCACGAGAATGTGGATGTTCGTATCCATGCACTTACCAGCCTGAAAGAAACATTATACAGAAATCAGGTATAGAAAACATCACTCAGCAGAAGTAAAAACAAATCAAATCAGTATCTGGAGCATCAATTTAAAGCTCCTTACTGTTGCAGGCTGTTCCCATGAACTGTGTTACTCTTCTCAGTTCATTAAGCTGTTTCTTCACATAATGGGGAAAATGGGTTCTTTTTCATGACATCTTCATATGAGAGGACTTTCAAATCTTCCAGATCTTTGTGATGTTGATTCAGCAAGGCTAGTGGTACATTTGCTTTTTTTTTTCAACTCTGAGGAAAGAGATATTTCACAGCAATCTGTTTTGTGGGCTTATTCTCTGTTAGAACATTTATAGCTTTTGCATCAGGAGCCTAATACATAAAAGCCAGCATTGTGTGTGTGTATAATATCTGGAAGAACTAACATGTTTGACCACCTCATACCTTCAGTTTTTTCCTCTTCCTTCTTTATCTTCCACCCTCAAAAATTTGAATCCATTGATCCATATTCAAATAAATTTTATAACCACGTACAAGTTGAAGATAGTGCTTTACAAATCTGTGTGGTTATTATCTCAAAGGGTGACCTGTTAGGAAAAAGTAATAAATCTGTCCCCTTAGTACCTCTAAGATTATGGAACACTCCTTAGTCAGAAATTTAAAAAAACCCTTCTAGCTAAAAGAACAGTCATTGTGTAAATTCCTGGCCAGTCTGTAATTCTTGTGGCTCAGGTCAGCAAAATGCTGCCATGTCTTGCTTAGTTAGAGGTCTAGCAAAATAACTGAGGCAAATCAAACCCAATTAGTTCCACAGCTTGTGGAACTATTTGCTCTGTTATGTTGGCTGTGGTTTCAGTTTTCATTAAACATAACAATGACAAACATCTTCATTTTTTTCTTTATTTGGACTAAATGTGGAACTGGGGAATAAAAGATGGGCCAAAACAAAAAAGAAAGGACACCCAATTAAAATGATGGACACTGATTAAAAGACTTGAAACCCTGGGCTTTGTAGGATATGAGAGTGAAGAAATGGCCAAGACATGGCAAATAAGAATACAGATGGCAGCAAAACCAGAAGGTGTGACAACAGCTGCATGAAATAAATTTGGAGGAATTCTGGAACATATGAAGAAAAGGGACAAATAAGTGAAAAAGATAATGTAGAAAAAAAGAGAGGTTCTTGGTGTAAGACAAGGAAAGAAAATGATTTTAGTAGAGAGGTGTATGATAATGAAATACATTATTGGCCATGACAGCATTATTAATTAAGGCCCAAGTCCCTTATTCATTTGTTTAGTTCTTCCCAGGGCAACAAGCAATTCAGTGCAATGGGGCTGTAGTTAGAGTGAGGCAGGATTGGAATCACTGACCTAAAGTCAGGGGCAAATGAAATCGGAAGGAGTAAGTTACAGATTGGAAATTTCCATGATTATTTACCATAAATATGGTTGCAGAATAACTCATCTTTATTTTTCAACTTCCTAGGACAAATTGATCAAGTATGTAACAGACAGTGAGACTGTGGAGCCAGTCATCTCCCAGCTGGTGACTGTCCTTCTCATTGGCTGCCAGGATGCAAATCCTCAAGCTCGACTGCTTTGTGGAGAATGTTTAGGTGAACTGGGGGCCATAGATCCTGGCAGGCTCGATTTTTCAACAAGTGAAACTCAAGGAAAACATTTTACATTTGTGGTAAGAAGCATTGCAGTAGTGTTTTGTTTAGCATTAAGGGTCATTTACTAAGTCCTTGGGAGTAGGGAACCTCTTATCTTTAGACCCTTTGAAAATCTGTACTTGCTTTCTCACCTAAAACAGTTTAGAGTTAAGCTTCCAAGTGATTAGTTAGAGATTAAAGACACAGCTATTACTCTGTTTTAATAGAACTGGCATTCTGTTTGTGTTTGAGGCTGGTGTGGAAGATCCAAATTTTGCCTATGGATTACTAATGGAACTGACCAGAGCATTCCTTGCTTATGCTGACAATGTTCGTGCTCAGGATTCTGCAGCATATGCAATTCAGGTGAGACACATGATAGATCCTATTTTTTCATCACAAGTTATTTCTATAACACCGAACTTAAAATTGTGCAATATAAATGTGCATTTTGAGATACATGTTTAAGTAATTGAAACTTCATCCTGTACAGCTTTAAATTAGAAGGTACACTTAAAATTCTGGGGAATTGTCAAATAAAAGATAGATTTGTTTGCTTCTGTGTCACAGTATTTTAGGAGACATCTGGTGTTTCAGAGGTAACTAACAGTCCATTCATAATGATTCAAGGAGTAATCCTGAGAGTGACTTAGAATTAGTGCTGGTTCCCCAGGAAGAAATGAAAAGAAGTAAGGATCCCTAAGATAGTTTCTGCTTACACTTTTAAGAAGCAACTGAAAGAGAGTGTACCCTTATTTTCAGACTCTGGTCTTTGTTGCTGGTTTGACAAGGAGGAATCAGACTTAACTTGTAGTCCTGGTTTATTGGCAGATGCAAAGAATATAAAATAGTGTGGTCCAACCAACTGGACAATCTGGGAAATCAACAGTTAGTTGAATTAAGCATTCCATAACTTCCATCTCATTACTTATCATGGAATCAGTAAGGCTGGAAAAGACCTCTAAGATCATATACACCAGGTTTGGTTACTGCTGTGGTTGTGAAAATTCTCTGTGCTAACGTGGTCATGTAAACCTTGCCTTTGCAGGAGTTATTATCCATCTATGACTGTAGGGAGACAAACATTGACTGCCCTGGCTCCAAGCTTTGGAGGAGGTTTCCTGAGCATGTGCAGGAGATCTTGGAACCTCACTTAAATACACGGTATATGTAACTTAAACAACTTAAACAACTTAAACAATTTCTTTTCATAAGATTGATTCCCCCCCCCCGGCTACTATTAACTTCATTTGGTTTTGTGATTGTCACTCTTCTGGGAAGAGTGATATGTATAGATACAAACTTCAAATAAGGTCTTTCTACATAAAGCTGAATTAGCACTTACTTAAATGTAATTCTCTATTAATGAAACAGGCAAAGTTAGGAGCTCATACTTTGCCCAGATCTGCCTATTTGTCCCTAGGGCATTGGCTTATAAGATGTTTGAAGTTTTTGTTTCTTTTTTCTTTCCTCTGTACTCAAATCTATTAATATCCTATTACTACTACCCTTAATGAGCTCCTCCTATTATAGAGCTTTAATTTGACTTTACATTTTGTTGAAGTCATGATAAAAATAATGTCAAGAAAACTTCAAATTATGCAATTATGTTTGTGCCTTAATTTGATTCCTTTCTATTTCCTCATGAAGACAGTCATGCTCATCTGTGATAAGCTTTACCTTTTCAGAAAACAAACTTTTTGGTCTTTCTTGCCTTTCATATATGTTCTGGGTTTTTCCTGTCAAGAACATAGTACTGAAATATTTATCAAACTACATTTCTTAAAACTGATTGGAATAGCACTTCAAAATACACTTAACAAACAGCCCAACATATTATGAGAATTTTTATTTTGTGTTTCATTTTAAGAAGCTTTAGAATAAAAGATGTTGACTATTGAAAGTGTTTTCTTAATTCTGTTTCTAAAGATCCCAGTCAAGGAATTTTGTTTATTTATTATTGTTTATTATAGCATTTTATATGTATATTATAAATAAAAACATTACTTTTATTAAATGGATATTTTAAAATTGCAGGTACAAGAGTTACCAAAAGGCTGTAAATTGGTCTAAGATGAAGAAGCCAATTTACTTAAGCAAATTAGGTTATAATTTTGCAGAATGGTCAGCAACTTGGGCAGGTTATCTTATAACAAAGGTAAGAGAATAAATCTGCTTTCTCTATTGCTGTATACAGCACAGTCCTTGAACTGCATTTTTGGTTTCTGAAATGGGGGGTGGATGGGAGAATATGCCTCTTAGAGGACTTACCTACTTCTTCAGCAGGGTAACTCTGCACTTTCCCTCCCCCAGCACTGTTTCTTGGCCAGGCTTCACAGGTAGTGTCAAAGCTAAAAGCCAAAGGAACTTGCCTTTGTCCAGAGACTTGTAAAACTGAAGGCATGGGCAAATGCTTCTGAATTTACCTTCTCAGTTTTGGAAAGATTTCCCCGTAGCTCCACAGTCCCAGCACATAAAAAGTACTTATCTCTTCATTTTCTTTCCCCTTTCTAATATCTAAGTGACCTGGTGAAAATTTCACTTCCAAATCAACCACTGTAAGAAGTGAATTGTGTTACAGTAGCTCAGTAGCTACACTGTCCTCTTTCAGACAGAGAAGAATGGAATGTCTTCATTAATTTCCTACTTTTTGAGGCTTTTTAGGGCAGAAGAGAGCCTGAGTGTAGTGGTAGACTCTCAGCCTTAAGGTTTTTTCTGTTAGCCAGTGTAAGTTCACAATGGTGTAAAAAACATGGGAAAGTGGAACATGTAAGCAAAATCCCCTGGCTTTTTGTGGGATCCGCAGCTGATATGTGTAATAGCAGCTGCCATTGGCCATCCTTGTTGCAGGTTTGAATCTGATGAACCCTCTGTATGAGACAAGTATCTTAAAATTATTTAATGGACTAGAATTTGTGTTGTCAACAAAAGGAAATCTATTAATTGTTCAGATATTTGCATTTTGTAATGGTGCTTCTCCTGGAAATAATATCTTTCTGTAGGTGCGACATGACCTTGCCAGAAAAGTTTTTGATTGCTGCAGTATAATGATGAAAAATGACTATAAGGTGACAATTTATCTGCTGCCACACATCCTTGTCTATGTTTTGTTGGGATGCAGTCAAGAGGATCAACAAGAGGTGAGATGTATATTATGGTAGTGCCTTCTATAGGAGTGTTCAGCTGTTCTTCCTAAGAGCTGTTCAGCTCTGCAAAATTACTGTAGACTTATATGAATAAATTGTTTAGGTGTTAAATTCCTTTTTGTGTATTAATAATATAGATTTTCTGACAGGGTTTTGAATATGCTCATAGAAGTTTGTGTTGGAACTGCTTTTCTGTGCATTTCCATCTCTCTCTTCAGTTGGGCCTAGGATGAGGTACCATCTAGTTAATTATGACTGCAGGAACATCAAGAGCTGGAGTGGTACAAAGAGAAAGAGTGCAACAAAAACAACCAATAAATTGAACTTGTATAATTCCAAGAATTCAGACCCGTAATTTTTTCCTCTCCTTTGCATACAATTGCAGTTTAAGTGGATAAACTGTTTAACTACCAGGTTCATGTGGAGCAGGATTTGTGGCAAGGCAGGGATATGAGAGAAGAGTTGTCCAGAGTTTTCCTTCAGTTTGCTACAGCTGTCACTGCATGTGCCTGTGTGCTGCCATCTGTGCTGTGAGCAGCACATACATGTACAGAGAGATGCAAGTTTGCAAGGACTCTTTTGTAAGCATGTCCTGGAAGAAACAACAGAGTTAGAGAGAAGATACTGAAAAATATAACTTAGATTTCATTACTTTGAAACTTCACTGCTAAAGTATCTGTGTTTAAACATTGTGAGTGTGTGATGATTTTTCTTATGTGAACAAGTACACCCACAATAAGCATCTGTTATGTATGTTAACTCATATTCTGTGGACTAAACCAAACAGGAAACAAGTTCTTTTGGCATTGCATTTACTTAAATATAAGCAAAAAAGTGGATCTGTGATCTATTAGCCAGTAGATAGCTTTGTTCTTATCAAACCCTGAAGTATTGTATTTGTAGAAGAGATGCAGTAGGATTTGTTGTGTGTTTGAAACCTAAAGGCTTTCTCCCTGTATGGAATATCCGGACAACAACTCCTACTTGGTTTGCCATTTCTTCCTCTTGAGGCTGTGAGAGAGAGAGCTTGGAGAGAGAGATGAGAGCTTGGAATTAAACCCTAAATTATTAAAATATACATTTAAAATATCTAGTATTTTAGTTTGTTAATTGCTGTTTCTTACTATTTTGATGCTGGTAGGACACTTCTGCCTTTTATCTTAACGTTTGTGTAGGTTTACATGGAGATTATGGCTGTTCTGAAACACGATGACCAGTCCACCAGGAGACTTGAAGACAGTGCATCTGACCTCAGTCAGCTGAGCACACAGACAGTGTTCTCCATGCTTGATCATCTCACTCAGTGGGCTAGACATAAGTTTCAAATACTTATTGCTGAGAAAAATACTGGCAAATCTAGCAAAGACAGAAGTGATCTAAAAAGTGAGTGATACTCATTTAAAATGGCATTGGCATTCTTCAAATAAGTATTTGCATTTGTGGCTTCACATTATGACCATTTAAGAATGCAGTATTAGCATGATATGTTAGTCTGTTCTATGACTTCTTAATACCATATTGTGATTTCCACCCCTTCCCACCCCAAAAGCCTTGTTCTGATTGCCTGTTACAGGAAATACAGATTCAAAATTCAAATAATTAAATATTAATTTCTTGGTAGTTTTCTAAACATTTAGTTTAACATGTTTCTGTGCTGTCTTGCAAGATGGAGGAAGTTCACCAGGATTGTTTGAAAAAAAGTATTGTTGACAGAAGAGAAAATGTGTTTTTAAATTAATAAAATTATCTCATTAGATTGTTAAATGACTTAATTGAATTTCGATGCATAAAGTAATTCTTATAAATGAAACCTCAGTTGACAGACTTTTTAATATGTCTTGTTTTCAACAGCATCAAGTGAGGACTATGGAGAATATCAAAATGTGACCCGTTTTCTGGACCTCATCCCTCAGGATACATTGGCTGTGGCTTCCTTTCGCTCCAAGGCTTACACAAGGGCTGTGATGCACTTTGAATCATTCATCACAGAGAAGAAACAAAATATCCAGGAACATCTTGGATTTCTTCAGGTTCTGAAGTTCTTTTTGGTTTTGTTTTTTATTTTAAAATGAAAATGTACATGATTAATAAAGCTTTGTCAAATTCTTCTTTGAGATGGGAAGAAGAAAACAGGTAGTTGGGCACTTGCTGTTGGATGCAAGTGTTTAGTCTTTGAGCAATATTTAGTACTTCCTCTGGCTTGGCATGTTTTTACATGAAAAGGAATAAGTAGCTTTCTAGTGTATAATAAGATTGTAAAATCCTGAAAATAATTCAATGTAGTTTTGTCAAAAGTATAACACTTATTGGTTTTAGTTAGCTCTGTGCCTTTTGTCGAGAAAACACAGCCAACTGTAATAACCAACCAAAAAAGCCAAAGCACATTTGAAGAAAATCCAAGTGGCTTATTCTAAAGTAGAAAAAGAGCTACTGCTAAGGGTGTTGAAAATTATTTAAATCATTTTCAAGTAGTATTTGAACCTATGACATGATCCTGTTTGTGGTTCCCTATGGTTTATGTTCCTCAGTGACATTTCAAATTTTAAAAAACTCAGTATGTTGCATTTCCACCTGAAGTAATCTGCATTCATATTATACAACTTTATCATGCCATAATAGGATGTTTATTTTTGATTTTACAGATCACTTCTGGTAACTTAATGTGTGATTCTGTCTGTAGTATGAGATCATGAGTATTATGGTATGGTGAGCAAAAGCAGGGCTCAACTTTGGAAGCAGCCCAGCAAAACTGACATGTTCCATGAAAGCCTGATGCCAACAAGTCTTACAGAGCAGTGTGTGCTCCACTTTCCAGAAGATACGGGATTCTGAACATGTAATATATAAAATAAATTCTTGTTGTCTTAGAGTTGTTTTTAATGTCCATTTCTGTTTGCATAAAGAAATTGTATGCTGCTATGCATGAGCCAGATGGAGTGGCTGGGGTGAGTGCCATTCGGAAAGGAGAGCCATCTCTCAAAGAACAAATCCTTGAACATGAAAGTATTGGCTTGTTAAGAGATGCAACAGCCTGCTATGACAGGGCTATCCAACTGGAACCTGACCAGGTAAATAGAAGACTTTTTTTTTCTTTTTTAATATATATGATTATTATTTTTTAATCTTAGCTCACAGAAGACTAAGTCAAAAAAACCTCTTCAGACTATTTAAGTAAAATAGGAATATAAGAGTTTTTCGTGGCAGTTGCTGAATAATTATTGCTACTGAAAGTGTCTTATGAACTGAAAAAAATCTCTTACTGGATTTTTTTTGAATGTTCATTTAGCTTATGGTGCAATTAGTTATGCCTTTTCCTATTCTAAAAAGCACCCAAAAGGACATCTTTCCTCCTTCCGACTGCCATGGATTTCATTCATGTATATGTATGGAGGTTTTATTTGTTGTTTTGTGGTTTTTTTCCCCTATTTCTAGATTATTCACTATCATGGTGTAGTGAAGTCCATGTTAGGCCTTGGTCAGTTATCCACGGTCATTACTCAGGTGAATGGAGTGCTGGCAAACAGGTACTGTAAGCATCTAATGCAAGGTTTCTTTGAGTAATATAAAACCATTTCTGCTCATTAACGAGCATTTGAGGCTTATCAGGAATATCCAATTAGCAATGTGAAGCTACAAAACCTTGAGTGCTTTATCTATAAATTATTGCTTTCAAGATGTCCAAAAATATTTGTAGTTCTTGTCTGCACTGGGTGCAGCGCTGGGATGTGCTTTAATTTGTTAGGTAGACTCTTTCATTGTCTCCTATGTTATTGATTCCATAGGTGTTCTGTAATCTAATAGGATAAATGGATTGAAAGTTGGTAATTTTTAAGGAGGACCATGGAAGTTAAATACACTGTTTGGAGATTGCATTTGTGGGGTTGTGTTGCACAGCTCTTATTTGTTATCAGTGCATGTCCTTTGGTTTTATTGACTTTCATTTGAAGCAAGCTTACCTTGCTGCTTTTCAAGTAAGAGAAGTTTTATATAAAGAATATTTGCTAGTATAATGTAGGATTAACACGGGAGACAGCACCAAGTTTTATTGCCCTTTTTTCTTTTAATAGGTCTGAATGGATTTCTGAATTGAACACTTACAGGGTGGAAGCAGCCTGGAAACTGTCCCGATGGGATTTACTGGAAAATTATTTAGCTTCAGGTAAGTTATCATGATATAAAAATATTAATCCTTCATTGCATTTCTGAACAAGTGTATTTTTAGTTTAATCATCTTGATTAATAGGGGCAGCTATTGTAATTTTTTAGTTTTGGATTTTAGGGGTTGGAGGGTTGGTCCTAACAGTCTTCTGGTTTTTGTAACTGTATTTGATTGTAAAGTCTTTGAGAAGTTTCGAGTGTATGTAAGGCCAATATATTTTGGATTTTTTTGGGTGGGTGGATTGTGGAGTGGCATTATATAGAGTATTACTAAAATTCAGTTAATTAGTTCTGAGAAAAGCTTAACATATTACTGGAAAAATAAGAAAAATTAGCATGTTCAGATTAAGCTGCTTAAAAAAATAGAGGGTTTGGTTTTTTTCTCTCCAAAGACGTGAAGTCCACTACTTGGAGTGTCAGACTGGGAAATTTATTGTTATCAGCCAAGAAGAAAAATGAAGCAGCTTTTTACGAGACACTGAAGGTTGTTCGAGCAGAACAGATTGTGCCCCTTTCAGCAGCAAGCTTTGAAAGAGGATCCTACCAGCGAGGATACGAACACATTATCAGGTTTCTCATTTTCATGTCACTATTTTCAAATCCAGAAATCACATAATCAACTGTGTAGTAGCAAGAGTTTTGCACTTCCACAGTAAATGGTACTGATGAGCATTTTTTGTCACCTTTTTTATACTTGCCCAACTGAAAACCTTCAATTAATTGGGAATTTATACTTATCCCCCATGAAAAATATTCATGAAAAATTAAACTATTGAGTCTAGTCTTTCAAAATCAGCAAGCAAGTTTATGTAAACATTTTTATGTAATAAAAACCAGCAGGTAATAAAACCAGCAATCTAATTCCATGCTTGAATTGGTACATATAGGCCAGTAACTCCATTAACTTAAGAGCATTGCTTTTAACCTGTATGGAGGCCAAAAAGTGCTCTCTTGTTTTATTAAGAAAAGAGCAGTAAGAATTGAAACCCCGTCCCTTTGAGTAGTTTTATTTTTTCCTTTATTAATAAACTTTCAAGTTGGCTGTAGTAGCCTAAAAGGTGAGTAGCCTTTTTATAATGAAAATGCTCAATACTTCCAAGGCATTTCCAAGCACAGGTTTGCAGCTTTACAGTGGCAGCTAATAACAGTAATGGTATTCTAAAATAAATGGGATAAGTTTATTTTAGTTAATAATGTATTAATTTTAAAATGGAACTTGTTGAAAATATCAGACTCTTTGAAGAACTGCTGCTAAAAGTAATGGATAGAAATACTCTTTCTGAAGATTGACTTCCTCTCCAAGTGATTCTCATTGTCTCTGTGTTCAGAAGCTTGGCAAAGGAATATAACCAATTTACAAATCCTTGATTCTGTGTGCTTGGTTTTGCTGAATTCTTGCTTTAGGGACAACTTTTAGAAAGAAAATGGCAAAAGCTTTGTAAGATTTGCATATATCTCAAACAGCAATCAATTCTCAATGATTTTTGCCTTTATTTTGCTGGCACAGGTTGCATATGCTGTGTGAGTTGGAACACAGTATTGGGCCAATGTTTCAGCAACCAGATGGTGACCACAGCAGAGATACCCTGAATTGGTGTGCTCGTATTGAAATGACCCAAAACTCTTACAGAGCAAAAGAACCCATTTTAGCTCTGAGAAGGGCTTTGCTTAGTCTCAGTAAAAGGTGAGAACGTGACTGTTTCTTGTCTGTGTTGTATTCTCAGTAATACTCTGGGTTTCCATATATGTTAGAAGAGAGAAGATAAAACTCTGGAAATTTGTTGTAAACAAAAGTAGTCCTCTCCAACGTTATATAACTTCAAAATTAGGAGGAAAAGTGGTGTCTGTAGGAACAATAAGGGAGACAGGGAGAAAGTGTATTTGTTTCTAGGCCTAAATGGGAAAAAAGGTGAAACAAATGTATTAAAATAATTTTAAGTTATCATTATGTTGTATAGAGCTTATTGAGAAATTCACTTTCTATTTCAACACACTGTGATATATATCATGACTGAAATGTTCCATTTCCTGCAAAAATGTCTCTGCAGCCAGGATTACAGTGAGCTTGTTGGTCAGTGCTGGCTCCAGAGTGCGAGAGTTGCAAGAAAAGCTGGTCATCACCAGACCGCCTATAATGCTCTTCTGAATGCTGGGGAATCTACACTCTCTGAACTTTATATTGAAAGAGCAAAGTGGCTCTGGTCCAAGGTAAGGAAAATAAAAATGGAATTTAATTTCTTACATGCAAGGAAATAATATTTTCAGTTTTCTTCAAGAAAAAAGGGGACACAATCAGCATAGGTAAAACAAGGTATGTCATTTGGCACTATCAGCACATTCTGGTTACAGCTGAGCCACAGGAAGTTTTTACCTCCAGCTGCTACTCAGCCCTTTTCTGTATCTATTGATTTTTCTGGCAGCCGTGTATAAAACTGGTGGATTACCTGCCTCTGTCAAAGCAGCCCAGGCAAATTTAAATTATCTTAATAGTAGACCTTTCCTTAGTTTGTTCCCTTTTAACTGACAGAAGTAGGCAGCAAACATCAGAGCAATTATTGTGGTACACCTAAAGGCACAACAATGCTGAGATAACAAGGGAATAAAAGAAGCATTTGAAGTCAGTAATATTCAGTTACCACAGCCAGAATGGCCTAGAACACACTTGGGGACACAGCTCTGCCTTAATGACAACCGTAAGATGGAAGTTTTGCATCTCTGTCATTTAAAGTGTATACAATGTTCTCATCTTTCCCTTAGGGTGAGGTTCATGAAGCACTCATTGTTCTCCAGAAGGGGGTTGAGTTATGTTTCCCTGAAAATAAAGCACCCTGTGATAGCAAAAACCAGCTCATCCATGGCCGGGCAATGCTGCTGGTGGGCAGGTTTATGGAAGAGACTGCCAACTTTGAGAGCAATGCAGTCATGAAAAAGTATAAGGTAATTTGGATAAGTGTTAACAAGACAGTGGTTTTGAATCCCTTAAGTAAGCTATCATTATGCTCCTGATGATGTCAGCGAAGTGGGATTAAATGGAGTATCAATGTGTAGGAGGGAAATAGTTCTTCTTGTAAAGATTTAACTATCTTAATTAGCTTTAATGTGGCACATCAATACAGGCTGATGGGAAGGCTACAGTTCCCATCAGTGAGAGCTACAAATACCTAATATAATTCTTCTAAAAGAAAAAACAAATTACAGGAGCATGGCTTTTTTCTCATGCTTGCACAGATTAAAATTCCTCACTAAAATGTGGACTATTCTAAATACAGAGTTGACTTAATGACATATTGCACTACTCTTCAGTGTTATTTCTCTCTCTGGTAGTGACTTATAACTGTGCTTTAAATATGCTTTCAGTCTCTGAAGAACTAGGAAAAGGGACACCTGGTATGTTTGTCTTGAACAACACAGCACATGCATGCTTCCTCTTGTGATGCCTGTGAAATACTTCTTGGTATTGATTAATATTGCCTACTAAACCAGTAGGAGATGCAGATCTTTATGCTTCCTTAAAAGCAGTATGTCTCCTATCCAAGCTTTGGCATTTGATACTGTTAATAGTTGCTGCTGTCTTACTGAGTAACATCCTTCTGTAACAGTCATTTAGAGAAAAATCTAACTAATGTATCAAATCAAATGATGTTTGAAATAATGGAAACAAATGAAATTTCATTGAATTCTATGAAAATACTAATGTTCAGAACTCTCTGCTGTCTAAGCACTGGCACTGGAAACAAGCCAGTGTTATTAAAGGATGGATATGCCACTCACCAGATTATTTATTTTCTATTATATCACACAATTTTTTGTTTTTCTTTAAACATCATGATTTAGAAGGAAAACGAAACTTGAAAAATGTAGAGTCATAGATTCATTTAGGTCAGAAAAATCATCAAGTCCAACTGTTAAAATCCTGCTGTTTCATTTTTCAAAAAGCTAAAAGAAACTAAGTATTGAGTTTATCAGGATCAAGAACTTGATTATTATCTTCTTAATGAAAGTATAATGTTTCCTAGTTCAGGAATTCTGTATCATCTTGTCCTGAATTATTTTGCTGTCTCCAAATCTGAAAGGTACTTTAAAAACAGACTTTTAGTTTGTAGGAGCAATTATCTTGGGGCAAAATTACAATTTTTGGAGTTACAGAGTTAACAATTAATACTTGTTTTGCATGTACTGTGCACAACATAACTAATAAAAGATTCTTGTTTCTTGAGAATCAGTTTTTTATTTTCAGTTTAGCATCCTCTCAAAAGTAATTATCTCATTTTATTTTGTTGCAGGATGTTACAATTTTCTTGCCAGAATGGGAAGATGGACATTTTTATCTTGCAAAATACTATGATAAATTAATGCCAATGGTAACTGACAACAAGATGGAAAAGCAAGGAGATCTGATTAGATACATCGTTCATCATTTTGGGAGGTTAGAGGGGAACTTTTCTTAGTTTCTATAGAAGGATGACTATTATACTGGGAAAAATATTTTTATACGAATATATTATCTTTCACCAATTCAGACTGACTCAAATTTTTATGCAGTATTATAAAACAAACTGCTGCCTGCTTTCTTTTTGTTTTCATACCTAATTAAGTTTACTTCTTGCTAAGTCTGTCTTTTGTCAGACAGTTATTTATTTCACCTGCAGTTTTGATTAATAAAACCAAAACCTTTGTATATTTGTAATTTTTGGTTGTTGCAGATGCAGTAAAATGCTGACATAAATTTCTTAAGTTCAGAATGGAACGTGAAACGATTGAGAATGTAAAATTTGTATTGCTTCCAATATGTATCATTAACATACTGTGATTTAAACATGTAATCACAGGTCTCTGCAGTATGGAAACCAATTCATCTATCAGTCGATGCCAAGAATGCTGTCTTTGTGGCTGGACTTTGGAGCAAAAGCATATGAATGTGAAAAAGGTAGAACATTTTTTCCCAATACATAATTTCTATATATATTATTTCTTTTAAGTACATGACTGAAAGAGCACTGAAGTGTATCTACAGTTCTTTGTTTAGACTTATTGCCTGAGATTATATGGAAGCAAGAAAGTACTACTATTCTTTCAAATTATAGGATGTTAATATGCAGGAGAGTATTAATTATTTTAATTAAATCCTCCAGTATCTTCTAAGTTGCCTCATGAGTGATGAGTAGTGTAATTGTATACACTTGCTACAGTAAAGTGTTAGGCTTTGGGGCTTTTTTCCATGTTTGTTTTGGTTCAGTTGTTGAAGGAATTTTACTGAAATTTTCCCCCTCGTTTTACCAAAATGAGGGGAGAAAAAACTCACATTGGCAGACAGCAGGAAAGCATGTGGAACTAACACCAGAGATGCATCTTGGCTGGGAGATTTTTGTACAAATAAAAATGGCAAACATTGCCTGCAGGTCTGGAGTGAAGTAGACAGTTGTGGCTCCTTGATCTTGACCTCGTTCTGCACACTTGTGTCAGCTGTGCTTGGCTGCAGGCACATCAAATCGTGTTCCCTGTGATGGTGATGTGGAACTCTGCTGGATCCTCAGGGGCAGGGGTGGAGATAGGAGCAGATGTGCTAATTTCACCCCATGTAAAGGCTTCCTTCATTTTCCTGTCCACTAAAGAACATTGGAATCCTTTCATCAGGCAAACATATGGAGTGGGTTTTGTTCATTCTATGCCGTTGCATCATTTTTAGAGAAGTAATTTTAAGAGTGTAATAAGAGCTTTCCTGATACTGCCTGTCCCATGTTCTGTGCTTGGTAATTTCTTGTTATTCTAGATAGTTAAATAGCATATGTATTCAGTCACTGTACATTAAAAAGAACTTTACAGCCTTGATTTAAATGACTTTACATTTCCAGTGGGGAAAACCAGGAACATAGTGTTGTCCTTTTATTTTCCAGCCAGTCGTTCAGAACGTGTTCAAATGAAGCACGATCTCGCCAAGATAAATAAGGTGATTACAGAGCACACAAACCACCTGGCACCTTACCAGTTCCTGACAGCCTTTTCTCAGCTCATCTCCCGCATCTGCCATTCCCATGATGAGGTCTTTGCCGTTCTGATGGTGATTGTTGCGAAAGTGTTTTTAGCCTACCCCCAGCAAGCAATGTGGATGATGACTGCTGTGTCCAAGGTACCTTGCTACGCATAGCTGCACCTTTATTAAGTTTACAAAACTTGTTTTCATCAGAGAGAAATGTAAATATAACCTGTTTAAGATGATAAGGAATTGAGAGTTTCAGTTTTTGTGATCCAGTGTTACGGAAGAGGATATTGATGCCATCACTGCAAAATATTTTATTGCAGTCTGAATTCAGATATTACAGTTTAAATGTTCCAAATTAGAATGCTAATAGGCGTCTGAACTTGTATGATGTATTAGGAAAGGAAATTTGAATGATAAATAGCTGATGAATTCTGTAGTTATGGGCAACAGATTTTATTGCATTTAATAACTGTGTAATGTTACTTTGAGTTTTATAATCAAATAATTGACTCTGTTCCTTGATTAAGGTAGGATAGGTATACTACTTAATCCAAATAATTACCTGGCAGTAAGGTCATTCCCAAGCAAACTGGAAAGCATGGTGCATACTGTTTCTTTAGGCTGGTTGAAATGATGTTCAGGATACACTGGCATATTCTCGAATATTGACCTTTATACTATGGGACTCACAAGAATGGTTTTAGAAAGAAAAACACCCCCCCACACCCACACCAACCATACCACTTTAGTTTGTCAATTGGAGCACGTCCTTCTCCAGATGACAAGCAGTAAGTAGAGGAAAGAATATTAATTACTGGGGGAGGGGGGGATTTTTCAATTCATTTGACTGTTGTTTATTAAATTTTAACTTTCCTTTTTTTTTTCAGTCCTCTTACCCTATGCGTGTCAACAGATGCAAGGAGATTCTAAACAGAGCTATTCACATGGAGGAATCCTTAGGGAAATTTATTGGAGATGCAACTCGCCTCACAGACAAGCTGTTAGAACTGTGCAACAAACCGGTACTTACACAAATAAACAAATTAATGCATGTAATAAGATTATTCAAAAAAGCAAAAAGCAAAAGCTTCTTCTGATGGCTGTCATTAGCCAATTCAGTTGCTGCAGTTTAGCAGAAACTACTCTAAACTGGAGAAGTTGGGGTTTTTTTTACTTAATAAAAATGTTTTTTAAAAAAAGTAGAAAATAGCTCTGAAGCGAGCGCATTGTAAAATCTTCCAGTATGTAACAGTACATTTCACAGTGCATGGGCTTTACATTGGTTTGTACTTTCACATAGAATTCATTCCCAGTAACTTTCACAAAGTTTTACTGTAAAAGTAGGCTGGTTGTGCTTTTATGAACAAATTATCTTAACAATAAAGGTAAAACTAAAGAAACTCTTTCATTATTCTGTATTTATGTTCAAAGGGAAAAATACATCTGCCATAATGGCCACATATATTTACTTTTTGATTATTTATTTGAAGTGTAACTTGCTATTTTTCTTATTACCATAAGCATTTGTTATTCTATTCTGTTTATCAGTTAATGTGTAATAGCAGTGTTCTTTTAAATGTTTGTTAAGGGTTATTGTTAACTTTATCAACTTTTTTCAAGGTTGATGGAAACAGCTCAACATTAAGCATGAATATTCATTTCAAAGCACTGAAAAGATTAGTAGAAGAGCACACATTCAGTGAAATCCTCATTCCCTTACAATCTGTAATGATACCAACTCTTCCTTCAATTCCTGGCACCCACTCCAACCATGACCCTTTCCCTGGATGCTGGGCCTACATTGCAGGCTTTGATGACACGGTAAGGCTCTAGTTGGAACCTGGGTTTTAACTTCACGTCAAACAAATGTAGCTGCAAATATATCTTAGTTCTCTAGAAATGGAGGAGTGAGTAGGAAATTCCATAACTACTTTCGCAGAAGCTGAGTGGCTTCCTCACAACAGCCCGGGGCAGGTGGGCTGAGCTGAATATGCTGCAGCACCCTGGATGTGCTGACATGACTGGTTGCAGTGGTTTATTACAATTACACTCCTGATTTTGTATAATCTGATGCAGATGTTAATTAAGAACTTCATTTTTCTCTAGGTGGAAATTCTTGCCTCGCTCCAAAAGCCAAAAAAGATCACTTTGAAAGGTTCAGATGGGAAATCTTACATTATGATGTGTAAGCCAAAAGATGATCTAAGGAAAGACTGTCGGCTCATGGAATTCAACTCCCTTATTAATAAGGTTTGATGAGTGAGACAATCAGATGCATTACACTTATTGACCAGGGCAGAACAGTGAACTGTCTAATAAAAGAGCCAACTTACCTTGAGATAAAGCTCACTGGAAGAAAAGTAAACTGGTGCAAAATATTTTATTTCAGCAGAAAACAGTAGCAATTGATAATGTATAACTTCTTACAGACTTGTGAAAACAATAACAAAATGTAACATTTTGCCAAAACAATTGCCTAGTCCAGCAAAAATAGGCAGGAAAAGTTATTTACAGTGTATAAATACCTACAAACCTTCTGCTTTCATGCTTAATATTTCTTGTTTAGTGTTTTGTAATATATTTTATAGAAAACAGGTAAATGAATCTTTTCATACTAGAAGTGTTGCCATACTTCTTATTTTAGTTATATCTTGCTTCTCGGCAATATGATTTGGGCTAAGGTACCATGTTTTCTGTGAGGTTAAAGCAAATGACAGCATCTCTGAAACACTAAAAGGCTTATTTCAAATACCACTTTTAAAGGTTTGAGCCATGTACAAGTTAGGCAGTTTGACTATGTTATTGCAAAATCCTCTTTTGTTTCATTTCCGTTGGAGAACAGATACACATTTTGCTTGTGTTTGACCTACTGCAGACTGTGAAGCTTGGAATTATAAATTCTAGATTGTGTGACTGGAAAATAGAAATAGGTAGAATGGTAAATGCTATTGATCCATTTTGATCCTACCTGTGTTATCTGTTAATCTTTTGTGAGCAGTGCTTAAGAAAAGACGCAGAGTCCCGTAGGCGAGAACTCCACATTCGAACCTACGCAGTGATTCCATTAAATGACGAATGCGGCATAATCGAATGGGTGAACAATACTGCTGGGCTAAGAAATATCCTGATAAAGCTTTATAAGGAGAAAGGTACAGAAATATATTATGCTATAATGACAGCTTTTTGATCTTTTTAAAGGCTTCTGTCTTAATAAGTAAATGAAACAAATGGTAAGAATCAAGATAAATTCTAGGAAGGTGCAGTCACATGTATTTTTAACTATCTGCAATGTATTATTATTCATATGTGTGGTAGACCTTTAAATGGAAGAGAATTGATGCTTGCAATGAAATTCCTTACAAGAACTGATAACACAGTCATCTTAATACTTTCTGGTAATAAGATGATATAAATTGTTTCAGCAGCACAGGGATGTGTGTGCAGCACAGACACACATCATAGAGCACACTGTGGATTTTTTCTTTAGATTTGATCTGTTATTTTTCATTTCTGCTACATTTGTGTGAGATAATTTAGGTAATATATAATTAAATCAAGGTTGAGAGTACAGTGACTTTCCTGAGAAAAGATTAGATATGTTTTTTAATTTCTTGTTTAAAAAGCAGATTTCTGGTCAGTGTAAAAAAATTTTGGGGAAAAACTTTGCACATTATCTCTATGTATGCAGCTATTCTGGGAGTTTGGAACTCCAAATGTGAACGAATATAATGAATGGCTTTGTGAGGATAGGTTCTTTTCCTGTTTGTGTGTTCCCCTCCCTCACTCTACCCCGTGGTAGCTTGTTTGCCAGGTCTTCACTGTCAGTTAACATAATGATTTTTTTTAATTTACTTTCCAGTAAACCAACCAACACAGGCTATGGGTTATTTTTCACTTGTTCATTTATTTCAGCTTTATGAAAATATTTATTTTCTCTGAATTACCATATTGTGATAGTACATAAAAGGCTTTATATTTGGGGATTTCTTTTGGCTAACTGAGGAAGTCTGTTGCAGGGATCTACATGACTGGAAAAGAATTGCGGCAGCACATGCTTCCTAAGTCAGCACCTCTGCCTGAAAAGCTGAAAATGTTCAAAGAAGTCCTTCTGCCTCGTCATCCTCCTCTCTTCCATGAATGGTTTCTTAGAACGTTTCCTGATCCTACTTCATGGTCAGTGACTGGGGCTGGACTGGCTCAAGAACGTCTCCTTTGTGTGTTTCCCTAAGCATTAATGATACTACTGAATAGAGACAGACAAGCCAAGGAAGTGCCCTAGACATTCCCAGTCCTTGTTCCCACAGGTACAACAGCAGGTCCGCCTACTGCCGCTCCGTCGCGGTCATGTCCATGGTGGGTTACATCCTTGGCCTGGGGGACCGGCACGGGGAGAACATCCTGTTTGATTCTTTGACTGGGGAGTGTGTGCATGTGGATTTCAACTGCCTTTTCAATAAGGTGAGAAATGCCACTTGCTGAACTTGTTCTTTATTTTATATGCATGTAAGTTATAAACTTCTACTGTCTTGGTTTTTTTCCACGTTATTTTACTTTAACATACCCATTGTGTTCTGTCTCTCACTTTGGCTCTTATTATACCCAACAAACAGTCTGGGACATGTAGAGTCTGTGATCATTCTGTATGCTGCATTTAATGAAAGCCAACTTTTTGATTTAGCCACTATCAATGACCTGATGTGGACACACTGAAATAGCCCAAATTCTAGACTGTTTATGTTTTGTGATTCTCCTCTCTCCACTGTCACCTTCCAAACAAAACTGTAATTTCTACATTCAGAATTCTGCTGCTTTGGAGAGTTTCTCTTTCTTTCTCACACAAATTCAGCACAAAAATTCCAAAGCTTCTGTAAAGGTAAACAGCAGAAATTGTGGCCAGAGTGGAATTTGGAGTTTTGGTGTTTCAGTTGAAAGATGCTTTTGCTGTGGGACATGTGGCCTTTTTAATTCAGATAAGTGAGGTAGAGATATTGTTACATTATTTCCTCTGCTTTCTTTTTAATAAGTCTAAATTGTCCTATATCACACTTAATTAAAAAAATGTTTTTTGCAACTTGCATATATGAAAAAAAAGCAGCATTTCGCATGAGACTATAAAGCAGTGGTATACACTTAAGAACAAAATCTTATATCCCATATTAGTGTGTTAAAACATGGAAAAAGGTTATTTGGACATTGGTACCCTTTATCCACTGTAATTTCCCCTTAGCAGCTAAGCAGGACTGTGTCAGGCAGGAAACTGCCAGAGACAAAGCTGGGGGAAAAAACACAGTGCAAATGTTACTCTTTGCTTAAATAATGCTTAAAACACTTAAGGTATGCCCTTTTTTATCAGCATACTCTTTTTTATCAATGTACAGGGAGAAACTTTTGAAGTTCCAGAAATCGTTCCTTTCCGTCTCACTCACAACATGGTGAATGGAATGGGTCCAATGGGAACAGAAGGTCTCTTCCGAAGAGCTTGTGAAGTCACCATGAGGCTCATGCGTGATCAGAGAGAGCCCCTAATGAGGTGTGGCAACTGCTTTTGCTGCAAACTCCTGAAAGCTGCCTGTAGTCTAAACATGGGAAACAGGAACTGCTGCCAGTTCCAGCATATGCCCATCGTGCAGCTCAGTCTCACTATGACATGCAGTTAAATATATGTTTATATATCTTAGTCTTATTTTTTATTTTTAATTTATTTAGTGTCTTGAAGACTTTTCTCCACGATCCTCTTGTGGAATGGAGTAAACCTGTTAAAGGGAATACAAGAGCCCAGGTGAACGAAACTGGAGAAGTTGTCAATGAAAAGGTTAGTTTAAAACAAGCATAACCTGAGGTATGCAAAATCAAATGTCCATTTTGGTTCTATATGAGTTATATATTTTCTAACTGAAACCTTAACTGTCTTCTTTTGTTTCTTTGATTTAAAAATTTCTCTGTTTGGAGGTTCTTTAGTATCTCTGTGTTCATAATTTTTATCCATAAAGAGACTTCTTTTACTGATAGAAAATGGAATTTATCTACTAAAGAACCAAAAAAAATGCCTACAATTCCCTTATTAGTGTTATTAAATCAAGGACAACATCAGCAGAAGTGATGGATCTTGCTGCTCCTCACTCTGACAGTTGCACAGTCCTCCAGAGGTACAGTGATGGTAACATCTGGAGTCCTTTCCATGTGTGTTTTTGTGCTTTTCCTGAGTGGAAGTTTATTATTGAATAAATACGTGCCTTGTTACATGTCAAGGATTACTTGATTAAAATTAGGATTTCATATATACTCTCTTTATTAACTGCTTATGAAGACTATATTATTCATCCAAAATATAGCTTGCACAGCCTGTAGTATTTATTATCTTTCTTCTTTGCAAAATTTCTGATTTGTCCCTTTTTTTTTTTTAAGGACTACTTAATGAAAATAAATGTGTAATAGCAGATAATACTTAGGGAGCACTGACAAACACAGCAACTAAGATAAGGACAAACTACAGTACTGAAGCTGTGTTACAACAGAGAACTTAACTGAGCTGTTTCAGCACAGAAAATCTCCTGGTTTTCAAACAGTTACTGACCAGGCTGTGTCTACATAACCTTTCTTTTAGTTACAAGACCACCCACATAGTTTTATAAATTAACTGCTTTTTCTGGAGAGGTGCCAATGTTATGCTTGGGCTTTAAAAGCAAATATGTGAATATAACTGGTATGAACTAGCGGCTCTAGTGGGCTCCGGAACAGCTCATTTTGAGATGCTCAGCACAGCCTCTTTAATTAGACTTCTGCAACTTCAGTTGCTCATCATTTTGGCCTAAATTTTCCAGACTTAAGTTTTATCCAGAATTCCAAGAACAAGGCTAGGAATATGTTGTGTTTATTTGAAAGTAATCGTATGAAATAAAGCTTTCTACCATTCTCAAATATATTTGTATAGCTCTTTTAGTCTCTCTGGTAACTTTTATCTGTAGAAATGTAAGGCAAAAGTTATAACTTAACCAATAATATATATATTTTAAGAATTGTTTTTAAAAGTGAGTAGCCTTTATTTTCAATTAAAATACAATTTCAAACACGTTCTAACAAATACTTTTTTTTAATTTTAAGAAGTGTAAGTTCATGAATAGTAGCAATATTATTTTTTTCTT